>NC_136068.1:1076911719-1077511719 GCF_964261635.1 Lissotriton helveticus
CGAAGGCAAATCCAGTCTGGTGGAGGTAAAGAGAGATGCGATGGGGCTGCTTTGGTGCCCGGATATTCCCATTCGGAGCAACTCTTTTAAATACCTGGGACTGCACATGTTCCAACCAACCCCCCTCCCCCATCTCCTCTCCCAGACCTAGCTTGGACTCTCAATTTTGGGGCACTTGTTTGAGTGCTCGATTGAGATTTCAACCGTTGCCACCTTCCCACTGAATCCCCTGGGGCGCATCGCCCTCTTAGAGATGGTGTGTTTACCACGCTATCTACACGTCTTAGGAAATTATCCCTATCCTATTCCTCGCAAATGGTTGCGCTCCTTTACCTCAAAAATAACAAACTTTGTATGAGCAGGATGCAGAGACAATGTAGATTTCCAAGTGTCACGCCGATTCCCATTTGATGGCAGTGTTAGACTGTCAGACATTTATCTTTATTATCTTGCAGGACATCTTGTTTTAATTAATGAGTGCTTCACTTGGGTTCGGGATGACCCAGCATATTGCCTAGATATCCATTCAGTGAGTCTCGATGTTTTTGTTGTATAGAGCGCGTCTGCCTTGAACACTGCCCTCTTGTACACGAGTGTCTTGTACCTGATGGAGGGCAGCTCTCCGACTTACCCATTGGGATTGTCGTCCCACTGAGATGGCGCCTCTGTGGCGTGGTACTTGGCTCAATCACCTCTCTACCTTGGAAGGCTTCGCCCCTGGGATCTCTCATCTGGGAGATGTATATAAGGAGGGGGTTACCTAATGCCTTTTCAGGATCTGAAGGATCAATTTAATTCAATTCAAAAACTTTATTCGATCATTTTAGAAAAAATAATCATAAAAGTGCATACAGTACATCACATAACGACATTTGAAAAAATTTGGTTTTACATATAAAAATTACAGAGATATACTTTTCCTGACGGATATTGATTTTAAAATATATACAGCAGTAAAGAAGCACACATCAGATTCAACAAGAGCAAATAAAAGGCTCATGGCCGATTTCATAGAAGATACCTTATATTTTTTAAAAAGTGGTTTCAAGTAAATAATACGAAATTGAAGGTAAAAGGGGCAAATCAATAAAAAGTGCTCGGTACTCTGCTTTGAGGTCCCATCACATGGGCATGGGGCTACAGTATGCGACTTAATATATGGGTAGGCAACAAGCAGATAAACAGACCCCATCCGTAGTCTGGTAAGTACATACTGGTGTGAACGTAAAGTTACCATTTTTAGGTAGTTGGCAAAACCGGATTCAGCCAGGTTGTATCTATTATAAAAACTGTGCGTGGAATACTGGCTGGTGGCAGCACAACACCTTTTTTCCTTGGCCCTCATATATACGTGTTTTAGCTCCTTTTTTGGGATGTCCGATGCACTGAAAGGGTTTATTCGGACATCCAGCTTAAAAACTTCTTTGAACGTGGAAACAATATACTTGAGCCAGGGAATCAGGTTATACTTGTCCAAGTGGAGGCAGTCATTAATAATCTTCCTCGTGAAACTAGTTTGTTCTTTGAGCCAGATGGACCTCCATACCAGTAGGGGTCTAAGACTAATAAGATCTCATAAGTGCTCCAGACCAACCTCCCGATGGATCAAACTGGTAGAGGTTGATGGTGGTAAACATAGGAGTTTCTTAATGAAATTGTTTTCTTCAACTTGGAGCATGTTATGATAACAGTGTCCCCATACCCCTGACCCATAAAGGGCCAGAGCTACACATCTGTGACGGTAAATATACATCATATCATATAGGCGCCTTGAGCCCAGTTTAGAGGCAAACTTAAAAATACCAAATGCACATTTACCCATTTTGGCCCGAACATTAGTCATCTCATGAGACCATATACCCCCATTGTTAAAAGTGATACCCAAATAGCAAAATTTGTCAACCACTTGAATAGTTTGATCTTTGAATGAAAATGGTCTTAATTTTTCAATTTTTTTTGCCACAAGCCAGAATAAAAGTTTTTGAATTGTTAATCTTAAGTTTTCTCCCGTTAATAAAATCCAAGAATCTATCCATGAGTCTTTGCAGCCCGACAGGGGTTCTGGATAAAAGTACCGTGTCGTCTGCGTAAAGCAGAACCGGGATAGATAAACCATCAGCAGACGGAGCATCGGCACTGACTGAACGCAATTCCGACTCCATGGCATTAATAAAAAGGTAGAAAAGAAGGGGGGCGAGAACACATCCTTGCCTAATGCCAGACCCTACTCGGACACTAGAGGTACATTCGCCCAGTTGCCCAAAACTAATCTTAGCGGACAAATTGCTATACAGGCGCGCCAAGAAATGAATAATTTCAGGTGGGACCCCCATATTCAATAAGGTTGTCCATAGTAATCTATGGTTCACCAGATCAAACGCACTTGAAAGATCAGCAAACATAGGAACAGCGAACCCTGCTTGGCACGCGTGTACTTGCCTATAATAAGATCTAGGTTAATACACTGTTCTATGGTGCCCAGCCCCTTGCGAAATCCAAACTGGGAGTCCGCAAGGATGCCATTCTCTTCGACCCATTCCTCCAGGCGGATCAATAACACCCTACTCATTATTTTCATGGAAGAGTCGAGGAGAGAGATAGGGCGGTAGTTCTTGGCCTCGCCTCTATCCCCCTTTTTATAAATGGGAATAATAATCGACTCTCCCCATGTCTGTGGTGCAGAGACCATTGCAACAGCGTTAAAGACCTTGGTCAACAAGGGGCTCCAAAGCAATACATCAGCTTTGTATAAATCAATAGGGACCCCATCAGGGCCAGGTGCCTTCCCTCCCTTGCTACCCCGGATGGCAATATCCACTTCATCGATCGTGATGTTAAGCGGTGTAGGTGGACAAGTCAGCAACCACATCTCTCACTGGTGATGTCCCTTCTGGGTTGAATATACTAGAGAAGTGGGATACCCAGTTATCCTCACTTACTTGGGCAGAAAGTACGGGGTGTACCTCGTTATGTAAAAAAGGACTATAACAGTATTCCAAAATAACTTGGTGTCCCAAAGTTCCACTGCCTTGGACATCTTGTCCCAAGCTTCCTCCCTTAATTCCTGCTTCCTTAAATTCAAATGCATTTTGTAAGTGTGCCATAGGGATCTAACCATTTCTCTATCCCTGGGTTTCATAGTAAGGGCATTTTTTAGATTTTGCAAAGATTTTGTACATGCCTTATTAAACCACCCATTAGGAGCTCCATGTCCTTTTACCTTACTGGAGGTCAAAATCCTTTTCGTGATCGCATTAATTGAATCAAACCCAGCTAATATACATGTCAGGCCTGTATTAGGATCACGGCAACATTCCACCTCCTGGAGGCATGCAGACACAATTTCAACCAACAATTTTTCCTCATTTTTCCTCCCCCACTTAATCCTGGGACCATTCGGTCTATGCGGGATTAAATCCGCCACAGTTCCACGAGACACATCAGCCTTTTCCCCCCATATCAGCAAGTGTGTTATAAGGCAATTATGATCACTAAGAGCCAGGTCTACTACTTCCGGGGGACTGCACATGGTGGTTATGCTTGCCGAAGCAATAAGATAGTGAATAATAGTAGCGGAATTCCTTCCCACAAACGTTGGTACCAAATTGCCTTCCTTATCTTTCTTGGGCGACAATATCAATAGATCCAGTTTGAGCAGGAGAGTATTGAGTGAGTCACCATAGGTCGTGTGTAGGAAGTGAGCCTGGTCCCCTTCATCCTCCCCACCAAACCCACACACCCTCGAAAAAGCGCAAGGGCACATATGAATGTTAAAATCTCCTCCCCATAGGATATCAAAGGGTACACAGGTTTGCCCACACAGGTTGTCGACTGCCGCATCAAGTTCATCAACCACCAGGGAGCTGGAGTGATTAAACATATTATTATAGTGATGAATTATTAAGACATTCCGGCCACCATGGTGCTGCAGCCATAGTACCTGTGAGTGGGATCCGACGGTCATGTGGGTTTTAACTCGTACCGGAAGGCTCACTGACAGCAGAATCACCAATCCGCCTTTGGCTCTGCCCATATTTGAGCTCAGGGCCGGACAATTATAAGCAACAAAACCATCCAGGGAGATATCATCAATACACCACGTCTCCTGGAGACAGAGAATATCGAATTTAGTTACAAAATCCGACCAGCCAAGGCGGTCGGCCTTATTACACCACCCTGCGATGTTCCAACTCACTAACTTATATCCTTTTCCTGGAACAACACCTTTGTCAACAATGTTAGTTTCAATATGGGGAGGGTGCACGGACCTATTCAATGATACGGTTGAAGGCGGGGTGTTGGTAGATGATAACCAGGATACCATAGGGGGTAGATTGTCACTTAGAGCGATGATTGACTCCAAGGGCACCCCTAAACACTCCTCTCCGTTGACTGAGCAACCTCTAGTGGGTCCATTAGCATGATCCCGACAATAACCCGGGGATCCCCGCTCCCCAGGGTCATTGAGGTGTTCCATTTGGGTCTGATTGTGTTGCAAATAAACTTCCTCAAAAGGAGTAAGACAACCCAGGGGACTAACATGCCCCATGGGTCTCTGGATGTTAACAATCATTCTCGAGGCTTCAGCCTCCGGATTTCCCATCGAACTACTTGGACAATTTACAATAATTAAAATTTTGTCTCGGGTGATCCTCATCACATCAGTTTCATTAACACTACCCTCCATACTAGGGGTATAAATTCCACTTCCCTCAGCCCCTGGGCTCCGGAAACTTCAATCGCAGTCGTCTAACCCATTGAATATCTCAAACCTATTTGTGGTCTCAAGAGGGGTGAAAGGTTTTAAATGGTCCATTCTCCTATTCGTGGTTGTGTTGGACCTGGGAGGTACAAAATTCCATCCATAGGGATCAGGGACCAGTACAGGATAGGGCATATATGGATGATTCCTGGCATTCTGTGTATTTGGGGGGAAAGAATTAGGATAAGCTTGTATTTGCGGGAGATGAGGGAGTTGGTGCTGTTGTGGGAGTACCAAGGATCTTGGGTAAAAGTACGTCAGTGGTCTAGGAATGATACAATTGTTACTGTTCCCTGGGGGCCAGTTTAATATATAATGGACAGCATTTTGGTCTCTAAAATTCACTACCACCACATTCCCCAGAATATCCTTGGGTCTACCCCCCAACCAATGAAGGCGGCGAACATGTACAATATCGCCGCTGATGTTACTTGCAATTGGTCTGTATAAACTCAGCCAATGCATGATTTTATTCTTCAGCTGGGCAAATCCCTCCCGCTTATTTCCTTCCAGCTCAGGCACCCCTGTAAGAACCACCACGAAAGGCACTGCTTCCGGAGGGAGTTCTGGAAGGGGGGCCCTATTTTGCATCCCCCGTGTATGCCTAGAATTTCTGTCCTCCCTTGTTGGTATCCCCAAGGATGCATTTCCCATATCCTTTGATGATCTGCTAACAGAGGTAGCAGGAGTCAGATCGGGTTTTTTTGTTGGCAAATTGGAAGGTAGATTAAATTGCTTTTTGTTTTTAATTTCGGGGGGTTTCTGGGAAGATGGAGTTAAGTTTGGTACAGGAGGGGGAACTGGAGTAGTGGTTAGGGTAGGCAGTGTAATAAGTTGTGCGGTGATATTTGCAGCAGCCTTAAGAGGGGCCTCCTTTCTTCCCAGTTCCTGCTCTATTTTCCCCAGTCTTTCTTCCACCTTCGTTAGTCTCTCAATAATTGTTAAGGAAAAGCTCCTAATTATACACTCGATACTATCCAAACTGACCTTGTTAAGTATTGCTTGTGGCTCTATGTCAACATGGAGAATATCAGTACCAGTCTCTTCACCTAAATGTATAGGGGGTGGGGATACTGGCATTGGTACTATTACATCAGGGCCAGCTATTGGGGCCTTATCACTCCCTGTAGGGACCTTTACCTTTATGCCAAAGTCCGCATGACTCAGCTTTTGTTTATGTGGTTCTCCCCTTTTTCTCCTTCTTTTGGTAGGGGGTGGGCCAAAGGTTCGAGGCATGTGGGCTGCTAAATTCATATCTTAGCATTAGATCGCCGCCTAGTGTTGGGTCCGGATGATCGCACATTGTTGTCCTGGAAGAGTCTTCGAAGTATCCTGAGATAGGTGGCTCCTCCCCTGGACTACAGTGCGCATGGGCATCGGCTCCATCCCCAGATTGTTTTTTTCCGCCATTGGGTTCGGATGCGGTCTCGACGTCTCTCGGTCGGAACCGAGAAAAACTAACTTTTTACGGCCAAAAGGCCTTGTATTCTTTGCGTCGGTATTGTTTGCGCACGGTCTTGAGTTCTTCCGTCTCTTGGAGTCGGAATCAACGGAGTGCTTGCACTCTTCGGACATCAAGGCCTTCTCATCGCGACACGACGCAACTTTCCAGCATGGAGCGGAGTCCGTTCAAGTACTGTCCGCTCTGTGGGTCCAAATACCCACATATCGACGTGCACCCGGTCTGTAACAAATGCCTTTCACCAGACCATAACGAAGACAACTGCAGGGCCTGCGCAAAATTCAGGTCAAAGAAGACACTCAAGCTTCGGCGCGCGGTGCGCCTTGAGGCCAGACAAGCGGCCCCGGCTCCAGAAAACATCTTCGGCGACCGAGAAGAGGAGGACCAGAGCCATCATCTTCAAATCTCCCCGCCCGAGACGGAGGTCGAGGCGGATCCGGAAGACGACGACGGAGTCGTGGATCAAGGCCTTGAATACGTCGACGAGGTAGGGGACGTCGAAGAGATTTATGGGGCCGCGGAAGATAGCTCAGGGGACGAGCTATGCCCCGAAGGTTACGAAGATCAAGATCGGGTCACGGGATCGCCTGTTGGCCTTACCCAAGACCCCGTAACGCAAGCCTCGGCCCCGCCTTCAGGCCCGGCCACGGACATACTTGCTGCGCTGCCCGTATCGAAACCGAAACTGAAACCTTCGGTATCGACTACACCTAAAATGGCCGACCCGAAAACGAAACCGAAAGTTATCGATTCGAACGACCCTAAGATGGCGGCCGTACCACCAAAAAAGACTACACCCGCTGCTGTATCGACTCCGTCGACCTCCGGTCCACAAAAGTCGAAGAAATCTGTCGATTCCACAGGGTCGATGTCGGCGCCTGAGGAGGGATCCTCTAAGAAGGGTGGTCGGCACGGGTCCACCGATGCGACGCCGTCAAAGCCCGCTAAAGCCGGCGACACGGCTCCGGTTCCGACTGGGATTCCGACAAAATCACACGGATCGAAGGCTGGCACATCTGCGCATCGGTCCAAGGACTCTGGGTCGGCGGCTGCGGCATCGTCGTCCAAGACTCAGAAGGGCCAACAGGACGTCGGATCCGAGGGCAAGGTAAAGACCTCCTCGTCGGCGCCAAGGGCCGCTGTAAGTGACGCGTCCCTCGTCGCCGCTTCACTACAGAGAATCAGGGAGAAGGCCTCTGCTACGCCGGCTCCGATGCCATCGCCGCAGAAGCCAATGGACATTCCGATGAAGCCTGCGGGTAAACTTCTCTTCCTTCTGCCGCCAAAAGAGACGCCGAAGGCCTTTTCAACAAAATCGACGCCAAAGAAGTCGGATTCTTCGACGGCGGGGGCACTTTCAAGTCGGGTACTCGACTCTGAAGAGGATGCGGAGCGTTTTATCGACGCAGACACGGGCAAATTGACCCTTTATAAGAGGAGGATCACTTCACAGCCGGTGGACTCCTATGTCATCCCCCTAAAGAAAAAAAGGTTTCCTGAAGACGCTTCAGGCCTCATAGAGCCTATCCAGCCTCCTCCAAGAAGGAGCCCAACTCCTTCCCCAGAACACTCTGAGGGTGAAGGATATGTTGAAGATGACCAATACACTTTCCCCATCAATGAACCTGATGCACAGCCGGATTCATATGATGACATTGGTGACCAAGGCACCCAAGATGTGGGCCAAGACCCACAGCCTTTCACTGCACGTGCATCCCCAACAGAAGATTCTGCAGGTTTTCATGCACTCATTGAACGGGCAGCTGCTAATCATGATGTGGACATGCATGCTGACCCTGTAGAAGAAGACTTTCTATTTGACACTTTTTCAGTCTCTGAACGGACAGTAAAGACACTGCCTATGCTCAAAGGGGTCCTCAAACATGCTGCGGACATCTTTAAGGAACCTACCAGGGCGAGAGTGGTCAATCCACGTATCGAAAAGAAGTACAGACCAGCACCTGCAGACCCTGCATACATTAGGGGACAGTTGCCGCTTGACTCCCTGGTGGTCGCAAATGCCCGCAAAAGGGCCAACTCCCAAACAACGGGTGAAGCTTCTCCCCCGGATAAGGAGTCCAAAGTGCTAGAGGCAGGGGGCAAAAGAGTAGCCGCACAGGCTGCCAATTTTTGGCGTATTGCGAATACACAAGCACTCTTGGCACGTTATGATAGGGCGCATTACGACACCCTGGAGCGGGTTATAGAACACCTGCCTTCGCAGTTTCAAGAGGGCACCAAACTGCTTATAGAAGAGGGAAAACTGATCTCCAACGCAGCCATAAAGTGTGCACTTGATGCCGCAGACACAGCAGCTAGGGCCATTAACACTAGCGTCATGCTCAGACGACAGGCGTGGCTCCGCATATCGGGGTTTAAACCTGACATTCAGACAACCATTCTTAATCAGCTAGTCAATCCTGATAGACTGTTTGGTCCAGATGTGGACACCACACTAGAAAAAATTAAGAAAGACACCGAAACTGCAAAGTCTATGGGGGCCCTACAATCACAACAGTTTCGTGGCAACAATTTTCGTCGCTCAGGTGCACGTGGAGTCACCAGAGGACAGATGGGTCAACAGTCACAATTCTCCAGAGGCGGAGCACAATCCTCGTACCCCAAGCAAAACAGAGGGGGTTACCGAGGAAACAGTACCAGAGGACGTGGAAAAGGAAATAACAACTCCCGCTCCTCTGCCCCAAACAAACAGTGACTCTCTGTCACTGCCCCCCGACCACCTAACACCTGTCGGGGGGAGACTACAGCAGTTCCTGCCCGTCTGGAGAAACATCACCACAGACAGGTGGGTGCGACAACTTGTCCAGTACGGTTATTGTCTAGAGTTAAAGTCCACTCCACCCAACATTCCACCAAGGCAACGGCCTATGTCCGCAGAGCATTTGCACTTATTGCAGCAGGAAGTAGTGGTGATGCTGCAAAAAGGCGCAATCGAGCTCGTGCCGGTGGAGGAGGAGGGCACAGGGGTATATTCCCTGTACTTCCTTATTCCAAAGAATGACGGATCTCTCAGACCCATTCTAGATCTGCGTCCCCTCAACCTGTATATACTATCAGAACATTTCCACATGCTTACACTGCAACAGATTCTTCCCTTGCTAAAACAAGGGGACTTCTTAGCAACCTTAGACCTCAAGGATGCTTATTTCCACATTCCACTACACCCGTCCCACAGAAAATACCTCAGATTCACTATCCAAGGCAAACATTATCAGTTCAAGGTCCTACCCTTCGGAGTGACCACAGCCCCAAGGGTGTTTACCAAGTGTCTGGCGACAGTGGCGGCGCACCTCAGGAGGCAGAACATCCATGTCTACCCCTACCTAGACGACTGGCTCGTTCAAGCCAAGTCGGAACAACAGTGCGCCGCGGACATGTCGACTACCATTCACCTCCTTCACGATCTGGGCTTCTCGTTGAACTACCCAAAGTCGCATCTTCAGCCGGCGCATGTCCGGCAGTTTCTAGGTGCGACGATCAATACCCTGACGGCCATGGCCCAGCCAAACCAAGTCAGGATAGACAGCATGCAGTCGCTAATCCAAAAGTTCAGACCACAACACTCGCTTCCAGCAAGAGTGTTCATGCAGCTGATTGGCATGATGGCCTCCTGCATCTTCATAGTCCCTCACACACGTCTACATATGCGTCCGCTCCAGGAGTGCTTAGCAAATCAGTGGACACAGGCTCAGGGACAATTGACAGACCTAGTGTTGGTTACCAGTCGGGCATACGACTCTCTGCATTGGTGGACTCCACACAACCTTTGCAAGGGCCGACTGTTCCAGGAGCCAGTACCACAGATTATCCTGACAACGGACGCATCTCTCCAGGGATGGGGAGCTCATCTGCTCACTTACACACTTACACGGTGCAGGGACTATGGACGACGCAGCAACAGAAGATGCACATCAACTATCTGGAACTGATGGCAATCTTCATGGCACTCAAGTCCTTCATTGTACATCTGTGCAACAAGGTAGTGTTAGTCCGGACGGACAACATGACCGCGATGTACTACATTCAAAAGCAGGGGGGCACCCACTCGCCACAGCTGTCTCATCTGGCTCAGGGCATGTGGAAGTGGGCCATTCAGAGGAACATTTTCCTCATGGCAGAACACCTCCCGGGCAAGGACAATCAGATGGCGGATCTGCTCAGCAGATACAGCCATCAGATGCACGAGTGGGAGTTACACCCATCTGTACTCCGCCCGTACTTCCAGCAGTGGGGTCATCCGGAGATAGACCTGTTTGCCACGAACGAAAACGCAAAATGCCAACACTTTGCCGCCAGGTTCCCACACCCACAGTCGCAAGGGAATGCGATATGGATGAACTGGTCAGGCAAATTTGCGTACGCTTTTCCGCCATCCCCTCTGATACCGCTGGTGGCAAAAAAGCTACGGCAGCACGCGATGACTCTCATCCTGGTTGCTCCAACATGGGCGCGCCAAGCATGGTACACCACGTTCCTCGAACTCTCGGTGGTGCCGCATCAAAGGCTGCGCCTCACGCCCAGACTTTTGACGCAGAACCATGGAGACATTCAGCATCCAGATCCGCAGCAGCTCAACCTGGCGATCTGGCTCCTGAAGTCCTAGAGTTTGGCTACCTTCACCTACCTCCAGAATGCATGGACATCATCAAGGAGGCAAGGAAGCCAACTACCAGAGCATGCTATGCTGCAAAATGGAAGCGTTTTGTCATTTACTGTACAGCCAATAACATCAACCCGCTAGATGCATCTATCCCTAACATTATTTGCTATCTGTTACATCTTTACAAGTGCAATCTAGCGTACACTTCCATTCGGATACATCTATCCGCCATCGCAGCTTATCTTCAGAATAGGCAGCATCTCTCTGTCTTCAGGGTGCCTGCCATTAAGGCTTTCCTTGAAGGTCTGAAACGAGTCATTCCCCCAAGAACACCGCCAGCTCCGGTGTGGAACCTCAATGTGGTCCTCACCAGACTGATGGGACCACCCTTTGAGCCACTGCACTC
The DNA here is from genome assembly GCF_964261635.1 of Lissotriton helveticus. Classification (NCBI taxonomy): domain Eukaryota; kingdom Metazoa; phylum Chordata; class Amphibia; order Caudata; family Salamandridae; genus Lissotriton; species Lissotriton helveticus. The sequence goes on from NC_136068.1 coordinate 1,076,922,971, forward strand.
ATGTGAACTCCAGTTCCTAACGTGGAAAGTAGCTTTCCTCATTGCTATTACGTCACTGAGGCGCGTTAGTGAGCTGCAAGCGCTCACAATCCAAGAGCCATTCATTCAGATTCATCCAAATAGGGTAGTGCTACGTACTAACCCCAAATTCCTTCCGAAGGTGGTGTCACAGTTTCATCTCAACCAAACTATTGACTTACCAGCGTTCTTCCAAAACCCGCAAACGGTAGCGGAATGAATGCTCCATACGTTGGACGTACGGAGGGCGTTGATGTACTACATAGACAGAACACAACACTTTAGGAAAACAAAACAACTTTTTGTTGCCTTCTCACCACAGCACAAAGGCAACCCTATTTCCAAAGCAGGAATAGCCAGGTGGATTGTTAAGTGCATCCAAATCTGTTATCAAAAGGCCAAGTGCACTTTAACGATACCCCCAAGGGCGCACTCCACACGCAAATTGGGGGCATCCATGGCTTTCCTGGGGAACATTCCTTTAGAAGACATTTGCAGAGCAGCCACGTGGGTTACCCCACATACCTTTACGAAACACTACTGTGTTGATGTGCATTCCAAGCAGCAAGCTGCTGTAGGACAGGCTGTTCTCAAAACACTCTTTCAGGTTCCTGTGGCAGATTTTCTCATGTAGCGTGGAACTGTCCGGTGCTGTGCCCCTTCAGGGAGTGGGTGGATCAGGAGCTCTCAGCCGTCCTGGAATGCCATCTAGACTACCTATGCCGTTGGGGCTGGTGAAGGAGTTTGTGGGCCTGTGAGCTGAATGGATCTTCCTTGGGATGGCCTGTTTGGTAGCCAAGAGGGTTATTGCACGCATGTGGAAACAGCATAGGCATCCCACTATCCAGTGTTGTGGTAGGGGGGTGGACTGGTGTGTGCATCAGGAGAAGTCTATGTTCGAGGCATATGAGCTGCAGATTGCACACTATGCATAGATGGCCACATAGTGTTGGTCCCGGATGTTTGCAGTTTGTTTTTCTTGTAGAGAGTCTTTGGAAGTCGCGGGATAGGTGACTCCTCCCTTGGGTGATACTGCGCATGGGCATCGGCTCCATCCCCAGATTGGTTTTTTCCGCCACCGGGCTCGGATGTGGTTCCAGCGCTCCGTGTTGGAACCGATTAACCGTTGACGCGCAATCTTAATCAGCTTCAAGAAACTACTCTACAAAGCATTTTCGAGTCGACACAACTCTTCGACTCCAAGGACGTCCATTCCGGTCGTCGAATACGGCGTTCGGGCCCAACTAGGCCTCGACTCCAGCTAATGGAAAGGACGCCATTTAAAAAGTGTCCTCCATGTGGGTCGAAGTTTCCCCACACAGACCTCCACGAGGTCTGTAACCTCTGCCTCTCTCCGGAGCACGAGGCCAAGGACTGTTCAGCCTGTACCTCTTTCCGCTCCAAGAAGACTATCAGGGACCGGAGAGCCAGACGAACAATGGCACAAAGATCTTTGGCTCCGGACGACATTTTCCAAGAAGGCGTCGACGTCCCAGAAGAACACGAGGTCGACAGCTAATCAGTGGCAGAAGATTCAGATGTTGAGGACCTGACTCCAGCGCAGCGGATCGTAAGTAAGATCGTCGACCCCCCCCCTCACACTTCCTCGACACACCCAAAAAAGGCTACGATCACACCCTCGCCCTTGGGCTCAGGTGCATACCGAGACAATACTTCGATGGCTCCACCTTCGGGCTCGTCCAAGAAGTCGATAAGGCCTTCGGGCGACTCTGGCTCGAGTCGACCCCCGCTCGGTGCCGGCACACAATTACCGGCACCGAAAAAAACATCTACTACCGCACCGAAGCCATCTGCGCCGAAACACTCCGTTTCCTCGGCACCTAAACCAACTTCGGAGCAATCGAAAGCTTCCGGCACCAAAAACCCACCGGAGCCGAAGCACCCATCGGAGCCGAAAAGAGTGTCGGACTCGAAAAACACCCGGAACCGAAAAAGCCTTCGGATCCGAAAAAGACACCGGATTCCCCCGTTAAAGATAAAAGGTCGAAAGAAGCCGTACCGGTGCCGAAACGTCCTTCCACGCCGACAGGTCATACTCCTGAAAGAGACTTGTTTGCGCCAGATCCAAAGCAAAAGATTCTTGTTAAAGACCCAAAGACTGGTCGACTGACATTATCAAAGAAACGACCACCAGAGGCGCCTGCACCAGCTCCGGCCCCAAAGAAGGACATGGCTACATCACCTATGCATGTACCTCACCCAGCTCCTGCACCCACTCCTCCACCCCATATTTCACCACCTCTCTCCCCTGTACCATCTAGCACACATGGTGATAATGGGGATGATGAATGAGACACAGGGGCTGATCCACAAGACCCAGTTGATCCCCCAGACTCGCCAGACCCATGGGTAGATTACAATACACCAGACGCCACAGACGTCCCACAAGATGATATATACCCGTCTAGGCCTTCACCACCAGAAGACACCTTGGGGTTCAACCATTTACTAATCAGAGCAGCACAATACCATGGGGTAGACATGCACTCAGATGCAGTAGAGGAAGACTTCCTCCTGGACACATTTGACACTGCACAAAGGTCTTCAGCAATTTTGCCAATGCTCAAAGGGGTGGTTAAACATGCCCCTGAGGTATTAAAAGACCCTGTCAGGACTAGTCATAAACCCAACAGTGGAGAAAACGTATAAAGCTGCACCATCTGACCCAGCATATATAAAGGGACCAGTTTCCCTCGACTCTCTAGTCGTATCCAACGCACGAAAGAGGGCTAACTTTCAGACATCAGGAGAAGCTCCCCCACCAGACAAGGAGTCTAAACTCCTTGATGCGTCAGGGAAAAGAACGGCATTACAAGCAGCAAACATGTGGCGCATTGCTAACACGCAAGCTTTACTAGCGAGATACGATAGAGCACATTATGATGAGCTCGAGGACATAATGCAACATCTCCCTGACCAATTTAAGGATAGAGCTAGTGAGCTAATTCAAGAAGGCAAAATTATTACTAACACATCTATCCGCTGTGCACTAGATGCAGCAGACACAGCAGACACAGCCTCAAGAGCAGTCAATACTAGCGTCCTGCTGCGCAGGCATGCTTGGCTGCGTTTATCAGGCTTTAAGCCAGAAGTCCAAAGTGCCATACTCAATCGGCCATTCGATGAACAACACTTATTTGGTAGACGTCTCCCTCGAAAAGATTAAGAAAGACACAGACATAACAGAATCTATGGGAGCCCTGGAGTCGCAGGCTCCCAGACATTATTCTCGTCCCTCCACATATAAAGGTGCGAACAGAGGGTACTCATCAGATACACCATCCACAGGTTATAAAAGCCCCACTCAGTCTACCTACGGTAAGGGCTACCAAAGAGGGGAGGTTACCGCGGTAACCACAACAAAGGCAGAGGCAAGAATAACAACTCCCGTTCTGCCTCCACCCCTACCCAATGACTCCTCTCCCCTTCCCCCGCCCCATTCCACTCCTCTCAGGGGAAGCATACAGCAACACCTGTCAGCTTGGGAAGACACTGTCGGGTTACTGTCTAGAACTAACATCTACCCCCCAAACATACCACCCAAACAGCGTCCAATGTCACAAGATCATTTAACGCTGCTCAGACAAGAAGTACTTTCTCTCCTGCAGAAAAATGCAATAGAGATAGTTCCAAAACATCAACGAAACAAGGGAGTATATTCCCTGTACTTTTTGATTCCAAAAAAGGATGGATCTCTAAGACCTATTCTATACCTCAGACCTCTGAACACTTACATACAATCGGATCACTTCCATATGGTCACACTTGAGCAAATCCTTCCACTCCTGTTACAGGACGACTTTCTGGTCACACTAGATCGCAAAGACGCCTACTTTCACATCCCAATTCATCAGGCGCACAAGAAGTATCTACGATTTGTGCTGGAAGGACAGCACTACCAGTTCAAGGTACTCCCATTCGGAGTAACCACAGCGCCAAGAGTGTTCACCAAATGTCTAGCAGTGGTGGCAGCACACCTAAGAAGACAGCACATACACTTCTTCCCACATCTAGACGACTTTCTCATAAAGGCACGGTCATACAACCAATGTGTACAACACGCTCACAATACAATACTGTTACTTCACAACTTAGGCTTCACAGTAAATTACACCAAGTCACACCTGCTACCGTCTTACACACAACAGTACCTAGGCGCTACAATCAATACTCAACTAGCACGAGCTTATCCCTCTCCAGCAAGTTTAACAAGTGTGCAAACACTCCTAACAAAGTTCAAATCACAACACTCGCTTCCATCTCGGGTGTTTATGCAACTAATAGGGAAGATGGCATCTTGCATATTCATAGTACCTCACGCAATACTGCAAATGCGTCCGCTTCAAGAATGTCCAGCACGTCAATGGAACCAGGCTCAGGGTCAGTTAACAGACCTAGTGTTGGTAGACAGTCGGACTCCTCGCTCTCTGCAATGGTGGAACACAAAAAACCTATCAAAAGGCCGACTGTTCCTAGAGCCAGTTCCACAAATTACACTAACAGCAGACGCATCGCTCTCCGGCTGGGGGGCCCACTTACTGCATCACACCATGCAGGGAAAGTGGACACCAATACAGAAACTACTCCACATCAACCATCTGGAGCTATTAGCTGTGTTTCTAGCTCTAAAAACATTCCAAAGGCAAGTGGTAAACAAGACTGTCTTAGTCCGCACAGACAATATGACAGCCATGTATTACGTAATTAAACAGGGAGGGACACACTCTCTGCAGTTCACTCAACTAGCTCAGCAGATATGGAGGTGGACTATTCCTCAGAAAATCTTTTTAATAGTCCAACATGCCCCAGGGGTTCAGAACACCATGGCAGATCTGTTAAGTCGGCAGACCCAGCAGATGCACGAGTGGGAACTTAATCCACAAGTTCTTCATCCGTTCTTTCAAATGTAGGGTCAACCTCAGATAGACCTCTTCGCCACCCACAACAACGCAAAATGCCCACACTTCGCCGTCAGATACCCACACCCATTCGGCAATGCGATATGGATGAACTGGTCAGGACTATTAGCGTACGCTTTTCCTCCTCTACCAATGATTCCTTTACTAGTACGCAAGATGCAACAACACTCGCTAACGCTTATACTAGTAGCTCCAATGTGGGCCAGACAACCGTGGTACACCACACTGCTACAGCTATCTGTGGTACTACACCAAAACTAAACCTATCTACACATCTTTTAACCCAGAACCATGGAGAGATCAGGCACCCAGACCCAGCTCAGCTCAACCTTGCGATCTGGCTCCTGAAGTCATAGTTTGGCTATCTTAAACTCCCTCAAAAATGTATGAATGTTATCAAGGAGGCAAGGCGTCCCACCACCAGAGCATGTTATGCTGCTAAGTGGAAACGTTTGTGATATACTGTTAAACCAACATATTGAATCCATTAGATGTATATATCCAACACATTATAGGCTACTTACTACATCTTCAAAGGTGTAATTTAGCCTACACATCTATCAGGTTGCACCTAGCTGCCATTGCAGCTTATTTACAAAACAGACTGCACCTGTCTCTCTTTAGAGTGCCAGCCATTAAAGCTTTTATGGAGGGTCTCAAAAGAATAATACCTCCAAGAATGCCACCTTCACCCGTGTGGAACTTAAACCTAGTGCTCACACGTCTCGTGGGACCTCCATTTGAACCCTTACACAAATGCGAATTGCAATTTCTCACATGGAAAGTGGCTTTCCTAGTAGCCATTACTTCCTTAAGAGGAGTTAGTGAAATGCAAGCATTTACCATTCAAGAACCTTTTCTGCAAATGCATCACAATAAGGTGGTTCTTTGTACAAATCCTAAATTCCTGCCAAAGGTAATTTCGCCATTCCATCTAAACCAATCTGTGGAACTGCCAGTTTTCTTCTCGCAGCCACAAACAGTAGCAGAAAGAGCTCTGCACACCTTAGATGTCAAAAGAGCATTACTATATTACATAGAGCGAACACAAAGCTTTAGGAAAACGAAACAGCTTTTTGTATCCTTTTCACCACCACATAAAGGCAACCCAGTATCAAAAACGGGTATTGCCAGGTGGATTGTTAAGTGCATCCAAATATATTATCATAAAGCTAAGCGTACACTGACAATTCCTCCAAGAGCCCATTCTACAAGAAAAATAGGGGCTTCCATGGCATTCCTAGGGAACATTCCCTTAGACATCTGCAAAGCAGCTACATGGTCTACACCACACACATTCACAAAACACTATTGTGTAGATGTGCAAACAAAACAAATTGTAGGCCACGCTGTACTTAAAACACTAATTCAAACCACTGCAACAGATACGAGTGGTCGCCGCTAGTGTGGGTACTGCTATATAATCAATGCATAGTGTACAATCTGCAGCTCATATGCCTCGAACGGAAAATGCTACATACCAGTATGCATCTGTTCTTGGCATGTAGAGCTGCAGAATTGCACACGCCCACCCGCCTCCCCGGCTGGGCGAAGCCTGGGCCAAGGGTGGGCCCGTCTTAGCCCGTCAAAGACCGGAGGAGACTGGGCTGGGCCACCCCCTCAAGACCTTCTCCGAAACCTGATTCTGACCTGTAAGTAATTCGTACATGTCAAGTCATCAATGCGTTGACCTGAAATAACTTTTTCTCCACTCCCTCTCCTGTTTATCAGCGCATAAATGTCTTCAAGAGGCTCTAGGAGCAAAACCCTGAAAAACATGACAGCCACTGTTGGTCCTATCGATCTTTTCATCACTAAAGTGAACCAAACCATCGACCAAACGGTAATGTTGATCGATAGACGAGTATCCTACGAATTAGATCAGGCCAGACGCTCGTCAATGGGACTGATAGCACAAGCACAAACCCCAAATGCTCCAATGCAAAAATTTACAAATTCGGAAATAAATGCGGACATCCATGTAATTCCAAACACCGTTGATCTTTCCGTATCACTACAACTCTCAGACTCACAATTGAGTCAAGGTCTGGAACGGACCCCTGATATTTTTGCCAGCCCGCAGCGAAATTGCGTTGAACTAACACAACGTGAGGCAAGAGGGATAAGGGAAGGAGCAATTTCGAAAATACAACATCAAAAAGAAAAACCCCAAAAAAATTCAACAAACAATGAAGCAGCAAACCCAAACTCAGATTCACTTATTAAAACGCATGATCCAAATAACGCCTCACATTCACACAATGACAAAACTACGGCCACTTCGGACCTCAATAGTAACACCAATTCTGAGGCATTGTTGGTCGAAGATCATAATGAAAGATCTAACTCTAAACTAATTCACAAGAAGCCGGTGGCTTGTACTACTACGGAAAACGTATTTAATAACAAAATACAAGCTTGCCTACTAAAAGAAATAACTGAAATGGTCAAGCACCAGCTCCAACCGCTTCAAAAAAGCATACAAACTATAGAAAAGCAATTAGCAATACTGGTCGAAAACTCAAAAACAACCACTAACCCGAGAAATAAAGATCATTTAAATTTACCAGGACCTAAGGTCTCATTAAGTATTGCACAATCCACAGACAACTCAAAACAACCAGTCAGTAGTATGGTCACCATAAACAACACAAATACTAAACCAGCGGAGACAACAAAAACAACCATTAACAATCAGATACTTACATCAAATAATACGATTACTCAAGAAACTTCTAATACAGTTACAGGCACTCAAAATAAATCACCAGGAAAACTTCCTACCGTAGATGGCGCGGACAAAAAAGCCCCCCCAGTAAAAACCCCCTCTACAGCTCCCACTTCGAATACCTTTGGTTATGATCAGACACAGAGACAATTCAACAAATCAGAACGGTCAAACAAAAAACGGCCAAAACTGGTAAATCTTCCACCGGAAGCAGCACCTTTTGTTTTCATTCTAACGGGCGTTCCCGAATTAAATAATGACACAGAAGAGCCACCTTGGTCATTATTTAATAAAACTCGATACTGGCTAAACACCAACAGACCCAACCATCCAAACAATATCACCGGTATCTCTACTGTGAAAAGGGTTTCATGGATAGGCCACCAACCTAAAACAATATCCGGAGACTGTATAATTGTCAATCTCGAAAACCCCAAGGCAGTGGAATACATATGCTCATGGGATCAGTCGGGTAATACAGGAGGAATAAAGGTTAAGCGTCTATCCTTCTTCTACCCACAACAAAATCGCCGCCCCGATGACTTCAATTGCCCCCCAGAAAGGTCCTGGAACTACCATGGTCACGAACAGAGAAATCAAAATCAGAAATTCTGGGACCAAGGATACAATCAAAGAAACCGGAACCAGGGACACTGGGGCCAAGTAAACAACCAGAGAAATTGGAATCAGGGAGACTGGGATCAAGGAAACAATTATCCGAGCTGGCATCAGGAAGATTGGGGCCACGACTACAACGACCGGGGCGATTGGAACTATTATGGCAGGAGGTCACGACAACCACCTCACAGAGACACATGGGCTGGAATACCAACATCAAACAGTTATAGCTGCCTGGACATGGTCGACTGACCACCATTAAACGCCCGTACTGTGACCAACTCGCACTATACTAGAGCAAGTTTTGAAAGATCAGCTGAACACCCGGTGACCACGATCTCAAATAAAATCCAAGGTTCACCAAAAGCGAGACAATTGGAACTAAAAGTAACGACACAATTCCTACCTATGGTAAAACAGGCTGAAGTCCCTCCGTGTAAAACGAACGCCAGTAACAGACTAACAACCTCGCAACAAACCTCCCCAAGGTCACCTGTCAATTCTATTAAATACCATGACCGGAACCTAATATCCTGGAATGTGGCGGGATTAGCATCTAAAAACACGGAAAGCAGCTTCCTAGATTTGGTCCACTCAAGTGACATAGTCTGTCTACAAGAGACGTGGCTAAATAATTCAATTCATCTCGCGGGGTATAGAACATACTTCTCCCAGGCAACAAAATCAATTTCAGGGAGAAGTAAAGGAGGTTTAACTACATATATCTCCAACCTCTGGCCATGTCGTGAAGTAACTCCTGTTATACTCCATCAGAACTACCAGATTATTACCATCAAAGGAACGAATCAAGAGGTTTTTTCCCTCATAAATTTCTACAATAATATGACCATAAGTGAGCTGTTTAAAGCCTTAAATGAAATCCTAGAGGAGAGTAACGAACTGAAGAGAAAATATGCAAAAATTCCACATACAATAATATGGGGAGGTGATTTTAATCTTCATCTATGCAAATACACTGATGCCTCCATTTGCGGAATCACAGATGAATACGGAAACCCGTTACCTCATTTTTCTCATACCCCTGAAGGTACCAATATGCAGGCCATCATGGCTGACTTAGACTTAGGGTTTGCAAATATGTTAAAAACCCCCATAACGCAGTTTCTTTCAACCTTTCATGGCAGAGGCTGTGAATCGGTAATTGATTATATTCTGATATCCAGCAGCAAAGCCAACTGCATAAAATCATTCGAAGTGGAGAGCAATGCACTTAGCGATCACTTTCCACTCAGAATAACATTTCAAGAAATAGATCCTCAAAAGAGCTCGGAAAAGAATCTGCCTGGGTTACTTCACCAAGAAGTATTAACACTAAACAAGAAAAATGGGTATAACCTTAAATGGGGCAATCTGGACCAAGACCGTATCAATGAGAAAATAATAAAAATAAGTAAGAACGAAATTGATAAATGCCTGGACCCTCTTTCTAACTCTGCAGAGATCATGAGTAGCTACTATGTAATAGCGAATACAGTAAGCCAAGAACTAACTAGACCAAGCAAAAAAAATAATAATACCTCGAGAAACGGGTGGTTCGACACAAAATGCACAAAATCATATTCAAATTTAAAGAAAGCCCTGACAAAACAACCAAGAAACAGAGCAGAGGTAACCGAACTAAGGAAAATTTATGCACAGGCAATCAAACAAAGGAAAAAGGAACTACAAACAAACCTTTGGATACAACTCCTGAAAAACAGTGCCCTGAAAGATAGCACAGCCTTCTGGGAAACAGTGAAAACCCCATTTCTAACTGATAACAATGCTGGCCCCTCTCTGGATGTTGCCATAACTGCAGAAGATTGGGTACAGCACTTCTCAGGGGTTTTTGGAGAGGTTGAGCCTGAAGACACGGCTTCTCAAGATCCTCTTCCGTTGGTGCAATACCCAATAAAGATACAATTTACACTTCAAGAAACAACTAATGCCATAAAATCTGCAAAAAATGGCAAGGCACCGGGACCAGACTCTATTCCCATGGACCTATTTAAATTCCTGCCTGAATTATGGGCTCCCCTCCTGACTAAAGTGTTAAACGCAGCAAAAGAAACTGGCCTTCCTGACTCCTGGTCAACTTCGATCCTGGTCCCCATTTTTAAAAAAGGCAACAGAGATAGCCCAACGTGCTACCGCCCCATATCCCTCCTGGATTCAACTGGAAAGATGCTAGGGCGTATACTCTTAAATCGACTCCAGGAGTGGACCAAAGAACTAGGGGTACTCTCAGACCTTCAATATGGTTTCAGGGCCGGGTTAAGCACCGTGGATCAAGTCCTAAATTTAACATTACTTGTAGGAAAATATGTAACAGCGAAGAAATCCAGCCTGCACATGGTGTACGTCGATTTAACAGCGGCCTTCGACTGCGTGAAACACTCAAAGCTCTGGACAATTATGCTACAAATGGGGATAGAACCCCCGATTGTAGATATCCTACGTGAGCTATACTCCGGTGCCTCGGGAAAGGTGAGATATGGAATAGCAGGACAACTAACCAACAGCTTCCCAATTCAGAAAGGGGTAAGGCAAGAGTGCGTGCTGGCCCCGTTCCTATTTACACTCTACACGAACGGCTTAGAGGCTGCACTGCTAAAAGGCGTTAAAGATCTGCCGGAAGCCGGACGTCGACAGATTCCAGCGTTACTATACGCCGACGACGCGGTAATCTTGGCAAGAACATCCGTCCAGCTTCAGAGGGCCCTAAATAATTATTGTACCTTCATGGCTAGTCTTGATCTAAAAGTAAACATAAGGAAAACTTATGTTATGCACGTCGGCAATAGAGGGAAAAAAGAGAAAAAAATCTTCGTGGATAACCTACCTCTTGAAAGAGCCAATACCTATCCTTACCTTGGTATATCTATTGATGAGGCGTTTAACTGGAGAGAGGCAATCAATTCCAGAAAGTTAGCCCTCATAAGAACAGTCGGCGCCCTAAAAGCATTTTCACTTCGTTTGGGAAAAAGACCACCTAACGAATTGATCAAGATATATAATGCAAAATCCATCAGCACAGCCACCTTTGGAGCAGGAGTATGGGGCACAACGAATGTGGAGCCACTCCAAAGAGTCAAACTCCTTCCTGAAGTTTTTATTAGCTGTTCCTAAAAGCACCACCACTTTCGGCTGTCATCTCGAACTCGGAGTACACTATATATCGGACATCATTAAGATTCAGCCAATCATGCTATGGCGTAGAATATGGGCCACGGAAGAATGCCACCTCACAAGAACAATAATAGAGGACTGCATGAAATTTAGATCATATGAAAAAGATTAAATGGCTGGTATATGTAAAATCTTTTTTCACTGACATTGGCCGTCCGAGTTTCTTCGAAGATCCTCCATCCGTAACAGACATCTCAAAAAAAGACTTAAAAACTCTTTGTCTGTCACACTTGTCTGAACTCCGATTGTTGTGTGAAATAGGCAAACCCTCAGTACAACAATGCGTAATGATACAGTTGGTTCCAACCATCCAACCTTATTTACAGTATGATTTGTCGCAATATGAAAAGTTACTCCTTACCCGTTTCAGGCTTAACATATATCATTTTCTGGTTTTATTTCCCACCCAGAATGTATGGACTCACAATATTGCAGCGTGTCCGTGTGACTCCACGTCCCCACAGTCTACTATTCATGTTATATTCTTTTGTAAATTTTACACGCAATTACGCAGGAGGTGGATACTGCCGCTACTAAAAGTTCTGAACATTCGTAGATGTCGCCCTGCCTACTTAGCATTGCAATTTTTGGAAAACTTTTTGATGACAAAATCTGTGGCACAGTATCTTAAACTATGCATCAGGCACCGCACAAATTTATAACGACGTAGAACAGTTTTAACAATTTCTTTATAACGAATGAAAAATGACTTTTTTAAATATTTTATTGTGTTTTTATGTACTTTTATGGTTTTCACATATGGAATCCGAATAAAGATATTTTGATTTGATTTGATTTGACATTAGATACAAACACACATGGTCATCACTATCTCTTGGCTCCATCACTTCCCTAATAGCGAAAAACAATCTGGGGATGGAGCCGATGCCCATGCACAGTATCACCCAAGGGAGGAGTCACCTATCCCGTGACTTCCAAAGACTCTCTACAAGAAAAACAAACTGCAAACATCCGGGCCCAACACTAGGTGGCCATCTATGCATAGTGTGCATTTCTGCAGCTCTACATGCCAAGAACAGATGCATACTGGTAAGAAGCATTTTCCTTTCGTTGCATGTGGTTGTCCCCAAAAAGATATATGGGTTTTAGGGAAATGGTGTAGCTACTGTGGTTTAGCGATGTGACCTACGGTTTCCATTCCAGGACAATGCCATATCTCATTGTAATATCTCATGCAAAGGTTTCTTTTCTTGTGATCGTGTATGCATTGCTGCAAAAATTCAATAAAGTTGATTATTAAAAAAATGACTATCAAGACTCTCAAATCTAATGTTGCGTACGCACCAAGTGTATTCATTCTTTCTTTTATAACATAAAACACCATTACTTTACTACTTTAAATCTGTGGCTGGATAAAAATATTTAGCAATTCTATGTTTCTAGCTGTGTTACAAATCGGGAAAAAGGGTTCCGATCTACAAGAATTAAATCACCGTCAAGATGAGATAAATTTTACTTTGGATTTGAATGTTTAAAATTTTGTAAAATTAAAAAGGTGCCAGTATACATTTTTGTCCTAAACCACTCTTGATAGTTTTTTTTATTGGTGAAAACAACTTGAATCATTAATGCTGAGGCTTATATATGGAAACTGATCATAAACATTATTAAAAAAAAAAACACTGACGATATCCAGTGCAGAAAACAGTTGTTTTACAATAACCCTATTAATATCCCCCCTCTGGTGTTCTGCAGAAAGTCTTTGCCATTGTGCACATTTGGAAGCCCAAATTTTCACCTCAGTGGTTGAGAATTATTCCACAATTTTTTAATTGTTACTCACTACGCCCTCCAAAGCAGGCATTTTGTATTCCAAATGTTTTAGTCACTGGGAACCTCAGGATGAACTTGACAGCAGACGGCCTTCTCTATTATTAGTCTGTTTCTAAAGAAGCCATGTCTATACACACACACACTCGAGACTCTCATACACTCTCTCACACACACACTCTCACATTCTTAGGCCAGCCATGCATTCATCGTTTGTAGTGTGAACTGCCTATATATCAGTGTGTAGCTCTTTTCTGGACTAAAAGAAGTCCTTAACTTATTGATTAGGGTTTTTCCTAGTTCCTCATGCTACCTCTGATACTGTTTCTCTGCTTGGTGTGAAGGACATTCATTTAAGATTTACTTCTACCTTCCTCCCCTATATTTTGGGACTTATTCACCCGGATCAAGCCAGTTTCAAGCCCCAAAGGGCGACCAGACACAATATCAGGAGGGCACATGTGGCGATGGAGGCCGTTAGGGGCACTGGGCAGCAGGCTGCGTTTCTCCTTGCTGACATGGACAGAGCATTCGATTCACTAAGCTGGGTGTATGTGTTCTCGCTACTGCCGCGCTTAATCTCGGACCCCGCTTTTTGTCCTATCTGCGCCTTCTGTACACCGACTTAACGGCTTCCGTTCGAGTTGCGAGAGCGATCTCGTCTAAATTTCAGATTCGGCCTGGTACCCAGCAGGGATGCCACTTGTCGCCTTACTTGTTCGCCTTGGCTATGGAGCCCCTGGCGGCGTGAGTGCGCATAGATGCGCAGCTGAGTGGGTTTGAATGATTGCAATTGGAAATTATATTCAAGAAGAAAGTTAATCCTCTTTTGTGAATACATTATAAGTAACACATTAAGGGGTAGTAAATTGTAATACAAATGTACAGTAAAAAGAGGTTAATTTAAAATGTGTCATAAGAAAAATTGTGCTTTTTCACAAAATAATTCCAGGGGTGGTTTTGTAAATCCATAATGCTTTGTAGACCAAAAAACTACATGTCCCATAAGTCTTGGGGGCAGTTCTAAATGAAACAGGAAATGATGTAATTACCCTTTTCAAATAACTTTAAGAACGAAAAAAATGAGATTGCCGTGATCAAGCAGCGGATGCAGCGAAACGCATCGGATTTGTTTGTCTTGTAAAATGCCTTTGGAATACAGTAACTGAAAATAAAATAAAAAGAACTTTGTGAAACGAACGCTTCTGGCGAGTGCGACCCGTTTTAGAGAAAATATTTAACGGTAGACCATCCAGTAATGGCCACCATTTATTTCCTCCCAAAACTACATAGGCGCTAAAAAACCACCTGGACGGCAATAGTCTCGGCAAATGGGTCTTTATTGGAGCCAATGGCAAATTATATTGACTATTTATTACAACCTTTTGTGGAAAGTTTAGAGTCCTACATAAAAAACACGAGTGATGTACTTAGAAAAATTCAAAACATAGTATGGGATGATATGTACTATCTGATCACAATGGATGTCATCTCATTGTACACCACCATAGCAAATGATTTGGGTTTAAAGGCTTGTAATTATTTCCTACAAGAAAGGAACATACATTTGGAGATGCTAGAAATCTGTTTAACTGGAAATATTTTCCTCTTCGGAGATGAAACTTTCAAACAATGCAATAGAACAGCAATGGATTTTTCCTGTAGCTCTAGCTACGCCTGCCTCACTATGGGTTGGTGGGAAAAGGAAGTGGCGTGGAATCCCCAAAACAACAAATATGGGGATAAAATTGTTCATTGGTCTCGTTTTATAGATGACTTGTTGATTGTGTGGAAAGGAACGGAAATTGAGTTCCAGGAATATTTAGAATCTTAAATACAAGCATTGATAGCTTAAAATGTACTTATCAGATGAACAAAGAGTGAGCTATCTTCCTGGACACGGAGATCTACATAAAGGGCAACAAAATTCAAACCACACTTCATCGAAAAAGTACTGCGACCAATTCCGCCATACAAGCGGATAGTTTCCATCAAACCTCATTAATTGAAAGCATCCCATATGGGGAATTTCTCTGAATACGCAGAATATGCAGCGAGGAAACAGAATGGGTAAAACAGCACAGATGCAAAAGAAAGGTTTAAAAACAGAAAATACAATCCTGGCATTGTGGGAAACTGCTGGAAAAGGGCAAATAACATAACAAAACAAAAGATGAATGTTTAATAACAAAACCAAAAGAAACGACAACAAACCCAGCAGAATTAAGATTCATTACGGATTATACACAAGAATCCAAATCAGTGTCCTCCATATTGAATAAAAATTGGAAAATACTCAAATTGGATAACACCATTAGAAACGTGGTGGGTGATCACCCGACAAAAACATATCGCAGAGTGAAAAATCTGAAAGACCACTTGATTCATAGTCACTTACAACCACAAAACAAAGGAAGTCAATGGCTACACACTAAAGGCTTTGTGAAATGTTACAGCTGCAAAGTTTGTCAAATTGCCAAACCAACATCTGAACTCCAAATGGCAAACAAAAAAATGTGGAAAACACAAAATCTGATTACTTGCAAGAGCAAATATGTAGTATATGTAATCGAATGCCCCTGTAAATTAAAATATATAGGGAGCACCACATGTGAGCTAAAAAAAGGAATTTTAGAACACACACGAGCCACAACGAATAAAGACAAAAACAATGCGGTGGCAAGACACATGGAACTGACCCACAAGGGAGACTGGAAATCCTTAAAATGTTATGGCATAGACCAAGTGGCCGAAAGCAAACTAGGAGGAAACATGAAGAAAATCCTTTGGCAGAAGGAATCCCGTCACATTTTAAAATTCAGAACTATGACCCCGTTCGGTTTAAATCAATCGGAGGAATTATATGTACATTTATAGCAAAATGGAATAATCAGCAAAATCGCAATCAACATTGGGCCCCAACGTGTACGCAAGTGATTAAAAGACCAAATCAATCGGAGGAATTATATGTACATTTATAGCAAAATGGAATAATCGGCAAAATCGCAATCAACATTGGGCCCCAACGTGTACGCAAGTGATTAAAAGATTAAAAAATGAAATAAAATAAGTATAATTGCAATTGTAAATTATATTCAAGAAGGAAGTTAATCATCTTTTGTGACTTCATTATACGTAACACATTAAGGGGTAGTAAATTGTAATAAAAATGTACAGTAAAAAGAGGTTAATTTAAAATGTGTCATAAGAAAAATAGTGCTTTTTCACACAAAAAATTCCAGGGGTGGTTTTGTAAATCCATAATGCTTTGTAGACCAAAAAACTACATGTCCCATAAGTCTTAGGGGCAGTTCTAAATGACACAGGAAATTATGTAATTACCCTTTTCAAATAACTCTAAGAACAGAAAAAAAAGAGATGTTGATTGCCTTGATCAAGCAGTGGATGCTGCGAAACGCGTCAGATTTGTTTGTCTTGTAAAATGCCTTTGGAATACAGTAAACTGAAAATAAAATAAAACTAACTTTGTGAAACGAACGCTTCTGGCGAGTGCGACCCGTTTTTCTGAATTTCTGGAATTTTGGCAAAATATACATATATATATACACACACAATGAAATGGCTCGTAAATACATAAGAAAAAGCAGAAACCATTTAATGTCAGGTGACAATCAATTGTTGTTGACAAGGTTACATAGTGTCTCTGGAAGTGTTCAGAGAATTCTGTGCTCTATGAATAGTTCTACTATAAGCAGGTTACTGTGCCAAAAATGAAAAATACAAATTTGGAGAAAAAAAATTAATCCTAGGAAAAAAGTTCCAAAGTTAGTCCCTTGTTTTGAAAGAATGAAGGCCAAATTCAGAGTCTCTCAGTACACTGTGTGCTAAATCAAGTCAGTGTTAGGGCTTGGAGAAAACCTGAAATCTTCTATTTCTGTAGATAAAAAGTCACCTGCCGTTGTAGGTGAAAGTTGGAATACCTCGTTTAGAAGATTAACCGCACATAGATGTGAACCATCGCCTTCAGCATTGGAAGCATCAGCAATGTCCGTATCAGATGTTACCAGCATGCCTGTTGTTTCCTCTCGTACCTCAGCAGTAGCAATTTGCGTCTGTGAGATCTCAATGAATGCTGTCATCAGGATTGGTAGCAGCTGGGGACAACACGGAGCATGGGCCGTTACAGGGTCCAGCAGAGTATCGACATCCGTAGTTATGACTGATGGGAGTGTTAGACAGATGTCTAGCACGCATTCTTCACCGGAAAGCAGGCAGCCGAGAACAGGTAAGATGCAATCTTGCAAGATTGTTCTGAATGACAGAAACCATGTGGTATTTAATTCTCGTAGACGAGGTAAACTCAAACTTTGGACGATGCGCTCACGACACTTCATCTCCAGCAGAGCTCTCTCCACGGTGAATTGGGTGTCGCTGGTTATTTGGCTTGCCATATCGTAGCAGTAGGAACAAAAACAGGATCCCTGCAACGAGTGCTAAAAGGAGCGTCAGTCCGCCAAACACAGAGTGCACGAAGTTTGGAATTATTCCGAGGACTGCTTGAAAAGGTGATAAGTCCTGCACTCACGTTCTTAAATACATGTACAATACCGCTCGTATCAGACATGTTTAAGATACGACCTATCATTTCTGAGAAATGTATAGTGCAGTTTGTATTCAAAAGGGCATGTATCTCGGCAGAAGTCCTTGCGATTTGTAGATAATAGGTTTATTTGGCCGAGGTCAGTGGCAAAGTTTGTTGTAAAAGAATGGCTTTCATTCGGCTTAGAGTATCAATTTGTATAGAAGAGATGTTCAGTGAAGGCCATAAAGGAGACTCCCTGGCTGTCTGTATTTTTGGAAACAAGACTTGCATACAGCAAGTGACCCTGGATATAACCGTTACTAGATATGGGATACCTGGCAACATGCCACAGCAGCTGTGATCATTCAACATAATGTAACTTCTATTCGAAAGTTGGCCAAAAATTGGATTAATCACTGCAGCTGGTGAGCCTTGCAGGTGACAGGATAAGTTTGTAGTGGAATCATCATAGGCGCCGTGTAAGTTAATACCCTGACAAAGGAGAGAACCGCTTAGTGCGTTTTCACAGTTAGTACCGCTAAGAAACACTTCACGCCCCCCACTCCAACTTCTGTATGTGTATGGTAAATCCCAGGATGTCTTGATGTATTCTTTTCCCAATCTTTCATATTTGCCAGCTGGTATATGTTTTAGGCAGTACTGAAAATGGAAAGTTGTAACAGTCAGAGTAATTTTACCATGTATGATCCACTCAATAGCTATTTTTTCTGCCACTGTGAATGGTCATTTTTCAAGTTTTTCAATGCTCAGCACCGTATAGTCTGCTCCCCTTTGTGCCAGTTTGATCTGTTTATCAGTGAGTTTGAATTCTGAAAACAGTGACGTAGTGTTGATTAAACGCCAAGACAGATAGCCTGCACGCATGTTTTGTAGCGTCCAGACTAATAGCTTGATAGAACGTAATTGAGACTGACCATGTTGCAACATGACCAAGCCTTGTTCCATGATGTCTATGACAGAAGACACAAATCTGTCCAATGAATATATCCCGGACGACAGTCGTTAACCCATTGTCTACTACAGAGAGAGATTTCTCTAAATTAATATGATCAATTTCTCGTATTCGTTCTGCAGTCTCTGCTTGGGGAATCTTCCATATTTCGTTATAAGCAGCATAGATACCGGCATATATGAAACGTTTTTGACGCGGTTTTCTTGGTTCTAGCAAGAATTCCCTAAGCTCTGTGCCTTTTTTAAGTAAAGAGAAGTGTTGTTTTACATCCTCAAGTGTAGCTATCTGTAGCCAATCGAGGCATAGTTTCCCTTCACTGTATGTTGTTACTACCCCAGCATACTGTCTTTGAACATAGCGTGGGTCTGGCCTGTTAAAAGCGAAACCCTGTGTTTTGTTCTGGAATCGTTCTTGACAGTTGTTTGTGTCTGTGGGCCAGAGCAACCACTTGTTCCAATCTGGATCTGATCTGTTGTGATGCAAAATAGTATGTACGTCAACCTCGCCCTGTGTAGTGCTTGCAGGTGTAGGTATGGATAGAAAGTTCAGGTCTTTGATCTTGGCTAACCCAAGGCAAGACGTCTGGACAGTGTCATTCAAAAATATAATTTGCTCTGGGATGATACAGGCTCTAAACAAAGCTTCTACCCCCTGCACTTGCCAATCTTTTGTACCCCAGACAGATTTTGTTTCAATGTTGTCTTTCCAAAAGTCGAAACCCTGTCTAGACAGTTGGGCAATAAAGGCTGCAGAATAAATCTGTTTTGTATTGCTTAAAATATTTTTTGTTCCTGTCTTGTTAACATTTCAAAAATGAAAATGATTCGGGATTTGACAAGTTGAACCCTGAAAAATACGGAAACTTCATTGCAAAAGATTTTGAGCTACTACCCTTTAGAGGTGTAGGACAATGTTCCCGTTGCTTATACATAAATACATGTTCGAGGCATATGAGCTGCAGATTGTACACTTAGCAATAGATCGCCACCTGGTGTTGGGCTCAGATGATTGCAGGTTGTCTTCTTGGAAGAAGTCTTTGTAGTCACGAGATAGGTGACTCCTCCCTTGGACAATACTGCGCATGGTCATCGACTCCATCCTCAGATTGTTTTTTTCCGCCACTGGGTTCGGATGAAAAGTTTTCCGCTCCAGCTAGAAAACACTTTTTCTGCATTTTCGAAGCGTGAAACTTTGAATAAACTTCGACATCGAATAGACTTTTCGACATCACCAGCTACATCCCGGTGCGTCGACGCGGGCCGTTGGGCCTATCGGCGCCGTACGGCCTACCCCTCATGGACAGAACTCCATTCAAAAGATGCCCGGTATGTCGAGCAAAATTCCCGACCATCACTAGGTTTGCAACCTCTGTCTCTCGCCAGAACACGACGAGTCGACCTTCACAGCCTGTGCCTCCTTCCGATCGAAGAAGACCATTCGGGATCGGAGGGCCCATGGACACGAGATGAGATCAGCACCGGAGGCCATCTTTGAGGAGGACATCGTCGAAGAAGACGTCTCCGAGGACGAGGATCCACTTGTCGCCGAGGAAGACTCGCCTGATCTCCAGATCATATCGGGAGCAGAGGACTCGGACGATTCGATTCCATCTCGACAACCCGTGAGTACCTCTGCACAACAGACACTACCCAAACAAAAAGCAACGGTCAGCACTCCGCCCATGGGGCCCAGTCGAGACCGAAATTTACCCTCCGACGCCCCGCCTTCGGGCTCGGCTCTGAGGAAAAAGACTACGCCATCCGGTGCCTCGGCGCCGAAAAAAACACATGTGCCAGATCCACCTCCTCCATTGGCACCGAAACATCCTTCGACACCGAAGGACTCGTCGACACCGAAGCCAAAACGCCCTTCGGTGCCCAAAGACCCTTCGGCACCTGAACCAAAAGACGCATCGGTGCCGAAGCCAGGAACCGTACCGGACCCGAAAGCTTCGACTCCGAAAACCTCCGGTTCCAAAAATAAGGAAGGGAAGATAGATTCCGGCGCAGCAGGCCCAGCAAAACCTGTCTCCACGCCAAAATCTTCAATATCGGTACCAAAGACTCCAGGCAACCCTAAACCACCTTCAGCACCGAAAAAATTGCCACAGGCAAAGAACACTAAGCAACCCCTATCGGCACCGAAAAAATCGACGCCGAAGAAAATTATAGAAGAGGAAGATCTGTTTAGACCAGATCCTAGACAGAAAAAAAGTCCATATTAATCCAAAAACTGGACATGTGGAAGCAATTCCTTATAAAAAAAAGACCAGCAGAGACACCACTTCTGCCTGTGGTTCCTGCCAAAAAGGATTGTGCAACTTCTCAGATGCACCCTTCCTCTCCTTCACCTTCTTCCTCTCCTATTACTCAATATATATTGAACCTATAACTTCTCCTGTTCAATCTCCTGCATCATCACACCACACTGACGAGGAGTATGATTTAGGTGGGGGGGGGGGATGACGTACCAGAGCCACATACATACCCTTTAGATGAGGATGTCAATCCAGAATATCCCAAGGATGACGATGCATATAATTTTCCACCAAACAATGCACCAGACATCCCTGATCTTTAGTACTACCCAACAAAACCTTCCCCTCCAGAGGATAGTATTGGGTTTAATCATTTATTAAACAGAGCTGCAGTTTACCATGGGGTTTCAATGCACTCTGATGCCATTGAGGAGGATTTCTTATTAGACACTTTTGAACAGTCACAAAGGTCTACTTAAATATTACCCATGATCAAAGGAGTCATTAAACATGCTCCAGAGATTTTTAAAGATCCAGTACGGTGTAGGGTGCTACATCCCAGAATAGAGAAAGTATAGACCAGCACCAGCTGATCCACATTAAGGGACACCTGCCACTAGACTCTTTGGTAGTGTCAAATGCACGTAATAGAGCCAATTCCCAAACTTCTGGTGACACACCTCCGCCTGACAAAGAATCCAAGATTATTGATGCGTCAGGGAAACAGATTGCTGTGCTAGCCACAAACATATGGCGCATAGCAAACACACAAGCCTTACTCTCACGCTACAACAGGGCTCATTACGACCAACTAGAAAAATTAATGGAACACCTACCAGATCAACACAAAGATCAGGCAGCAGAGCTCTTACAAGAAGGCAAATTAATATCTAATGCCTCAATTAAATGCGCACTAGATGTAGCTGACACAGCATCCAGAGCAGTTAACACTAGTGTTATTCTCAGACGTCATGCATGGTTACGCATTTCAGGTTTAAAACCAGAATTACAAACTACCATCCTGAACCAGCCCTTCAATCAGAGCCAATTGATCGGGCCGGAAGTAGATAACACACTAGAAAAGATGAAAAAGGACATGGACACTGCTAAGTCTATGGGTGCATTACAATCCACCCAAACTAGAAGTTATTTTTGCCGCTCCTCTTATAGAGGAGGCTCCAAGCAGACCAGCACAGATACCACATCATCTTTTAAGACACACACACAAATCTCCTCTAATAAAGGCTACTTTAGAGGAGGCTACAGAGGCAACAACAATAAAGGAAGAGGTAGAGGTAATAACAACTGCTCCTCTTCCACTCCCAAACAGTGACTTTCCTCTGCCTCCCCTACATCATTCCACTCCTGTGGGGGCAGACTATCACAGTTCCTACCTGTCTGGAATTCCATCACAACAGACAAGTGGGTAAGACAGATTATCCAACATGGCTACTGCCTAGAACTCACAGCAATCCCCCCAAACATACCACCCAGGCAGCGTCCAAAGTCTGCAGAACACATAACTCTGCTTCAACAGGAAGTTCTAGCACTTCTAGAAAAAGATGCTATTCAAGTGGTCCCTTTACAGGAACAAGGAACAGGAGTCTACTCCCTGTACTTCTTAATCCTCAAAAAGGACAGGACACTGAGACCAATTCTCGACCTCCGGCCCCTCAACCACTACATGCAAACAGATCATTTTCACATGATCACTTTACAACAAGTACTCCCATTACTAGAACAGGGAGATTTTCTTTCAACACTAGACCTAAAGGACGCCTATTTTCATGTTCCTATACATCCTGCGCACAGAAAGTATCTAAGATTTGTCATACAAGGACAACACTATCAGTTCAATGTCCTTCCATTCGGGGTCACAACAGCACCACGAGTGTTTACAAAGTGCTTAGCAGTAGTAGCAGCACATCTCAGAAGACAACCGATACATGTCTTTTCTTACCTCAACAACTGGCTCATGAAAGCAAGATCGTTCAACCAGTGTGTGCAACGCACAAAACAAACGATTCAAACATTACACGACTTGGGGTTTACGATAAACTTCACCAAGTCGCACCTAGAGCCTTCGCACGTTCATCAATATCTAGGAGCTACCATAGACACATCGGCAGCTCTAGCGTATCCCAGTCAAGCCAAGATTCAAAGCATTCAGAACTTAGTCTCCCTTTTTCAATGCCAACACTCTCTTCAAGCCAGAGTGTTCATGAAACTAATAGGCATGATGGCGTCTTGCATCTTCATAGTTCCTCACGCAAGTCTGCAAAAATCGCCCACTACAAGAATGTCTAGCACAATAGTGGAATCAGGCTCAAGGTCAGCTCACAGACCTAGTGTTGGTGGACAGCCGTACATATCGCTCTCTGCAATGGTGGAACACCAAAAACTTGACAAAGGGACGGCCGTTCCTAGACCCTATTCCACAAATAGTGCTCACGACCGATGCATCCCTCACAGGATGGGCAGCCCATCTCTTGCATTATACCACACAAGGCCAATGGAACAACCAACAGAAACAGTTCCACATCAACCATTTAGAGTTGCTAGCAATTTTCCTAGCACTCTAAACCTTTCAAGTACAAGTACAAAACAAAACTGTTCTAATACGGATGGACAATATGACAGCCATGTATTATGTACAAAAACAGGGGGGGACACACTCTCTGCAACTGTCCCAGCTTGCACAGAACATTTTGAGATGGGCCATCCCTCAAAACATACACCTGACAGTAGAACACCTTCCAGGAATTCACAATCAGATAGCAGATCTGTTGAGTCGTCAGTCACAACAGATTCACGAATGGGAGCTGCACCCACAAGTTCTCCAACCATTCTTCCAAAGGTGCGGGCATCCACAGATAGATCTGTTTGCCACCCACGAAAACGCAAAATGCCCAACCTTCGCCCCCAGGTTTCCACACCCACGATCGGAGGGAAATGCGATATGGATGAACTGGTCAGGCAGATTTGCGTACGCTTTTCCGCCTCTCCCACTCATTCCACTAGTAGTACGCAAGCTCAGACAACAGTCTCTCAAACTAATACTAGTGGCCCCCACATGGCAACGTCAGCCGTGGTTCACCACGCTACTGGATCTCTCACTGGTTCCACATCAAAATTACGGCTCACAAGGGTGTACGAGCCCCCCCCCTGTGTGCGTGGAAGGCTGGCTTGGATTACTTTATGGGATTGGACCGCCCGGTGTTTGAAGCGAGAGGATGCCCCCGCAAACATTTTAAGATTTGGAAGCGGTGGGCAGACTATAGGGGGTTGGAACTGGACCCCCCAGTGGAACATGAGGAAGAACTGTAGGAGGAGAATGTCGCATGGGCCTATGAACTGTCATGCCGAACACACTACAACCACAATGTACAGTACTTGCTATTCTCACGTGCAGGGGCTTAGGGAGGGATAAGGGGTGGGTAGCCGGGTAGTTGGGGGTGAAGGTGGTTGGGTGGCGGGGGAGGGGAGGGGGGGTTTGTTTGCTTGCATTCTTAAAGACCTGTTTCTCCTTCTACTGATTGAACCAAATACGGGTGATATAACTGTACCATGATGCTTGGTGGTGATCTCCTGACTGTGGGGAGCCACGTGTCTTATGCTGCTTAATCACTTAATACATTTTGTTGTGAAAAAAAAAATTACGGCCCACGCCATCCCTGTTAACACAGAACCATGGAGAAATAAGGCACCCAGAACCAAACCAACTGAATTTGGCGATCTGGCTCCTGAGGTCTTAGAGTTTGGCTACTTAAGCCTACCACAAGACTGTATGAATATAATTAAAGAAGCTAGAAGACCCACTACCAGAGCATGTTATGCTGCTAAGTGGAAAAGAATTGCAATATACTGTAACAACAATAACATTGATCCACTGGATGATTCCATCCAAAATATTATTTGCTACCTTCTACACCTACAAAGGTCCAATTTGGCTTATTCTTCCATACGCCTGCATCTAGCAGCAATTGCAGCCTATTTACAAAATAGACAGCATCTATCTCTCTTTAGAGTACCTGCAATAAAAGCATTTATGGAAGGATTAAAACGAATAATCCCACCTAGGTTACCACCTGCCCCAGTATGGAACCTAAACGTGGTCCTTACAAGACTTATGGGTCCCCCTTTTGAGCCTTTACACAAGTGTGAACTGCTATTCCCAACATGGAAAACTGCCTTCCTTGTTGCCATTACCTCTCTCAGAAGATTTAGTCAAATACAAGCATTCACAATAGAAGAACCATTTTTTCAAATACACCCTAACAAAGTGGTTCTTAGACCCAATCCAAAATTCCTGCCAAAAGTCATTACTCCTTTTCACCTTAACCAATCAGTAGAGTTACCAGTGTTTTTTCAAAAACCGGACTCTTGCAGAAAGGGCTCTACACACCTTAGATGTTAGAAGAGCTCTACTATACTACACAGACAGGACTTAATCCTTCAGAAAGACAAAACAACTATTTGTATCTTTCTCTCCCCCACACAAAGGCAATCCCATCTCTAAAGGAGGAATTGCCAGATGGATTGTAAAGTGTATTCAAATATGCTATCAAAAAGCTGAACGTACACTACCAGTTCCTCCTAGAGCGCACTCCACTCGCAAACTAGGAGCCTCTATGGGTTTCTTAGGAAACATACCATTAGAGGACATATGCAAGGCAGCAACATGGTCTACAATACACACCTTCACTAAACACTATTGTGTTGATGTGCAAGCCAAGCAGCAAGCTGCAGTAGGCCAAGCTGTCCTTAAACCACTATTTCAGTATGCTGCAACGGATACAAGCGACCACCGCTAGGGGAGACACTGCTGCACAATCGTTGCGAAGTGTACAATCTGCAGCTCATATGCCTCGAACGGAATATGCTACTTACCAGTATGCATCTGTTCTTGGCATGTAGAGCTGCACAGTTGTACACGCCCTCCCGCCTCCCCGAGACTTGTATCCGTTCCAGTACTCATCTTACTTAGATGCACACGCATGGACATCCTTTCTCTTTTACTTCTACTAACTCCATCATTTCCCATCATGGCGAAAAACAATCTGAGGATGGAGTCGATGACCATGCGCAGTATTGTCCAAGGGAGGAGTCCCCTATCTCGTGACTACAAAGACTTCTTCCAAGAAGACAACAACCTGCAATCATCCGAGCCCAACACCATGTGGGGATCTATTGCTAAGTGTACAACTCTGCAGCTCTACATGCCAAGAACAGATGCATACTGGTAAGTAGCATATTCCTTCTA
Source organism: Lissotriton helveticus (assembly GCF_964261635.1). NCBI lineage: Eukaryota > Metazoa > Chordata > Amphibia > Caudata > Salamandridae > Lissotriton > Lissotriton helveticus. The sequence goes on from NC_136068.1 coordinate 1,076,949,291, forward strand.
GGTAATGCAGACTTGTGCAAGAAATGATGACCATAATGGTTATAACAGTACATTTGTTCATAGTCTGATGTACCCTTTAAGTATTCATGATTTGTGAATACTGCCGACATTTCTAGATCAGACATCCTGTTATTAACAGTCTCGAAGTCCCAATCATCAGAAAGGGTACTAGAGGTAATAAAGTCACTTAGTGAAATCTTAAATAAGTGTGGAACCTTCAAAAGCTCCAACGGGCCGAAAATGTCGCATTCGGTTTTGTCCCAAACTATACCATCTTGTATAGGAACAGATGTGACGTTCCCTTTTTTTTATTTTTTCTATTTTTTTTTTTAACATGTTTTATTGGCATTTAAAGATTACATTGACCAAGTATGCTTGGACATAGTACATTGTATTGTTATACTCTCCATTAGCATATGGTACTGTGATATTCAGTCTCTGTTTAGTCCATCATTCTGGCAACAGTGGGATGTCGCTTCTAGTGGTTTCCATATAAAACTGGGGGTACAGAACTAGGGGTGTTTCTAAACTTCTGGGTACTGTTGTCTAGTGATGGATCGGGGCATTGTATACACAGTGGTCAGTGCATGTATACCCCACAAGGGGAGACTGGGGGATACGAAGTCTGACTCATCCTGATGGCTGGTATTTATATGTGATGTGCTGTATGGCCCTATGCGCTAGCGGTCCTGTATGGGTGCCTCAGGGTGAAATCTGGGATGTGAATTTGTGGGCTGGGCCAGTGGTTGTGTGGTCCTAGATACCTGTGTGTCGTGGTCTGGGTTCTCATGGAGCTGGGCCTGCTTAAATCGATCTAGCAACAGCGCCCATTCCATGGATAGGGGTAGTTTGCGTATACCTTTCACCTCCTCCTCGTGCAGTGCTTCTTCTGCCGCAGCCCATTTGAGTACTGCTCCTAGCCATGCTGTGATCGGGGGACTGTAGGGGATCGCCAGTGCATGGCAATGTCCCGTTTGGCTAGTAAGATGGCCGGTGAGACAAACCTGTTGGGTTCTTTGTGGTGCTTCTGTTTCCGGAATATGCCTAGGGCACATGATTCCCAGGTGGTTAGGTGTGTGAGCCCGGTGAGCTCTCCGAGTGATTAGTGTATATGGTGCCAGTATGCTTGTATAGTTGGGCAGCTCCAGAACATATGGTAGAAATGTGCTTCCTGCGCGTGACATCTAGGGCAGAGGAATTGAGTAGCGGGGTAAAATCTTTGGAGACGAGCCAGTGTCAAATACGCCCTGTGTAGGATGTAGAATTGTATATTTTTAAAACTTGCATTTCTAGAGACCTTCTTGGGAAATTCAAGTGCCCTCTCCCATTCTTTCTCATGCAGGGCCCGCCCAAGTTCTCCTTCCCAGGTGTTCCGTAGGGCCTCCAGGGGTCTGTTTGTGAGCTCCCGTATGGTTTTGTACTACCACGTGGTAAGGTGCCGTCCCACCCCCATGTGTAATATTGTATGGATGACTGGGTGTGTGGTTGGTTCTTCTAAAGATAGGTTGTGGTATCGTCGGTATCTTTCGAGTAACTGGCGATGGAGTAAAAGCTGTCCAGGGGAAATCGTAGTCGTCTATGAGTTGTTGGAGCGGTCAGAGTTGTCCGCCCTCAAATAGTGACTCTGCTTCAGTGATACCGCATGCCGTCCATGTGCGGAGCATGTTGGGTGTGTAATAGTGTTTGCGTTTGGGCCAACCGACCAGCAGTAGCAAGGGTGAGTATGGGGGCCTCTCCAATGACATCCTATGTAGCCTTGGCATGCATGTGCGGGCCACCGCTACTTGCAAGGGATATGTCCTCTTTGGTGTAGTCCCTGGCAGTAAAAGGCGGCGTAATTCCGGGGTGGGCACCCGACCTGCTGTGGTGTATGTCTCACCTAAGTGTCAGCCTGCCGTCCAGTAGGATAGCCACTGAAGTTGCACTGCGAGAAAGTATGATTTGAAGGATGGGGCACCCAGTCCCCCTCGCGTAGTGGGTAGTTTCAGCTTAGCTAATGCTATCCTATGTCTACTGTTCCCCCATATTAGCGAAATAAGGAGTGAGTCTATGTCTCTGAAAAAGGTCCTGGGCTGGATTACTGGGAAATTGGTGAAATGGTACAGCTGTCTCAGGACTACTATCATTTTGGCTAGTGCCTCCAGGCCGATCGGGGTTAATGGTAGTTTCCGCCAGAATCCAACCGCTGATCTGATACCGGCCAATGCTCTGCGGTGATTGCCCTCGAATATGTCGATTGGAGATGGTAGAGGCGGATCGCGAGGTATCTGGGAGACTTTGCGGACCAGGCCACCCTCTGAACCTCGCCCCACCCCCAGGACGTCTGGCTCGTGGATCAGACACAGTGGGTATACTGTGAATTGATCCCACTTCACTCTCAGCCCCGAGACGTCCGCGAATTCTGTAAGTGTTGCCCAGGTGGGAGTGAGGACCGCAGTGATATCCCGAACATATAAAAGGAGGTCATCGGCGTACATGGATACACTATGTACGGCGTCCGCATGTGGGATGACACATCGCTGTCCCTCCCTACGGAGCCATATGGCTAGGGGTTCTACCACAAGTGTGAATAGCAGGGCCGAAAGTGGGCAACCCTGCCTTGTGCCCCTCTGCACCGCAAACTCTGGGGAGATGTACTGCCCGATGCGAACATGTGAGGTGAGTTTGGTGTTTTTGAAATCCAGGCTAAGGCATTCTGCCCAGGAGTATTCGTCACCGACTTGGTCTTGATCATGAAATAGTCTGCGTATATTCTGGCATGTGTTCCTGCCTGGGACAAAGCCACACTGGTCGGGGTGCACCAATGGCCATATTTTTTGCGAGTATTGGTCCGCTAGTACCTTTCCCAGAATCTTACATTCAGTGGATAGCAGTGTGATGGGGCGGTAGGAAGCCATTTGCTGGGGATCGTGGTTTGGTTTCAGGAAAGTCACTATAACCAACTCCCGAAGGGATCTTGGTAATTCTCCCATCTCCAATGTGACCGCGAACATCGACACCAATCAGGGGACCAGTAGGGTGGAGAAAGTGGTATAATATTCTAGTCCCGGGGCCTTGTTGCGGGCTAAGTTGTGAAGGGCTTGATTGATGTCAGTAGATTGTATCTTCGCATCTAATGTTGTCCTGTCTGCCTCCGTAATTTTGGGGATCATGAGGGGGGGTCTAGAAATTGGTCGAGCATGCCCTGTTCAACCGGTGCTGGGGTATGATAAACTGCTGAGTAGTATTGATGAAACGCTAACAGGATCTCATCTTAAAACCGTACAAGATTTCCAAGGGGGTTTATTATCTCTGTTATGGGCCGTGTGTCAGTGTCATTTTTGGCTAACCATGCCAGCAATGTGCCGGTTCCATCTCGTTCCTTATGCATCCGGGACGCGTAAGTTCGAAAGTTGTGTCGCCGGAGGCCTACGCAGGCTGTTTGGTACTCTGTCTTGACGTTAGCCACCAGTGTCGCTGTTTCGTCGGAGATGTCGGCGTGTTTAGTAGCCTCGGCCAATTGTGATTCGGCTCTGGTGAGAGCTTGTTCTAGTGTCCGTTTTACCCCGGTTCTTTGTTTAATGCATTCTCCTCGGGCCACTACTTTGAACGTATCCCACTCTACTAACATCGAGGACAATGTCCCTGCATTTTGGGCAAAGTAGTCTTGGATACTTAGTCCCTGGTTCGTGTGTGAAGGTGTGATCCGTTAAACAGTCCCGAGGTAGTCACCATGTGGCGACAGGGGGTGTGGGGGTCTCCAGTTAAGTCTCAGAACGTGGGCATCATGGTCAGAGACAATCCTACCCATGTAGTCCGAGTGGTGTATTTTACGGAGTAACGCCGCCGAGCATAAAAATCTATCTAGACGGACCCGTAGTTTGTGTGGGTTAGAGTGGAACAAGTACAGTCGTGCCTGTGGATGTTGCATTCTCCATGCGCCTGCGAGTGCCCATTGTGTGACCCATGCCTTAAACCGTTCAATTTGCCTAAGTGTAGGTGAGTGTGCAAGGGGGGGGAGGGTAGGATCGGTCCAAGTGGGGATCTAGTATGCAATTGTAGTCTCCCCCCAGTAGCCATGGTATAGGGGTGATTTGGGCAAGAACTTTTGTGAGGCGGTCCCAGAATGTATCCTGCTCGACATTCTGGGCTGATATGCTTCCCAGTAAGACTGCCTGCCCGTCCAGGAGACCCTCCAACAGGGCGTATCTACCCTCCTTGTCCAACACCCGTCTGAGTTATTGGAATGGGATTCCTGGACGAATCCAAATCCGTGCCCCACGGGCGAATGCAGAGTATGACTTGGCACATATGGTTCCACGCCATTTGGCCTGTAGTTTGCTTATCTCCACCGCAGTGAGGTGCGTCTCCTGTAAAAACACGATCAGCGCGTTCTGGTGCTTTGTATATGAATACACCGCATAGCGTTTGCTCGGCGTGTGCAGGCCTCTAGCGTTAAGTGTGAGGATGCTAATGTCTGAGCTCTGTGTTGTCATAGCCATGTATGGTTGTTATTGCGCGCTGACGTAGCTGGTAGGTGCATCACGCCACTGGGGGATCACTGACCTATGTGAGCTACAATGCCGCCTATGTATGCTCTGCAGGTACCCTGTGGTGTGAAGTTCCTTTAGGGGACGGGACATTTCTGAACTGGGGTAATAAACAGTGGGGTCGGTAAACATTCCCAATACTGCGGACCCATCGTTGGTGACGATGCGTCCAAACTGGCTCCCTCGAAAAAAATGGTGAGAACTACAAAATGCAATGGGGGTGGTGGGGCATGTGTGCGAGGCGTAACGTTGATCGGGCTTTAGTTGGATGATGATACGTAGCCTGAGATGTTAGGCTGTGTCGACTCAGTGTGCAGTCACCGGGCGAACTTGAGTGGAGTGAGTTCTTACTGCATTCCCTACCGGGTTATCTCAGGGTGGGGTGGTAGACGATTGTCCATCCAATATGGCATCTGCTGTCTGAGGGGTGACCAGGGGTGGTGTGACTGAGTCCGTTCCGGATAGTGTTTCATCGCTATCGTCCTCTCCTTCCGATGAAAAAATGTGTGGGGGTCGATCAATGTCCACCGCGCAGGGGGAGGCCTGCAGGTCAATCACCGCCTGTAGAACTTCCCGTCGTTCCTTCATGATCTGTTCCAGGTCCGGAGAGTCTTGAGTGCCAACAATTTTGTGCGATCTGCCACGCTGTTGCTTCGGGGTTCAGCTATTAGTGCGCGGCGCTTTGAAGGGTGAGCCTTGTGTTGTCTCTGCCTTGGGTTGTTGTGTGCAGTGTTGATCAGCCCATTCATGGGCTTTCTCTGTGTTTGCGAAGAAGATAGCGGAGCCATTAAAAAGGACCTTGAGGCGAGCCAGGAAAAGTAAGGAATATTGGATATTTTTCACTCGTAGCCTACGTTTGACCTCCAGAAATGAGGATCTCTGCTGCTGTACCATTCGTGCGTAGTCAGTGAAGATCATTGTTTGCTTGATTTCCACCCGTTGTGGGGCCGCTTGCCTAGGTGCACGGAGTACTGTGTCCCGGTCTCGGAAATGCAGGAACTTCGCCAGCATCGGTCTAGGTGCTGCCCCCGGTGGGGGTTTATGGGCTGGGACTCTGTGGGCGCGTTCAATGGAAAAGAATGCTGTTCGGTCCGATGTAGGGGTAAAGGTTTTCGCCCATGCTTCTAGATATTCCAGCGGCTTTTCGCCTTCAATGCCCTCCGGGAGGCCCAAAACGTGGATGTTGAAGCGCCTCGAGCGTCCCTCTAAGTCATTTGCGCGTTCCTTCACAGTGGATAGACGGCTCAAGACATCTTGCAGTGTCTTCTGTTGTGCCTTGATTGTGGGTTGCAGGTCAGCCAGTGTCTTCTCGTCTTCCCGTACTTTGTCCGCCAATTTGCGGTGGTCATCCCGGATTAGATTGACGTCTGTCGCGAGGGCGCCGAGTCGCTCTTCCATGGACAGCTTGGAGAGTTCGATGGCGGATAGGACCTTGTCCAGTTTGTCCTAAATTGACAGGTCAGGGGGAGGCGCTCCAGTTGGGACCCACGTCTGGTTCTTTGGCATGTCCTCTGGAGCAGTCTCTGGGACCATGACTTAGTGCGATGCCCTCTGTTTCCCCATTGTTATTATGGCTGGGAGGTGTTGCGTAGTACGGTGTTTGCTGCGTATATGCTGGGCTGCGTGATCCTGCTCGAGGAATGGCACCCACCTGACGGAGAAGGGGACGTGTAGCCGTTTAATGGGTGTCTAGGGGTGCAGGGGGATCTTTGCTCCAGTCACCTCCGTGTTGAGCTCGTCACTTTGTCGCTGCGGGAAGAGGCGGGCGCTGTCCAGGATGGTGTGGTGCAGTGTGCGAGGTGCCATGGGGAAGTACCCTGCAGAGACCCTAGGTGGTTGGTGAGCTAGTTCATGCACCTCTCCAGGGCTCTGGCGATGAGATCTGTATCAGCAGAGTCTGGATTACTGGGCCACCATCTTAGGGTCAGGCAGCCTCCCTCACATGATCGCCGATTCTCTCAGCTAGAGTAAGAAGTCTCAGGGAGTGCCCCTGATTGTGCTCAATCCGCTGCTCACCTCTCCTTCACTGGCACAGTGGTTTCTGCGGGGCTTCCGGTTGCACAAAGACGTCGGACTTAATCAACCATAGGCGCCATTTTAAAGTAAGGGGCACTCAGCCGACCGGGGCCTATCACCTTGTTCCCAGCAGTGCGGGGCAATGAGCGGCCCCCCCAGTTCACGAAAGCGCCGCAGGTCGATATGTATCGGTGCAGCTGCCCTCAATGCGTTTGCTTGGCTGTGGGGCGAAGGCGCGGGGACCGCGACGGCCAAAATGGTGGGCTGATCGCCGCTGCCGCCTCCGCTACCGCTCCACAGAGATTCCGGTGGGCTGTCACAATGTCAGAGTACCCACTCGCCTGCTGTGTCCTCGATTGGGCGTCCGGAGGCTGCTTTTGGTGTGCGGTCTGGGGTCCCGCTCTCAGTGGACGCAAGCAAAGTCTCTCTGGGCGCCATTTTCCCCGCCGGGAGCCTGCTGGCTGGATTGACACTCGTCCTCCGCTTCTGACGTTATGAGCGTGTCCCGACACTGGTTTTTGGTGGCCCTTTGTTCTATGTGCTTCCCGACACCCTACTGGTGTCCTCGCTGGCCTCGGCGATGCCTGGAAACGGGCAATAATTGCGCCCGATCACGGAGCCTCAGCGGGTCATGTCCACCACCGAAGCCCGCTTGGCCACGCCCCCTGTGATGTTCACTGTTGGCAACTCTCTTGCTTCACATTGGGATGATTTGTGTGGCTGGAGAAGTAAGTTCACTCTTTTACATGCTGTGTCCATTTGAATATATCCATGTTCGAGGCATATGGGCTGCAGATGGTACATTTATGAATAGATTGCCATCTGGTGTTGGGCTCGGATGATTGCACTTGTTTTTCTCTTGGAGAAGTCTTTTGTCGTCACGAGATCGATGACTCCTCCTTTGGGTGCTAGTGCGCATGTGCATCGGCTCCATCATTAGAATGTTTTTTTTCCGCCATTGGGTTCGGATGAGGATCGAAGAGCTCCGGATCGACTTCGACAAAAAAGTTATATTTCGGCGCTTATTCCCTTTCCAATTCGACGGTATTGTTATCGAGCGCGAGTACATTTCCATTTCGACGCGCTTCGACATCAACAACAAGATTTCCAACTGCTACGTCGACGAGAACAGGAGGCCCATCTCGACGTATTCCAGCCCGGAGTCCATGGAAAGGACTCCATTCAAGAAATGTCCAACGTGTGGTGCTAAGTTTCCACACAAGGACCTACACGAGGTGTGTAACCTCTGCTTATCCCCTGAACACGAATCCAGGGACTGTGAAGCCTGCACTGCATTCTCCTCCAAGTCGACGATTAGAAACCGTTGAGCCCGAAGACACGAGGTGTCTAGAATGCATTCACAGGCAATACCGGAGATGTTCGAGGACCAGCACCCCGAAGAGGAAGAAGAGGAGGAGGACGATGCGGGGTCGCGAGCAGACGAGTCCGACGTCGAAGAAATCGACTTTCATCAAACCGTGAGTGACGACGTCCCCTTACCAAAGAACCGACCCCGCACGGTGTCGACCCCGCCTTCGAGCCCGGTCAGACAAACGAAAAAAGTTTCCGACGCCCCGCCTTCGTGCCCGGCAACGAAACCGAAACCGAAACACTCGGTCTCCCACCATGTTGGATCCGAGAAACGGCCCACCTCGACATCGACACCGAAGCTCCATACAAAGGAAAGCTCGAAGTCGAAACATTCCATGTTGAAACCTAAACATGCTTCGACGTCGAAAACGTCCTTGACACCGAAAATATCGGATTCGAATAAACTCTCGGTGCCGAAAACACAAATGGACAGTCAGAAGAAAAAGCACCTTTCGGAACCAAAAACTTCGGTACCGACACAGGAGCATCAAACAGATCCCAAACTTTGTTTATTGATCCACAAACTGGCAAGGTAGTGACAGAACTGCCTAAAAAGAGGAAGAATGAACAGTTGGACGACAGAAATCCTCCTCCTAAGAAGAGAACAATGGGGACAAATACAACTCCTCCCCTTTCTCCACAGCCTAGAGACACACCCTCTTCTCCTCTTCCTCACACTCTGCCAGCTATTCCTTTTACACCACGCCATCTACACCTATAACAGATGTAGAAAGTGACATGGGAGAGGGGGAACATCCTAGGGATGATGGAGACACTGTCCCAAGAGGATGCAGACCCATGGGAAGATTATAATGTAGGGTCAGATAATGAGAACGACCCTGAACTGTATCTCTCAAAACCTTCACCACCTGATGATAATACAGGTTTTGCACAGCTAATTAATAGGGCAGCAAAATACCATAAGGTAGAACTACATGCAGAACCTCAAATAGAGGATTTCCTGTTAGAAACACTTCCTGCTGCACAAAGAACATCAGGAACACTACTAATGCTTAAGGGTCTCCTCAATCACACATCAGAAATATTCAAAGACCCGGTGAGGGCTAGGGTATTAAACCCAAGAATTGATAAAAAATATAAGGTAGCCCCAAAGGACCCAATATTTATCAAGGGACACATTCCTCTGGACTCGCTAGTGGTCACAAATGCTCGTAAGAGAGCAAACTCATTAACTACAGGAGAAGCTCCGCCTCCTGACAAAGAGTCTAAGTTAATAGATGCCTCTGGCAAAAGAGTAGCATCCCAAGCGGCAAACAGCTGGCGCATAGCTAATACGCAAGCGCTACTTGCACGGTACGACAGAGCTCATTATGATGAGTTAGAAAAACTCATCATGCATCTCCCTAAAGAACATCAAAAGAAGGTAGATCAGCTAATACAAGAAGGGAAGATAATAACTAATACTTCCATTAAGTGTGCCCTAGACGCAGCAGACACTGCAGCAAGATCCATAAACACAAGCATCATGCTAAGAAGACATGCATGGCTCAGAGTTTCAGGGTTTAAACAAGAGGTACAAACATCCTTATTGAACCAGCCTTTTGATGAGAAAACACTTTTCGGCTCAGAGACAGATGAGGCCTTGGAAAAGATGAAAAAAGATACAGAAACAGCTAAATCAATGGGAGCATTGCAACAGCCAACCCAAAGAGGTTCCTTTCGTAGGTCCACCTATAGAGGCGGATCCAAAAATACAGGTACAAGTCAGCAATCAACCTCTTTTACACCAACATCACCCAGAGGTAATTCTAGAGGCAGTTACAGAGGTAACGACAACAAGGGTAGAGGTCGCGGAAACAACAACAACCGCAACTCTCCAACCCCAAAACAGTGACTTCATACAGCTCCCCCCAGACCATATAACACCGGTCGGTGGACGCCTATCACAGTTCCTACCTGTCTGGGAAAACATCACGTCAGACAGGTCGGTGAGACAAATTATCCAACATGGTTATTGCCTGGAACTCACAGCTACCCCACCAAACATCCCCCCCAAACAGCGTCCAATGAGTCAAGATCACCTAACACTGTTAAAACAGGAAGTACTATCTCTACTGGGAAAGCATGCCATAGAGAAGGTTCCACAACAAGGAACAGGAGTATACTCTCTATACTTCCTAATCTCCAAAAAATACGGGTCTCCAAGGCCAATACTAGACCTCAGACCTCTCAATGCATACATAAATTCGGAACATTTCCACATGGTCACGCTCCAACAAGTACTTCCTTTACTGAAGAAAGGGGACTTTCTTTCTACACTGGATCTAAAAGACGCTTACTTTCATATCCCAATTCACAAAGCCCACAGGAAATACCTCAGGTTTGTTGTAGAAGGACAACATTATCAATTCAAAGTCCTTCCATTTGGGGTCACAACAGCGCCAAGAGTGTTCACAAAATGCCTAGCAGTGGTTGCAGCTCACCTAAGAAGACAACAAATACATGTCTTCCCTTACTTGGACGACTGGCTAATAAAGGCCAAGTAACAAGAAGAATGTCTTCAAAACACACAAAAGACAATTCAGTTGCTGCACCAGCTAGGGTTTACGGTGAACTACACAAAATCCCACCTGCAACCAAACAAGGTTCAACAATATCTAGGGGCTACTATAGACACAGAAAAAGCCAAAGTATACCCCAATCCAGTCAGGATTCAAACAATGCTTACATTCATTCAAAGATTTCAACCACAACACTCACTAACAGCGCGAGTGTTCATGCAGTTATTAGGGATGATGTCATCCTGCATACTGCTAATACCATATGCCAAACTACAAATGCGTCCGCTGCAAGAATGCTTAGCGACACAGTGGAATCAGGCTCAAGGACAGATTACAGATCTGGTGTTGGTAGACGACCGCACACACCGCTCTCTGAAGTGGTGGAACACAACAAACATTTCCAAGGGGCGGTCGTTCCTAGAACCAATTCCACAGGTGATAACAGCGGATGCATCGCTCACCGGATGGGGAGCGCATATGGAGAAATATACAGTACAGGGAAGATGGAGTGTACAGGAAAAAAGACTGCACATCAATCATCTAGAACTACTAGCAGTGTTTCTAGCATTAAAAGCCTTTCAAATGCACATTCTCAACAAAGCAGTCCTGATCAGAACAGACAACATGACCGCAATGTATTATATTCAAAAACAGGGGGGGACGCACTCTCTCCAACTATCCAGACTAGCGCAGGAAATTTGGAGATGGGCCATTCCTCAAAACATCTATCTATTAGCCGAACACCTACCAGGAGTTCAAAATCAGATAGCAGACATCTTAAGCAGACAGTCAGAACAAATACACGAATGGGAACTGCACCACCAAATACTGCAGCCATTCTTCCAAAGATGGGGACAACCAGAGATAGATCTCTTTGCCACTCATCAGAACGCAAAATGCCAAAACTTCGCATCCAGGTACCCACACCACCTGTCGCAGGGCAATGCGTTATGGATAAATTGGTCCAACAAATTTGCATACGCTTTTCCCCCTCTCCCACTAATCCCATTAGGGGTTCGAAAGCTGCAACAACACTCAATGACCATGATACTAGTAGCACCCACGTGGGCACGACAGCTGTGGTTCACCACGCTCCTGCAACTCTCACAGGTGCCACCCCAAAAGCTAAGAATTTTACCCATGCACCTACACAGAACCATGGAGAAATAATGCACCCAGATCCCAAACAACTGAACCTAGCGATCTGGCTCCTGAAATCTTAGAATTTGGATACTTAGATCTACCTCCAAACTGTATGGAGATCATTAAGCAGGCAAGACGTCCCACCACCAGAGCATGCTATGCAGCGAAGTGGAAAAGGTTTGCTGTATACTGTACCAGTAACAACATCAACCCTCTGGACGTATCAACAAAAAATATTATTTGCTACTTATTACACTTACAGCAATGTAATCTTGCTTACACATCTATTAGAGTACATCAAGCAGCTATAGCAGCGTACCTACAAAACAGGCAACATCTATCCCTGTTTAGAGTGCCAGCAATCAAAGCCTTCATGGAAGGCCTCAAAAGAGTCATTCCACCAAGATTGCCACCTTCCCCGGTCTGGAATCTCAACATAGTACTCACCAGACTAATGGGACCACCTTTCGAACCTATGCATAGGTGTGAAATACAATTCCTTACATGGAAGGTGGCCTTCCTTATAGCCATTACATCCCTCTGGAGAGTAAGCGAATTATAGGCATTGACAATACAAGAACCATTCCTACAGTTACATCAGAATAAAGTGGTTCTTAGAACAAACCCAAAGTTCTTGCCTAAAGTAATTTCAGCGTTTCACATCAATCAACCAGTGGAACTACCAGTCTTTTTCCCAAAACCACAGACGGTAGCAGAAAGGGCCCTACATACATTTGATGTCAAAAGGGCAATATTTTACTACATAGAAAGAACACAAAATTTCAGGAAAACTAAACAACTATTTGTAGCGTTTTCCCCAACACATAAGGGCAACCCTATCTCTAAAGCAGGCATTGCCAGATGGATTGTAAGATGTATACAAATATGTTACATAAAAGCAAAGAGAACATTAACTGTTCCTCCTAGAGCTCATTCTACACGTAAACTAGGGGCATCTATGGCATTCTTAGGAAACATTCCCCTAGATGACATATGTAGAGCAGCAACTTGGTCTACACCACATACCTTCACAAAACACTACTGTGTTGATGTGCAGGCTACACAACAAGCCAGAGTGGGCCAAGCTGTATTAAAAACTTTATTTCAAACGGTTGCGACAGACACGGGTGACCACCGCTAGGGAGGTAACTGCTGTATAATCTGTTCATAAATGTACCATCTGCAGCCCATATGCCTCGAACGGAATATGATACTTACCAGTATGCATCTGTTCTTGGCATAGAGGGCTGCAGAGTGGTACATGCCCTCCCTGCCTCCCCGGAAACCTGTGTCTGTCCCAACATTATCTTATTTAGATACACTTACATGGGCATCTCTTTCTGTATTCTATTACACTACTCCATCTAACCCTACTATGGCAAAACAATCTAAGGATTGAGCCGATGCCCATGCGCACTAGCACCCAAAGGAGGAGTCATCGATCTCGTGACGACAAAAGACTTGTCCAAGAGAAAAACAAGTGCAATCATCCGAGCCCAACACCAGATGGCGATCTATTCATAAATGTACCACTCTGCAGCCCTCTATGCCAAGAACAGATGCATACTGGTAAGTAGCATATTCCTTATCAGCATACCCAGAGTTATTACCAGAGCTAACCAAAGTAGAAAGAAAAATATTCCTAACACAATCCATAGTTCAATCCATGGTGAAACCAGATAAGTCTTTTTCAGGTGATGAAAAAAGTCTGTTGCTTGTTCTTTTAAAGTTCTTTGTGCTGGCGTCGTTTCAGGTTCGCTAGGATCCTCAGAAAAAGTGTCAAAGTTAATAAAATAGCCAGAGGCAGTTCTGTCAATGGTTGGAATTGCATCAGGATTCGTTGAAATCTCTGGAACCACTTGATCACTGATTACTTCATTGTAGAAAGGTGTATCAGGACGAACTGTTATTTGGGTCTCAAGAGGTACGAGTTCCATAGCTTTGTTGCTTAGTCCTTCATTTCTTACTGTAGGGTCTTCAAAGGTGACGAGTCTTTCATTTTGAACCTCTTGGATTGTAGCTAGATGAGTGCGTCTGCTACATTGTCGGAGTCCACATGGCCTACTGCTTAGTATCAGCCACGTAGTGTGGTTTGATCAGGTCGATGGACACAAATCTTTTCTCCTTTTTACCAGCAAGGGGTGGCAAAAGTACTGTTCTTGATCCGTGGATTGCTAGGACAGGTACTGGTTGTCTGTAAGTAGGCCCAAATTCCTTCTTGTCCGCGATCTTTTCTCTGACTAGATCTCCAAGCTTTGGGATCCAGACAGGCCTTGCTGGGACGGCTGGATTTTCCCCAGTGGTGGTTGGCTTCAGGAACACATTGCTTTGTTTCGATCGTAGTTTCTTTAAGTCCTGTAAAACAGCCAAACGATATTTTATATCAAATTTCTTATTTTCCACCACTGTTCAATGACCATCAAGGTCCAGTACCAACATTCTAGTACCAAATAGGACCTCATATGGAGTGACACGCCCTACAGAACTTCTTGGCAAATTGTTTAATGCACGTTGGACATCATAAAGATGTTTGACCCACCCATCACCCGAACCTAATACCCTAGCTGTTATAGACTGCTTTATGTCCCGTTTTTTCCTTTCCACAACAGAATTTTCCTTGGGATGGAATGGAGAAGAATACCACAATGCTATGCCCAAACTGGCCATGTCTTCTTTGTAAGCACGAGAGCTGAACGCAGGGCCCTGGTCCGAGTGTAGTGTGCCTATTGTGTATGTGCCGATAAAGACTGACAAATCTTTTATAACAGTTAGAGCATCAGCCGAGCGCTAGGGCCATATCCAAAGGAACCTTGAACACAAATCCACTGTGACCATGATGTATTTATAGTTACCGTCCCTTTGTAAGGGACTGCAGTGGTCCAGGTAAACACATGCTAATGGTTTATCTGATATTAACAGGGGCGTCTGTGCAGGACGTTTCACAGTAGAGACTTTCATCTTCTGGCATATTTCACAGTCCAAAACACAGTTTCTGGTCCGTTTCCTAATGCCTGGCCACCAGTATCTTTGTTTTAATAACGATACTGTGGCGGAAACACCTGAATGAGCAGAGGCGATCCCTTCATGTGCTGCTAGGATTAGTCCAAATCTATGTTCCATGTTTGGTATTACCCTATCCCCCACTCCAGGGTTTTGAGCGAACAGAACATTGTTCGCATCATTTGTATATGAGTATTTGAGAGGAAATCTTTTAGGTAACGCTACACTGCTGCCTTTGCTTGAATCATTGACAGCCAGTATTATTTCACTGTATTTTCATTTTTGAACGAGTGATTGCACCTACGGAAGCCGTTTGCACAGCCCCCTTCATGGCTTCATCAGCCGATGAATTCCCTTCAACGTGAACGCCATCACGTTGATGACTCAGCGTGTGTATCAAGTGAGTGTTTTGTAGTCCGTTTTGCAACTGAACTACTTGTTCCCAAAGCTTTTATGCTTGATTGTGCCTTCTTTTGCATCTTTGAAATCATTTTGAAGCCAATTCTGTAAATATATATTATAAGATTGAACACAGTAAAAAGAATTGCACACTGAGTGTGGGGAATTCGCGATCCGTATTTTCAAGTGCCATCTTGAATGCTTGTAGTTCAGCTCGCTGAGCTGTACGATCTCGTAGAGATTTCGTTTTTGTGACCATAGGTCTGAATTTGCCATTGCGCATACGACCTTTAACGATGGGGCATGCTGCACTTTATAAGCTTGTTTACCCCCTTATCGGGTTGTGCAGATCTGTCAGTATAAATTATAAATTCATACTGGTCAAGAGGGAGAATTTCAGTAGGCAGAGGACACCGTTTTCATATTGCAGGAATTTTTTGTTTGAATATCTTTTATTGATTTTGTCAGTGCATAATCACAGTACATGCCAGAAAAAAAAATAATGATTAGTAAATGCAACAAAACATCCCTTAAGTTCACAATGGTAATCATAAACAATAACAGTACACTGAGGGACATTGGTCTCGTATCGCTTCCAACAAGGCAAAGGGAGAAATTAAAGAAGAAGTAAATCAACATTCTCATTTAGCATGTCATGCCCAGTGATAAGCCTTCTCCCTGCGGGGTTATGGGCCTGCGATGGGGAGGAGCAATGAGTGCGGTGGTGAGAAAACATTGTAGTCCCCGAGGCATAGCCCGTAGAGGTGTGTTAAGTATATGCAGAGGGAGGCTCCAGAGAGTGGACAGCCGCGTGGTTCAAGTGTGAAAGTGTCTTGGCGGTTATATGCATGACACGATATGGCCCTTCCTGGTATACGTGTGTGTTTCCCTCAGTCCTCGTCTAATTGCCGATATGAGGTGTGTCGTCTAAGGTGATTCCACACGTAGATGCTGTGCATCAAAAGAGCGATGTAATGACTATGTCGCATTCATAACATCCTAACAAACGTGTCACATGACAGAACTATCATGACATCATAACGTGGCCCACAGGGGGTAGGGGAAAGAAAAAATTGTAACAACAATAAGGAAAAAAGGAAGAGAAAAAGAAATAGGAGGGCCAAGGCGATTAAGAGGAGAAAGGAAACAACCAAAGGAAAATCAAAGGGAACTCAAATTAATAAGAGAGCAAGCAATGCATCCGTATGTGTCTATGGGCTCATGTCCAGGGCACTAAAGGAAGGTCAGTGTGGGGGCAAGGAGACAGACAGTCGTCCTGCGTGACCGTGGGCCACAGGCATCGTGCCCTCCATGCTAAAGAGGGGCTAGGGTCTCTAGCCAGTGGGGTGATAGTGGCATCCTGGAGTGCTGGTGCAGCACGCTGTGGGCAAGCATCGGACATAGGAAGCAGCCGCTAGTGCGTGCAACTCGTAATCCCATCTATCGCCCAGGCCGCTTCCGGAGGGGAGAGGGTCTAAGTAACCCCCGATCAAGACACGCCTGATGGAAAGACCTTAGTGTATCGTCCCAAAGCTGTGCTATGGGGAACTTCCTCAGCCCCGCCACCTCCTCACTGTGGAGGGTGGTGCTTTCCGCCCTCGCCCAGTTGTCTATAGAGATGCGCCAGTGTTTAACATGCGGGGGCTTGCTGCATTTCCAGCGCTTAGTAAGGAGTCTCTTGGCCGCAATGAGCCTGAGATCCCAGAAACTTGAAGGGACTCTGTTGTGTTTCGTTCATTTGTGAGGCCTAGTAAGCATGTCTCCCACGTGTGTGGTAGGTCCTCGCCAACCCCCTTTGCCAATAATGACATCACGGCACGCCAGCATGTTTGTATGTGGGGACAGATCCAGAGCATACGGAGGAGGTCCGCGCCGACCAGCAGGCATCTCGGGCATGCAGAGGTAGTGATTGCGAAGTACCGATTAATTTTGTCTGGTGACAAATCAGCTCGATGTAGTATATTAAACTGTATAAGTCTGATATATACGTGGAATGTTGATGGGACCTGCCAGTACGATTGTCCATTCCTTATCCATCCAGTCCCTTCCCCGGTCTGTCGCCCACTTATCGCGCAGTGATTGAAGTGAGCTCTGCATGTGAGTTAAAAGAGCCTGTGCTAGCCAGTGGATCACGTGGGAGCCATTGCCCATGACGTGTAAGATTGCACCAGAAGGTGCGTCGGCAGTTCTTCTGAGACGTCACCCCAAGCCCGCACGAATGTGTGTATAAGAGACGCATGCAGGAGAAACTGCCCAGCCGGTAGGCCCGTGTCTACGGCTAGTGTTCCGAAAGGAATCCGGGCACCATCCGTGTATAAATCTGCCATGGTGTCCACCCCAGCTTGTGTCCATTGTTCCAGCGCTGCCTCCGTCACTGCCCCTCCATCCCAGGGTGTACCCAACAGCGGGAGTATCAGGGCGTAGGGTTTCACGGCACGGGTGAGCCTCGGGCTGCGCACATAGGATTTGCGGGCCACAGCCAGATGTAACTGCGACGGGCAGGGAGTCCTAGTCAAGGGGTGAAATAATGTATGGACTTGTGCGCAAGTCAACATTGTAGTGTCCGTGACTGTATCGCAAATATTCCTCCCACTCAGCCATCCAGCCACCCACTGCAACTGTACCGCTAGGTAATAAAGTTCCTGATTAGGAACTGCGAGACCTCAAGCGCCTGTGGGTGCGTAGAGTTTCGCCAGGGCTACTCGTGGTCTTCCTGTGTTCCATATGAGGTTCCTAATTAGAGTAGTAATATAGCAGCCTTGTTAAGATTATCATTTTCGTCAGTGTCACCCGGCTAGGCACATTGAGGGTGAGGGTCTTCCGAAAGGTCATTTGCGCCTGTAAGGAGGAAATAGCCCTAACCAGGTTGTCCTCCAGTACGTCAGTCAGAGTTCTATAAATGTAGACACCGAGGTATCGGAACGTGGTGAGATACCAAGTAACGTGTACATCAGTAATGCTAACCTCACATTCCTGCATGTCCGGGCTGAAAGAATATACTCCAGATTTGGCCCAGTTCACCCTGAACCCCGACATGACTTCAAAAACATGAAAGGTGTCCGACAAAGTCTGTGGTAAGCGAGTCATGTCCTTAACGTACAGGAGAAGATAGTCTGCATATAAGGAGACCGCATGGATGCCGTCCGCTAAGGGGATCCCCCACTCCGTGCCACGAGCCCTCAGCTGCGCCGCGAGAGGCTCCAATGCCAACAAGAAGAGTAGCGGGGACATGGGGCATCCCTGCCTCGTGCCCCTTCTGACTCTGATAGCGTCGGACAGTAGTCCGCCATTGCGGACTTGCACCATGAGTTTCTGATATAATAGGCTCACCAAATCAATATAGTCGTCTCCGAGAGCATACCTCTGCAATACTGCCATGAGATAAGGCCACTCTACCGAGTCAAAGGCCTTTTCAAGGTCTAATACTAAGCACCCTGACCGTGGCCATTGTCGTACTGCATAGTCCTGCACCTTGAACAGCCGCCGTATGTTATGTGAGGTGCTCCGAGCAGGCACAAAACCATTTTGATCACTGTGCACCAGAGCGGGCACGAAGGGGGCCGGCCTCTGTGCTAGCGTGGAGGCCAATATCTTGTAGTCGATGTTTAAGAGGGCTAGCGGTCTATACGAGCCCAGATGCGAGCTGTCTCTGTCTGGCTGCAGAAGGGAGATAAGAGTAGCCTCATTCAGCGTGGGGGGAAGTGAAGAGTCCTCAGCAGCCGCCGTATATACCCACAGCAGTTCGGGAATCAGTATGTCATGGTATGCCTTAAAGAACTCTGCGGGCAGTCCGTCTGAACCTGGGGACTTGCAGTTAGAAAGAGCAAAGATGGCAGTGCGTAGTTCGTCTGGAGTGAGCGGGGCCTCCAAATCGCCTCGTGAGCGTAATTCAATACCGGCAGTGCCATGGCGGAGAGGTACTCGGCGATATCGGCAAGGGGGACCAGCAGCCGAGAGCGGTATAATGTGCGGTAGTGGGCAACGAAGGCTGCATGAATCTCACTTTTCGTGTAGACCACCTTGTCATGGATAATGCATATCGCCGCCACGGGCGACACCCTGTCTTCCTGTCTAATCAGCCAGGCCAGCAGCTTTCCGGGTTTATCACCTGTGTGATGAGTGTGGCCTCAATCCGTGTCAGGTCCCCCTCCAGCTGTTTCTGCATGTTAGCCTGGGTGCCCAGACAGTGGCCCCTGATAACTACTTTAAAAGCGTCCCACTCTATTTGGGGGGTAGCCGCAATGCCTGTATTCTCCTCAAAATAATGTGCAGTTTGTGCAAACAGGGAATGTCGATAAGGAGCATCGAGGAGCAGATCTGGTTGTAACCTCCAGGTGGGTACGGGCGGGCGTGGTCGTTTCCATGCCATCACCAACATGTGTGGATTGTGATCGGAGTGGGTGCGGCCCATATAGTAAGAATCAGTAATATGGGGAAGTAAATCACTTGATACCATATATCGGTCAAGTCGGACATGCAATGCATGCGCTCCCGAGTAGTAGGAATATATCTTGGTGCTGCGATTGTGGTTTCTCCAGGCATCATGTAAGCCCCTTTGCAGGGCCCAGTTGACTAGAACTTTCATAGCACCCTGAGCAGGCGTGCCAGGCAGGGGTGGGAAAGAACGATCCAGTGCGACGTCAAGAATGCAATTATAATCGCCTCCCAATACCCAGGGGATCCCGTGCCAAGGTGACAGTTCAACAGATAGTTGTGCAAAGAAACCACCCTGGTCCGTGTTAGGAGCATAAATGAAACCAGGACCACCGGGTGTCCATCCAGCCTACCATGTATTATCACAAATCTACCCTCCGGGTCTATGCGGGAGTGTGTGATCATCAACGGGGTCCCGGGTCTCACCCATATCAGCGCCCCACGGGCGTAAGACGAGTATCCTGTGGCATAGAGTTGCCCCCGCCATCTACGACGTAGTGAGTGTGTCTCCGCATCATTCAAGTGTGTCTCCTGCAGGAGTGCAATGTGTACATGATGGCGTCTAGGGTAGGAGTAAATCTGGTACCTGCATGATGGTGTATGTATACCTCGCACATTCCACGTGCATAGCTTTATCATAGACATTGTAACATTTCAAGTACCCCCCTTCCTGTTCCCCGCCTCAACCTCATATCAGGACGCGGTGTCTGCGCTCCCAGAGTACCCCCACAGCAAATCCACAAAGACACATCCTCAATTGCTTGCAATACATTTGTTGAAAAAAGGAAGAAAACACAATTTTTTTTTAACCCACATAATGCAGTAAGCCATAAAGAACAATACAGATAAGAAATACCAAAAGTTCGGCTGCTGAACATGCCGCCGTCCAAACTCTCTCTCTAGTGAGATAGTCAACATTTAGATCCAGGGGGGTCGCTGTACACTAGGCACGGTTACGCTATCGTTACGACCAGGCACGGAAAGGAAGCATCACCCTTCCCAGGCTTCATATGCCAGGCACAACTGAAGGGTAGCAGTCCCATCAGGAAAACACATGTCCGGCCGTTTAATTTGCACCCAGGCCGGTGCGCCATCAGGGAGGCCATTCAGGTCTCGTAACCCCATCCAGTCGAGACAGTATTCGCCAGGCCCCAATGGGCTGAGGCATCAGTAAGCCTCCACCAGCTCAACATCCCTCTAAAGGCCAAGCGCCAAAAAAGTCAGTACTCACTGCGTCCTGCGATGAGTGGCCAAGTGTCCCGAGCATCGCGGGGGACGGCGTTCGACAGGGGGTCCAGAGGCATGGCCGAGACAGAGCATCGCAGACCAGGCGCCAAAGCCAAGGAAGGTCTTTGATTTCCAGTCAATGTATTAGGTCTGCCGTTTGAGGTGTGACGTCAGGTCCTTCCACGGAAATCTGGGAGTCAGGCAATCTATAAACGGCTTAGTCATCGCTGGGTAAGTCCCGGGGGCTAGCATCCGGGGCCATGCTCGTGGATGGAGAGCAGCTATGTTCCGCCACCATGCGGAGGGTGTCCAGTTGTTCGTGGCGTACGAGTTCCGCTGGTGGGCTTGTGCCCGTTGCTGCTTGTATCCTGTGGGTCGGTGACGACCTGTTCCTACGGCGCCGTCGAGGTCCGCGGGTGCGCTGAGTGCCAGAGGGCCCTGGTTCTCTCCGGGGCGCCACGTCTGTCCCACCATCGAGCCATGCCTCTGCCTCCTCTGGGCTGGTGAAAAAATGTGTTTTGTCCTGTGCCACCACTGGCAGGGAATAGGAGGGACTATTTGAGGTTTAGCTGGCTCAGTAGTCATTTCACAGCCAGGAAGGAATGTCTCTGGCGCTGGACGTAGATGGTATAATCAGGGAAAAACATAATCTTGCGTTTTGGATCTGGACATCTTGCAGTTGCCTCATTTCGCGCAGGATGGAGTCACGGTCTCTATAATTCAAGATTGGAAGGAGCAGTGGTCTAGGATTGGATCCCGCGGGAGGTGGCCTCGTCGGTACACGATGTGCACGTTCCACAACAAAGTGAGGCGATAGTGCGCCCTCGGGTAATAGGGCCCTCAGCCAGTCCTTC
Organism: Lissotriton helveticus; assembly: GCF_964261635.1. Lineage (NCBI taxonomy): Eukaryota > Metazoa > Chordata > Amphibia > Caudata > Salamandridae > Lissotriton > Lissotriton helveticus. Next base: position 1,076,970,786 of record NC_136068.1, read on the forward strand.
ATGTGTGTCGCAGCTGCCCTCCCATCGCTCCGGCACGCCCACGATTCTCACATTGTTCCTCCGTGCCCGCCCTTCCGCATCCTCCGCACTGTCCTCCAAGAATTCGTCCCGGTTGAGGAGATCTTGCACCTGCTTATCGGTCTGGGTGACCTGGGGCTCGAGTATTGACATGGCGTCCTCCAAGGTCGTAGTGCGTTCCGCCAGTTTTTTATGGTCGGCTCGTAGGTGGGTGAGGTCAATCAGGACCCCGTCGATCTTGGTCTCCAGAGAGGTGCGCGTGAGTTGGACAGATTCCTCCAACCGTTCCATGGCAGCCAGCATGGTGTCAAGTTTGGCTGCCATCTGGTCGGCATCTGCAGATTTCGTGGACTTTTCCATCTTCCCTTTCAGTTGTGAGCCCCCTGTGCCAGTCCGTGCTCTCGTGCCCCCAGACATGAGCATTGTGGTGGGTGCACAACTTTCGCCCGTGATGACAAAGTCCAGGAGTTTATAGGGCTCCAGTGGGGAACAGGGGTAACACAATCGGAGGAGAGCGTGGGCGTTAGGAAATTATGAGGAGATGTGCCTCACCTGAGCCGGCGGCCGCAGTCCCCTTCAGCCTCACAACCTCATCCAGCTGGGTATCAGGAATGGGGGGGCCACTGCGTCCGCACCCACGGCCGGCCCAGGGAGTCACTCGGCTCAATTCAGTGGATTCCGGTCATGGCGACGTACACACAATCAGTGGGCCAGAAATTAGTATCCCAGAGTTGCCACGGGGTGTTCCTGCGGTAAATTTATCAGTTGCAGCCCATTCAGGTAGCGCCACATCCGCTCTCCATCGCTATCCGCACCAACTAGCCGCTGCGTTCCGCGGCAGCTGGCAGCGCGTGTCTTGAGTCAGTGCCTCATGTCGTGTCTCAGCCCAGGTGGAATGCGGGGCTGCCAGGGCGGGAGGGTCGGTCCAGTGCGGGGTCTTGATCCAGCGCAGCCCTGGGCTACAGCGGCGGCCGCCCCCCGAAGCTTGGGGTGCACAGGCAATTGTGGGTGTTACATCTTACCGGCCTGTCCTCGGGGCCCAGCTGGCAGGTTCAGTCCCCGGCCCCCCGTGGGTGCATTCGCTGGTGGTGCCGCTGCCGCCCCCAGCATCAGGCAAGCATCTCGTCCCGTGGCCCAAATGTTATGGTGTTTAAGGGCACCCAGGGTGTATGGCAGCCAGGTCGGGGGGTCGGCGCCTGTGTGCCGAGGGTCACAGGGTCGAGCGTCCCGGTCGGGCTCAGCACCGATCCGGCTGTTCGGTGCTCAGCCGCATTATCCCTGGAGACCGCGGTGCAGGCCAGAGCCCCCGATCAGTCCCAGATGTGGCAGGGCGATAGTCTGCAGCTCAGTGGCACTGCGCCGAAGTTTGTGGCAGGCAGCGAGTTAGTGAAATGGAGAAATGGCCTGGAGAAGGGGAGCTTGGCCCGGAGCTCTACCCTGGAACGTCCGTCGCCATTGCGTGCTTAGCCACGCCCCTTCATATTGCAGGAATGCTTGTGTTTTCAAATAAGGATCAAAAACGGATTCAACATCAGTTGCAGCAAGAGAATTAACCTATTTAATCCATCTCGGATGTAAAGCTTTTGCATTCAGAATGCTTGTTTTTGTAACTGCCTCGAAGGCTGGTACAGGGGTTACGACCATAATGCCTTTTCCCTGTGCTAGGGCTCTTTCTTTTGCTACAGCAGTTTGAACTGCTGTAAGAATTTTTCTGTCAATGTAAATTTCATTTTTGCTTGTGTGTACAAATGTGATTAGTATGCAATGGGTACTTTTTCACCTTCATTAAAAGGTAAGTAGGTGAATCCACATTGACCTGGAAAGATTCGGATCACTAAGTTGCGTACATTTACACATGTTTGTAAGTGTTTTGTTGCTAACGTGTCTGTTTGAAGTGAACGCAACATTTCTGTGTGTACTGGAGTCCAATTTGTGATTTTGAAATCAGGTTTGATTAGTTCGTAGAGAGGTTTAACCCTTTCTGCGTAGTTTAGAATGCAAGTTCTTCCAGAAATTCAGGAAACCTAGAATCGACTACGTTTTTCAGCGTTTTTGGAGGTTGGAGCAGCGCACATTTTTCTAAAGTTTGCTGCCAGGCTTTTGCTTTCACTTGATAGTTCATATCTTAAGAAAAGGACATTGAGATGGGCAATACTTGATTTTTTTCAAGTTGAATTTATAATCCTCAGAGGCGAAGCGAAGTATGATGGTGTTCACTGTTCAAGTGCAGATCCAGGTCATCGTCTGTCAGATTAGATATCATCGACCTATGACAATGCCTTGTCATCAGAAGTTTGTAGTAACTCTGTTACTCTTGTTGAGAATAACCCCGGGCTATTCTTGAACCCTTGAGGGAGTCAACAGAAGTGACGCTGGGTCCCCATTGTTGAGAAAGCAGTCAAATACCTACTTTGACAAAAGAAACCATTTGAAATGTCTAATGTGGTTTTATATATATATTTTTTTAAAATTTTTATTTTTATTTTGAGAAAAACAAGATAACACATGCAGGTTACCGAGGTGCCATACAGAGCCCACATGGGCGCAAGGTAGAGGTATGAAGCAGCAACCTCACACATCAACATAAGCATAATGGAACCAAGAGGCATGTCCCAATACTCAGAAAGCAGTTCCGTGAGACCATCAGTGTATTCGTGCGCTGGAAAGTTCAAGCAGGAGATCTGTCCATCCCGCGCTCCTTCACATCAGGATCGCACAGGCTTCGGCCTCATCTACATGTACCTCAGTAAACCATGAACCATGAAAGAAAAAAAAAAAAGAAGAAAAAAAAACTCCCTCCCCCCACGGTGGCCACTCCATTCAGACCAACACACATTCTATCCACATTACTAGACTTGAAACAGGTGTAGTGACCGTAGAGATGCAGGGCACACGGCGGAGGGCAGGCCCTTAGAAAGGAACGCAACCAAAGGACCCCACTGAAACTGAAAGTTCTTGAAATTGTCGAGGAAGATGTCCGCCATTCTCTCCAAGCTTAGAAGCTTCCAAAGTCGTGCATGCCACAGTGAAATTGCCGGTGCCTCCTTCTGTTTCCATGCAGCAGCCAGTGTAATCTTGGCAGCTCCAATACAAAGCCACAAGATTTTCTTGTCTGCCCGGGTCTGATGTTCAAGGCCGGGTTCACGCAGGCCTAATAAGACAGAGGTCATAGAGTCCTCAATGGGATATTGAAGAATGTCCCTGATGTGTGAGAGGATTTCCTCCCAATATGGCCGAATCACTGGACAGTCCCACCAGATATGCTGGAAGTCCCCGAGGAGCCCACACCCCCTCCAACATTTGTCGGAGGTGGCCGGGTAGAAGCGGTGGAGCCTGGTAGGACACAGGTACCATTGCATAAGAGTCTTGAGGTGGGCTTCCCGTAGATGGAGCGAATGATTGAATGCAGTCAGGTCCCGCCATAACGCCGACCATTCACTGTCGGAGATGTCTCTCCCTATCATTTCTTCCCAATGTTCCATGTAACGCGGCCTAGGCGATACCGCTGATTTAAGCAAGAGCTGATATAGGAAAGAGATGACGCCTTTCATGGCTGATGTCCGCAGTAAAAAGGCCTCGAAAGGTGACGGAGGTCTCGTAGCCGCCTCCAGCACCCCAGGTGACGTGGCCCAATGGAGCAACTGTACATGGCGATATCGGTCAGACTGGGGGACTCCATAATCCCTCATGCAGTTAGCAAATGTGAGGGGATCCTGACCATGAAACAGGTGGGTCAAGGCCCTGCAGCCACCCTCCCTCCAAGCGTCAAAGGGCCCCTCGCGATACGCCGGGGGAAAGCCGGGTTAAAGTGCACGGGTGTGAACGGTGAGGGGAACGTAGTCCAGCGTTCGTCCGAGGCCAGGGTGTCCCACACCGTTAGCGTGGTACCCGTAGGAGTACTAATATAGGCGTTCAGAGGGCGATCCTTCTTTGGCTTCCAAGCCAAGCCCCATACCGATCTGCCTGCTACACTACTGTCCATGTGTAGCCAATGTTTTTCAGACTTTTGCTGCGACCACTCTACCAGCACCCTCAATTGCGCCGCTTTATAATAAAGCTGTAAGTCAGGCAGTCCTACTCCATCCTCCGACTTCGGCCTACGCAATACCGAGAAAGAAAAACCCGCACGGCCCCCTTGCCACACAAATCGCAAAATCTGCGTCTTGAGACGCCGAAAATAGTCACCGTCCAGAGGTATGGGCAAGGCCTGAAATAAATACAAGAATTTAGGGAGGAGAACCATCTTTACAGCGTGGATTCTACCCAGCCACGACAAAAATTTAGGTTTCCATCTCTCCAGTTCAGCTCGAGTCTTTGCTAACACAGGCGGGAAGTTGGCTGAGAATAGTTTGCCCACCGTCTGAGTTAAGTGGACCCCCAGATAGACAATTGAACCATCGGCCCAAGCCAGCGGTGTCAGAGGGCGCACGTGTTCCATCTCGGACCGCGAGAGAGTAAGGTTCAGGATATACGATTTGCTATAGTTCACCTTGAAGCCGGCCACCTCCTCATAATGCCGCAGGGTCTCCTTGATGCAAGGCAATGAGCGTTCTGGGTCCGCCACGGAGAAAAGAATGTCGTCCGCGAAGAGCGTGATTTTATGTTGCTCTCCTGTGAACGGAATGCCCCGAATCCCCTCCCGCTCCCGTACCGCCACAGCCAAGGGTTCAATGCTTAGCGCGAACAGGAGAGGTGAAAGAGGGCAACCCTGTCTAGTGCCTCTAGAGTGCGGAAAAAACGCCGACACGCGGCCATTCACTGCTACGCGAGACCGAGGGTTGTAGAAGTTAGCCCTTACCATGGTGATAAACCTCTCCGAGAAGCCAAAGGCTGCCATCGTATGAAACCGGAAGCTCCAGTCCACACGATCGAAAGCCTTTTCGGCATCCAGCCCCACCAGGACCGCTGGTATGTGGAACCGGTTAGCTTTTTCTATTAAATGTACCACCCTGCGCGTATTATCGTGAGTTTGACGCCCCTTGATAAATCCAGACTGGTCAGGATAAATAATCGCTGGCATCAGATCTTGTAGCCTATGCGCCAGGATCGCCGAATACAGTTTGGCGTCGATGTTGAGGAGCGCTATGGGGCGGTATGAAGCACACTGGGTGGGGTCCTTCCCCGGCTTCGGTAGAACTGTAATTACCGCCTCTGCCAGAGAACCGGTTGAGGAACCAGACTCTGCCATGCCATTGAAGAGGGACACCAAAAAGTCGCATAAGTCAATGGCGTAGGTTTTATAAAAAGCGGCAGTATAGCCGTCCGGCCCGGGTGCCTTGTGTAGTTTTAACTTCTTGATAGCCTCGAGTACCTCTTCCCTGGTAATCGGGGCCCCCAGCAACTCATTCCATTCCTTGGATATCTGGGGAAGGGGTAAACGCCGCAAATACTCCCTCTGTGCTTCCGCGTGCAACCTGTCCCCCGTGTAGAGGTCCGCATAAAAGCGGCCAAAAATGGCCGCCTTCGCCTCGTCCCGATGTTGCTCCTTACCCGCAGCATCCCGAATTCCCCCGATGTACTCACGTTCCCGCCTGTCCCTCAGCTGACGCGCCAGGTGCCTTCCCACCTTGTTCCCACTAGAGTAGGATTGCCGTCCCAGCGTCAACAGCGTCAGTTCGGCCCTGTTGTTGTAGTGGGCTCTCAATTTCCCCCGGACCGCGGTCAAGGGTCGGAGGGTCACCCTCGAAGGGTTGAGCTTATGAGCCTGTTCGAGGCTCCCCAGTTCGGACTCTAAATCCTCGCAGTCCTTGCGCCGCAACCTGTTGAGGGTCGCATTGAGGCCCAGGCACGTGCCCCTGATGGACGCTTTAAAGGCGTCCCATGTATTGGACACCGAGGTGTCGGATACGGGATTAAGTTCAAAAAATTCCCTGATGGCCTTCCGCAACGCCTTATTAGAGGCGTCATCCCTCAGCACTGAGGCCGGGAAGTACCATTTCCGTTGTCCGTCACCGGACGACGACCAACGAAGGCTAAGCACCAGCAAACTGTGGTCAGACACTGAAAGTGGAAGAATGGCGGCGTCTAGAACGTCTCCTCTGAGAGCCTGGCTAAGGAAAATGTGATCCAATCGGGAGTAAGAGTGGTGTACATGAGAGAAAAAGGTGTAGTCTCGTGTGGTAGGGTGGAAAAAGCGCCAGCCATCAACCAGCCCCAGCTCCCCCACCAGTTGCTGCGAGGAGGCAGAGAACACCCCCGTGTCAGCCCTATGGGACCCGGAGCTATCCACAGCCTTATCCCACACCAAGTTAAAGTCCCCCAGGATGAACAAGTGACCTTCAGCAAAGTCACCCACTCTCTGCAACAAACCTTGTAGAAACTGATTTTGGCCAGCATTGGGGAGATATGTTACCACAAAAGTACTTAGCCGCCCCATGACAAGCCCTTTCACCATTAGCCAGCGGCCATCCTTGTCACTGCGCATGTCAATAGGTTGGAAGTGCAACGCAGCGCGGAACAGGAGTGCTACCCCCCTATGTTTTGTGGATGCAGAAGCCCTGTATATAAGGGGATACGCCCTCTGCCGAAGGCGCAGCTCGTCTTTGCGCGCCAAATGATTTTTTTGGAGTCCCACAACATCCAACTGGTGATCATTTACATACATCCATATTTTCTGCCGCTTCTGCGGTGAGTTCAAGCCCTTAACATTCCAAGTCCCTATACTAACAGGCATAGTGGAACCATAAAACCAAAGCTCTCAGTAGGCATTGCATGAACCTCCCCCCCCCCACAGTCGAGATTCCATCCGACAAATGTTGCCTGGTAGAATGACCCATCCCTCCTCCCCAGGCACCAGCACACTGACTGTCAGCCTCCATGAACCCTGACAACCCACCTTCCTGTTCCACGCACTCCCCAGTCACCTCCCCCCTGCACCACCACACACGCCACAGAACACTCACGTCGCCACCATCGTACCCCCCTGCACTCACCCCCCAGGATCCCCCATCCTCCAACCCCCCCCCCCCCCCAAACAGGAAACCAATAGGAAATAGCTCAGAATGCCACATCCAAGAGTACATGCCCCCCAACTCCAGAGCCCCCCCCCCTCCCCCTTCCCCCAAACAAAAAAACAACAGAAACCCTCTCAAGGCACTGAACCTGAACCGTGAAGTCATCAGTTCCAGCAGACCGTAGTTCGTAAGGCCCCCTCTGGACTGATATCGGGGTAGGGGTATCAACCTAGTGACCCCCAGGGCCACGGTCCGGGGTGTCTCCTCCAAAAGTACAATCGAACCCCCAGAACCTCAGGGCCAGAGCCCCTCCGACGCCATTCAGCGAAACATGGGTCATGCTGCTCCAGAACTCGCTTGAGAATCAGCCATTGTGGCGGAGGCCACCGAGGCCACCGCAGCTCCCCTTTCCTGCACGCTGGCCGTGTGATCCGGCCGTCGCCGATCCGGAGAAGAACCGACTCTATGCCAGGAAGAGGAACGACGTCGTCTCCTTGGCGGCGAGCTGCGAGTCTCCTGAGATGGTGCAACGTCCTCAAGACCCAGAAGATCCTTTGCCACCTGCAGGGAGCTAATCTGTGCTAGCCTATTCTGCCAGCGAAAGATGATACGGAAGGGATGTCCCCAGGAGTAAGAGATATTGCGTTCCCGCAGGAAGGTGGTCACAGGACGGAACTCTCTCCGTTTCTGAAGTGTCGATGCCGCCAGGTCCTGGTAAAGCTGCGGGTGATGGTCCCTAAATTGCAGAGAGGGGATGGTTCTAGCTTTCCGCAGGATGCGTTCCTTCACCTGAAAATCATGCACACAGACGAGGATATCCGGAGGCGGTCCCCCCCCCCGCCTGGGCAACCCCACTCTATGCACTCTGTCCATCCTTATTTCCTGCACATCCTCCTCATCTAGAACCTGCACGAACAGGGCCTGAACGTACCCACGCAGGTCCCCCGCCTCTCCGTCCCACGGCACCGCCTTGATGCGAATGTTATTTCGTCGGGAACGGTTCTCTAAGTCCTCCGCGTGGGTCTGCAGATCCAAATTTTGCTCAGTGAGACGGATGATGTCTTGTTGCAGGTGGTGTACATCATTCGCCACACTCAAATCGTGGTCTTCCAGCGTCGCCACCCTCTCGCCAAGCCCATCCACATCTCGCCTCACCTCCCGAAGATCTGAGGCCAATTGCGAGCGGAGTTCGGAGATATCCTCTCTAATGGAAGCAAAGAGCTCAGACATGAAGGCTTTAGTGGCAGGCGCCTCATCGTCCAATTGCTTTGACGAGCTACTGGCTCCCGGCGAGGCCGGCTGCTGCGAAGATTTAGGGGCACCATCCTTCCCTGGCCTCCCCTTCCGCTGCGTGGTAGACATCGTGAAGCTCCGGCTGTAGCACGGGGGCAGGCGTCCCCTCTGCTCCAGAGACCCAGATGGTAGTCTCGATCGGGGCCCTGCGCCCGCAGGCAGTGCAGCTCTCCCCCCCCGCCCCCCCCCCCCAGGCAGTCCAATCAGGGGTGTGACCTCTCCCTCTCCGGTAGGGACACTCTCTAGGGCAATGCAGCAAGCGTCCAGCGCACCCTCCAAACCAGGAAGTATAGGGGGTGGGGGGGGAGCTACCACCTCGGGCCCGACGCCCGCAGGGGGGTGCAACGGTATCGTAGGGTTCCCCCACCTGCAGCCCAGGCCACGAGAGCAAGCAGAACCGGGCCGCCAGGGCCGCCCGACAAGGCCCAATCAAAATGGCGTCTCGGGTTCACCCACCCGACTTTGCACTTAGTGGCCAAGCAGCAGTGTGTCCGGCTCGTTCGGACCGCTCTCAGGGCGGCACAGGGACCCCACCGCCCGAGTCTCCAGGCTCCCCAGGAAGCTCCAGTGACCGGTTTCAGAGGCGCAGGTATTCCAGCGCGGCTCAGCGTCAGCCTCCGGCAGAGTCCGCGGTGCATTCAAAGTAGGGCCCGCCTCCGCCCCGTCACCAGGCCCACTCCCGTAAAGCTGGCTCCTCGTGCTCTGGTCCACAGCCACCGCTGCTATCTTCCCCGCCGTATCTACTCACCCCAGTGATTCGGGGGAGTGAGCAGCTCTCCACGGTCGTCCGCTCTGCCGGATGCCTCCGGCGGGTCCCGGTCTGCCGCACCTCGACCTCCCACTGCTCAGCCAGGCCAGCACCGCCGAGTCTCTTCCTTGGCGTGCACCAGCAACTAGAGCCTCCACAGGCAAGACGCGCCCTCTGCTCCTCGGCAGGTCCACGAGAGCCGCAGCAGGTACGCCAGCGCGGGCCGCCTCCTCTCCGTGTTGGACGCCGCCTAGTCCGGGTCCGGCCCCTCGATCACGCGAGGCCGGTGCTTCAAAGGCCGCAACTCGTCTCTGTTCTGGTGGGCGCCGCAGGCCCCGCTCCGCTCCGCCAGACGCACGTGCGGACCACTCCGCCAGACGCACGTGCGGACCACTCCCCCAGGCGTCGGCGACCTCCGCTGTCCGTCTGAAGCCGGTCAGCACACCTTGGACCCCGCTATTCGGTGCTTTGTTAGAACGGCGTCGGAGAGGCTCTAAGAAGCGTCCTACTCCGACACCATCTTGGCCACGCCCCCGGTTTTATATTTTTTACGCACAATGTTGTTTATTAATGCTGTACTATGTGCATTTTGCACTGCAAATGTTTTTCAACAAGAGTTTAGGTGCCTGTAATCCAAAACTAGACGATATGTATTGTCTGGTTTGGAGACAGGAAAGAAAGGATTGTTCATTGATGAGGTGCATGTTTCAATCACCCCTTTGTATTCAAGGTGATCTAAGATCTCCCTGACCTGTATAGCTTCTTGCTTAATTGGGTACTGCCTTTGTGCAGTTGGTTGCTTTTTTTTTCACTGGATCTTATGATGAGGTGAGTCCTCATCCCATCCTACATGATTTTTGAATAGCGCTGGGGCTTGGGTGACTGCCCATTTCCTGGCATAGCATAAGTATATTTTAAATGTACTGGAACATGGTTGGAGAAGGCTGGCATAATGATGTCTTCGCCATGTGGGCACTCCCTGACAAATTCTGGTGGCCAGTCCTGTTCTGCTGAAAGTATATCATAGCCCTTTGAAAGTCGCTCCCAAAAGAGTGCTTTCACTTTTCTTGGTATGTCCCCCTCCATCCGAAGTGTTATTTCATATAACCTATGTGGAGAGCTAACCCTTGTATCTGCAGTTTCAACTTGAATATCCTCATTCAAGTCCACTGTCTCCAGAAGTATCTTCAGGTTCTGGCGAGCTTCACTCATTTCATGCTTTTATGCCTGTTCTTACATTCAGTTACCCTTGCAAAAGTCAATCTTGGAGGAAATTGTCCAATAAATGAATTATTCTTGTGATGATTTAGGCTGGTTATGTGGTTATGAATAAGTTTCAAAATATAATACATACATTATGATACCCTTTGTTTTCTATTTTGATTTAGAAAAAGAAGAGAAACCGAAAGAAGAAACAAAAAAAGTCCTTATCTGAGGAGACAGACTCCCTAACATCACTTTCCTCTGAAATGTCTGGCCACGACCGTGAAGTATTAAGAAATCAGAAAACGGAGCAGGGTGACTCATTAGCATCAGATGGCATCAAGAAAGAGAATCAAATGGTAGAACACGTTCTTGTTAAGGAAAAGAAGCCGACTGTACTCACTACGGACACAGTCCACGTGAGCCAGACCAATCCAGCTGGTCCTAACCCATCTCCGAACATTGATAAACAGAACCTTTTACCGTCCTCAAGAAATGTGGCACAGAATATAAGCAGTTCTGGCCCTGTGAATAAAGTTACTAAAGAGAGTCCTCAACAAGAAAGCCTTGCCCTTGTGTGGCAGTCTGCATCACCACTGACAGAAGCCTCTGATGGCAGCTCTGCTGGTGTTCCTCCAAGCTTCCTTGATCAGCAGGAAGCGAATAATACTCCAGTAACTCCTCTGTCAGACGATTTAGGTGGTGTACCCTCATCAGTGAAAAGAGTAGAACAATGTAAAAGTGTGGATCATGAGAATTCTGTGCTGGAAGGTCCACAGTCTATGGATGTGGGAATAAAAGAGAAAACATTGAGTCAGTCGGACACTGCCACAGAAAAGAAAGGGTTAAGTAAAACTATAAGTTCAGAGACTTCATCATACGCTGATGTAGTGAGTAAGGGAAACAGCAGTGCTTCTGGTGACAGTGGTACTAATGCTAGTCAAGACAAACTCCCTATTACGGGGAGACAAAAGACAGAAGACCAAAGCAAAAAGAGAAATATAGACCAAGCCAATGCTGAAATGGCAAAAGGAGACGAGGCTGGCCATTTGAAAGGGAAGGAAAAAAACACTTACAAAAACAGGGATCAAGCAAGTTCAAAAGAAAGAAGTCAAGGTCAAGAAAATTCGGAAAATATGAAGGAGGAGCAAAGCATCTCCAAAAAAGTGGAGGAATCCACAGTTAAAACAGTGTCAAACAGCGAAGCCAGTTCGGGAAAGGTGAAAGGTCATGACAATCCTGAGAAGAAAACTGACAGCCAAACTATCTCTGAAAAGAATACCTCAAAGAAGCAGAAAAATAAGAACTTGCATGTAAGCCCGCAGGAACTAAAGGTACATAACTCAAGTAAAGTGTAATCATTCCATACATGCTTACAGCAACCTGGCACACTATGTTTATTCTGTATTTTAAGTGTTTGTGCAACTCATTGAAAGACCTTGGTATCTTTTTCTGCCATACAGATTCCGAAGGAGCATAAGTAATATTGTTTACATTGCCATGATGAGGAGTATCCCAGAGGAGGTGGCTTGAGCTTCCATTTGGCAGCTTCATATCGTAAAAACCTTAGCCTCTCCCAGACCCGGGTTGCTGGTTTTGTTTGCACACGGAATACAATATGACACGGCTTATTAACATGCTCTGCTCTTCCATAAACTAATTACGGGGTGATTTATTTTTCACGGCCTGCCGATTATAGCTAGTGAAACTGTTACAATTTCTGACTCTGATAACATCAGAGTAAGACTCCTTCAATTGGCCATGAGAATCGTAGATATTCTGAAAGCATACATTGCAGAAAAACAAGGAAATCTTGAAGTTCAAACTAGAGGATGGTTGTGTATCAAAATAACTTCTTTATGCTGGCCAGTCGCATAGAACTCACTTGTTTACCCCCTGTTCAGAGGGCTACAGACCACTCATAGGTTACTAGGCCCAAACGTGGTGGTTTAAGCCTTTTACTCCTGATGTCCCGGGGCCGACTACTATGGATCCTGAGCAATTGGGCCAAGCAGCTCTTCTGGACTCTGTGGTGCTGTGGACAGCCAGTCAAAGGCTCTCTCTGGGGTGGAAGTGTGGATACAGATTAGTGAACACAACTTAAAAATCAGAGTGCACAGAAATATTAATTAATCAATGTCCAGTCAAATACTTATCTTTATCACAATAAGTATTTTATTTCCAACTCTATGCTTTCTAAGGCAGGTAACGACATTCATAGACAACACGTTTACCCTTGGAGGTTTAGGGCTCTAGGGTTTCACTGCCAAATCCCTGTCCCACCCTCTCCTTGTAACATGGTTGGGGTTAATTCCTATTCAGCGGTCACCGCATTCAGAGAATGTTCACTAGTAGACATTAACTCTATCGTCCACTTCAACTCTTAGAAAATAGTCAAAAGTGTATTGATTCTGCAGCGCTCTTAGAAGCTCTCCGTCCACGAGTTCAGGTCAGGTGCAGTCCATGATGCCCCTAATAACAGACGAGTCATCATGGCATAACAGGTCTCTGGTTTCTTCCCGATCCTCACAGCATGGCAGAATGCAGTCGGTACCACGGCAGACCTTCCTGGCACTTGGGGTCTGTAAAATCTAGTCTAGATAACTCTTCACATGCTGATAGGTAGTAAAAGAGGTTTATTCCAAATACACCTCATCCGTCGCCATCTGGGAATCAACTTATACTGGATGACACACAAGTAATGGTCCTAAAACATTCATAATAAACATTCCTTATTCCACTAATCTGCATGTGGTTCTACGCTCAGAACCACATGCAGGAGACACCACACGTCTCCCTTCCTTATTTGTATTTAAATAATCAACATTGGCGTGTCACTGAACAAACCATGGTTGTGGTAGTATAAACTTGCGAACAACATGACTAGAGAGTGGGTGGAGACGGCACCAGACATCCTGTAACTAGCAATCTGCCATCCACTGTGGACCGGAAGCAGAGAAAGCTCCTATTGGATCAGACTGCTGTCCAGATCGATCCAGGTCGGTGTCCATTACAAAGTTCAAGTCGCCCCCAATCAAGATGGCAGAGTCGGGGGACCTGAAGATGGGAGTCAGGAAATTCAGGATGAAGGGTTATTGAGGTTCATTAGGTGCATACTTGTTTACTAGAATAATTCGAAAGGTACCCAATTTAAGTCTAACTGGCTTCGATGATCGTGTCTAGCACCTCCCCTTTAAATCCACGTGACAAAACAATTGGATACACCTCCCCCACCCCCACTTGGAGGGGCCACAGGACCCTAGCTGGCGAGGGAACCATCAGGAGTGCATTCTGGGTGTGTCTTTGGAAAATAGGTGTGTGTCCTGTAAAAGGCCAGTATCGCTACAGGACTGTTGCAGGGATGAAAGCACTGCAGACTGTTTGATGGGATTTATTGAGGCTGGTTATCTTAAGGGCCTGGAATGTGAGACAAGGGAGACTGGCTGTGAAAGCTGAATGTCTCCTGAGGTGAGAGTTCACTGCAGTGAGCCCTGCAAAGCAGAGTCCATGATCAATTAGACTAGGACCCAAAGACTGGCCCGTATGGAGGGGCAAAAGAAGAAGAAAAACCCCAACAAAAAAACTATCCAACAAGAACATACAAAATAAATAATGAAGCATCGAAGAAGTCATTATAGAAAGGTGCATAGTCTGGAACATGAGCCAGATAAGGGCAGGTCGAAGAAAACTTTGGCACACAATCAGATGTATCCCAAAGAAAGGCATAGAGGGTAAACATACAGAACGTGGCGCAGAGCTGTCAAGGTGCCCTCCTGCCAGGCATGGTTATGTTGCAAAAGAAGAGGTACCAGCAGTTCAGGTCGCATCAGACTTGTCAGTGCCCTACGTTAGTACCTCCAGAACTGATTGTCGATCCTGAGCTATTGTAGCCGGGCCTGGTTTCTTTGTTGTGCTGGAGTTGCCAACCCGCCGCCAGATGGAGTGTTTGAGTCTGGAGGTCTAGAGAGGTGGTGCGAGGAGGATCCTCCGAGGAATCGGTAATACCGGGTTCATCCGACTTGCCGTGAGGTTTTTAGTAAGTGTAAGTGTCTTATCGCCAATGTCACTCCCAGTAGGTCTCGTAGGCATGTTTTTATGGTAGTGATCTTTCCTAGTCCTACTGGAGGACATGGCTAGAGGCTGACCTTAGACGGATGCAGCAACCAGGTGATACCTCTCTTGCGCTTCCGCAGGGGCCTCAAGGCCAGAAGCAGAGTGGCAAACTGCTGGGGCCCCCAGACGACAAGAAAACACACAGGAGGTGGGCGGATGGTGGGCCGCCAAGTTGGGGGGCCTCTAGACTCCGAGCCTTTATGAGGGAGCTCCCTCCAACTTGCCAGCTGAAGTTGCAGCTTTGGAAGGGCGGTCAAAGTGTCATTGTGTCTCCGGGTGAGCGGTATAGCAAGGGCCTTCGCTGCTGATCACAGCCCCTATGGAAAGCGCTGCCAATATCAAAGCGAACACAAAGGTTTCACAGTCATAGTCCACCAAGGAGTGAGCAGTCAGCAAGTGTGGGGCAAGGCCAGCAGTCAATGCCAAGTGAGAGACCAGGGAAACTGCCTCTAGGCCAAGAAGCAGAGATCAAAGGAGGTGTGTGGCAATGGGGGAATCTATGTAGAGCTGAGGGGGGCGTCACCCGCAAGCATCACAGGAGTAAGTCTCCAAAGCGTCTTGCAGGTGCTCAAAAGAGCAGGGGCCCCTGGAACATCAGCTGGCTCTAGCAAGTCATTCAAAAGTCACTTTATGTAAGGGGGCAGGTGATGGAATGTTGCTTACTGGATGAGGGGCCACGTCAAGACCTCGGGGCTGCCGCTAGGAGGCAGCAACTGACCTTGATTCCCCTCTGGCAGCTGCAGATGAAGGGCCTGATGGGTTGCCGGGCCTATTCGCCATCCGGTGATGAAATGAGACCTCCCCGTCCGACCACGTAGCAGAGAAGAGTGGCCGCCCAATCCTCTGTGAGCCGCACTTACACCATTGCAAGCCCACCGGGTCCTTCGCTTTGTGGGCTCATTAGTAGACGGGGGCCCATTTGGTCCCAGTCGCCTCCACCATGCCGGGCCACTATCGTAGGCCACACCAGCTCACACCATATGTGCATTAGTTGTAAGCTGCAGTCAAGGGAGGAGCAGTGTCGTGTAGCAGTCTCCACTTCACTTTGCAGGAGACCCTGTGGGCCGCTGCAGTTTCAGACCTAGCTTCCCGAACTGCGAGTCCAGAATATTCAGGCTATGATACCAATGTTTCAGCCTCTATGCTGGATTTTGGTGAGACTGACTCTGAGGCTGCTGGGCCACATGGCCCAGATCTCAAAGGGAACTGCACATGATCTGCAGTGGTGGCAGGCTCTCTCATCATCATGGCGCGGACAAACTTAGCCGAAGATGCCTAGCGGATCACGAATGGCGTCTCCATCCGCAGGTGGTGGTAGGTCTCTTTCAGCAGTGGAGAGAGCCTTAGTTTGATTTGTTAGCCACTGCAGAGAATGCGTAATATCTGCAGTTCTGCGAGCTGATGTTTCCGAGGCAGCTCTTGCTCAGAGACGCTTTTTGTCTTGAGTGGAGCTCCGGCCTCCTGTATGCCTATCCGATCCTACCACTTCTGCCCCGAATCCCAAGGAACACTCCTACGTCTTGCGTGGAGATTGATCGGCGACAGTTGACAGCCTACCTTCCATCTGAAGTCGGTTATGTTATTCTGGCATCCACCAAACCAGTATATGCCTTTCTTTGGGGCACGTTTGTGGCGTGACATGCATAAAATTGGTTGACCTCCCTTTCTGATACCCTTTCTCAGGTTCTTCTCATTATTCTTTGGTTTGCCCACCAGGGCTCTGCTCTGGGCACCTTAAAGGGTTATCTTTCTGCTATTTCAGCCTTTCTGTGGTTGCCTGACCAGCCATCCCTCTTCGAATCCCCTATTCTATGTAAGTTCTTAAAAGGTTTACAGCATAAGTTTCCACCTTCTCCCTTTTATCATGCATCAGTGGGACCTTAATCTCGTCCTGACATTCCTTATATGCTCTCCCTTTGAGCCCTTTCAAATCTCAGGCTCCTTACCATCAAGACTGCCTTCCTGGTGGCAATAACATCTGTCCCGAGGGTCAGTGAGCTTCAGGTTTTGTCATCCAAGTCTCTGTACCTGAACATCTACCCAGACAAGTTGGTTTTATGAATTTGAGCTACCCTTAAGCTGAAAGTTGTCACTCCCTTTCAAAGCCAAATGTATACTTTATTTGATTAAAAAAGATATAATCATAAAAGTGGAGTATATACAAACATACATAAATAAACAGTTAAAATAACTCAAATATGATGAAGTAATATATCAGTATTAAAACTAAAATCTTGCTTTGTTACAAATTAGTTTCTTTAAAAAACATTGGGAGGCCCTTCCGATTTCTGAGTGAAATTATAATATGCATGGCGAATAAAAATTGTGAAGGCTATGTTTAAAACTGTGTTTTCTGAAGACAGAGCTGCAATAATTGCCTGTCTACAGGTCCGGAGTCCCAGCCTATTCCACTCAGTTTTCAGCTTACGTCTGCGCTGTGGCAGTAGAGCCGGGCAGAGACATACTACATGCTCCAGGGTTTCATCCGTCTTACCACACCCTCTGCACAATAGATCCTCTGTCATTCGGTGCCAGGAAGGTAAACTCTTTAAAAGTTGCCAGTCACCCAACCTGAGAGCCATAAAGCTAAGTTTTAAGTGCAGGGAGTAGGTGCAAGACAAATAGGAAGGAGGGAAGGCCGACCCATAAGAATTTATTATTGCCCCTGCGTGTCTGCGTTTAGAAAAGAGAGCTTTATCAGTGATTTGGGACCTCATTCGTATGAGTTTCTTGATGCTAATTTAAAAAACTGCCTTACTGGGGTTAAGATCCCATAATTCACCCTCCGACAGTTGCTGGACACAGTCCTTAAAAAAATGGCTTTTATTGATATTTCGCTGCGTTGTTTGGCGAAGGTACCCCTAGTATCAAAATTGACCCCTAAATATTTGTTTTTCCTATTGTAAGACACGTGTTATTATATAAACATCCGCCACCATGGTTGCGTTTCTTGCCGAAGGTAATCACTTTGGTTATCTTTAGGTTAACCTCTAAATTATTCAAGGAGATATAGCTGCGTAGTTAATTTAGTAGCCTTTGCAGCCCTACCCGGGTGAGACGAAAAAGGACCAAATCGTCAGCATATAGAAGATTGCTTATTAGCTCACCACCCATCTTGGGAGGATGGCTGTTTATTTCTTCTAGGGTGGCTGGTAAATCTGCTATAAACAGGTTAAAGAGTAGTGGGGCCAGCACACATCCCTGTTTGACACCTCTCGTTGTCATGATTTTCCGAGAGAGATGTGTGCCAGTCCCCAACTTTTTATCCATGTCCTGGTATGCAGTTGAGTAATCGCCTCCAGAAGTTTAGCTTGGATCCCCCATTTTTTTAGCTTGACCCAAAGAGCAGCCCTGGGGACCCGGTCAAAGGCGGCTTTGAAATCTACAAAGCAGCAGAAAACAGACCTTGATGTAATAAGTGCATTATCAACAATTATAGACAGTGCCAACAGATTAGTCGTGGTGCCAGAGTCAGCAGTAAAGCCAGTTTGATTCCTTGGGATCGAGTTATTCTGCTTTACCCAGGTTCTCCGTTCCTCCAATAGAATACTTGCATAATACTTTGCCTCAATGTCTAAAAGGGCGATTAGTCTGTAATTGGTTGGGGACGCATGAGATCCTGACTTATAAATCGGATGAATTATGGCACCACGCCAAGAGTCCGGAATGGTTGAGCTTCTTAGTGCAAAATTGAAAAAAAAGTTAAATATCCTGACCAAAGGTTGATATTTGTTTTGAGCAAAATCCGTGGTAAACCGTTCCGTCCAGGTGCTCCATCAGATCTTGCTTTTGTTAGTACTTTTGTGACTATGTCTTGAGAAATCAGCAGATCCCCACTTAAAGATTCCGAGAATTCGATGGAAATGCTCCAGCCCTTACTCGGGCTTGATTTTGTGAGGTTGAGAGGACAGATGTCTGTAGAAGCTGATCCCTCTGTGACCCTAAAGTGTTCAGTCAAAAAGGCAGACCAGTCGGCTTCTGCAATGTTTGCACACCCAGATGAGGGTAGTCTAGAATTTTGGCGATGGATTAACACCTTGGGTGCTTCCCAGATTTTTCCCCTGTGCTGAACCTTATTGATTCCCATTGTTCCTGACGAGCTCAGCTCGTCATGAGCACCCTAGAGGTATACCTCATGACGAGCTGAGCTCGTCATGAGCATGGAAGGGGTTAAAGCCCAGAATTTTCTTGTGTTGCGATTTTTGCTCTCCCATAATAGTTTGCACCAGAATTGACCTAAATAAAGTCGTTTATCTTTTTGTTGAGCCTGCCTAAATCTTTTTTGGGCGGTTTTATACACGTTCAAGAGCTCACTGTTCCCAGGAGATTTCTTAAGAGCACACATGGCATTGTTTCTGTTTTTTTTTAATACCATAGTTTGGGTTGAAATCGTATACTGGGGGCTGAGAGGAGCCTTATGAGTGGGCGGTGTAGATGGCAAAAGGCTTATCAAATGAAGACAGAAGGTGGACCAGGAAACAGTAGGGGAGGCCGCCAAGTCAGTGCCTCCCTTTGTAAATGCCAAACATTCCTTCATGACAGTAGGGCAGATGTCTTCACTCCATCTTAGTCGTTAAAGGTTTTCGGTGTAAATTCCTTTACAGGTTGTAGAAGCGTATTTGTGATACATTGGGCTTTACATTGAAGGTAGCAACTTAAGGTCGCTTTCCGATCGGGGATAAATGGTGTAGTTTACCAGATGTTGAAACAAGGCTAAATTACAGATGGTGTAGTCAAGATAGGAATGTTGACGACCATTAGTCCAAGACCACTTTGGCGGAGTATCATTCATAGATCTTCCATTCATCACCAGGAAGCAGGCACTCTAAAGTTGCAGCACACAGAGTTCTCCTAAACCACAGTGTTAGAACCGGGGTCTCTAGTTGGCAGGGGTATGTACCCTAGTCCAAGTAGGGACCACCGCTTCCGACCTGGTAGCTTGGCGCAGAGCAGCAAAGGCGTAACTTCAGAGGCAATGTGTAAAGTATTTGTGCAACACGCAGCAGCAGTGACGCAATAAGAACACTCATAAAAGGACACCACACAGTTGTTTATAAAAATATAAAATAGCTTTATCTCAAATTTATGCAAGGTCCACAATTGGTAAGATCAATAATCCAGTCAATCCAGTTCCAGGTAGGGTCAATAGTAAAATAAATCCAGGTTTCGGGCAAGATCACTAATCCAAATGGCACATTGCATGCTCTTCTCTGTACTGTCTCCACACATAGAGAACCACAGGTCTCAGTCACATATCAGGGAGACTGCTGTCTCAGAGATCCCCGCAATTGGCTGTCTCTCAGTGGTAAAGCAAAACAAACCCCCCCCAGCAGGAGCCGTGCTGTGCCCAGCTTGAAATGTACAGAATGCCAGTCCCTTCCACACTGATCGTCTCAGGGGATGGGGGTCAAAAGGGTGCCCAGTTAATGGGCCCGATACAGGCATGTCACCAGGAGCGGGGCTCACTGTCACCAGAATGTCCCACTCGTTTGCTTGCAGAAGGGCACAATCAATCCCCTAATCGGTGTGCACAGTCTCTGACTCACGGAGCGGTAGTTGCTGTTCACCCGCTACCTGCGGTACTTTTAAAATGCCCCCAAAGCCAGCTGCACACTTTCCTGCTGTCCCGCTATTGGGCTACACTGGACCCCGCAGCCCGCTATTGTCTCCCTAGACCTCTGGCAGCTTCGCACACATTCGTACCTGGGGACAGGCGCTGGCTCTGGGCCTCCTGGGGGTCAGAGCTTCCTCCCGGTCTCAGCGTGGTACGTGGAGATCAGGTGCCCCTTCACACGGCCTCCTTCGTGTTCCTGCGGCGAGCCCTCCGGTTACTAGGCAACGCCCGCGCTGGCTCCAATCCGAGCGCGGCGCGACCTCTGACGTCACGGGGAGATCCTTGCTGAGCTCCCGAGGCTCCCGGGCCTGCGAGGTGATTCCGGCTATTCAGCGCCTCCCTTTACAGCGCCTCACCTCACAGCGCTTGTCACGGCCCCGGGCAGGCGGTGGGGATTACAGCACTTAGTACTTCGCTGCTTCACAATGCCCACTCTCCTCAAGTGATTGTCACGTCCCGGGCAGGCGGTGGTGTCCGTATCACGCACAGCTTTTTCCCCCGGACGCGGCGGTGAAGTTGGGGCCACTTTTAAGGCACGTTCCACACCAGTCCCAGCGCCTTCTCGTCACCGCGCTCGGGTTATGGGCACACAGCGCTTCTTGACGGCAGCGCTTCTCAGCACATTCCTAACCCGGGCGGCGGCGGTGATGTCAGGCTTGCAGCGCTCCTTCCCTACCGCGCTTTCCAGCCCAGCCAGGGGTGATGGAGTTAGCAACCCACACCCGGGGCTGCAGAGGTAGTTTTCTGGAGAAGGCACAGGGCAAACAATGCTGAACGCAGGCACAGTGTTGCAGGGGCAAGTCTTTCCAATGTTGCGGGTTGCAAAAAGGTCCTTAAAAGGTGGTAGTCCCAAAGAGGCAGTTCATAGGAACTTGGTGGAGACACTCGGGGATGATATTTCCGTCCCCCATGCAGGGCAGGATCAGCAGGCAGTAGGGCAGCTCAGCAGGTTGTGGGGCAGCAGTTCCTTGGAGCAGTCAGCCTCCTTCCCAGTGGCAATCCTCTTGCGCAACAGTCCTCACTCCAGCAGGGATTCTTCCAGGTCCAGCAGTGTAACAAGAATGTGAGGCCAGGACCCTCCCTTATATATCTTTTTAGTCCAGGGGCTAGAAAGTGGTGCAAGTCTCTGGAAGGGTCTGAGGGCAGGGGCTTCTGGAAGAGTCCAGGGAGTTCTGGTATGTTCCCTGCCTTCCCTGACCTAGCTGTCACAGTGACGAGAGACAGGCCGTTAAGGCTACAGTGGGCAGCCCATCACAGCTCATCCCAGGGAAGAAGGTGTGAATCACCACTCCCACCTCCCAACCCAGGCAGGCTATCAGTATGCAGAGGGGACGGGGGAGTCTGCAGCCTAATCTAAGTGTAGGCAGGAAAAGGTCCCCTTTATAAAAGTGGGATCCCTAGCGCAGTAATGCCCAAACCCTATATATCATTGGTAAGGGTTCCCCTCCCGAGTCCGACAAGACCAAACATGATAGACTTATTAGGTCCCTGTCAGAAGTTATTCCATAAGGGGAGGTTCCCAATGTTAGCCTATGGAGGATTAAACCTTACTGCGGTAGCAGTGGCTTGTGGCAGATATGCCAGCCTCACAAGGTTTTAGGGAAGAGCACCTGCACCTCAGCACTGTTTAGCAGTGGTGAGGCGCCCAGAGTCCTAAGTCCAACAAAATGTAAGGTAAAAATGGGAGGCAAAAAGGGCAAAAATGTAGGGGAGACCACCCTAATGCTGACAGGTCTAACGCGCACAGTATGCTTGATTTGGTGGTTTGGACTGCGCCTCTACTTCTGTTGATGTAGATAGAAAAAGCCCTTCAAGGTCAGCAGAGTTTCCCTGAAAGAGGTTGGTGTTGAAGTCTCCGGTGATCATACAGTCTGAGTGAGGAAAATCCACAGCCAGGTCACATACGATCTTAATTAAGCGTGTTAAATGCTCCTTTTTCGAACGCGTGCTCGGATTAATGTAAACATTAAGAAGTAAAAGCGATCGCTGTTTGCTCCACGAACTGATCTTAACTCCAAGTAGGCAGTCCTCTTCAATGTTTAGCAGCTCAGTCGGGCCTTTTAGATTGTTGGAGCCATAAATCGCCAGACCACCTTTGGGGTGGCCGTAGATACGGTCTCTAATTGCTGGTTTCCAGTATTCAATAAAACCTATAACTGGGCAATTTTGGGTAGCCCAAGTTTCCTGAAAGGCTATTATTTCGTTCCCAAATATAAAGTTGGACGTCTCCAAGTTGGTTATTTTCTGATGGAGACCACTGATGTTCCATGAGCACAGTGTAAAGGATGACTGCAAGACCGAGTTTAAAATGTTTTTGGGAGGTGATAATTGAGATCTTGTTGGCACCAGATCATTGCAATTTGGGACTGCGGAGTATTTTCCAAATGGTCAGTCTGATTTTTTTTTTGCAGACCAGGGCAGCCGGAAGCCAACCCCAGTCTTGAGCTTTTTCAGGGTTAGAAGTTTTGGCCCAAGAGTTTTCAGTCAGTTGTGTAATGCCTAAGGCGTTTTCTAGAATTGAATAAGGCCTATTTTTAACACCCATCCCTGAGCATTGTGCTCTTATCGGGATGGCTGGCTGTTTTAGTAGTGCTATGGGATAGCCTGGGGTAGAGTAAGAGTGGATTTTAATTCCCCATTGCTGAAAAATGTCCTTTTGGGCTAGGAATGCTTGTGCCCAAGTAGCGGATCTAAAGGTCACCAGGGTTACTTCAGAAGGTTGAAAGTCTCTTGGTGGGAGAAATTCGATGGACTCAATTTCATCGGATGTCAGAGTCTCAAAGCCCGGAATACCGTTCACTAATTTGATTATGTTTGATCTGTTGAATATCATGCTGTCCTTTTGATTTGTATTCAGGAGCAAGAAGTATTTTGAAATACTGTAGATCGCTTTTGGCACTGTGAGTGCTGGGACTTAAATTAGACAAAATGCATTTTCCAGTTAAGGAGCCTAAATCTGATCCCAGATGGAGATGGGGAAAATCTCGTGAACCTTGGGTGGGTATTCGAGCGTCTTTGAGTGAGGGTGAAATGTTGTTAAAAGTTATTTTTTGAGGATTGAGTTCAATGTTTAAATTTTCAAATTGAGGAAGAGTTAGGGAAACAACTAATTGCGTTTGCGTTATCATTTCTGTCGCCTTGCTTGTATTCGGTGCAGTGAGTTTTCCACTTGTTCTTACAGTACCAACCTGCGGCTCTAACGCCACTATTTCCATGGGTAAAGCAGTTTGATCGTGGCGACACGCAGAAGAAGTATGTTGACTAGTGTTTACAGCTAAGTCAGCCAAGGGGATACTTTGACAAGAACTTGTAGATATTGGTGGTGATTGTGTAACACTTGGAGCTTTTTTATTAGTAGCAGTTAGAAACAGTGGGAATAGTTTGGGTAGATCAACTGGTGGTTTTGATCTTAGTTTATTTCTTTGTTTGCGCTGACGTTTGCGCTCTCTTACTACAAGCTTGTAGAGGAGCGGGAAACATTTCAGGATTGGGTGGAACAGCAACAGCTGGTTTAACAGTAGAACCTGCCTCGTTACCAGTTATATGAATTGGCCCACTCACTGTTTGAGGGCCTAAAGTCAGTGATGGTGTCAATGCCGCTAAGGGTAAAGAGCCTTGGCCTTGGCGGAGGTCTTGGAGTTGATCAATCAATTTGGGGGAAGATTTTACTTCCCCGCTCTCCAAGGTCCCAGTTGCAGGTGAAATCCGTGTGTTAGCCAGTTCTAAATTATGTACAAGAGGTTTTTGAGGTATCTGGTCAGGGCGTTCAGTTAGTCGTCCTTCCTTCAACCGCTTTCATGGAGGCCAGTCCATCACTCTGCCTATTTTTTGCGCTCCGCCACATCCCTCTAAGAAAGATGAGCGACTTCACCATCTGGGCCCAAAAGGAGCTTTGTCATTCTACCTTGACGGCATTAACGAGTGCTCAGTGGACAACCAACTCTTTGATCGATATGTTGGTGTGAAGAAGGAAAAGGCTGTGCAGAAGTGGATCATCTCCTGATGGATAGTGCTCTGCATTATAATCTGCTAATCTTTTTCCAAGAAGCAACCACCTTAGGGTTTGTGTGCTCATTCCACCAGAGGCAAGGCTGCGACCACTTTGTTAGAACATGAAGTCCTGTTCCTAGACATCTGCCAGGCAGCAAGGTGGGTTTCCTTGTACATGCTCACAAAACAGTACTTTCTGGTCTTTCTGGACAATCCAGTCTGTTGGGATGGGCACTTTGCCGTTTCGGTACTGCAGGACTTTTAGGTATGAAATAGTTTTTCAGACCCACCTCCGGGGAGGTTTTGCTTGGGTATCTATTCTAAGGTAAGGAATCTGCGTCTAAAAGTCTCTATCAGATGTACAAGTTACTTACCTTTGATTATGCCTTATCTGGTAGAGACTCTATCTAGCTGCAGATTCCTTACCGACTCACCCAAACTTCCCTCTCTGCAAACACATTTGTAGGGACAGGGCTTTCCCCTTTCAGGGTCTTAGTTTTCCACACCAGTGCTCGGTGTTCTCCGTGCTCCTGGCATGAAGTCACAAAAAGTAACTGATGTCTGCGCTGGGGTAACACCTATATAGGCACCATGCACATCACTTTCGTCGCAGACGCTGACACCATGCGGAGCAGTTCGACACCACCTACCAGCATGCAGGGGCACTGCTCATGAAACGTTTCCGGATCCAGTCTGATGCCTGGGGATAATTCTAAGGTAAGGAATCTGCAGCTAGATAGAGGCTACACCAGATGTGGCGTTACAGAAGCTGAGTAACTTGTCTGTTAGACACAATACTGGGAAAAAAGGAGCTTTATACTGGATGGTTATGCCGCCAAAGACTATATGAAGAATTTCACAGTTATACAGCAATCTAGTCATGGGTGCAGTAAGAGAATGATCAAATATGTGATCCATAGCTTATGTGGGTGACACACTGTCAGTGGAAAAGATATAGCATTCAGCTTTGTATTCAGTGGGAGCTCAACTATTGGGAGTAGTTGCTTGCGCGTACTTGTTGCTACTAGCTACCCTGGGAGCTTTGGCTTGTGATCCTTCTGGTGACGTTGGTGTTCTGTCCTGTAACCAGTTAGTTTAAAATATTTTCCCTTATATTCCACTACAGAAACCTGACAACACTGAAAATCAGAAGGAAAAGGGAGAAAAGAACAAAAATCAAGTTGGATCTTACGAAAGGTAGTCATTGCAGCCTTGATAGTGCATGTCTTTGTTATATATTTGTGCGTTGTGCTTTATTTCATGTAGGAATATTTGCTTACACAATTACACATTTCATCTTTCTCCTCATAGTGCTATCCCCTTCAAGAATTGGCCTTTTCTGCAGTCAATGGTCTGAGTGGCTGTACTGAGAGTCATACTATGTTCAGTTGCACACTAAGACAGCAGTGGTTGTGTAGCCAAGCCCACATTGTGTGCTTTTGTTAAGTGTTGAAATGGCTGTCTTCTCCTTTAAACCATGGGCATCTTCCTTCTTGTGGCTCGGCACCCAAACTCAGCAGTGAGCTTTTGCTGAGCCTGGTGAGTCTGACTTGGAAGCCTTATTCCAGGATAGGGAAGAGTATTGTCCATAAGGCCCCACATCACTAATTATTCTAAAACAAAAATAGGTCTAAGCACTCTCACTTTTTGTATATACCTTTGTTCGAAAGATGCATATGATTATTGTCTTGCATTTACAATAGGTTGCTGAATATTGAAGATCCTGTCACCGTGTACTTCCATGCAATCATATCTAACGATTTTAAAGTTGATCTCGAAAAACATAAAGTGGTGATCAGAGCAGGTGGGATCCATGGTTATCACAACTGGGAAGATGACGTCTGTGAGATGCACTGCTCAAAGTGAGTATTTTTCTTTCATTGTTATTGCAAATATTTTAGGAAACTACGTCAACGCTAATTTGCAAAGTCTTGCACGCTGCTAAATAATCTTTGATAGAACTCATTTGGACTTTGACTTTCAGGGAACACCCCCACATTGAAATAACCTAATTACTTGCTGGCCATTACCTCAGAAGTTTTATGTGGTTTTTGTTAAAAAGGTTGTATGTCACCTTTTCAGTCCACAAAATATTTATTTAGAGGTAGTGATGCCTTGTTTAGCACTAGGCAACATCCCGACTTTCAAAGCGTTGTTTCCATGAGTAGTTTCATTTGACATTTTAATCCAGGAGATAACTGTTTCATCAATATGACTCTAGATGTAACAAAGCCTGAGAATTATGCTGAAATAAACAAGATAGAGATAGTAAGGAAACAAGAAATGGAAATGCTGTGTAAGGTACGAAAAGCATATATAGAAAGGTATTCAGAGTAAAAATGGATCTTTGAAAAGACTGAAAAAACTTCGAAAAGGGGGAGATGTGAACCTCATGAGAAAAAATCCATAGTAGATTACCAGAATCAATAATAAATACTGCTTACTTCAAGGGGAAATGCAAAACTAGTAGTTCCTAGCGTGTGCTACTTGTGATTAAGAAGGGGTAACGAATAAGAATGCTAGGAGAAAGGAATTACGAGACTAAAATAGGAAAATCCAAAAGAGCCCTAATTACCTTAGGATAATGGGCCAAATCTCCCGGTGGAAGATGCCGAGAGCCAAAATTGAGGTGTTCCCAAGCAGTCTGAGATGATGCTCCACTGCATGGTGTGTAGCGTGAGCCTCTCCATGCAAAAGCGGCCTCAAATAGGGAGCAAATACAAGATAACCAGGCGCAGCCATTAGAAGCAGTGTCCTGACGGTGAAGTGAACAGCGAATGGAACGGAAAGCCACTGCATGTTGGTTCCACATCTATGCCAGAGGTGTGGAAATGAAAGTAGGACCAAATAATGGGCGGAATCCTGCGATGTTCATGTGGGAATGTGGTGTGAGGCAAGGAGAGGTAATGCAATAAAAAATGGGACCAGTTCATACCACATTAGAAAGACATTGCTAGTGACAACAAATATTTACATTCACTTTTAGTGTACATTCTGCGAAATTTGGCTGTCCCAACACAGAAACCATCAGTGTCCTTGTTTTCATTCTAAATTCATAGTCCATGCCAAAATCTATATCCAAAGTGTCCTATCCTCTTGCTGGTTGATTGTGTCAAATTTCAATATCCATCTGAATTCCTCTTTGAGTCGATTCTCCATGTTGCCCCCTCTCGCCCAGTGTTGAGGAGTCTGATGACGTTTCACCTCAGACCATTCTCAGAATGTCCTTGATCGATGCAGTGTTCCACCAGGGGGTGCAGTAGTGACTCTGCAGTGGATTCTACTACGATGTTGACATATATAAATCCTTATCTTTTGTGCTGTCTGTCCCATGTAGAGTTTATCGCAGAGGCATGTTATACATTGCGGTTAGGTTTGTGAGTGCATCCTTCTGAATCTACTATAGTTCAAACCCCACCTCTGGTTGGCAGGACATAGTCCAGGGCCATTCTGTTCTGTTCTTGTATTTTGACATTGTGTCTAGTTTGTTTGATGGCTTGACCTGTACGTTTTTGGGGGGATCAAATTTGTGGCAAATCTATTCGTTTTGGACACCTCACAGAGTCTCCGTTGTTGCTGAAGGGGATGTTCTGCAGAGTCCATAATGGCAGAGACCATATCTGGCGTAACAGACCCCAGCCACACCTCAAAACATGCTTTCTCGTAACAGATGTAATGGACATATTCCTTTCTACAGCGAGGTTTATAAAATGACATTCCAATAAATTAATGCTTACTGAGACTGGCTTCTTAAATTAGTCTGTGGATGATTTCTCAATGCGTTCATTAATTGGGTTTTTAATTTTTTCAAACCGTTTGGACCTTTTTGACAATTTGCATTTTTTAAGTAAATTTCTATCTGATTAAACAAATCGCCTCCCTCCCTATAGTTACAAACACCTGCTTATGCTCAATATACCCTTGTCCTGATGATGACCTTTCAAACCACTAGGGGTCAAAATGCTGTTGTCGCAAGGAGCACTTTCTCTTGATTGAATGTTGCAGTTTTATTTGGGTATTCGTGATTTGCCTTGTGTAAATTGACAGTTTGTGTATGTTCCATTGCTCCTTTTGTATCATGCTCACTTTTCTGTATTTCATGATACTCCTTACTGTGTAGTTACCTGAGCACCAACCACTGGTTTTCTAATGAATTAAGCGTGATAAATTGTTTGTTATATAACTATTGTCATTGTTTCACTATTTTGATTGCTGTTGCAAAACCGTGCAAATGATTGAATTGTATTTTCAGTGATTGTTTGATTAGTCTTTTTTTAAACAATACTGCAAGGAACCACATTTGTGTAGTTGCTTCATTATTTTGAAGTTCTGATCCAACTTCACAATTTGGCACTGGTCCATCTGTAATATCAATTCTTTGTTCCTGTTATTTATTTATTTATTCAAAGTTTTATATAGCGCGAACAAGATCCTTACAGATATCAGAGCGCTTCACAGAGACAGGGGTAGGGGCAACAGGAATGAACAAGATAATGGGAGCAGTATAGTAATCAATAACATACTAGGATAACAATAATATACAGAAACATATCAATTTACAAACAGGTAAACAAGTAATATAAGACGGCACAAGTCATTGATCCCACTACAGAAGGGTTCAGGTAAAACCTTGGATGGATGTTCCTGGAATAGGGAAAGAGACCCTTAAACTCAAACAGAGAGACCACACAGGACCCCAATTACCTCTTAAACATAGGTGCAGTCCTGCTAGGAAGTTAAAGATCTCATTCGGTCACTGCATGGAGAGCAGTTCCTCAACCATGCATGTATGAAGGGAAGCAATCCATTAAGAGGTGACAGGGGGATGGTGATGCAGGTGGATAGTTTACAGTAAAGGAGGTACGGTGTGCAGATACACCTTAAAGAGTGGGTGGGGCTCGAACAAAGTGGCAGCAAGTGAAGTGAGGGACAGCTGGAAGGCCAGGAGTTGTGGAAAGAGATAGACAGTTAATTACAGTGAGGGATTCACAGAGGTACCTCTCAAATACATCTGAAGACCTTGTACTCTGGCAACATGTTCTCGGGCAATAGAGAGACCTTGTAAAGGGTTGCCACGGAGAAACTGAAGTGCTAGTTCATTTCTTTTTAAGACTACTCAATTTGGAAAACCTCTGAAGGGACCTAAGAAGGGATGAGAACAAGGGGATTACTGTTAAATGTAAGTGACAGCATCTCTTTCAGAAGCTTGTCCCGGCTCTTGCAAGCAATGACCAACCAGCAGGCAAGGAGAGAGGGGAGAACAGAAACATTAAAACATGATTTCTATGTCTCAAGTTTTTATTTGGGCATATTTTATTAGAAACATGGTACTCAGATGGATTGTCCGTCTCCAGTTCATTTTGCATGTGCTTTGGATGGAGAAACTTATACGGACAATAACCATGCAGAGGGAATCTTACAGAGAGCTGTGGCAATCATATTGTGCTTTTCACCTAGAAATTCGTGAAACTGACTTGTCCACGATATTGGAGACTGCTCCGGTTGACAGAAGAGGAGACACCATCCAAGTAGTCCATCACTCTTCTATCGCTCTTATCTCTAATGTTGTTTACTTTGATGTGAGCATCCTAGGGGGGTGGGAGGGGGGATTGTTGTAGTTAATTTGTTGTATTCTTGTAGTACTTTCATAAGTGTTACGACGGCTTCACTGGTTAGCTATAGTAAGGTCATGTTTTGCAACAATAAAAACTAATTTGAACCATAAATACAGTTAATCCCAAAAACTTTAAATTTATATTCAGTTTTAGAAATGACTAATTATAAGCAATGCTTTACCAAAGGTTACAGGAAAGCATATTGAAGTGCACAGTGAAATATCAAGATAACTAGATCTCAATACTGTTCCAGACAGACATCTCAACAGTGGACAATCAAAGTCAGACTGGCACACCCATTTATATGATTTAGTTAGACTTTCACAATTATACTGAATGGACACCTTTGGTGTAATATATATATATATAAATATATAAAACAGGCCATCAAGAGATTCCTTCCATAACTTCAAAGGAAAGTTAGAGGAACTTTCTAAAATACTCTCACCTACCACTGAAATTGTTGGCCCCAAAGAATCTTGTGTGTTTGCCTGCTTAAAAGCCTTTCTTTGAAGGGTTGGGGATAGGGGAAGACAGTAGTAGTATACATTGCTACTGTGTATATAGCTATAGTATATGCGTTAGAAAAGAATGACGTCTTAAAAAAGGCAAAACAAAAAGTACACAGGACCATTTCTATGGTTATTGCAAATTACATTTCTGTGTTTCTCCCTCTCGTTCTAAATTCGAAAATGTTAACGTATACCAAATGTACTTTAAAAACAGATTGCATTGTTAAAAGACTAAGACACATTGTTTTCAGTTTGTATGCATCTTACCTCACTGTAAGTAGGGGTAGACAGGATGTTAAGACCATTAGTAATTGGTCACCTTTATGTTTTGAAAACACAACTGATTAACACAACTGATTAAAGCACTGAAGTAGAGATTTGTGTTTAGAATGAGAAAAACACCCTTTCTGTAAACGTTCTAATTTTAGAAGAAAATGTAGGGGATAATCAGAGATTGTTCTGCTTTGCTTTTTCCCACCAGCAAATCGTTTACTTTAAATTGGTTTCCTCAAATATTTTGATAATTAGCAGTTGCTTAGGCCAAAGTATACCTTGGATGTGCAGGGAAATAGCAATGTCCATTAAAGATTCAAGTAAACATTCCTACTTCTTTTAGAACCCTATGGTAAAAAAAATAATACTCGACATCAAAGGAATAGGAACATTAAACACAAACCACAAGTATCTGCCAATATATATATATATATATATATATATATATATATATATATATATATATATATATATATATATATATATATATATATATATATATATATATATATATATAGTTTCTATTTAATTCATTCAGTAAAAGGAACTTCACATCTGTATGCTTACATTAAATAGTTTGTTTCCATACCCATTTTTAGAGTTCCTTCCAAGAACTTGCTTTAATTAAAGTCCCAATGCAAGCCACGAACAGGAAATTTGTTTTGATCAAAAACTGTCTCTTCACATCAGGCCCACCAATGATAGCCAGCACCCCAAAACAATGGTCAGCACAGATTTTCAAAACGCTCTAATGCGAGACTACTGAGCTACATTAACACGAAGTGGCAAATGATCACCTTTCCATCGTTTGTAGTACTTAAAAAAATATATCTATGCACAGACATATGGGTCATGGCAATGCAATTAATATACTCCATGAGTCCGGCATATGATGGCTAGAAATATGGAAAAATATCATTAGGAAAGCCATCATTAAAATATAAAATCAACTGATATTACATTTTTCCCAGATTTTTAGAGTAGAGTTAGTGACTGGGGAGGAATAGAGTCTCCAGGATCTGTGGAGCCAGGAAAACCAGGCCTCCCTCCAAATGTGCAAGCCAGCAACTTTCTGGTCCATAAAGACCCAGTGCTTCTCTGTCATAGGGTGATTCCATTCTGTCCTATATCTTAGTTGAGCGGCCTGGAAGTATTGTAGAATATTTGGGAATCCCAGTCCCCCCTCCTGCTTAGTGCGTTGGGGTAGTTGTTTCTGCAGTCTGGGCTTCATCCCTCCCCATATAAAACTATCTGTCACGTTGAAGTTGGTTCAATTCCCCTGGAGGCGGGGAGAGAGGGAGCGTCTGAAAAATGAAAAGGGCCCTGGGTAGCACGTTCATCTTGACAGCAGCATCCTGTTGTGCCAGGACAAGGGCAAGTGCCACCACCGTTCCAAGTCCACACAAAAAGCTGTCTTAAGTTTTGTGTAATTGGCGCGCGCTGTTTTCAGGAGGTTCCGGGCCAACACTATCCCCAGGTATGGAGCTCAGCCTTCAACCAGTGTAACGCGTAACGTGAGCGCAAAAGTCTCTCCGTATCAGGCTGAATGGTAAGATATAAGATTGGCGACTTTAGAAGGTTCATCTTGAAACCTGATATAGACCCAAACTTGTCCAACTCTGCGAAGATAGGAGGAAGGGAGGAAAGGGGCCAGTCAATCTAGAATATGATGTTGTCGGCGTAAAGGCTGATCAAGTGATCGTCCGCTCCAAACTTTATTCCTACCGCATTAGGGTCATCTCTCAATCACTGAGCGAGTGGTTCCATGTGTAGATCGAAGAGGAGCGGTGAAAACAGACAACCCTGTTTCATACCTCGCTCCACACATAACCCATCCGAGCTCACACCATTAACCCGGACAGAGGCACTGTATGTGCTTGTAGATACTGTGTATCCAGCTCCTAAAACACTCGCCCATCCCACAGCCTCTAAGGGTCTTAAAAAGATAGGGCCAGTGCACTCTATCAAACACCTTCTCGGCGTTTATAGCTTGTAGAAGGGCCTCCTCACGGGAACGCTAGACCTTATCAATGAGGTGGCACACTCTTGGTGTTGTCACCTTATTGTCTCAAGGGGACAAACCCAGCCTGGTCCTGATCCAGCGGCCTATAGAAAATATATCATAAACAACGCTACCCAACTTCATAACCTATAAACAAAATTATATACTAAATATGGACCCATTTATAAACCTGACATATTTTGGGCCTACTGAATCAGGTGGTCAGATAAAATCTATATACACATTATCTACACACTATATACATTTTATACATCTGCGGAAAGAATATAGTCATTAGAATAAAACTATACCATTTAAATGACCACCATAGGCGACGTGATCTAGCTAATAGTAACCTACACTTCTGAATAACCAAGACCAGCTTGTTTGTCAAAAGTAAGATTTTATTTACTAAATTATGGTATATAAGTTGATAGTTCTATAAATGAATTTTATTTGCAATAAAGCAAGCATGATTGTAAAGAAATATGAGAAAATACAATTTAAGCAAGTAAATCAATTTTAAAGAGAATATATAAAGTTTAGCATTTCTAAATTCTAATTCCCTAACTGAGCTAAATAGATAGAAATTAAAGTAAAGTTCTATGAGGATTCTTACGTGTTCCAAGTAAAGTCCGTCAGCACTTCACCCTCATCGGAAAGTCAGAAAGCAGCAGCCAGCCCATCCCTAAGGGCATGACTTTTTATACCTTTCTATGCTAACTAAACTACGCAAAGGAAAGTTTTCAGAAATCTTCGACGTCCCATTGGCTGAGAGTGACAAGTGACACGTCACCCAGTTTTCAAAAAGTTCCATTAATTCACGTTTCATAGAGACCATTGTCCCTTCCACGTGAAGCCAGAAGCTTCCTGAGTTTGCAACAAATGTATTAAGTCATTCTCGCAGCGTCCATTGACTTTCATTATACTTCCGCGGATGCCAAGTTAAGGACTGACAAAATGTTCACTTTCGACCTTGGCCATGTCCGACAGAATGATGACAGCATTAGTTTTTGCTTTGTGAACGCAGCTTTTGACGAATAATTTATTTCAGAATGGGCGTCTCGTGACTTTCTGCAGAATTATATGTCAGCTCTTTTCTGCGGCTCAAGTGACTAGGCCCAAAAGCAGGCAACTTATGATTTCTAATATAAAACAAACACAAGAAAAGTATTAATGTAAGAAATAATGTAGATTCTGTATCCACCCCAAGTTTTACTAATTAATTAACCCACCCGATTAATCTATATGTTACCTAGCCATTGCAAACAAATAAAGCAGCGTTTATATCTACCAGTCTCCGTTTTTCCATGAGACCCATATGCACCTAGAATAGTAGAAATGACATCACACAGACAAGGAAAAGCAAAACAAGCACATGCTTCTTTTAAGTCTGCAGCAGTTAGTAATGACAAAAACGAAAACAATAAATTATTTTATTATTTTGCACGAACAAAAAGATGCAACAATTATGCACGTTTATGAGCACACATGTTAGTCCCCCCCATGTGTAAAGTTTAATCTAAGTTGTATTAGCACGACATATCACAAATCATTAATATTATTATTCATGTTATGGAAATGTGACTTCGCGAGTTTAAACAAAATTTTGTTTTCTATCTCGCTCCATCAACTCCCTCATCTGGTGATTAACAAATCACCACACCAGCACTCAAAATTTTGGTAAATTAAATTTTTAAGAAATCGATTCAAATTCATTTGTATCAGTAAACCTAAAAGTCTGTTTCCGCATAATCTTTGCAATTAACATGACGCTCTCTATGTAACTCCTGTAATTCAATCTCCCTTTCTTCTTCTTTTCTGAGTTTATAGATTCTTTTCTTTTCTTTCAACTGTTTCTTTCTTTTATGTAACAAACAACCTAATTTGGTCAAAATAAAAATGAATACTATTATAATCAAAGGTGCCAGAATCTTGCCAAGAATTGAACTTCCGATATTATGAAACCAGTTTTTAATTGCTTGAAACCTTTTTGAAAGTTTCCCTGTAAAATCTTCTTCTTCTAAAGGAATTATCTCTGAATGCATTTGTGTAATATTCTTAATATACATTTCAATATTCTTACTTTCATCAGGTATATATGTACAGCAATGTTGAACATGTAAAATGCCACAGACTCCTCCCTCTTTTGCTAGGAGTATGTCTAAAGCAAGACGATCTTGAATTACCATAGATCTAATTGCAATAACTTCAACATTCACTAATTGAAATCCATCAGCTGTGTCAGTTGATAATCTATCAACTATAGTGGACAATTTTCTGATTCTCCCTGCATTTAGGGTTATACCAACAAAAGGTATTACAGCTTGAAAAATATCTCCCAGAACTTCAGTAAAAGTTTCTCTTTTAGCTCTATTTACGTAATTATGAATTTTAAACAATCCTTCTGAATCTCTGTCAACATGAAACACTTTAGGAAAAACAATTCCCACATAACAAGTTCCATACCAATGGTCTGGAAGGTTGTAGTAGGCTTTGTCACCACAAACAAAATAAATCCCAGGAAAGATAGGATCCTTTCCACCTTTAAATCCCCAACCTCCCAAAATCTGATAAGTATCTTCACAGTTACTTGCACCTACAAAGTAATTATCAAAAAGTGTATTATCTCTTCTAATGCAAAGTTTTCCACTAACAGGTTTGTCTATGTGAATTGCAATATTTTCAAGCATTTTGCCATTTAATTTCTCATCCTCTTTTTGCCAGAAGGCTGACTTAGTTTGCTTGACTAATTCATTTCTCTTATAAATTGCTCTTCTCTCTTCAACCATATTCAAAAATTTCTTTCCTTCAGCACTTAATTTACATGTTAGATTATTCTTGTAAGCATACTCGTAAGTGAGTTCATTAGTAACAAGGAAAAATTCTCTCATTTGTTTTGCTTTCTTATGATTATTTAAAGCGTTATCAATCTTAATATTAGCAAAAATTTCATCATAATTTGAATAGTAATACTCTAAACGTCCAGTTTGATAAAATAAACTAGTTAATACACTACATGTTACAGCATAAGTGAGAGGAAGCATATTATATGTTACTCCCTCAGAAACAGAAGCAGGTAATTTAACACAGACATAGCAGTCTTTTGCATCCATTACCTTAACATATTCACTCAATAGCTTTGTGAAAGTATTACTTGAAAAATCTCCTATTGATTTATCTTGATGAATGTTAGGCTGATGATAAATAACTTTTGTAGACGCACTATGTTTAGTTTGACTAACCAGAGCTTTGCTTGTTAAATTAACTTTGTGTAATTCTCTATTCATCTCTAAAGGAATAATCACAGCTAGAACCAACCAGAGCAGAACTAAAATGAGCAGACACACCAGAGTCATCTTACAGCATCTTTTAAAAACAGAACACTTTGAAGTACTCTCCTTAACATAAGGCATTCTTGGTTAATTTTAGCCTCAAAAATTAAAATTAAATTTTAAAATTCTATATAAATTCTAAATTTATATTTACACCCCCCTTTTAAAATTTCTTTTTCTTTTTCTTTTTTAAAATTCTAAACAAGATTTCTTCGACCTTATGTCATACATAAGTTTTCTTCAACTAAACAGTTTTTCTTCGACCTTGTGTCAACTAACAAATTTTCTTCAGCCTTTTGCCAATTTAATATTTCTGTACTTCAATCATTGTCACTAATTTCTTGGATTTCGTTTTCTTCTTCACTACTATCATATATGTCAATTACAGGTGGAATTACTAAGTAAGTCCACTCAGGAGACTTGTATTTTTGGTTTGGTCTTATTATTCTCTTCCCTTTTCTTGATATCACTTCAATTTTCCTTCCAACTCCAACTTCTTTTCCAGGACTCTTTTGACTACTGATTTCTTCAACTTGTTCTATTGGTTTCTTGATCAATCTGACTCTCAATCTTCCACCAGGCCAGTAGTCTGCTTTTCTCACGTACTTCTTCTTTGGTTCAGAATTATTTGATTCTGACTTCCAAGTCCTTTTCTTTCTGTTTTCACTTTCACCTTCCACGTCACTTTCTTCAGTTTCGTAGTCTGAAATTTCAATTGACTCAGGAACTTCTCTATTCGGCAATTTCACTCCTTCAGGAACTTCACTTTGTCTTCCATCACTGGTACTCGGTAATTCGTTCTCCTCCTCTTCCTCAATTACCTCTAACTTCCCAGATTTCGGATATTTGTTCCTTACTTCAGAGCTTGTTCTCTGCCTTTCGATACTCTCCTGGTCTGAAACTTCTTTTTGTTCAGCTTCTCTGTCTTCAATGGAGACAACCGAATCCTCAGTTATCTTTCCTTTTAACAGATTCTCTTCACCTTCAGAATCTATTTCAATTATTTCTAAGTCTTTTCTCGTCAGATTTCCATTCACTGACACAGTTTCCAGATGTCGACTTTCTTGTCGATCTTCAGAATCTGGAATTACTTCACCTTCTGTTTTGTCTTCTGCCTCAGAATCAGAATCTTCTGTGGTATCACTTTCAACATCAGAACTCTCAGGAGTTGGTACTGGAATAGTATGACTAGGATGTATCCAACGTTTCAATCCTCTGCACTTTACAGCATTAGTAGTGATCAAGATTATCTGCCTAGGTTTTTGCCATCTAGGAGCTAGACAATTCCTTCTCCGATGTACTTTCGTTCTGACCCAATCGCCAGGTCTCAGATCATGAGTCAAAACCTTTTCATTTGATTGTGCTTCACCTGATTAGACACAGAAGTTACCATATCAGATAACCTTTTACAGTAATCCAAAATTGCACTGTCATTTATGCTCAATAGTTTACCTACAGGTACAAAAGCTTGCCTCATAATTCTTCCCATTAAAATTTCATGAGGACTCAAACCTGTCTTTTTATCTGGTGTACTTCTTAATGACATCAAAACAAGTGGAAGAGCATCGGTCCACTTTATACCTGTCTCAAGACACATTTTTCCAATTCTGTTTTTGATTGTTCCATTTATTTGTTCAACTACTCCTGATGCCTCTGGTCTGTATGCACAGTGTATTTTCTGCTCAATGCTCAAAGCTTCGCAAATTAACTTCATCAGTTTGTTATCAAAATGGCTTCCTCCATCACTCTCAATAGTGACTGGAAAACCGTACCTTGGGATGATTTCTCTTAGCATTAGTTTTGCTACTGTAATTGAATCACAATGTCGTGTAGGAAAAGCCTCTACCCACCTTGAGAATAAGCATACAATTACAAGTACATATTTCAAACAATTGTGTAAGGGCATTTCAATGAAATCCATTTGTAACCTGGTAAAGGGACCACCTTCTCGACCAATTATTCCTGTCCCCACCACTGATTTTCTGTTTGGATTCATTTGTTGGCATGACAAACACCTTTGACAAAAAGATTCAGCAATAGTTCTAAACTTGGTATTGAACCATGTTTCTCTGAAAAGTCTGACCATAGAATCTCTTCCTAGATGTGCTGGACCATGATATAATCTGGCCATGTCAGCAATCAAACAATTTGGTAAAACTACTCTGCCATCTTTGTAAACCCACACTCCATCTTCTTCACGTGGTCTACAATCTGATCTTAACCATAAGTCTTTTTCATCATCTTCTGCTTCGTTTTGTAAATCTCTAATCTCATGCCATGTTTCTACAACAGTTGTTAGCATTAATGAATTTGAATCAGTTTCTTTACTCCTCTCCCGATTGTATGAATAATTTTTCCTTGCGCAGTATTTTGCTGTTTCATCTGCGAAGGCATTTCCCTTGGAAATATAATCAGTTCCTCTAGTGTGCGCTGCACATTTAACAATGGCAATTTCTTTTGGTAATTGTATTGCTTCAATTAATCTTCTAATGAAAACTGCATTTTTAATTGGTGATCCTGTTGATGTCATGTATCCTCTCTGTGACCAGAGTTGTCCATAATCATGCACAACTCCGTACCCATACTGACTATCAGTAATGATGGTAACTCTTATATCCTTTGATATTTCGCATGCACGAATTAAAGCAATCAATTCAGCCACTTGTGCTGAACGAACTCCTTCAAGACATGATGCTTCTTCAACATCTACGACTGTACAAACTGAGTATGAAGCTTTCAAGACACCTCCTTCGGATCTTAAGCATGAGCCATCTACAAAGTAGACAAAATCCGATTCAGACAAAGGTCTGTCTTTGATGTCTTTTCTTGGTTTAGTGCAGAATTCCATGACATCTAAACATTCATGTTCTGTTTCAATGTCATCAACAATTTCAGAATCAGGCAGTAATGTAGAAGGATTCAGATTCAAACATCTTGAAATCGAAACATTATCTGCTCCTAGTATGATTTTCTCATACTTTGTCAATCTGCTACTTGTTAGATGTTGAGTCTTACCTCTTGTCAGTAATATTTCAACTGAATGAGGCACAAAAACCTTTACAGGAAATCCCATAATGATTCCTTCACTTTGTTCAAGGCTGATACTTGTAGCTGCAACTGCTTTCAAACAACCTGGTAATGCTTTTGCAATTGGATCAAGAACTGCAGAGAAGTATGCAATAGGTTTCTTTAAATTTCCATGTCTCTGAATTAACACAGATAATGCACATCCTTCTCTCTCACTGCAATACAGTTCAAAATCTTTCTCATAATTTGGCATGCCTAAAGCAGGAGCTTGGCATGAGCTCTTTTTCAGGTTCTCAAAAGATTCCATCTCAGTATCATTGAGAATAATTGGATCTTTTACATCTGACTTTGTCAGTCTTTGTAGTGGTTTTGCAATTACTGAAAATCCACTTATCCATTGTCGACAGTAACCTACCATTCCCAAGAACATTCTGACCTGTCTTTGTGTTCTAGGTGGTAACATTGCTTGAATCATTTTTATTCTCTCTATTGTTACTTGTCTTTTTCCCTTTGCAATTCTGTGACCAAGATATTTTACTTCTTGTTTGCAAAACTGTAGTTTTGCTGGGGACACCTTATGTCCTTCTTCTGCAAGGCGATTTAACAGGATTATTGTGTCTGTTACACAATTTTCTCTTGTCTTTGCAGCTATTAACAAATCATCAATATACTGCACTAGTGTAGACCTACCTGGTAAATCTAGGTCTTCTAATGATCTTTTTAACAGTTCGTTAAAAATTGAAGGACTTTCTGTATAGCCCTGTGGGATTCTTGACCATCCGAGGGTCTTACCTTGGAATCTGAAAGCAAATATTTCATAACTGTCTGGATGTAAGGGAACAGTAAAGAATGCATTGCAAAGGTCGATGACTGTATACCATTCAGCATCATGTGGAATCTGAAATAGAATTACTGCTGGATTTGGAACCACAGGACAACATGGAACGACAATTTGATTAACCTTTCTCAAATCTTGTACGATTCTAAATGTTCCGTTAGACTTTTTAACTCCCATAATCGGTGAATTACAAGAGCTACTCTTCATTTCCTTTAATACACCTTGCTTGATTAATTTTTCAATTATAGGTGTAATACCTTCAATTGTTTCTGTTTTCATCTTATATTGTGGAGTGTTTGGAAATTCTATTCCCTGTTTCAATGTAATTTTTACTGGATCTACGTTTTTCATCAGACCCATCTCATTTCCAGTAAAATCCCATATTTCAGATTTCACTGTTCCTTTGAGTTCTTCAGGTAGATCTTTTTCTTCAAATGCAGGAAACAATTTTGTTTCTTCTGCTTCTATCATCATCATTGTCATTCTGTATAAACCATCTTCCTCCATTGTTTGTAATTCAACTCCATCAGGAGAACAATATATTCTACAATTCATTTTACATAGGATGTCTCTGCCCAATAGATTTACTGGACTACTATTACAAACCACAAATCTGTGTTTATCTCTGTAATTTCCAATTTCAACTGGTACTGGATCAGTTAAGTCTGTTTTAATTTGTTGATTACTTACTCCGACAACTTGGATGGTATCCCCAGAGAGAGGTAGGTTTTCAATTTCCACTGATCTAACAGTAGAACGGGTAGCACCAGTGTCCACTAGAAAAGTGATGTCTACATCATTAACTTTCCCGTTTACATAAGGACCAGACTGGTCAACCTCGAGAGTGGCTCCAACGACACACTCTTCCTCCTCTCTCGGGCACCGTCAGCAATAATCATCAGAATCGCTGTCTTGACTTTCTGTTAATAAGAATTGTTGTGAAGCATTTTGCATTTGAACCCTTTGCTGCTTTTGCTGTTTTTGTGGTTTTATTACCTGTTCACTTCCCTGAAATCCCACGTTTGGATTATATTTTTGAACTCCCCCACAATTCGGAAAAGGTGGTTGTGGCAATTGGTCTTGACGATTATTCACCTGTTGTTGTTGCTGTTGCTGTAATTGTCGTTGAATATTAAATTCGTTTAACCCCTGTTGCATCTGTAGCTGTCGCTGCAGGTCAACACCATTCTGCATCTGTGGATTCAATAAGGGATTCTTTAAGTTTTTAGGAGGATGAGGACACTCGTCCCTCCAATGTCCAATTTCGCCACAATTAAAACAAGGTAATCTTTGCTTCAGCTCCTCAATCTTTGGGCTAAATTTCTTTGGGAAATTATTACCTTTAAACTTTCCTTGTATCTGGTTTGTATTTCCAGTTTGAACAAAATTAGTGTTCTTATTACCCATGCTGGCAATCTGTTGCTCAGCCACTTTTACCTGAGCCCACATGGCTTTCTCCTTCAGCTTCTTCTGTTTTACTTCTATTTCATCACTGCAATACTTTGCTTTTCTTAGAATATCATCTACAGATAGTGATTGCCATCCGACAATACTAGTTCTGATCATTTCTCCAATTTCAGGTTTTAGTCCATAAACAAATCTATAGACAAAATGACTCATGTCCTTTTCATCTAATTTTTCATAACCACTGTATTGTTTAAAGATTAACAGTAGTCTTTCATAAAAAGAATGAACTGATTCTTTTGTTTCCTGTT
Organism: Lissotriton helveticus; assembly: GCF_964261635.1. Classification (NCBI taxonomy): domain Eukaryota; kingdom Metazoa; phylum Chordata; class Amphibia; order Caudata; family Salamandridae; genus Lissotriton; species Lissotriton helveticus. The sequence goes on from NC_136068.1 coordinate 1,077,012,035, forward strand.
CTGTTCTTTCTATTTTAACCCAATCTACTTCTTTGGGTGGAATTTTGTTTTTCATCCAAACAATTACTTGTTCATAAAAATCCATTACAAGTGGATTTGGAGCACCTGTTTCTTTAATTCGTTCAGGTTCTGCTTTTGGCCAACTAATCGATATTTTGCATTCTGTCCAAAGATCAGATGGGACAACAATGTCAAAAAATCCATCCAAATCAATCCACAGAACTTTTGACACTTTGATGAATCTATCAACTTGCCTGTACCACTCAACTGGTTTTTCCCTCAATTTTGGAAAATCATTTGTAAATAACAGAATGTCCTGTCTCGACCAAGGGATATGAACATATCCTCCACCTGCAACTTCTCTCATTGGAAATTGTTTTGATAATTTATCCAATCTTTCATCTTCCTTCTTTTTCGTCCATTTTACTCTCCATTTATTCAGTTCTCCTAGCTTTTTGATATAGACAATTAAATCTTTAATGTGAACTATTCTTCCCATTGAGTTCAAACTCTCAATGTCACTTTCTGAAAAGTCTAATCTGTAATGTTTTGCAAAATTCTTTTGTTTACTCACATCGATTTCAAGTTCTGCTGCTAGATCCTCTAGTTGATCATATTTATTTTTCGTTTTCCACTGAATGCTTTTATTTGATCCAGCGGCCTATAGAAAATATATCATAAACAACGCTACCCAACTTCATAACCTATAAACAAAATTATATACTAAATATGGACCCATTTATAAACCTGACATATTTTGGGCCTACTGAATCAGGTGGTCAGATAAAATCTATATACACATTATCTACACACTATATACATTTTATACATCTGCGGAAAGAATATAGTCATTAGAATAAAACTATACCATTTAAATGACCACCATAGGCGACGTGATCTAGCTAATAGTAACCTACACTTCTGAATAACCAAGACCAGCTTGTTTGTCAAAAGTAAGATTTTATTTACTAAATTATGGTATATAAGTTGATAGTTCTATAAATGAATTTTATTTGCAATAAAGCAAGCATGATTGTAAAGAAATATGAGAAAATACAATTTAAGCAAGTAAATCAATTTTAAAGAGAATATATAAAGTTTAGCATTTCTAAATTCTAATTCCCTAACTGAGCTAAATAGATAGAAATTAAAGTAAAGTTCTATGAGGATTCTTACGTGTTCCAAGTAAAGTCCGTCAGCACTTCACCCTCATCGGAAAGTCAGAAAGCAGCAGCCAGCCCATCCCTAAGGGCATGACTTTTTATACCTTTCTATGCTAACTAAACTACGCAAAGGAAAGTTTTCAGAAATCTTCGACGTCCCATTGGCTGAGAGTGACAAGTGACATGTCACCCAGTTTTCAAAAAGTTCCATTAATTCACGTTTCATAGAGACCATTGTCCCTTCCACGTGAAGCCAGAAGCTTCCTGAGTTTGCAACAAATGTATTAAGTCATTCTCGCAGCGTCCATTGACTTTCATTATACTTCCGCGGATGCCAAGTTAAGGACTGACAAAATGTTCACTTTCGACCTTGGCCATGTCCGACAGAATGATGACAGCATTAGTTTTTGCTTTGTGAACGCAGCTTTTGACGAATAATTTATTTCAGAATGGGCGTCTCGTGACTTTCTGCAGAATTATATGTCAGCTCTTTTCTGCGGCTCAAGTGACTAGGCCCAAAAGCAGGCAACTTATGATTTCTAATATAAAACAAACACAAGAAAAGTATTAATGTAAGAAATAATGTAGATTCTGTATCCACCCCAAGTTTTACTAATTAATTAACCCACCCGATTAATCTATATGTTACCTAGCCATTGCAAACAAATAAAGCAGCGTTTATATCTACCAGTCTCCGTTTTTCCATGAGACCCATATGCACCTAGAATAGTAGAAATGACATCACACAGACAAGGAAAAGCAAAACAAGCACATGCTTCTTTTAAGTCTGCAGCAGTTAGTAATGACAAAAACGAAAACAATAAATTATTTTATTATTTTGCACGAACAAAAAGATGCAACAATTATGCACGTTTATGAGCACACATGTTAGTCCCCCCATGTGTAAAGTTTAATCTAAGTTGTATTAGCACGACATATCACAAATCATTAATATTATTATTCATGTTATGGAAATGTGACTTCGCGAGTTTAAACAAAATTTTGTTTTCTATCTCGCTCCATCAGTCCGGGTCAGCCAAGCCCGGCATCAGAGGGCCCAAGCGATGCGCCAAGATGCATGAAAATAATTTGGCGTCTACGTTAAGTAAGGAAATTGGCCTGTATGGTGCTACATTGCTGAAGATCTTTCCCGGGATTTGGGAATACTGATATGGTGGCTTGTAGCATACAATCGGTCAGCGTACCAGTTTCTGCGAAGGAGTTAGACAGGTCAGCAGGGGTGCTAATTCAGGGCAAAAAGTCTTGTAGAAAATGAAGCTGAACCCATTTGGGCCCGTGGATTTCATGGGCTTCAGCATTGCTATTGCGGATATTACTTTTTCTATTTTAACGGGTTGGTCGAGTGCTTCAGACTCCATGGCGGGGAGATCGCAGCGGACTGGATTTATAACTGCGGGGCCTGAGCCAACCCGGGATCTCCCTCATAAAGGTTGGCATAAAACGCCTGAAATTCTGCAGCAATATCCAGGGCGTAGAAGGTCGTTTGGCCCAAATATGTGTGCATAAGTTTTGACTGCATGTGCTTGCTGCTTACTGTGCAAATGATGAGCTAACATCCGACCACCTTTATTAGTTCCAACGTGACATTTGTTTGAGGAGAAGCATTGCTTATTATTATTATTATTATTATGCGTTCTTATATAGCGCTCGATTACCCGTAGGCATCTCGGCGCTTGCCTTGGGAACCCGTCCTGGTTTTTCCCTGTGAGATACCCGTACTGGGCATCCCCAAGGTGAAAGCCAGGCATCCCGCCGCAGGGGGGCCGTAGTGGAGATTAAGCAAGCTGATGCCCAGAGCTGCAGAGTGTGAACCCGTGATTCGAGTTGGTACCGAAACGAGAATTATCGAGTCCGTGGATATTTTGGGCTCAAGACCCTGCCGCGTCGGGAATTGAACCCTGGTCCCCGGGTCTGACCTCTGCTTCAGGGTCTACCTCCTCTAACCAGTGAGCCACACTTCTCCACTCTAACCAGTGAGCCACACTTATTCCGCTCAGTATCTAAGTCAAGACGCTTGAGTTGGAGTCGAGCCTGTTCCAGTTTGCGCCAAATTCGGGGAGCTCCTTTGTGTTTGTGGATGGATTCGAGCTCTATATCCGAGGTTCCCAGCTCCTCCTCCTTATCCCTTCGAGCTTTGTTGTTGTAAGCGACCTTCGCTATAAAAGCACCCCTAACTACCAATTTGAGGGTCTCCCAGACTGCTGCAAGGGGGACGTCGTCAGTGTCATTGACTTCTAGATAGTCCGTGATTGTTTGTCTAATTGAAGATGCAACCTCTGGTGGGTGTAATAACGTTTTGCGCAGGCACCAGGGTGGACGCTGTGAAGAGGGTGTATATGTTGTAAAGGTTAGTATAATAGGCACCTGGTCGGAAAGTGAGCGGAGATCAATGGTAGAGTCATAAATCTTTGCCCAAGCTGACGGAGAGGCCAGAAAATGGTCTTGGCGCGCATAGACTTTATGTGCTGCAGAATAAAACGTATAGTTCCGGGTGTCAGCGTGTAGAACACGCCATACGTCGCACAGTATGCAGTCGGCTAGCCATTTCAGTCCTTCAGGGGAATAGCCCCGTGTCTGGCCCGTCCGTTGCCCAGAGCGGTCCTGCCCCTGTCCATGACCAAGTTGAAGTCGCCACCCACAAAGATAGCCTGATCTGGAAACCTAAGGATCCTTGCATGTGCATCTGTAATAATTTTCTTCTGGCCTCATTGGGGGCGTATAAGGAGGCAATCGTGAAGTGAAATGTGCCTATCTGCGCCCAAATTGCCAATAAGCGCTTCTTGATCTCAAGGCATGTGCCAATGATTGTCCCTTAAAAGCGGTTGGAGAATAGCACTACCACCCCCTCCCCCCCTTCCCTCTCCTTGTGGACCAGAACTGGTGCGGAAATTTCTTAATCCGCATTCTATGGGTATCTTTTGCTAGTAAATACTTTTCCTGAAGTAAACAAATATCCCCTTGGTATTGCTCCAAAAGAGACAGTATCACAGACCTTTTAGTGGGGTTATTAAGGCCTTTAACGTTGAAACTGACTAATTTAACCGCCATAGTGTAACTAGTGGCTAAGGCTATGGGAGCGAGCGGGGGCCCTAATTGCTAGCTGCCCTGTGGATGTGGCCTGCATGCTTAAGGAGGAGTCAGGTGAAGGAACAGCAAGGTAGTTGAGCTCGTTGATAGTCAGTCAGAAGGGGAACCCTATACTAAAACCCAAATCCATCAACCAGTAAAAGGAAACGACAATAAACCAATATTCCATAGAGTTCTTCGTGACCTGGAAGTCTGGATGCATGGGGGTTACCAGGGCAGAGCAGGCACCCATGGAACCAGAAGAGTCAACTCCTCCGCCCCACCAGGGATCATCAGCCCCTCATGCCACATACAGTACCTTATGAAGGAGGGTCAGCCTCTTGTTTGTCGCTACCTGAGAGGGAACGCAGTATCTGTCCTCTCTCTTGCCATAGTCACAGGGTCTGGCTGGTAAGGTGTATATCTTGAGCCTCTCCGAGTCCCACGGTCTGTCTCCCCTCGGGAACCCTCCACCTGCGAGGGGCTTAGGGAAGTAGCCTTGGTAGGTGTGATCCCAGGGATTTTGTACGCCTCGGATACAGAGTGTAACTGGTAGGATTTGCCATTCAGCTGAAAAATAAGGCGAAATGAATAGCCCCAGGAGTAGGAGACACCCTGTGCCTCCTTTTCTGCGAAATTGTGGACACATAGCAGTATATCTGCAATCTGTGGCGTAGGAAGGGTGGTGCTGTGGGTTCGGGCCGCCCCGAGTTTCATCACTGAGGGGGTGACAAAATGGCAAAATTGTGTTTAAACACATTTTTGCCATTTTGTCAAGCCAGGGTGACAAGAAATTTTCCGCACCGGGTACCACCTGACCTTGCTACTCCACTGTTCGAAGGTGGGCGAGGAAGTTCTCTGGTGCGTGCCATCCTGTGATACCTGTCCATCTTGATGCTGCCTGATGCGCCATCACCCAAGATGTCTTGAAATCAGGCTTGGACATAGCCCACCAGATCCGAACCCTCTGCATCTGTAGGAGCACCCAGTATGCGAATGTTGTGTTCGAGGCATATGAGCTGCAGATCACACACTATGCATAGATCGCCATCTGGTGTTTGGCCCGGATGTTTGCAGTTTGTTATTGTTTTTGGAAAAGTCTTTGGAAGTCACGAGATAGGTGACTCCTCTTTTGGACAATAGTGCGCATGGGCATCGACTCCTTCTTCAGATTGTTTTTTTCCGCCATCGGGCTCGGATGTGTTCCACGCGTTCCAGTTCGGTATCATTACCAATTTAACTTTCGATGCGCAATCCTTACCCAATTCTTCGGTATTGTTTTCGATCGCGTTTCTCTTTCGACGTGCATCTCTACAAGCTTCTACTTCGGTTCCGGTCATCGAAGCAGGCCTTCGGGCCTAGCTGCGCTATCAGGCCTTTTTGGCTCTGTGAAAGGACTCCCTTCAAAAAGTGTCCTCAATGTGGATCCAAGTTTCTTCATGAGGTGTGTAACCTCTGCCTTTCACCTGAGCACGAGGCCAAAGACTGTCCAGCTTGTGCCTCTTTCCGCTCCAAGAAAACCATCAGAGATTGTCGAGCTCGAAGAAGCATGGCATCGAAACCAGAAGACATCTTCCAGGAAGGCATCAATGTACCGGAGCAGGAGCGGAGGGAAGAAGGCACATTCAGTGCCTCGGAAGCTGAGCAATCTGACGTCGAAGACATCACCCCGGGGTAACAGGTCGTAAGTACTGACGTCCACTCCCCCTTCCCCCACCCGCCCTCCCCCACCCGCCCTCCACCCCCCCTTCCCCGACCTACTCATCCAAAGGCTTTGGTAAAAGCTTTACCTTCGGGCCTAGGTGCACACCAAGATAAAACTTCCCATGCCCTGCCTTCGGGCTCGGCAAAGAAGTCTACACTAAAGCCTTAAGGCCACCCGGGATCGAGCCAGCTTACCGTCGATGCCAAAACCCCATCCTCTGCACCGACAAAAGAGAAACCGAAAGTGAAATCATTGTCCTAGTCTGCCCCGAAGCCTGGTTCCACACTGGCGCATTCGGCACGAAACCAAAAGACACTCAACCTTCGGATCCGAAAAAATCTTCGGAACCAAAGAAGCCACCAGTTCCGAAACCCACTAATGAACCTTCGGATCCCAAAAACCATCAGAACTGAAAAAACAACCGGTTCCAAAAACATCTGGCACCCCAATCCAAAAAAATCATCGGAGCCAACCAAGCAACCAGTTCCAAAGACTCCAACCAAACCTTCGGAATCCGCAAATGCTCCAGATTCCAAATTAAAGGAGCATAAAAAACTCCAAAGAATGGTCATCCACCAAAATTGGCAAATGAGCCAATTCAGTTCCTGCAATACGCGGACGACATCGTGGTAGTGAGCTAAACTCCGATAGGCCTGCAAAGGGTCATAAATAAATTAATCGACTACTTCGACCTATTAGGCCTGGAATTAAACCAAACAAAAACTAAGGTGGTGAGTCTAGCGGGCCCCAGGCGAGGAAAATATAAATGGTATGCAAAGAACACACACATTGAGGAAAAAAACTCATATAAATATTTGGTTATCAAAGTGGGCATAAATGTGTCCTTGGTGGATCAAAAAAGGGACATCACAGCTAAAGCCCAATCTTAAATCTTCACCTATAAACCGCTTTATAAGAAACTGCAATGCCCTTCACATGGGCACCTCCTAAAAATAATGGCAGCACAATTGCTTCCAACTTTGTCTTACGGATTGGAAATATGGTACGGACAAGAAACCAACACCTTAAACAAACTACAGATTAAAGTTTATAAAGCAGTCCTCAATATTTTCAAAGGCTCATCCCCAGCACAAATACGCTTAGAATTTGGCCTACAAAATCAAGAATACCAAAGGAAAGCAATCTTTGCAAAACTGTGCTGGAAATTTAGAGCATCAGAAACGGGAACATTGAACAACTTATGCTGGACGGAAATAAAGACACAATATGACCAAAAAAACCAAACACTTGGGGTGACTACCTGCGAATTGGCCTTGAGACATTAAAGATCGAGGAAGTTTGGAACAGCAATTTGGAACGAACAACATTCAACAAAGTGTACAACACCAGGGCAAAGTCACTATCTTTTGTGGAAGATAAAAGGAGATTGGCCAAACGCCGTAATGCATGGGTTGTAATAAATTCGTACAAAAGATTAAAACCACAACCCTATTTAGCAGCCCACTTCCGTTAATCACTAAAAAGGAAGTTTACGGCATACAGATTAGGAGATTACTGTTCAAAGGATCTGGTCCCCACCTGGAAAAGTAAACAGCAAGCAAATACATGCCGTCTATGTGGGTACCAAAGACAAACTTTATGCCACCTACTGTGCACAAGTGAGTCCGTAAAAGAAGAAAGAATGAAATTGCTGAAATCAGTTTTAAATGACTTAAACATTCGTACTTGCCGACAGGCGGTAACAAGTTGGATGGGTGCCACATCGAACATTTTAATATATGACACAAGTAGACCACTTACTTGCGAAAGTAGAAGAAGATCAAGGTCCGGGGCTGAAAAGGGAATAGAATTTTTTAAGAAACTGTAAATATTTTAAAGAGGACTAGGAATAGGTACCTTTTTAAATGTAACTGTTAATCTTTTCTGTATGTACACTTTAAGGTTGTGACAAACCAAATAAAGTTATTTTTGACTGACAACTCCAAAGACTGTCCACACAAGCATTCGGACCCGAACAAATCTGCACCGAAACCCCATCCTTCAGAGGAAGAGCTTTTTAGTCCTGATCCTAAACAAAAAACTCTGGAAATAGACCCAGAAACAGGTCATCTTAAGATTAGTCCCCCCAACAAAAAGAAAACTGACAAACCTACACCACCACCAATTCCTTCCAACAAAAAAGACATTGCTACTTCCCCTTTGAGGGTTCCTTCTCCACCTCCTCCTCCACAATACATTTCTCCTGTTCCATCTCCAGTACCAACAGCATCTCTTCCACCTCCACATGATGATGATCATGATACCACTGGTGACGAAGGGGAAAATGAACCTCTAGAGGAGCCTATTCATGACATCCCAAATGATCCATGGGAAAATTATGGCACGCCAGATGTTCCTAAAGTACCACAAGAGGATGTCTACCCTTCTAGACCATCCCCTCCAGAGGACACTATAGGTTTCACCCAGCTAATATTCAGGGCTGCAGAATACCATGGGGTAAATTTACATTCAGACTCCATAGAAGAAGACTTCCTCATGGACACTTCTGCAACATCTCAAAGGTCCACCTCTATTTTACCTATGTTAAAAGGGGTATTTAAACACGCTCCTGGAAGTCTTTTAAGACCCAGTAAGAGCTAGTCATTAACGCTACAATAGAAAAAAGTATAAGGCTGCCCCAACTGACCCTGCATACATTAAGGGACAGCTTCCCCTAGATTCCCTAGTTTTTTCAAATGCCAGGAAAAGGGCCAACTCTCAAACCTCAGGTGATACTCCAATACCTGGCAAAGAGTCAAAACTCTTGGACGCATCTGCCAAAAGAACAGCGTCACAAGCAGCCAATATATGGAGGATTGCCAACACACAGGCCTTACTAGCCAGATACGATAGGGCGCACTATGACGAGCTAGAGGCCCTACTACAAAACCTTCCAGATCAATATAAGACCAGAGCCCATGATCTTATACAAGAAGGTAAACTAGTAACCAATACTTCCATTCGGTGTGCTCTGGATGCCGCAGATACAGCCTCCCGTGCCATAAATACCACTGTCCTTTTACGCAAACATGCCTGGCTAAGGATATCAGGGTTTAAACCAGAGGTTCAGACTACCATACTAAACCAACCCTTTGACCAAGAACACTTATTTGGACCTACGGTGGATTCATCTTTAGAGTAGATGAAAAAAGACACTGACACCGCCAAATCAGTGGGAGCCTTGCAATCGCAAGTTCCCAGAAGTTCCTTTCGTTGCTTCTCTTATAGGGACGCTTCTAGAGGCTTCAACACAGATAACACTTCCACTTAATATAAAAGTCCCACACAAACCTCCTCTACCAGAGGTTATTACAGAGGAGGCTACAGAGGCAATAACAGCAAAGGTAGAGGTAAAACTACCAATACCCGTACTGCCACCACCTTCAAACCATGACTTCTCTTTGCTCCCCCCGGACTATCATACTCCAGTCGGGGGAAGATTAACCCAGTTCCTACCTGTCTGGAACAATATCACCACGGTCAGGTCGGTGAGACACATCATCAAACTGGTTATTGCCTGGAGCTCAATGCCACTCCCCCCAACTTACCACCCAAACGGCGTCCAATGTCAACAGAACATTTAACGCTTCTAAAACAAGAGGTGCTTTCCCTACTGCACAGACATGCAATAGAATCAGTTCCCCTTCACCATCAAAACACAGGAGTTTACTCCCTGTAATTTCCAATTCCAAAGAAGGATGGAACCCTGAGGCCCATCTTAGACCTCAGACCATTAAACCTATACATACAATCAGACCATTTTCACATGGTCACTCTTCAACAGGTCCTTCCCCTACTAAAACAAGGCGATTTCCTTGCCACTTTAGATCATTCTTACAACTCCTTAACAAAGTGGTTCCCAGAACAAATCCCAAAGTCCTTCCAAAGGTTATTACTCCCTTCCATCTCAACCAGTCTGTAGAGTGGTCAGTCTTCTTCTCGCAGCCACTAATAGTAGCAGAAAGAGCTCTTCATACATAAGATGTAAAAAGAGCACTTCTTTACTACATTGACAGAACAAAACCCTTTCGCAAAACAAAACAGCTTTTTGTTTCCTTTTCACCACCACATAAAGGCAATCCCTTATCAAAGTCTGGAATTGCAAGGTGGATTGTCAAATGTATACAAATTTGCTATCAGAAAGAAAATTAACACTTTCTATTCCCCCAAAAGCTCATTCCACTCGCAAAATAGGGGCTTCCATGGCATTTTTAGGAAACATTTATTTAGATGATATCTGCAAAGCAACTACATGGTCAACACCGCACACATTCACTAAACACTATTGTGTAGATGTGCGAGCAAAACAACAAGTTAGTGTGGGCAAGGCTGTACTCCAAACCCTATTTCAAACTACTGCAACAGATACTGGTGGTCGCTGCAAAAGGGACAGTACTGCTATGCAATCTATGCATAGTGTGTCATCTGTAGGTCATATGCCTCGAACAGAAAATGCTACTTACCAGTATGCATCTGTTCTTGGCATGTAGACCTGCAGGTTCACACACGCCCACCCACCTCCCCGGCTACCTTTAGCTGTTCCAGTTTTATCTTATTTAGATACAACAAACATGACATCTCTTTCTTTTCTCACAAAACTCCATCATTTCCCTTCGTGGCGAAAAAACAATCTGAAGATGGAGTCGATGCCCATGCGCACTATTGTCCAAAGGAGGAATCCCCCATCTCGTGACTTCCAAAGACTTTTCCAAGACAATAACAAACTACAAACATCTGGGCCTAACACCTGATGGCGATCTATGGGTAGTGTGTGAATCTGCAGCTCTACATGCCAGGAACCGATGGATACTGGTAAGTAGCATTTTCCTTCTTCGCAATCTATTTTGTAAATCTTCGGTGTATGCTTGGAGGTCTTGCTGTTGATCTTGTAGGCGGATGATCTCTTGCTGCAGAGCTTTGATTTCGGCATCGCTAGTAATGGATTCCTCCTCCAGGGCTGCCACACATTCCCCCACTTTGTCAATGTCTCTGCGTGCTTCCCAGAGCTCCATAGTGAGGTCTTTTTTTAACTGTCTGGAGGTCCTCCCTCAGCATTGCAAATAGCGCTACCAAGAACTAGTGTGTCGCCGAACCCTCTGCACCCCTTCAGTATCTGTCTGTTTAGGGTCTTCAGGGGTGGCTTCCTCAGAGTCAGGGTCCGCTTCACCTTTAATGAGCATATCCTTGATGGACCGGTCTTCTTTGCTTTTGGTGTAAGTCATGACCTCTCACTAATGCGTCGGGGTCGGGGGGAGACAGTGCCCAATAGCACATGGAAGTCCTCACTGCGCCTCTTATTACAAACAAAAGGCTCAATCTGGAGATTTCCAGTTTCTGCGTGTGGTCAGCCGTCACTATCAGGTCCCAGCTAGCTTTCCCTGAGCCATCGGCCGTGCCACTGTGGGGATGTTAAATCATACTGCATCCAAGCTTCAGTTATGCAGCGGACCGCTGCTATCCTCTCCTTGTCTCTCTGAGAGGCCTCCGAGTCTCGCAGGAGGCCCGGTGAGCTGCCGTGGCGGCCCGGGGCCAATGCGCTGTCGTGCTTAAATGTAGGCCCTGATTGCTGGGTGCTGCCTGGACAGGTCCCCCGCAAGCCGCAGATACAGAGGTAGGGGTCTCTTAGACGTGATAGTGGGCATGGGAGTAGCAAGTGTGGGGGACGCGGGGGATATATCCCCCCCAGATTTTGTAGAGTGGGGGACACAGGGGACAAGGGTGGGGGGGGGACAAAAGAAGTTCCCCTCTCCCTTCTGTCAGTCGCAGGGTCATTGGCACCTCAAAGCACTAGTGCTTTGAGGTGCCAATAAGTGCTTTGAGGTGCCAATGGCTCTGTGACTGACAGACGGGAGATGGGAAATTCTTTTGTCAAAGCCTTTCACGTGCCGATGGCCCTTCCCTTTTGTTGTGCTGCAAAACTCCAGGAATTTTCTCACCTCGTCCTCCCCGCCATGGCTGCCTGCACTCAGCACTTCTAGGACAAAGGAGGAGAGGCAGTTTGTTAATTGCTGTCTGCATGCTGCACCTTCTCAGCCCCGACCCTACTTAGTTATTTTGACTGCGTAATTTAGCCGCTCAAAGGCTAATGTTTGTTGAAATGTATATTTTGAGCAGTTGAACCTCGCCAGGGAACATGAAAAACAATTAGTATCAGACACCGTCTGAGCCCACTTCTGTGGGGTATCGGATGCTTTGGTCTGTCCTAATATTTACGTAAATAATAGTTTAGATACCACTATTTTGTCTGATTTCTTTTATAGCACCACTCAACCCAATCCAGGTTGTCAGAGCGCCTTACATCACACATGCACACTGGCAATAAAGCATATGTTTTAAAATCAATTTACTGGATGTGTTACATAAGACAGGGTTACAATTTGAGGAGTCACATGTCCTTTCCTTCATAGTTCACTGTGCTATAATAGAAGGATTACAATTTATGAACTGTAAGTAACGAAAGGATCTCTGTTAAAAGCAATAACCCACTTACCCATCCATATAAAATAAAGATCGTCATCTGCGTGTCACATGATGTTCTTTGTGTGAGGCACATTAACCCTCCATGCTACTGGAACTAGACAAAACACCTGTCTCTTCAGCAAGTGCATTAACCCCCAGAGTTATCTTACCATTATTATTATTCCCTCACATTTACTGGGTACTTGAAGATCTATGCAGCAGGCACCTTAACGCCATAAGATATTTTAGAATGCAGACTTTGCAAGCAATTAAGCAGAACAGATACACTGCCACGTTTCTCCTTGTTGCCAATTTCTTTCTGGGAGAGTTTTAATAAATAAATGTGTAATCTGAGGCCTAGATCTTGCGCTGGGGTTGCAACACTTTTTTGGTACAACTCCGACGCAAGATCTAATTTGTTAAATATTGTAATATACTCAAATGTACTCATGACAGACCTGCTTAACATATATGAGGTCTTAAAATCTGATGTCATTTTTTGTGATAGCACTTCCTGTGAGGTTGTGGGTTGTGATGTCCCATGCTGTGATGTCACTTGCATACTGCCTAACTTGGTTAGTGCCCCACTTCTTTTTCTAGGACTTGTATCCTGGTGGGAAAAGTACAATGGAGAATTGGTGTTGGTGGTTGTTGGAGGCTGGTTTAGTATATAGTGTATGCTCAGGAGTGATGTACCTTGCACTAATCCAGACAACCCTTATCGTGATTTTAGTGGTCTTTGATAACCATAGAAAGCTCTCTAAGTGGTAGCTGAGTAGAGCAACCTTCAGGCTTATCATGAAGGAGTGTAAAGATTAGATGAAAAAGAAACAGTGTTTATAAAAATAGGTCTATTTATTATGCAACACAATCACTAACAAATTGGCATATCTCCTACCCAGAGATATCAATAATACACACAACAATACTTCAAAATAATAAAGTCAGTAGCACACATATACACTGGTCTCCAGGAGAAGACCAACCCATATACTAAGAAAGTGGAATATCAACTGCAAAGGAGAATGGGACTTGGACCAGAAGACTCAGAGGAGCTGGGGACACAAGGAACCAACCAAGGTAAGTACCCAGGCCCACCCCGGAGGCTGTGTGCAGAGTGGAAACACAGCCACGTGCCCATGGAAGTCAATGGATAAGTCACAGTTGCAGTTTTAAAGAAGAAGAACCCATCCCAGAGGACTTAGAAGAAACCCTTTGGAAGTTGGGAAGTTGCAGACCCACCCCACCTGGAATCAGGTTACTTACACTAGGAAAGCCAGGTGCATAGCGTGAAGTGACGTCGGAACCTGCCGTAGACAACAATAGAAGACTTTGAAAATGACTCTGGAGAAGCCTGCGAAAGAGTTTGGTGAAATCCAAGAGTGGACTCAAGAGGAGAACCTGCAAGCAGAGGGGACAGAGTCTATGCCACTCGGAAGTGACCAGGAGGCATGGAAGCACAATGCCCACCTATACCTGGAGGTTTAGGAGTGAAGACAGTTACCTTGTCCCTGCAGCTGTGAGGACCAGGCAATGCTGAAGAAGACCAGGAGCTGTGCATGAGCTGGCCAACATCAGGTGTCAGTGTCCAGGTGTCTGGTGTCTAGCGGGAGCAGCTACAAGCCTTGGTAACCGCAATTGGAGTAGAAAACAAAAAGATGCAAACGTTGGGACCAGCAAGGTCCAAGGGACTCACCAAGAGCAGGATAATCATAGCAGGCCCTGAGCAAGCAGGAGAGCCCACTGCAGCAAAGGAAGACCCTTGAGAGGACCCACAGGCTGAAGGGACAGGAGTCGCAAGAGGACCTCAGGCAGCTCAGCAAAGATGGAGGCCCAGGTTGCAGAGGATGCGATGAGGATGCTGATCTTCAACGGATGAGGTACTGGAGGCTTGAGCTTCTTGTAGCCCGAAGATCTCTGGAATACAGAGCCAACAAGCAGTGGCAATGTCAAGTACACGGGTTGCACAGGGGTTCTGTCCCAGCGGCTCCAAAGAGGGATAGTGTCCTCAAAATTGCAGAGAAGGCAGGTCAGGCCTTCGAGAGAACTGCAGAACCACCACCTGTGTTGCTGGGCCTTGGGAAGCCCTCAGAACGACAGGACCAGCTGACCAGTCAGCTTTGTTGCAGTGCCTGCAGATGCAAGGGATGTCCTTGATGCCTACAGGCTTTCTGGAGAACCAGGATGAAGCACAGACACAGACGACTCAGAAGACTTGACAGCAAGACCAGGAGCGGCAGGACTCTTCCTTGATGCAGTCTCGGTTCCAGTCAAAGCCCAACGAAGTTCAAGTGTCCAGACGGTCGAAGAGTGTTGTCTTGGTTTCAGGTGTGATTCTTGTTCTACGATGAGTGAGGACCCTCCCACAGTGGAGAACTTTGGTACCCTATAGAAAGAGTTAGAACTTCACCACAGTCCCTCCTAGAGGAGGGGCTGGACAGAGGGGATGATTCTGTCCTTTGGCCTTACTCCAGTTACTCACCAGAACAGGAAACCAGGGTTCCTGAACTGGCTCAAACTTGAGTATGCAAAGAGGGACTCAAGTATGCCCTTCATAACAGTCTGGATGCCTGGAAGGCGATCCCAACACAGCCCAATACACTAAATCCTGTCTGGAAGGGGGTCACAATTCCTGTGACAGTAAACCTATTGTTCTACCTTACCCTGCTTAAGCTCAGCTCAGCAACAGGAGGGCAGAATCATGTCTGTGGTTGGCAGCAGCACTAGCTTGCTGGCAGACCCTAAGGAACTGTTACCGGGAGTACATCGGGGTCCCCTAAGGAGTCCCCCAGTACATGGGATCATACTTCTAGTACCGGACATTGCAGATTTAGAGCAGAGCACATGGCTTGTTTCAGGTCATCAAATGTCTTCTGACAGCTAACTGTCCACTGAACTTTCTTAGGCATTCTTTTGGGGGTGAGATCATTAAGGGGTGTTGCTATGGATCCATGGCCCTTAACAAACCTTCTGTCATACTCACTCAGGCCCAAGAAAGCTCTGACCTGAGTCTGAGTAGTGGGAGCAGCCCAGTCCATGATGGTCTAAAGGTTGCTCTCCAATGTTGGAAGGTGGCCTCCAACTACAAGGTGGCCTGAGTACACAACTTTACTGTGCCCTATCTGGCACTTTGTGATCTTCATAGTGAGGCCTGCCTTCTGCAGAGCCTTGAGTACATTTCTGAGGTAGACCAGGTGATCCTCCCAGGTGGAGCTAAATACAGATATATCATCTAGATATGCTGCACTATAGATTTCCAGACCTGTTAAGACTTTATTCAAACCAAAAGGCATCACAATAAATTGATAATGCCCACTGGGGTTTGAAAATGCTGTATTTGATTTGGCATCCTCATAAAGTCTGATTTGCCAATAACCAGCAGTGAGGTCAAATGTACTGACACATTTGGCAGAGTCCAAAGTATCAATCAGTTCATTTGTCCCAGGAATTGGATAGGCATCAATCCTAGTGACTGCATTGAGATCTCTATAGTCAACACAAAACCTAATATCTCTTACCATCCTGGATATGAGCTTTTGGTACAATGGCTACAGGGCTAGCCTAAGGGCTATATGAAGGCTCAATGACCCCCTCCAACTCCAGCATCTTTTGGGATTCTTTTCTGATGCAATCTCTCTGACATGGTCAGGCTGTCTGTAAATGTTGCTCTTCAGAGGCAGACTGTCACCTGTGTCCACTTCATGGCTACACCAGGTGGTTTGACTGGATGTCAGAGAAAGAGTCCAGGAAACGTTGATTAAGAACATGTCTGTAATCAGCTTGCTGTTGATCAGTGAGTCTGTCTGCCAAGACTACTCCTTCAACTGATCCATCAACCGGGTCCTGAGAGAAAAGATCAGGGAGAGGGTCACTTTCTTCCTCCTGTCCCTCATCAGAGGCCATGAGCATCCTCATGTCAGCCCGATCAATAAACGTTTTCAGGTGATTCACATGATGCACCCTGTTGGGACTTCATGGAGTACTTAGGCCAACTAAGTCGGTGACCTCGCCTTTCTTTTCCAGTATAGTGTCGGGGGCACTCCACTTGTCTTGAAAAAGCTGCATTTTCTCCCTTTACAGTCAAAAGTATGTCTCTACCTTTGTTAGCAAAGTAGAGCCAAAGGATAGCTGCCCACTGCCCCTGAGGAATCTTCTGAACTTTACAGGCCCTCTCTAAAGCAGTAATCCACTTATGGATGTCCTCACCCTCCTGGTAAGGAGGGACTATCCTGCTCCAGTTCCAAGTGTCAAAGGGATCTTCCCGAACTCTAGGTTCACTAGTCCTGCCACCATGGGATTCTAATACAAAATTCTTCCTAGCCCTCTGCACTTCTAGGGTGTCCTTATCTAGGGCTAACTCCTTCTTGATTGTGAGCTTGGCTCGCTAAAGTTTGAGCAGGTGGTATTTCCTTTCAAAAACATTTCCCACTTCCTGCCAGAGATGGAAGTCCCTATTGAAGTGGAAGAGGAGGCTGAATTAACTGAGGAGGACCTGGACTTCCCCTGAACCTTTTGTACCCTCCCAGGAGGAATAACGGGGGTCATACCTCTAGGGCCTCCCTCTGTGTCACTAGAATTATTCCCTGGGGGACTAGAGTTCTCCAGTAAGGGGCCTCCAGACTCCTCCTAGCTATGCTCAGTTTGGCTCATCATCAGAAGCATCCCTATCCATATCCAAGTTACCCTGCCCATCTGACCTGTTTCCTTGGTAGCAATAACTGTTCCCTAAAGATGACTTCACTGTTAATACCCAACTCTCAAAATGTCTCTTGTAAATAAATCATCATAGTCCTGAGCAAGGCCTCCATACCTTTAATTATTGTATCGATTAAATGCTCAATATGTTGGCTAGAAAAATCCTAGCATGAGGCATATTTGCTAGTTTGGTCATTTTTTTTTTCTTTTCCCAAAAACCTTTATTGCACCTTCAATTTTACACAGCGTATGCCTACAACCCATCGGACTGGCCGCCAATACCATCTTACAAACATCATGCAGTACCTTCAGTATGGAATCTACGTGTTTATTATTCGCGATCTGTGAAACTGCAGTAAGTAAAAAGGCACTATGTGCTCATGTGCATGCTGAGAAATATTGGTTCTTGGTTTTCTGTTTTTTCAATAACAACAAACAACATTAAAGAAACATTAGGAATCACATTGCGGTCTTGCGTTGCTGATTATCAGTTACCTGAAGTCAGTAGTGAGGTTTCTTTCCCGTGTCCCCTCCGTCTAGGTCCTCCCTTCCTATGCTAAAGCCTTACAGTGTGAGTGGTCTACTGCCCCCTGACGTCGCTCCCCTGGATTCCTTTCATATCGCACTCACAATATTATCCTATAGTAACTTTAGATTATCCCAAGTTCCAAGGCGTCCCGCCCTTCCTGACTTTGTGCTGTATATTATCCCATTTCCCCTTCATCATCCGACATGTCCTGGTCCTCCTCCGGTAAGGGCTCACATATTTCCCCCCTGTACATGTTCCACTTGGTCCAAATTTTATTCCACTTCCCCGGGCAAGCTCTGTTAGTGTATACTGCCCTTTCCGTCACCATAACCCTGTCCATTTTAAGACACCATTGCGCCTTTGTTGGCACTTCCGCCGCTCCATATCGCTGCGCTACGTCACGTTTCGCCACTATCAAACCCACCGTGACCCAGAGTTGATCATGTCTGGACAAGTCAGTTGCCTCCCATACATTTAGGAGGCACCTCCGTGGTTCAGGCAGCAGCGAAACCTCCAGTGTCTGTGACATAGTTCGCATTATCTGTCTCCAAAACTCCTGGATACGGGGACAGTCCCATATAGTGTGGAAAAACGTGCCCTCCTCCCTGCACCCACGGAGGCAGAAGGGGTGTTGTGTTCTATGAATGCGGTGTAGCATAGTTCTGGTGTAGTATACCCTGTGTAAAACCTTTAGTTGAACCAGTCTTAGTCGTGCTGAGATGCCTACTTCTTTAGGTGACGCCAGCGCCTCGTTCCATTCATGTTCATCCATCTCACTGGTGTCTCTCTCCCACTTCTCTTTCACAAGGGTCATTGGGTCAGATAGATTATGAAGTATTTTACGGTATGTGAGTGACGTTGCACGTTCGATCATAAACTCCGTGAGAAGGCGATCTTCTAACGGGGAGGACTCCGGTAGTTCCATGTCGGGGGGTATGGCTGAGAGCAACGCATGTTGTATCTGAATGTATCTATACAGTTCTCGCTCTCCTAGGTCATAGAGCTCTCTTAGTCTGCTAAAAGACAATACTTCCCCCCCCCTTTCCCAAAGATCCCCAACTGTTGATATCCCTATTGTGTCCCAATGTGCGAAGCCTCTACTGTTTCTCATGTTGCCCAAGACTCGAGAATCCCACAGTGGCGTAAGTTTGGTTATTCTCCCCTTCCATCCCAATGCCGCAGTCGCCGTATGCCACAGCTTCGCGGTTAGTCTGGTGGGCCCACCCAGTTTACGCAGTTTACTTTGGTCATAGAGCGGTGCCAGTAAAGTATTTGTTCCCAATTGCGCCCTGTCTGCTTGGAATGCCGGTTCGTGCTGCGGAGTGTGTAACCAGTGGTTTATGGGTTTGAGTTGAGCCGCCCAGTAATATAATTTCAGATTAGGCAACGCTATTCCTCCATCATACCAACCCCTGTGTAATTTGGCTTGTGCGATGCGCGCCGGGAGATTCCCCCACAAAAGAGCGGATACTAATGCCGCCACTCTCAAAAAATCTCGGGGCCACCGGATACGGAGTATTCTCAAGTATATACAGAAAGCGAGGCAGAGACATCATTTTATACAGTGCGGCCCTCCCTAGTAGTGTTAGTGGCAGCCCCGCCCAGAACTTAACATCCTGCTGGAGTAGTGCCATTGGGGGTCCCAGATTTTTATCCATAAACTCAGTTGGGTCTCTTGTGACTTGGATACCCAGGTATTTAAAGGAAGAACCGGCCGTCTTAAGAGGGCAATCTGTACTCAACGCTGGCATCTGACCCCTCAGGACATACATCTCTGACTTGGTCCAGTTCAATTTGTATCCCGACACCATACCGTAGCTATCACAGAGATGCAGGAGTGCCGGTACTCCATGTTTTGGGTCCGTTAGGTACACCAGCATATCATCCGCATAAAGGGAGAGCCTGTCTTCCCAACCCTCCTTCCAGCGTATTCCTGTCAGTAATGGTGTGTTCCTGATCAAAGTGGCCAGCGGCTCCAATGAAATCGCAAATAGCAACGGCGAGAGGGGTCATCCCTGACGAGTGCCCCTCCCCAAAGGAAATGGTCGTGAGATATGACCGTTTGCCACTACCTGCGCAACCGGGTCAGCGTATAGTAATTTAATCCATGCAATAAACTTGGGACCGAAGCCCAGACGGGACAGAACTTCAAACAAATAATTCCACTCTACCAGGTCAAAAGCTATCTTGGCGTCCAGCGCCAAAATCACTGCTGGAGTTGGTATCGCATCTGCCCTAGCCAGCACCCCGTGTAACCTGCAGAGATTTAGTGCGGTATTCCTATGCGGCATAAAACCAGACTGATCCGGATGTATGAGGTTGGGCAGATGGGGCAAGATCCTGGTCGCCAAGAGCTTGGCGAGGATTTTGACCTCAGCATTAAGTAGCGAGATGGGACGGTAAGAGGAGCAGTTCTCCGGTGGCTTCCCCGGTTTGGGGATAGCCACTATAGTGGCTAGTCTCTGATCTGGTGGAAGTATCCCCTTCTCTAAGCATTCCTCATACATTGCTAGCTGATGCTGAGTCAGACTCTCCGGTGTTGATTGATACCATTCTATAGGTATGCCGTTCGGTCCAACCGCCTTGCCCGGATTCAGTGCATTAATGGCTATTTGAATTTCATCTGTAGTTATGTCCGCCTCTAATTCCGTAGCGACCTCCGACGGGAGTGTCTGGACTTCAATCTGTTCTAATACTGCCCTAGCCATTTCCGGTGTTACTATTCGCTCTGGGGTATATACTCCTTCAAAGTGGGACGTGAGCGTGTCAACTATTTGTTCCGGGGTTGTGTGAATCACTCCCTGACTGTCTCTCACCTGTTGGACTCCTCTGGAACTGCCACCCCGCTTGTCAAGCCATGCCAGCATTTTACCCGCCTTGTCTCCCACTTCGTAAATTCTATTCTGCGTATCTGTTATGTAGCCTTTAACTTGAGTCCGTAAATGATCCGTGTAGAGTTGCTGTTGGAGGGAAAGAGTGTGTGTGTCGTAGCTGGAGTGGGGTGCAATTCCTGAGCCGCTGTTATTTCCTGCAATTTTAATTCCAATTCGGTTAATTCCTGAGCTTTTCCTCTTTTGTAACCCGTGATTGAGTTTATTGCGTGGCCCCTTAGCACTGTCTTATATGCCTCCCATACGACCTCTGAGGAGCGCACTGAGTCTACATTCTCCGTGAAGTACTGTGCCGTCGCCTGTGTGAGCGCTTTGCGTACTTGGGGGATCTTAAGGTACGTGGCATGTATAGGGTATATGCGTTTCCGCGATTTCTCCTGGGTGGAGAACGTTAGTGTAATCGGGGAGTGATCTGAAATACCCCTGGGAAGGATGTCTATAGAGTCCACGTGTTGGATGCCCTCACCCAGGGTCAAAATGTGGTCAATTCTCGACATGCTGCCGTGTACCGCTGAGTGAAAGGTGTATTGTTTAGTCTGAGGGTGGGTGTGCCTCCAAACGTCAATTAGACCCATGGCCGTCAGGAAACGCTTGAATCGGGAGGGTCCTCCAGTGGGAGGTAGTGTCGGGAACCTATCTAACCGAGTGTCCACAATGGCGTGAAGTCTCCCCCAATTACCACATCCACCTCGTGAAGAGTCAGTAGGAAGTCAGCCAATTTCGGGAGCTGCACCGAGTGGAGCGCTGGGGGGGATGTATACTGAGACCAAATTAATGAGCCTGCCCTCCCATTGCCCCTGGAGGGCAGCGAAGCATACCTGATCGTCAGTCTTGGTTTGCAGTGGAATGAACTGCGAGGATTTCTGAATGAGGATGCCGGTCCCCCTTGACCCCGAGGTGAATTCGGAATGAGTTACCATTTTGAACCCTCTCCTGTCCATTGCTTTGGATGCGCCCCCTGTTAAATGTGTTTCTTGTAGTAGTGCTATAGCAGGTTTCTGCCGTTTCAGCATTGTCAATACTAGTCCCCGTTTCACCCTATCCCCCAATCCCCTCACATTCCACGTTATTATTCGTAGGGACCTTACCCGCGTAGTCAGGTCATTATTCTCTGCATTTAGTGATGGGTCGTCTGCCATCTGCGTGTATGAGATTGCCAATGTGTGTTACATGGGTCGTATCGTGAATAATAACTCTACATCCGTCCAGTAGTTTGCACAGAGACATTGTCGAAGAGCTAGATCTTGCCATTGTGTTCCGAACTATCGTTAAACCTCCTGTCTGCTTTACAGTGTTCCAAGACCTTACATGTGTATTCCTTACAACGTCAAAACAATTTCCCCCCTCCTTCCTCCTCCCTGCCCCCCTGCTTAACGGACTTCTAACCGCCCGCCTCCCCAACTGAGCAGAGTGCTTTACCCATCCCAAAACCAGAGTACTTGCGTGTAGGGGGGAGAGCGTCTCCCCGAGCAGGCGGCATCCCTGCTCACATCTGGGGCTAACCAGGCCAGCGTCTATCTGCAACTGTGAAAACTTTGATCCATTAGCAAGAGGCAGCTAACAGTACAGTGTCTGCTATTCCTGTTCATTCCTCTTCAGCAGCCTCCGTGCGTTCTTGGGTCGGAGACCTTCCCGCTCCTCCTCCGCCTGACGTTTGCGACCCTGTTCGGCTGCCGTCCCTGCGTCTGTCACTCGGCCCGTGATTCCTCCGCGGCTGGCCCATGGTGCGCCATCCCTCCAGCCAGTCTCTTGCCGCCCCAGGGGAATCGAAGAACCAGACTTTTTTATCCGCTACTACTCTGAGCCGGGCTGGAAAGATCATTGAGTAGGGCAGTTCTTTTTCCCTTAATGTTCTTTTTACTTCAAGAAAAGTTCTCCGCCTCCGTGAGACCTCCGCCGTATAGTCTGGGAAGAAGGACACTCTGGAGTTTTGAATCTGTATGGCCGGGGCCACCCTAGCCGCCTGTAAGATGGCGTCCCGGTCCCTGAAGTTGAAGAGTCTAGCTAGTATCGGTCTCGGTGGGCCTCCGGTCTTTGGCTTACCCCCTGGCACCCTGTGCGCCCTCTCCACTGAAAAGAAATTTGAAAGGCCTTTGGGCTGGAGCTGATTTTTGATTAAATCTTCTACATACAGGTCCATCGCTCCAGTAGCCTCAGATTCCGGCACGCCTAGGATGTGGACGTTGTTTCTCCGTGAGCGCCCTTCTTGGTCGTCCAGCTTTTCTTTGAGTAGTTTATTATCCGCTTGCAGTTTTCCTATTTCAACTTGCAGGTCCGATACGTCCTCGACCAAGGACTTGGTCACTACTTCGACCTGTTTCATTCTCTCGTTCATCTTCTGAAGATCTGCACGGATTAATGTGACTTCGGTCGCCGTCGCCCCCACTGTCTCCTGCACCTTTGCTAACGCCGCCAGAACATCGTCCAATGTAGCTTTCTTTGACCCTTCGGCGTCCGCCATTTTCCCCGCAGTCTTGCGTTGTTCTTGAGGGGGTGTCTGTCTTTCATAGGCTAATTTGTCGAGTTTAGCCTGTGTGGAGCCGTGCCTGGGGCCTCTATTCGACATGCTGTGCCTCCAGTGATCGTTCTGTGCACCAGTAGGGGCGTGCCACCTGTTCCGGGAGAGGAGCCCACTCGTAAACTCCAGGTGCGATCCGCGTCGCGTTTTCGGCCGCCCCCTTGTAGTGCGTGATGCAGGTCCTCCCTTGAGAGCACCCGGTCTCCGGTATCTCCGCTATCGGCGGTGCGTGTTCAGCCAAGTCCTGCACCCCCCCTTCAGTGTTCGAGGCTTCTCTTCAGGCGATAGGTACCCAGTTCTTCCTTCCAATGCCCTCGGGCAGTTGCACAACACCAGCGACTTTCGGACTCTGTGCTCCTGGTGACGCCCTATTTAATAGTATATAGTCCGGGTGGAGCGTGTCCCTCCAGTTCCATACGCCAAATGTGCAGGTCACCGCGTGCTGACCCTGTTCCAGCCGTATGAGGGGGGTCGGGGGAGGGGGGGGCGGGTGTGGGGACCCCCAGTCACTCGTGGCACTGAAGCCCGGTATTTACAGAGGCCAACTGGCTGTCATCCCTGAGTGCTTGCAACGTTTTCTGACAGCCCCTGCCCCCCCCGAAGACTTCCTCCTGGTCCTGGGTCCTCCGGCGTACCTGCCCAGGGGTCCTGCGACTTCCTCCCGGAGTGACTGCTCACGGGCCGACTCCCAGCACAAGATGGCTGTACCGCCCCTCTCACCGTGACGTCCTCTGAGTTGGGTTTTGCACGAGTCCCGTGGCCGCGCCAGTTACCCCATCTGTTCGCAGGTCCGTGTAGATAGTGCGGGAGCTTCCCGATCCCGTGTCTGCGATATGGACGGAGGTCCGATACTTCTGGTCAATGATGCCCGCCGGCGCTCAACTTCCGGCCGGGTGCAGATCCCCAGCTATTCCGCGGCTGCGAGGAGGACAGCAGGCCCCTCCTCTCGCTTGCTGTTCAATCCGCTTACCGGGCCGCTGCTGCCTCTAAGCTGTGTCGTTTGGCGCCGCACTGTCACCAGACCCGGTCCGCCCCGTCAGAATGCCTTTGTCGTCGGATAAATATAACGGATTTAAGTGGGATGCCGCCTCACGGTGGGAGCCTCCCTAAGCTGCGGCCGCCATCGCTGGCTGCTAGCCACGCCCCCCCTAGTTTGGTCATTTTTATAGTTTTTGTGAGCCTCTCCTATAACAGTTTTTGTGCTTTACTGCATCCCACTCACTTCTCATTTGTGACCTTCCACCTACTGAATTCATGTGTAAGCTTCACACACAAACATTGTTTCTGGTGTTCATCATTAACACCTCATATCTGAGCTTTGCCACACAATTCATTCTGCATATCTAACTATATCTATCTTCTGTGAGAATCTCAATTGTGTCTCTCACAGCAGGCTGTTTTACATTGGTAAGCATCTCTCTTCCACCCAAACACTGTAAATCTCATTTTTGTGACATCCCACACAAGGATAATTCTTATTGCAAATTTATCTTATAGGATGTCTTAAATTCCTATGCAAGATAATGTGGTTTGAGTGCACTCTACACTTATGTCATCCATCTGCAATAGCGCTTCTCATAGATTAGACAGCAAATGTTTTTGTATTGCGTTGTATACTTTGCGAAGCATTGAGGATTTTTCCACCCTCCAGCCTCAGGAATGCTGGCGATAAACTTAGTGTTTGTGAAACTATTCTCGCTCTCCTTCTAGTGCCCTGCTAAACCTGGGACTTCCAAAAAGGATCCGACTGACTTCAATACTCAAACAGACACACAGAATCCTACACCATACTGTTAGACCTGTCAGCCTTAGGACAGACTTCCCCCAAACTTTTTTGCCTGCTTACCTCCTTTTTGTGATACATTTTGTTGGCCTTAGGACTCTGAGGAGTTTACCTCTGCTCACCAGTGCTAAAGTGCATGTGCTTCTCCCTTAGAAAATGTGAACATTGGTGTATACACGATTGGCCTTTTATATTTACTTGTAAATACCTTGTACAGTGTTACACCATATACCCAGGGCCTGTAAATTAAATGCTACTAGTGGGTCTGCAGTACTGATTGTGTCACCCACACAAGTAGCCCTTTAAACATGTCTCAGGCCTGAAACTGCAGAGCCTGTGTGTGTACTTTTACTGCCAGGTTGACTTGGTATTAAAATCCCCTTGCAAAGCCTTAAACTTCCTTTTATTACACATACGTCACCCCTAAGGTAGGCCCTATGTAGGCCATGGAGGAGGGTGCTATGTTGCTAAAAGGTAGGACATGTACTTTTATGTTTTGCATGTCCTTGTAGTGAAAAACATATATATTCATTTTTCACTAATGTGAGCAGGGGTGTGGAATTTATTAAAATATCTACTTGTCCATGGAGCAAGTTGCTTCATAAATCTACTTGTCCTTTAACAAAATTCACTTGTCCCTTTGGTGACATGTGGTTCTGTGACAAATTATGGCAGCAATCTCATTATATAAGAGCTTATACAGCCTCTCTGATTATGCCAGTGCTCACACCATAGTGGTTCTTGAATGCTGGCAATCCATTTATGTTGCCACGTTTCTGAAGATCTACATACTGGGACTGAAGTTAGTGGTAAGCAATGGTTCCAGGGTTAGAATGCCCTTTAAGTCTGTGCAAATCTACTAACTTGCATGTTTTAAGGGTTTAACAACTCTTCTCTAATCTTTTCCAATACGGAGAAATGTTGGAAATTTACTCCTGACAATGGCAGACGTAAACCTTGTTCCAGAGTTGGGAAAAAAGTGGTCGCTGGGAAAATGACCTTGCAAACACTCGGGTTTTTTGCATGAGCAAATCTACACATGCATATTTGCTCATGATAAACTGCAGTTCACAAATATTTTCCAGGAGTACATTTCTTGCCCTACTTCTATAAATTCTTGTAAATTCATAAAAGCCAGATAGCTGCACTTAATGCAAGGACATATACCAAGGATGCACTTTGAGACTTTCTTTAATAATAGGGCCCCTAATTTGGTCTGGCGTTCACCACAACCTTTTGTGTTTATTAAAATTCTCTCACCCTCTCTCTTTATCGGCTGGCTTCACTGTGAGTGACGGCATTAAGCTCTTTCACACTGAGTATATTGGCACACAAAGTAATTTTAATTCAGTGGCAGTAACTAATGTGGCAGTGTGTGCTTTTTTAGACCAATTTTTTTTGCTTTTGCCAATGTTTGTTATAATGGTGAGGGCCCGGCAGCTCTCACGTCAAGAAGGGTTTACAAAAACCATGGCAAAACAAGTCACGTATTGGCAAAATTAAAAAGCTGACACTAATTTCAGACCTACTGGCTTTGCCAATGCTTGTTTATTTTTATGTTTCTCATAATCTTATTGAAACTGGTTACACTGATTTTCCAATATAAATATTTTTGCGAAATACTAGCATGCATCAACACATTTTAGCAGCGGAAGGTAGAAGTAGGTTATGGGCCTCTCGCCACGCCAGATAACTAATACGTTGTACCGCGTGATGTGCCTACCCCCTGCCCGACGAAGCACAATACAATACTACAGATAGTTTTTGCCCATGCTCCTTATTTTTTAGAGCATCTGCTTTTGGTACAATTTTTGCCATTGGCATCGAAAGGATTAAGGATAGGGTGAGTCTTTTAGGGGATTCATACCGTCCATCTCCTTGGTCCTGATGAGTACCGGGTACCTTCCCATAAGGTTGAAACATGTTGACCAACGCACTATAACACATACAGAGATACGTAGTTCATAACTCCCCTTCCAGTATCTCGCACGAGTTTTTATCATTGTCTAGTTGCTTTTTAATAAAACTCACTTTTTCAAAGTTAAACCAGGACAATTTTAACACCACCCCTTTTTTTGTACCTACAACTCACAACCCGGCTCCACTGTATTACAGGTGTCGAAGCACACCCTGGTGACGCTAGGCCGCCAGGGTGGACCCCGATGATGAAGCATGTCACCACTAGGTGGTGAGTGAGGGTTTTTTTAGAAAAGGAATAATTATTCCAGCTACGAAAAACCTCAAGCACCGTACGTCGGGTAATACTCCTTTTGTTTTTCAATATCCTTGACCAGGGGAATAGGAGTATTCCTCGTCCACCGTGATTGGACACAATCCCTTACTCTCCCCTTTGTTTTTCTAGTAAAATTAAAAAGCTGACACTAATTTCAGACCTACTGGCTTTGCCAATGCTTGTTTATTTTTATGTTTCTCATAATCTTATTGAAACTGGTTACACTGATTTTCCAATATAAATATTTTTGCGAAATACTAGCATGCATCAACACATTTTACTAAATGATGCTGCAAAGAAACGGTACCTGAAATTTCACAGTAGTTTGGCAAAAAAATTTTTTTTCCTAATTTCATTTTTTAGGAACATTTTATATTGAAAGCAAAGGGTCATTAATCTTGCTCTCAAGCTTCTGCAAATATTTGCATCTAATCAGAGAGCATTCTGGGAGCGTTATGCATAGCCTCAAATTGATAAACATTGAAACCCTGAGTACACATTTTTATACAGTAACCACTGAGAGTAGTGCAGTCAGAACTTACATTTACTTAGAGCGCTCACCCTAATAATGAAGGCTTTCAATTAATGAACCATAAATACATTTTGAACAGCATTAACATAGGCACACAAATAATAACTTGACTTCAGGCTGTGCCCGTTCCTGGCCCTTAGTGTGCTACTGCAAACTGGCAGCCAAAGGGTTTGTGCTGCAGGGGGTTGGCCCTACTTGTCCCAAGGACAAAATGCACATTAAAACTTGTTGCCCTTGACCCCAAAGAATATGTCCTGGGCGTCGGGCTATAGGAATTCCACATCCCTGTGTGAGGCCTATTCCTCTCATAGATTGACATTGGGAATTCCTTAATACACTCTTTTAAGGTATAATTCCTGGTTAGAAAGGAGTAGTAGAGGCATGTTTTTTAACTTTTAAATGGCAATGATAAATCCTTTTTACTGGTAAGGATGGAGTGTACATTACTATTTAAGATATGCCACTTTTAGAAAGTGGACATTTATTTGCTCTTAAAGCTCTGTGTGCATGCAGCCTGTCTCCAGTACACTTCAATTTTAGTCCAATTGCCTTTTGAGAATAGGAATGTTGCAAAGAGCATTCAGTTTATTTTTCCTTTTTTTCATCCCACCTTTGTTTGCTTGGTGCATGACGGTGTAAGATTAAAAAACATGTTTTTTCACATTTGGTCTAATTACGTTATGAATGTAAATAACAAGTAAAGCATATTTGCAAAATTTGACTACATGCCTGCAATTATCAATGTTACACTACAAAACTATGCGATTGTCTTCTTTTAACAGAGCGAACGGCTCTCAGATAATGGCCGATTTGTAAAAGGTCACTGGAATGTCCAAAAGGTTGTCCCTGTCCCCCCCCAGAATTTGTGTCTCTTCCGCCCCTGATAGTGGGCCCCTATCCACCACCAAGAGAGGCCGGGAAATGCTGCGCCCAGAGACTCCTCCGCTAGAGGCAACGTGATGAGAAGAGGGTATGTTCGGCGGGGCCACATCAAGAACTGCAGGCCCGGGATACAGTCCAACTCCGCGTAGCCCTTCCAGCGCTCGGGACCAGGCCTCCCCTGCCGGCCCGGAGAAATGTCAAAGGACAGGGGCATCCGAAGTACCGCTCTCGCTGCCCCCCTCTAGGGATAGCAAGGACCAGGAGGCGTAGGACAGTAGGGGGAGGGGGGGGGGGCTAGCATTGTAGTAGAGGTTACCTGGGGGAGGAAGGGGGGGGGAGGGTGATTGGGGCGAGGGTGATTGGGGCTGGTTTAGGCTCATTCACCTCCACAGCACCACACATGACGGCCTTCCTTTGGGCCACTCTTGCATAGATCACCAGGCTGGTGAGGCAGCTTCTCCATCTCCCCACCTCTGTTGCGGTAGTGCCGAGGGCAGGGTGCCAGCCCGAGGAGCAGATGACACCCCACAAATACCGGGTCGGGAGCAATCCCAGGTGGAGGCCCGCATTGACTATTGCCACACCTCTGACGCCCTGCCCGGCCGCAGATGCGCCGTCCCATTCTAGGCCGCAGCGGGCGCCTGACCAGTGTCCGTCAAGCATAGACCTGCCTCAATCCGGGGTCTAGGGCTGTGTCGCGGCACCGGATGCTCGGTGAGTACCTCCTGGCGATGTGCCAACCCCCCACAGAGCAAATTCAGGCGTGGGGGCTACTGTGAAAGGTGCTTAATTTCTGGCGGGGTCAAAGCGCTGGAAAGGCACGTTCGCTCACTCTGCCATCTTGGACACGCCCCCCCGACTAATGTTAAAAAAAATAATGGGTCGCACAGATGACCTCTTCAAAGACCCTGTCAGGGTCTGAATCATAAAACTTGTTGTCAATCTATAGTATAAGCTCTCTCCTTCAGACCCTACTTTTTTTGGGGACAAATCCCACCAGACTCATTGATGGTCACCAATGCTCGTAAAATAGCAAACTCACAGACCAGCGGAGATGAGCCCCCCCTCCCGACACGGAGAGCAAACGCAGCAACACAGTAGGTAAAAGAGTAGCTGCGAAATCTGCAAACTACTAGCGTATTGCCTACTGCCAGGGTTTGCTAGCCAGATATAACCATGCTGACTGGGGTGAGATGGAGGAGCATCTACAAGATGAGCACAGAAAAAGGGGTCAGGAACTTGTCGCAGAGGGCAAACGGATCTCTAATACTTCTATTAGGTGTGCCCTAGATTCAGCCGACACAGCAGCACTAGGTAATAATACCAGCATCTTACTACACCGCCATGCTTGGCTATGTATTTCAGGCTTTAAGCCAGAGGTACAGCAAAGCCTCTTAAATGTCTCTTTTGACAAACAGGCTTCCCATAAAAGCCTTTACATGTAGTTGGCATCCCTCGTCAGATGACAAATGCCTTATATGTCCAGCACAGATAGAAACAATACTTCACTCTCTTGTTGCATGCCCAGCCTATAAGATTCCCAGGATAAAAAGGCTCAAACCAATTCGTTCTAATATGGGAACAATATGGAAACAAGATCAGGTGTGGAAGCATTAAGGATTCTGAAGACAAGCACCCAGGAATCCATTGCGATTGCAGTTGCTAAGTTTTTAAGTTGGATGTGGGCCATCCGTGCAAAACAGATGAGGGAATGCCAATCTAGTCCGACTTAACTAATGTTTCAGTCCTCAGGCTTGGAATTGTAATCCTACTTTTCTTTAGATTCCTGTATTGGCACCTCTATTGCATGTTTACTGACCAACAAAAGACTGTGAAAAGTATCGGCTAGTCTTGCTCCAGTGTGTTCTAACGCATTTTATTACTTAATAATTAATCTTTTAAATCGTGCTTTTAACGAATGCGATTTATCCTATTTGTGGGCTGTTTTTTAGCTTTTTAGTTTTGAACAGATCATGAAATTTCATACACTTTTTGCCATTACGGATTTTTAAATTGTAGTAATAATATGTCTTTTATGATTGTAATAATGGAAATGAAGACTAACTGAACTGAACAAACAGTCTCTTTGGCCCACAAATTGATGAGGCCTTAGAGGAAAATAAAAAGGACACTGAAACGGTGAAAGCAATGGAAGTCCTTCAAACACCTTCACCTCAAGGCTCCATTTGCCATTGCACCTATCCGGGAGGCTCCAAAAATAAACCTCCAGGAGTCTCCACCGCAGACCAATTTGTTGATAAACACATCACTCTTTGCAGTGGTGAAACACCAATAATCTTTTGAAAGGCGGCCTTTTCTAAATACTGTTCCCCACATCACTCTGACAACAGACACTTCTCTATCAGATTGTGGTGCACACTTGTAAGACCTCACAGCACAGGGTCATTGGAATTTGCAGCACGAGACTCTCCGCATCAATTTCCTAGTATTGAAAGCCTCCCTACTTTACTCCATTGGCAAGGTGGGACAATACAACAACCATGTACTATTTACAAAAACAGGGGGGCAGGAGGGAGGGAGGGACACTCTCTACAATTCTCATGCCTAGCTCAGAGCATTTGGCACTGGGCTCTACATCACAACATTAATCTTTTAGCAGAACACCTTCTGGGGACAGACAACAAGTTTGCGAACCTCCTCAGCAGGATGCAGCAACAAGTCCAGGAATGGGAACTCCACCCTCAAGTACCCCCCCCCCCTCACTCCACAAATGGGAAATTCCACAAATAGATATGTTTGCAACACAGAGGAAGCAAAATGCTCACCCTTCACCGATGCCACCATCGACTTCATCGCTCTCCAGGCCCTCGCATCTACCGATTACATCCTACTCTGCGACCTCAACTTACACCTGGACAACCCCAGTGACCAGAACTGCGTCCCTTCTGGAGAACCTTGCCAACATGTTAGTCGAGCAGCTAGTCACCTCCGACCCACGCAGCAGGACACATGCTCAATCCCGTCTTCTCCACCATCGAAAACATCACCTACAGTCACACCCTCCGAACTCCTCTAGACTGACCACCACTGCTTTAATTTCTCCTTCACCAAACCCACCGAACACCACCACCCCCACCGCCATAACTGGAACAAGGTCACCGAAGAACATCTCATTGCCTCCTTCGGCACAACCACACCGCCGATATCCACAGACGCTAATATCGCAGCAAGCAACCTCCACCATTGGATGTCCACCTGTTCAGACGCGCTGGCACTCCTCAAGAAAGCCCCCAGCCAGCAACACTCCATGAAAGCCAGTTGGTTCACTGCCGCCCTCCACAAGTCCAGTCGTACTTGTAGATGGCTCGAGAAGAGATTGAGGAACAACAAAACCCCCTGTACCGCACACCACCTCCTCCTCAAAACTACAAATTGGGCCCTCAAACAGAATCAACGCCAACGCACACAACAGCAAAAAACTCTTTGTCATCGTCCAATAGTTTGCCAAACCCAACAGCGAGACTGCTGATGTCCCACCTCTGCAACAAACTTGGCACCTACTGCCACTACAAGATCATGCAGATCTATGACAGCGCTGACACCCAAGACCCGCCCATCACTCCCGCCACCATCACACGCAGCACAGACGCCCCTAACCGATCCTGCTCAACTGTACCCCACTTACCACAGGCGACACTTTCAAGACCATGAAGAGCATTCACTTCAGGAGCACCCTCCGACCCCTGCCTGCACCACATCTTCCAAAGAGCTGCCACCTCCATTGCCCCCGAATTACGCCACACTATCAACTGCTCCTTCGAAACCGCTACCTTTCCCGACGACTGGAAACATGCAGAGATCAAAGCCTGCTGAAGAAACCGTCCAATAACCTGATGAACCTCAGTAATTTCAGTCCCATCTCCCTGATCCCCTTTCCAGCCAAAGTCATCAAGAAGGACATCAACGCCCAACTCTTGAGTTCATCGAAGCCAACCACGTCCTGGACTCGTCTCAATCCTGCTTCAGAAGCAACCACAGCACCGAGACGGCCCTTCTCGTCACCACCGATGACATACGCTACCTCCTCAACCGAGGAGAGACAGAGCCCTCATTCTCCTGGACCTCTCGGCCACCTTTAACACCGTTTCCCACCGCACCCTAAGCACGAGACTCCACAACGGTTCCACGCTCTTCGCTTGCTTTGAAAGACCTTCAGTGGATCCCCACAGAGGCCAGAAAGACAGTCACCCACGCACTCATCAGCAGTGGACTTGACTACAGCAACATACTCTACGCAGGCATCACCCATAAACTCCTCCCGAAACTACAGAACTTTCAGAACGCCACAGCCAGACTGGTTCTCAACATCCCCAACCGCTGCCACATCTCCGAACACCTACAAGTACTACACTGACTACAAGTCAGCAGAAGAGTCAAGTTCAAGCTCCTCACAGACGCCTACAAAACCCTCCACAACGCTGGACCAGCATACCTGAACCACTGCCTCTCATTCCACGTAACAGTCAGACACCTCCACTCTGGCGAACTGGCCCTTGCCACCGTCCCTCCCATCCGCAAGACCAGGACCGAAGGAAGATCCTTTTCCTACCTCACTGCCAAAATCTGGAACTAAAGTGTTTCCAGTACAAGTTTGCTCGTTATTGGCTGGGAATGGTTCACTGTTGTCAACCATTTTGTGACGCACTTCAAAGGAGTATGGGGAAAAAAGTAGTAGAGGGGAGAGTAGGAACACTATAAAATCTGTACAGTGGTCACATGGTGGTGGACAGGGACTGTGAAGGTAGAAAATGTTTTTAATATATTTTAAGGGCCATTTATGTTATATGCATGGGGCCTACAAATCATGGCAGGGAAAATAACAGCGTGTGTTGCGGTTTTCCTTTTATTAAGTTCATGGGTGGGATACTTCCCAGGAGCACTATTTACTTATAATGTGGTGTTTTCTTTTCTGACCGGGAGTGCTGGATAAATATTATAATATGGAGGAGGGGGTTGCAAAAATAAAGCGCGCTGTTGCGGTATTCATTTAAATAAGGTTCTGAGTAGGCTACTTCTCGGGAGCAAAATAGTAGGTGTGGTTGCGCTGCAGAAATTCCAGTCCAGGTTTGAAACAGTTTTTATTAAGCAATCACAAATATACTTTCTTAGGAAAATGTAGCTGTATATATCAAAGTGGTAACAAATAAAAATGCAATTCGTAAGATATCCCTCACGCGTGGCCACCCTTATCTTTTTTCCCCGCAGGCTATATTTTCTCGTCTATAGTTTGTACAAGTGTTGCCCCATTTTGTGGTTATTATGAGAGGGCCTCAGTACTTCTAGATACAGTAGAAAAAAAGTGCTACAACAAACACTCCCGCACTACATCATCTCAAGTCACAATAACAAGTAAAAAACTGTTAAACACAAATATGGTCATATTACATATAAAAAAATGTACCTTCATCAAAACATTAAATAAAGCACTATGTATAAGCTTCTTTTCTCCCGGACTTCGAAATCTTTCGTCTTCCCGCCGATGGGTCGGTAACGCCTCTGAGAGCATATATTGCACGAATATTAAAATATACATACTCGCACTATAGGATCTCAGGGGGGAAACACAATAAGAACCAAAAGCTTCTCACATTACATATAAATCTTTAGTCTTCGCGTCGACTGGTCACCAACACCTCTGAGGTTTGCTTAACTCTGATTATTACAATGTACATAGTCGAAGTATATTACCTCAAAGGAGCCAGAAAAGGAACAGCGTTTCCTCTATTCTGGGTGTTTCTGAATACAAGCTGCTGACGTTACATACAAATGGCAAAAACAACCAATAACACTTTTTTCTAAATACAAATCTTAAAATATTCAGGAATAGCTACGTATTATTAATATCTACTATGCTATAATCAAACCACTTACAACTCTGTAATATGTTTTGTTGTCGCAAAAGAAGAATCCGACGCTAGAAAACGGAATCTCAATCACAGAATGGATACGCCTAGGAGAGCATATATTGCACAAATATTACAATATACATACTTGCACTATATGATCCCAGGGGGGAAAGAGAATAAGAACCAGAAGCTGCTCACATTACATATAAATCTTTAGTCTTTGCGTCAACGGGTCACCAACACCTCTGAGGTCTGGTATACTTTGATTATTACAATGTACATAGTCACAGTGTATGACCTCCAAGGAGCCAGAAAAGGAACAGTGTTTCCTCTATTCTCTGTGTTTTTGAATACAAGCTGCTGACGTTACATATAAATGGCAAAAACAACCAATAACACTTTTTTTCTAAATACAATCTTTAAATATTCATAAATAGCTACGTATTATAAATATCTACTATGCTATAAACAACTTACAACTCCCTAATATGTTTTGTTGTCGCAAAAGAAGAATCCGACGGTGGAAAACGGAACCTCGATCACAGAATAGACATGCGTAAATAACTTGCGAAAACAAAACTAATCGATCAACGGGTGTGGTTTATATACTTTTAGGTTATTGAGTAGGAAGGAACATGCGGCTCCGCCATTTGGATGTCACGTTTTACAGTTGACACGTGCTCAAGTTTTTACTGTTTAACTTGTGCACATGTTGGGAAAAGTTGCAAAATGTGAAGCGGTAAAGGTTTTGTTTTCGAGCCTCGCACGTATTAGCAGCATGTAACTACGTTGGAGAGCTTCAAAACTGTTACCCCGCAAAACCGTGTTATTTGCTTTCTTGTGAATAAAAACCTCTATTAATTGCTGTAATTCTAAATAGAAGACATATAAAAAATATCGTTCAAAATAGAAGAAAAAAAATCTGTGCTAATATTTCTTATCACAATGGTTTTAAATAAAAAAAATGCTAGCATTTGTAAAGCGTAGAGCTACGTCCAGAGAGGTGTCCCGGCGCTCGGGGGTGTCGGGAAGATTACGCAAGGCATTGCCCACAGTGACATAGTGGTGGGCTAACATGGAGCCGGGATTCAAACTGTAAATGCTGTTGTTCGAAGTCCGGTATCCTAGCTGCTGCGTCACAGTTTTTCCACACTTATATGTTAATTAGTGATTATTAACTATTAATCATCGTTAAATTATAACTTATAACAGTCTACTGTTACAGTTAGTTTATCACTATGAAAAGTATGCACGTCTGTTTAGAATTTACTTAAAAACAATATAGGTTTCAGGGACATTGTAGTTAGAAATTAGCATTTATAAAACCTTTGAAATTCCCTGAAAAAACCATAGGTATTAAGAACGTTAGATTTAGAAATTAGCATTTAAAAACCCTTTGAAATTCACTAAAATACAATACGTTTCAGAGAAATTATAGTTAATTGGACATATCACTGATATAAAACCAGAGACATTCGCCCGTTATAGTTAGTGGAGCTAATTATAACTTTCGGCCCCGCAATGCACTGCTGATGATGTCACATATTACATCACTCATGACATGCTCAGTGACATCACTCATGACATCACTGATAACATCTCAAATGACATCACTGATTACATCATTCCCGTGATCATCTGATGCAGTTCTTCAAAACCAAATAACACCTTTCATACACCCACTCACAAGTACAACCACCTATATAGAAACCATGCTCATACCAATAGCAGTTACTACATAGCTGTTTACTGATCATCTGATGCAGCTCTTCACAACCAAAAAATACCTTTCATACACTCACTCAAAAGTTCATAGCACTAATATGGAAACCATGGTCATTCCAATAGCAGTTACTACAGAGCTGCTTACTAATTTATAGGTCTACATACACATAAACCCACAAATTAATACAGTGTGTTATACACACAGACCTTCATCAATACAGCCACTAGTATATCCACTCATACACCTATATGAATACTTATACACTGCTACTTACCCTAACAGTTAATCTAAAACATACTGAGTAACCCAAAGGATTCTTTCTATTGCCATTTACTTTTTTTTACACAGTTATACACACAGCACATCACTTATTCATACACATATGTACTGTGTTTAACATTTAGTGACATAACCACATACTTATCCATGGACCCACTGTCACAATCACTTGCTGTCACATATACTCACTTATATACTCTAATTCTATAAAATACGGCCTTTTACATTTGTAAATACTTACACATATATCAGTAACACATCCTTGCATTTACCAACAAAGCTATACATATGTTCAGTCACCAATACAGTCCTTGGCTCATACACTCATAAATGTGTACATGCACAGATTTATTCAGTCACACACCCACCCACGCATACAGACACTTTAGCACATAAACCGGTTCTAATACAACAAATCACTCTTGAATATACATTAGCATAAAAACATAAAACATTCTCTAACTTTTTAGAAAGTCTGTGAATGATGTCATCCGTGATATCATCAGAGATGTCCTTTGAGTTATCAGTGATGTCACTGACCATGTCATGAATGATGTAATATGTGACGTCATCAGCAGTGCCATGCGGAGGATCGAGTTATAGTTAGCTGAACTAACTATAAAGGGCGAAATTCTCTGGTTTTATACAAGTGAAATGTCCAACTAAGTACAACGTCCCTGAAACCTGTGGTTTTTTCAGTGAATTTATAAGGTTTTGAAATGCTAATTTCTAACTATAAAGTCCTTAAAACCTATGTTTTTTTAGTGAATATATATCTATATCTATCTATATATATATATATATATATATATATATATATATATACACACACACACACCTAGAACATCATTTTCCTCACTAGACTCCTGTTCTACCAGCTGTATACTTTTACTCAGTTTATTATTCTTATTGTTGTTAGTTTTAGTAGTTTTGCTCTATTCTCTTACATCGGTACATGTTGCTTTACTCACAGGGCAATTTATTGAAGAAGCAAGATGTTTAACCCGCACATTTTTAGCAAGGATTCTTAATTTTGAGGTAATCTTCCCTAGACACATTGTCACTTTTGTTTCGAGATTTATTGCGTACTACATTCACATCTGCACCTGTATCATTGTTTCTCTCACATGCAACACCACTAGCATTCGGATTAAGCACATTATGATAGGCTGAGGTATTTTCTATCCTTTTTGCAATTGTAATTGCTTTTTCTAGCATGGGTTCTTTGACACTAAGCAGTTTTACCTGAATTTAAGTACTGTTAACACAGTCTATCAATTAATCTCTTACTATCGCATATTGCAACTGTTTAAATGTGCATACAACTGACATGTTGTTCTATGCTTTCAACAGTAAGCTGTGCCCTTGAAAAAAATGCATGCATCTCTACGACAACATTTATTTTTTTGGCATAGTTTTGTTGCAGAATTCTCATGTCCCATTCATATTCATCATTATCTTTGATATCCTTATCATCCTTCAGTCTATCAGGGAGAAGTGAGTTCATTAAACCCTTTCTCCCCTCTACCCCCAAATGTTGTTTTAGTGTAGTTAGTTTCCTTTTCTGGACATAACCATCCCCATCAATGGCTTCTAAGTAGGTTTCAGATGCCTCTCTCCAATCTTCCCACAACATTGCTTGGTCATCTAGAGGTTATAAAACACTGGAGGTGTAATAATGGATGACATTTTAAAATATGATAGGATGATTAAATAAAAACTTAAAACAAATATGGTAGTCACTGCAGGCAAATGATCTAATCTTCTGGTCATGTATACTTGTGCACTAGCAGTCTATTCCTTAAAACAATATTCAA
Source organism: Lissotriton helveticus (assembly GCF_964261635.1). Lineage (NCBI taxonomy): Eukaryota > Metazoa > Chordata > Amphibia > Caudata > Salamandridae > Lissotriton > Lissotriton helveticus. Next base: position 1,077,050,201 of record NC_136068.1, read on the forward strand.
TTATTTATTTTACTATTAATATAGTCCTGTTATTGTGTTGCCTATATAAACAGTCTGCTTTCATAACCAGTAAGAAGTCTTTCTTCATTCCTTCTATTCCTGAAGTAGGCCTACTTTCAGGCCAATGAGATGAAAGCAACCAAGCTTGGTATGCCACAGACCCATTTGACAGTCCCATCCTCTCATTGCCATGAGGACATTAAGTTTTAAAAATGTAATTGTATGTGAATTTGGAATCAGACAACAAATAAGTTTAGAAGGCAACTAAAAGTGTAATGAAAGTGGTAGCACTGCAGGTTAAAAACGCTACCACATTTGCAAGGAATCATTTGCTGCTCGAGGAATGTTTATTTTTTAACCTACCATCATGAGAGCTCATCTGATGAATTGCTTGCTGCTTGCAAATGTTCACATTTAAATTCATTTCTGTTAAGGCTTAAGGTTTATTTATTTGAAAATTTTTAAAAGCGCTAACAAGACCCATATGGATATCAGAGCGCTGTACAAAGTAACTAACATTGACATGACGAAACCGCATGAGTACAATACAATAAGGAGACATAAGAGGTACGTGAAACAAAAAATAAAGGGGGTGCAAGGGGAAGACAAAGTAGAAAGTGATCAACCGGTAACAGCCCTACTAGAAGGGGCTGTGAAGTTTTAGCAGAGCACTATGTCCAAAGGACAGCAAAATGCATTTCAAAACACAATGTAAAACGATTGTCAAGCAAGAGAAGGAAGTGACTAGCAAATGTCATAGAGGCTATTGCTGATGAAGTTCATCCAAGAGTAGCCATTTGACCTGGTTTTTAATTAAAGCAGTTGAGGGGTTGGCTCTGATCTCCATCGGAAGGGCATTCCAAATTCTTGGAGCCGGCCCTGAGAAGTAGCAGTTGCAAGTTATTTTTTTGTTGTATTTAGGAGGTTTCAGTAGTAGAGTGTTGGAGCTCCTTAAGTTCAGACTGGAACCGGAGAGCTCAAGATTTTTTGCGAGGTAAACAGGGGTATTGGAGTGAATAGCTTTGTGTCAGACAAACTCCCTTGAAGCGGATCCTTGTTTCAATGGAAAGCCAATTAAGTCCGGTGCAATATGATCATGCTTTCTGGAGCCCGTGATGAGCCTGGTAGAGGCGTTCAGAGTAGCACTTAGCGGAGCTAACTTAGTCTTAGGAAGCCCAGCTAGGGTCACCAAACCATATTCCAGTCGTGAGGTAACTAGGGATTGGAGCAAGGGGGTTCCCAAACTGGTCTGGGGCATGGGGTTGGGGTTACATGGGTCTTTACGGGTCAGTTGGGTTTAGGGTCCCATTTTATCTCTTAGGTACAAACCATGGCAGGGACCATTTAATAATTTTAATCACCCACCCACCCAGGGATAATAGTTTTAGTTAGGCTGGTGCACAGGGATAGGGTTTTTTTTTTATTGTACATGGTTTTCTTTTGATGAGCAGGTGCTATTGGCGGTTTTGTACACAAGTTTAAAAGTTATTTGTTTAGACCCAGTCTAAGTTTCGGCGGGGTGGTGGGTGGGAGGAGGAGAAGTTCATGATTGGAATGAGGGCAGCAGTGCTGTATGCCTCAGGTTTGGATGCAGGGAGTTTGAGTGAGGCGAGTTGTGATTGGATTTTGTATGGTTTGGTTGGGAAGGGTTGCTTAGGGGAGAGGGGAGGATGATTTGGATAGTTATTAAGATGTATGGTGAGGCCAGATTGATTTTTAGTATGTAAAGCGTTGAGCCAAGTTTGGTATTAAAGTTTGTTTACCTGCTTCATTAAAGCGGCCTTTTGCACACTATCATGTAGTCAGTAGTTCTTGGATACGTCATCCTGCCCGAAATGGGGCCTTGATTCCAAACTCGCTCGTTGCCTGTGAATGGAAGCTGGAAATACAACCAGAATTGTAGTTTGAACAATTTATTATCAGAAATTGTAGCGCAAGTAAAGTGGTTTAAACCCCGACAGCACATCACGTTTCAACTGATTACATAAGAATCAATTTGCTCTGTTCTTCGCCACCATTTTATAAAAGATCAATCAACTAACAGCACATTACAATCAAACATGATGCAGTTGTTATACACATGAAACTAATAAGGGCTCACATAGTTTCGTGTTCCCTTGTATGTAGGAATTGCACATATGCCGAACAACTTGCTGCTTTACGACTATGTTAATGAATTTGTGCTGTACCCAAATACTCGATTAAGAGCTAGTTTAAAAAAAAATGTAAATCTCCTCTGCCTAGCAATTTGCCTCTCTTATGTTTGTTTAAGCAAAGCAACCAAAGAAAGACCCTTCTTAGAAATTGCCTTTGGGGTCCTATTAGGACACACCTGAATCTAATGTCCAGTTTGCAGATATTTGTAAAAGTATGTATACTACAATTTAAATTGTCCATCAAGCTCTTATAATAGCCTTATATCTCCCCCTTTTTATATATTGTGAAAAGAGTATCAAGCCTTTTGTTTCCTATGCAACCACTTTTATTTTAATGTTTAGATCTTGTTCGAGTCTACTTGAAGTTGCAGTTTATCTAAGATTTTTAGATTTAAAGAAATGTTGAAAGAAAATAGCTCTGTTTTTGTCAAATGTACTGCTTCTCTGATTCAGAAAAGGTTGCAATTTATGAGCATGTTTTCATTTATTATGTGTTTTTTTCATATTAAAACTGTGTTGTCAAAGGGATCATGGCGATCCTGTATCTGTGAAGAACCATTCTTCTGCTTACCTAATCCAATAGATGGTTCGGATAGGGATTTAGGATTACAGGTAAGTAACTTTTTATTATTTTGTAAATTGTCTTTTTCAATATTGGGAACATTAAACTTGGTATATGGCATTGTTTTGGGGTTCGAGATTTTATCATCACTTTTTGTTTATGCTCAACAGAAATCTTGGAGAACATGGAATGCTTTTTGAAGGAATACTCACTCTTTCCAAAAAAAACGCGAACAACCACATCCCCTACAAATATTGCATTGTACGTGGTGGGAAGAAGGAGTATGAACATATTTACAAAATGGATGTGCCAGAAGGAACTGTTGTAAATCGCTGCCTATGCATTAATGAAAAATATCTAAATAATGGAGGTAAGCCATGTGTGTGCAAATCTTCTTTGACGACCATAGGAGGGTCATATCCTGTCTGGTGTGTAGGAGCATCACGCTATTGCTGTTCATGAGAACAGAAGCAACTGCCATACAGAGGAGTTGATGCTGTGTATATGGTGTCAGTAGTAGGAAATCTCAGGCAACATTTCAATATTGTTCTGCATCATTCTGTTAACGTGAAGTTCACATTTCACCATCTAGTTTTGGGTGTCTTAAAAATGGGTTTTAAATAAACATTTGTTTGGACGAAACCTTTAGGAGTATTTTTAGAATCACATTTTGACATTGCATAAAAACCAAAAGCACACTTTGATCAGAACGCCCACAGTGTACCTACCCTTCAGATTTCTTTGCTTCATCTATTTGATCTGAATTCATATATATTATTGAAGATGGTCTCTAAATAACAATGTCGTTTCCACAAAGAAGCATCAGGAAAGAATGCTGAATAGCTAGCTGAGACAGACAAGTCACCGGCATTAGAGAGGAAATGCAGACCATTCTTTTAGTTGAATGCCAGTTTCCTAATCCGTCAGCCATAGGGCATATGAGAGACTCAATCTAATAATTGGAAAAGGACAATCACCACTGCATTTGAGCAGGCAACCCCTATTTTCCTGAATCTGCGAAAATAGGGCATGTGGTCTTTGTAGTCAGTGAGATCACAACAGCACTTAAGGGCAAGCATCCACATGTTTTTGCAGTAAAGCATTTTAGTCTAAAAGTGATTGTTGTGGGTTGTCTCTTTATCACTAATGTTATTAAGCCAGTTCAAGTAGGTTTTGATGACAAGTATGGTGCAGTGTATTTGGAGCCAGAAAATGCCACCAGTTGTCTTAGTCTCAAAATGCCTGTGAAATAGCATTAATAATAACCATGATTTGTTTCTGATGTACAAGCTGCTGCAGTTGAGAAACACATTAAATCATGAAATGCAAAGAGCAATACATAGGGCCATGTGTATGAAAGGCTTTCTGCATCCGCAAACTGTGCGATTCGGTAAAATCGTCCGTTTGCAAATGCAAAATAGCCTTTCATAATGTATGAAAGGCTATGTAGTCGCAATTTTAGTTAATGGCAAAAATTGTGATTACCTAAAATTGCAACTTCAGATAGGGAATTGCAAATTGTGATTCCCTTAGCACATGTATGAAGCATTTTCCAAATGCAAACTGGGCATTTAGGAAAATGCAATTACCATCAACTTCAAGTTGATGGTAACCATGTGCAAACTTTGAAAAATGCACAAAACTGCATTTTCAAAGTGCTATGTAGCGCACACATGCCCCCAGTGCATTTAGGCGCTTTATATGTCACGTTTATTTTTTTAGGGGGGCTTAGGCCCCAGGGCGCCCTTGGCTTTGCATTAGTTAATTTGCAATTCCCAATTAGGTAATCCAAATTAGCTAATGGAAACCATTCGCACCTATGGGCCTTCTGTCCCATAGGAACGAATGGAGTAAAATTACCTAATAGTGATTCACTATTTACCGACTCGCTATTAGGTGTTATTGAAAAATCGTCAAATCTTTGGTGATTCCTTACATACATAGCATTTTGAGATTACCAAATATCAATTCAGTAAAAATCACTATTTAGTAATCGCAAAAACCTTTTGATACATGTGACTCATTGACGCTTATCAACCTCGAAGTGCACAGATATGTCTCAGCCTTTGACTGTGAAGCTCAGAACCGAAATTCAGATATGGATCCCAACCTGTCACTACTGGAACTATGTGAAATATTACACTGAAACTTGATTTGTCTACTCTAAAGATGTACTGGCCACAGCTGTATTCTTTCATCAATGAGGAATAAAATGTGGTGAAGCAAGTAGACTGCAGGGAAACATGAGGGCCAAAGTGAGTCATTTAAGCTCTTGAGTATTGATTCCCTTCTACCAAAATCTGTCTGGCAGCACAACTGGCTTCTTATATGGGTGGGAGTGAGTTGTACCAGATCTCTGCATCTTGTAGACAGCACGAGACTCCAACTCTTTTTTTTAAATTTTTTGCGGAGCAGGTTTAGATAGTCTTTGGGTGATCTCAAACTACACTCCTCTTCCATCCAGGCTGCTTTACCCTGGTCCTCACCATGCATGGCATTGTAGGTCTTGAAAGTTCTGGAGATAGGGCAGTGTGCACAAAGATAACCTCCTAGATAGAGGAAGTCAAATTAAAGCTTCTGAAACTGCAACCTTTGGGTGCCTGAAAAATGTTGTATTGTGTGCCAGCCTGGTAGTGTGAGAAACCAGCAAAAAGGCAAGGTGAATGTAAAGAAACAGATATTTGAAGAGAAAAATGCTATTCATAAATTGTCTACAATGCCCACTGGATAATTTGGCCATAACATTTCAAGCAAAGGGCAATGCTGAGTATCAGTAGTACAACAAATAAATCACTTCAGAAAGAGAAATAACGTAAGAAAAGGTGGAGACTTAGGCTGGTTTCCATGACCCTACTTTGTGGATAACCACATTCTGGCCAGGGCAGACTAGCTCCCTGACTTACCCACCTTAGTGATGGACCAGCAACAGAAACCGTGGAGATATTTCTGTTTTTCCAAAAAGATTTTGTCAAGTGTATAAGTAGTTTTCTTTTTGTGACTTAGCTGTCTGTATTGAACAGGTGAGTTCAAGATCATTTAGCAAGGTCAGGGGAAAGGGTTCAGTCACAATTGCATTCAAATTATGTGTAATTGTGGAATTCAAATTGCATGGATCAGGCATAATGTCATGGTGTATAGCCTATCGGAACAAATGCTTCATATGTCCAGAAAAGCTTTCACTTCAAAGGTCTCATCTAAAGGTACAATACTGCTCATGCACCTAGGCCACTGATTTTGATTCAGAAGAGTAAATGATGAGCAGAGCTTCAGGCACTTGCCTGACACATGTTTTAAGCACCCCTAAGGAAGATACATGGTTTCAGTTTCCCATGGTGAACTTTAATGCACATAGCTCCAACCCCTTTTAATTTAGTCCCAGAAACGGTCTTGGACATGCAAACAGTAATCAATGACTGCAGCCTTGTTGACCTGCCTATGATAGTCAGCGGCCCCTTCCCAGCAGCTTCACTCTGTAACAAATTCAGTTTTGGAAACCATAGAAACAGGATAGCATTTCTTTTTTTTTCCCAGCTCCCTTCCTTGTGGACTTTAGCCTCTTCTCTTTATCGAGATGTGCAGCTCTGTTTGTGTCATGAGTGAAGGAAGTGACCCGATCAGGGCCACCCCGGTCACTCGTGAGCACCTCTCAGCCTTCCTAACAAATGAAGTTAGTCAGACAGTAGAGAATACAAACCAAAGTATTTATTAGTAATACATTTGAGTGGAGTCCGGTCCGACCAACCTCCATGGATTGCTGCAAAGGGACTGCCCTCTACCAACTGGGTAACGTATAATGTAAATTTTCTGAATTACTAAAGACAAACCCAAACTGGAATTTTCCAGTTGGTAGCTGGTGAACAAAGAAGGCACACAAAGATGAGTAGTGATCCCAGGACTGGGTACATGTTATCTCAGTGTCAAAGTTACTCTGCCTGTACCCGCCGTTTTAGGGGTGGGAGCAGGCCTATCTACTGAGAAAGGTATGTGATGGTAAAAACAGTCCATTCATTAGTACAGCGAAACTCAACCTTGGAGAAATACGAACAATATTGCAGCTGCTTTCTGCTGAGGCAGACAGAGTGAGACAGGAGTTAGCTTCAATCATAGCTCAAAATGGCGGCTGAATACAAGATAGTGCAGCGAATGCTTACATAGAGTAATGCACTAGCAAAATGAATGCATGCATTTACCTTTCAACAGACCCTCATTTTAGCATTAACTAACCATAAGAAGTTGAGTAAATAGAGAGTGCAGCATAACATATATACAACAACTATTCTCCGCATGTAGAACATCATGTTCGAGGCATATGGGCTGCAGATGGTACATTTATGAATAGATCGCCATCTGGTGTTGGGCTCGGATGATTGCACTTTGTTTTTCTTCTGGAGAAGTCTTTGTCGTCATAGATGACTCCTCCTCTCGGTGTTAGTGCGCATGGGCATCGGCTCCATCCTTAGATTGTTTTTTTCCGCCATCGGGTTCGGATGAGGATCGAAGCGCTCCGGACCGACTTCAACAAAGAAGGTTATAACCGGCGCGTATTCCTTTCCAAATCGACGGTATCGTTATCGAACGCGACTTTACTCCATACCGACGCGGTTCGAAGGACGACGACTACGAGAAACTCGACGTAGTCCAGCCCGGGGTCCATGGAAAGGACTCCATTCAAAAAATGTCCAACGTGTGGTGCTAAGTTCCCACACAAGGACCTACACGAGGTGTGCAACCTCTGCTTGTCCCCTGAACACGAATCCAGGGACTGTGAGGCCTGTGCAGCATTCTCTTCAAAGTCGACGATTAGAAACCGTCGAGCCCGAAGACACGAGGTATCGAGAATGCAGTCACAAGCAATCCCGGAGCTGTCCGAGGACCAGCACCCAGAAGAGGAGGAAGAAGAGGCCGACGAGGCGGGGTCAGGAGCGGACGAGTCCGACGTCGAGGAAATCGACGTCCAACAAACCGTGAGTGACGACGTCCCTTTACCAAAGAACAGACCCCGCACGGTGTCAACCCCGCCCTCGAGCCCGGTCAGACAACCGAAAAAAGTTTCCAACGCCCCGCCTTCGAGCCCGGCAACGAAACAGAAACCGAAACACTCGGTCTCCCATCATAGTGGTTCCGGCTCCGATAAACGGACCACATCGACACCGAGGCACCAAGTCAAGGAAAGCTCGAAGTCGAAGCAGTCCATGTCGACACCGAAGCACGCTTCGGCGTCGAAAACACCCTCGACACCGGGGACATCTTCGATACCGAAGAAATCGGATCCGAATAAAATCTCGGCACCGAAAATACAAATGGACATTCAAAAGAAAAGACACCTTTCGGAACCGAAAACTGCGGTACCGACACAGGAACACGGGACTGATCCTAAACAAAAGACTTTGTTTATTGACCCAAAGACTGGCAAGGTAGTCACAGAACTACCTAAAAAGAGGAAGAATGAACATTCGGACGACAAGACTCATCCGAAGAAGAGGACAATGGGGACGAATACAACTCCTCCCTCTTCTCCAAAACCTCACACACCATCTTCTCCTCTTCCTCACAATAGGCCAAATATTCCTCCCACACGACCATCTACACCTACAACAGATGGAGAGAGTGACACAGGGGAGGGGGAACATCCTGGGGATGATGAGGACACAATCCCAGAGGAGGCAGACCCATGGGAAGAGTATAATGTAGGGTCAGATGATACCGACCCTGAATCGTATCCCTCAAAACCTTCACCTCCTGATGACAATACTGGGTTTGCACAACTCATTAATAGAGCAGCAACATATCATAAGGTAGACCTACATACAGAACCTCAAATACAGGACTTCTTATTAGAAACACTACCTACTGCACAAAGAACATCAGGAACACTACCAATGCTTAAGGGCCTTCTCAGTCATGCATCAGAGATATTCAAAGACCCAGTGAGGGCTAGGGTATTGAACCCAAGAATCAATAAAAAATATAGGGCAGCTCCAAAAGACCCAATATACATTAAAGGACAAATTCCTCTAGACACACTAGTGGTCACAAACGCTCGTAAGAGAGCAAACTCTTTATCTACAGGAGAAGCTCCACCTCCTGACAAAGAGTCTAAACTAATAGATGCCTCTGGCAAAAGAGTAGCATCTCAAGCGGCAAACAGTTGGCGCATAGCTAATACGCAAGCACTACTTGCAAGGTATGACAGAGCGCATTATGATGAGTTAGACAAACTCATCACACATCTCCCTAAAGAACATCAAAAGAGGGCAGATCAACTCATACAAGAAGGAAAGTTAATTACTAACACTTCAATAAAGTGCGCCCTAGACGCGGCAGAAACTGCAGCAAGGTCTACAAACACAAGCATCATGTTAAGGAGACATGCATGGCTCAGAGTATCAGGGTTCAAACAAGAGGTACAAACATAGTTACTGAACCAACCTTTTGATGGGAAAACACTTTTCGGCACAGGGACAGATGAGGCCCTAGAAAAGATGAAGAAGGATACCGAAACGGCTAAATCAATGGGAGCATTGCAACAGCCGACACAAAGAGGTTCCTTTCGTAGGTCCACCTATAGAGGAGGATCCAAAAATACAGGTACAAGCCAGCAACAAACCTCTTTTACACCTACATCACCCAGAGGTAATTCCAGAGGTAGTTACAGAGGTAACAACAACAAGGGTAGAGGTCGCGGAAACAACAACAACCGCAACTCTCCAACCCCAAAGCAGTGACTTCATACAGCTCCCCCCAGACCATATAACACCGGTCGGGGGACGCCTATCACAGTTCCTACCTGTCTGGGAAAACATCACATCAGACAGGTGGGTGAGACAAATTATCCAACATGGTTATTGCCTAGAACTCACAGCTACCCCACCAAACATCCCCCCCAAACAGCGTCCAATGAAACAAAATCACCTGACACTGTTAAAACAAGAAGTACTATCACTGCTAGAAAAGCATGCCATAGAGAGGGTTCCACAGCACCAACAAGGAACAGGAGTATACTCCCTATACTTCCTAATTCCCAAAAAGGACAAGTCTCTAAGGCCAATACTGGACCTAAGACCTCTCAACGCATACATAAATTCGGAACATTTCCACATGGTCACGCTCCAACAAGTACTTCCTTTACTGAAGAAAGGGGACTTTCTTTCTACACTAGATCTAAAAGACGCTTACTTTCATATCCCTATTCACAAAGCCCACAGGAAATACCTCAGGTTTGTGGTAGAAGGACAACATTATCAGTTCAAAGTCCTTCCGTTTGGTGTCACAACGGCACCAAGGGTGTTCACAAAATGCCTGGCAGTGGTGGCAGCTCACCTAAGAAGACAACATATACATGTCTTCCCATACTTGGACGACTGGCTGATAAAGGCCAGGTCACAAGAGGAATGTCTTCAAAACACACAAAAGACAATTCAGCTACTACACCAGCTAGGGTTCACGGTGAACTACACAAAGTCACACCTACAACCAAACAAGGTTCAACAATATCTGGGGGCTACTATAGACACAGAAAAAGCCAAAGTATACCCCAACCCAGTCAGGATCCAAACAATGCTTACAATCATTCAAAGATTTCAGCCACAACACTCACTAACAGCAAGAGTGTTCATGCAGCTATTAGGCATGATGTCATCCTGCATACTGCTAATACCATATGCCAAACTACAAATGCGTCCGCTACAAGAATGCTTAGCGACACAGTGGAATCAGGCTCAAGGGCAGATTACAGATCTGGTGTTGGTAGACGACCGCACACACCGCTCTCTGAAGTGGTGGAACACAACAAACATTGCCAAGGGGCGGTCGTTCCTAGAACCGATTCCACAGGTGACAATAACAGCGGACGCATCGCTCACAGGATGGGGAGCACATATGGACAAATACACAGTACAAGGAAGGTGGAGTGTGCAGGAAAGAACACTGCACATCAACCATCTAGAACTACTAGCAGTGTTTCTAGCATTGAAAGCCTTCCAGATACATGTTACCAACAAAGCAGTCCTGATCAGAACAGACAACATGACAGCAATGTATTATATTGAAAAACAGGGGGGGACGCACTCTCTCCAACTATCCAGACTAGCACAGGAAATTTGGAGATGGGCCATTCCTCAAAACATCTATCTGTTAGCCGAACACCTACCAGGAGTCCAAAACCAGATAGCAGACATCTTAAGCAGACAGTCAGAACAAATACACGAATGGGAACTGCACCACCAAATACTGCAGCCATTCTTCCAAAGATGGGGACAACCAGAGATAGACCTCTTTGCCACTCATCAGAACGCAAAATGCCAAAGCTTCGCGTCCAGGTATCCACATCACCTGTCGCAGGGCAATGCGTTATGGATAAATTGGTCCAACAAATTTGCATACGCTTTTCCCCCTCTCCCACTAATTCCATTAGTGGTCAGGAAGCTGCAACAACATTCAATGACCCTGATACTAGTGGCACCCACGTGGGCAAGACAGCCGTGGTACACCACGCTCCTGCAACTCTCACAAGTGCCACACCAAAAGTTACGAATTCTACCCATGCATCTTACACAGAACCATGGAGAAATAATGCACCCAGATCCGACTCATTTGAACTTAGCGATCTGGCTCCTGAAATCCTAGAATTTGGGTACTTAGATCTACCTCCAAATTGCATGGAGATAATTAAACAAGCGAGACGTCCAACCACCAGAGCATGTTATGCAGCTAAGTGGAAGAGGTTTGCTATACACTGTAATAATAACAATATCAACCCTCTGGACGTATCAACAAAGGAGATTATTTGCTACTTATTACACTTACAGCAATGTAATCTAGCGTACACATCTATCAGAGTACATCTAGCAGCTATAGCAGCGTACCTACAGAACAGGCAACACATATCACTGTTCAGAGTACCAGCGATAAAGGCATTCATGGAAGGCCTTAAAAGAGTCATTCCACCAAGATTACCACCTTCCCCTGTCTGGAACCTCAACGTAGTACTCACCAGACTAATGGGGCCACCCTTCGAACCTATGCATAGGTGCGAAATACAATTCCTTACATGGAAGGTGGCTTTCCTTATAGCCATTACCTCACTCAGGAGAGTAAGTGAATTACAGGCATTGACAATACAAGAACCATTCCTACAGTTACACCAGAATAAAGTGGTTCTTAGAACAAACCCAAAGTTCTTGCCTAAGGTAATTTCAGCATTCCACATCAATCAGCCAGTGGAATTACCAGTCTTCTTTCCAAAGCCACAGACGGTGGCAGAAAGGGCTCTACATACACTAGATGTCAAAAGAGCCATTTTGTACTACATAGAAAGAACACAAAACTTTAGGAAAACTAAACAACTATTTGTAGCATTTTCCCCAACACATAAGGGCAATCCTATCTCTAAAGCAGGCATCGCTAGATGGATTGTAAGATGTATACAAATATGTTACATTAAAGCAAAGAGAACATTAACTGTTCCTCCTAGAGCTCATTCTACACGAAAAATAGGAGCATCTATGGCATTCTTAGGGAACATTCCCCTAGATGACATATGTAGAGCAGCAACTTGGTCTACACCACATACATTCACAAAGCACTACTGTGTTGATGTACAGGCTGCACAACAAGCCAGAGTGGGCCAAGCTGTATTAAAAACTCTATTTCAAACAGTTGCGACAGACACTGGTGACCACCGCTAGGGAGGTAACTGCTTTACAATCTATTCATAAATGTACCATCTGCAGCCCATATGCCTCGAACGGAATATGCTACTTACCAGTATGCATCTGTTCTTGGCATAGAGGGCTGCAGAGTGGTACATGCCCTCCCGGCCTCCCCGGAAACCTGTGTCTGTCCCAACATTGTCTTATTTAGATACACTTACATGGGCATATCTTTATGTACTATACTACACTACTCCATCTAACCCTACTATGGCAAAACAATCTAAGGATGGAGCCGATGCCCATGCGCACTAACACCGAGAGGAGGAGTCATCTATGACGACAAAGACTTCTCCAGAAGAAAAACAAAGTGCAATCATCCGAGCCCAACACCAGATGGCGATCTATTCATAAATGTACCACTCTGCAGCCCTCTATGCCAAGAACAGATGCATACTGGTAAGTAGCATATTCCTTATTCATCATCAAAGGAAGTAGAGTCTTCAAATATACGCTGGTCTATCTGCAGAAAGCTATCTATCTCCTTCTGAGTCGTAATCACAGCATTAGTATCATGGATGGGCGATTATTCTTTAGGGTAAGGAATGTGATCCAATAAGAGCAACAGGCCGGGAGACATTGTATACAGAGGCAATATGTGAAGAAAATACCAGCAACTACCACCAGGAAAGCAAGGATTTTCCAACCCTGGACGTGAATATACCCCAGAACTATCCAGTGTGTGTCTAGGTACCATTTTCTTGGTGTAGGATGAAAACCTATGCAGCTTCTGTATGGCGACATATACATTGGGGGGCTTGGTCCGGGATGTATACACAACAGCTACTGCCTATGATGCGATAGGCCCCTCTCGGTCCACAAGGATGACTTCTAACACCTTTCGGTTTGGTAAAGCAACAAGCCTCGTAGCCTATAGCTCAGCTGTGATATTCGTCAGAATCCCTGCTGTCATAATAATGACCCCTTTGACAACTCTTTCATGGCGTCTCTGAAAATTTGCTAAGTGGTATCTGTCTGATATATATCTTCTGTATTAATAACCGTTCTAACTCTGGGTAAGTATGCTCTCCTACGCCGCAATTGATGGTCCTTATTGTAATTGGCTGGTGCTATATACACTGGGGGAAGAAGAAAAGAGAGATAACCTATACCGGACCACCCTCTAGGGAGCCACACAAGCTTGGGATCCTTAAACAAAATAGACATTATATGGCGGGAGCAAAGGCTGGCTATTAATCGTACTCGGCGTACATGTGTAATAGCACTTACTCTCTCCCACTTTCACCTTCCCAATGCCCTGAACACAGAAACCAGCTGTCATATTTATAGCAGAAAATCAATAGTGATAATGCACCATAGTAAATAGTTCAAACCACCCCATACGACTTCTGAGATAGGATGATGGCATTGATAATAAAATATCCCTCTTATGTGAAGCTGAGGGGAGCAACCGACAGATCCAGCAATTAGTGGCATTAGAAGTATCATGGGCCTGATGCAACAATTGTAAAAATACGTTGTCTGCGTATGTTTTCCGGTGTTCTCCTTTCTGAGGAGCAAATGTAACAAACGTGTTCATGGGGAACAGGTGTTGTCCCAACCAAAGAGCATACAGAATACTTTTTCTCTAAAAACCAAGATATCCCTAATACAAACATTAATGCAATTGCAACTATTACTGCAAAAACGTTTTTGCTTTTTTGGACCAACACCGCTCTGGGCGCGGAGGTGAAAATGGCTGTTCCTCAGCAATGGGCCGACCACATGGATACATTGCTAAAACCAGAGGGTAAAAGGAAACGCAATAAGACTAATAGCAAAGGCAAATGTTCCCAGTGTCCGTTAGAGGCTCACTGGTGGACTCCTATTGTTCATCAACGTCGGCACTATTGAGCACCAGCGGTGGAGCTGTACGATCCTAGCTCTTGGAGAAATCCCACGTCGCACAGGATAGTACCTCCCTTCAGTGAAGCACGTTCAGTCTATCCTGTACAATGTCCGAACAATGCACCAATATTGCCTTTCCCTAAACTACGGTTGGTACCATAGGCAAGGTACACCCTATCCTGCACAGTCCATCCCTACTAATCTGACTTCTCCTTTGGTGCACTGTTTCTCTGTCGGGGCGCAAATTGTACCTAGCTACTCCAGACACAGAGGGGCCAGTGGAAATGGGCTCATCAACAGCTTTGATCCCTGGGGGCACTGCTTCAATTAGTATCTCATTGTTCTCTGCTTCCGTTTGGGTCCAGGTGAGCTTAGTGTCAACCCATTTATTAAACGCCCAAACAACAACCAACACATATTTCAAGTTCTTAACTCGATCCATCTCTATGTAATCTAACTGGAGGACCTCAAAAGAGAAAGTGGGAGGTGCAAAATTACCAGGTGACATAGGGGTACCCTTTCCAGGATTGTGCATTATAAACACCATACAGTATTTGACCAAATGGGGGGCAGTCTTTGGGATGTAATCAATCTGCCCTACAGGGTCTAACAACTTACAAATACCTTTAGCACTAATGTGAGCTGGCCTGCATGCCATGGTGACTACGGGAAGAACATATGCATTTGGTAGCATCCATCTCTGCTTTCCTGACTTGTCAGTCCAACACCCATCCTCATCCTAATTCCTCAATAGTTGCCTCACTTTGTATCTCCTTGACATTTTCCAGCGTATCCTCAAACATGGTGACCTCAGGCACCCACCTAGCGGGACCTGCTACAAACATCTTTTTTATCTTCGTTCGGACTGTCTCCTTAGTTATCTGGTCTACAAATGCATTCCCTTACCCACATTGTCAGTAATTGCCTTGTGGGCTCTGCACTTTATTGTCACTAATTTCTTGGGGAGCGTCAAAGCCGAAAAAAGCCTATGTATAAGAGGGCCATGTTGTATTTTCATCCCATGGGAAGTGAGAAATCCCCTCTGCCCAGAGCCCCCCAAAATTATGCGCGACTCAAAAGGCGTACTGACTGTCAGTTTAGATATTGACAGCCAGTCCCTCATTCAACTCCCAGGCTCGAATAAGGGCAACAAGCTCTACAGCATGGGCTGACTAGTAGGGAACTTGTGACATCTCAACTACCTTGTGCAGTGTTGTGAGTGCGTACGCAGCAGTTGTAGTGCCATCTGGTAATTTAAAACAAGAGCCATCAACATATAGTTCCCCTTGAGGGTCAGATAAGAGAACATCAGTCAAGTCTACCCGTCCTTTTGTCTCTTCCTCCATTCGAAAGATACAATCATGTATATCAATTTCCTCACTCTCAGGAGGGAGGGGTAGCAATGTGGCTCGGTTTAGAGTGGCACATCTTTTAATTGTGACATGTGGTGCAAAGAGAGTCAACTCAAAACTGGCCAGACGTGCACTGGTGAGGTGCTGCTTCTGGTATGTAACCTTTACAACGAAACTTTTACAACGACCTACCATTACAACGCAACTTTTACAACGCAAACTATTACAACGCATTGCTCTGGGGGGCGCTCTAGGATAGGGAATAGGTTAATTTACTATCCAATAACCTTCCCTACTATCCACGGGGACTGGAGTTGGAATAGTAAATTAAACTATTCACTATCCAGCACCCCAAAGCGCTATGCGTTGTAATGGTATGCGTGGTAAAAAACGCGTTGTAAAGGCAGGAGTTGTAAAAGTATGCGTTGTAACGTCATACATCCGCTGCTTCTTGGTCTTCTTCAAAAGTGTATCCACAGCATGGGGTACCATAACTGTTAGGTCAGTATCAAGTACCAGCCAAGCCGATTACCTTATAGAGACGGCCGCAACCGCTCTTAGGCAACTTGCAATAGGGTCAAGAAAAGCAGAACAATAAGCACACAGCCATTGCTTACCTCCAAAGGCCTGTGTTAAGACAGAAAGCACACAACCAGCTGTCTCGTGTGCGCACAGCACTAACAACTTCGTGTAGTCCGGCGTACCAAGCACAGGCGCAGAGCAAAGTGCAACTTTTAATTGCTCAAAAGACTGCTGACATTCAGGTGTCCAAGGGCAGATTTCATGCACATCTTTAGTGGTTAGTACCATCAAAGGCTTTGTTAGTACTGAGTAGAGGGAACTAGTACCGACAATAAGAGGTAAGTCCAATAAAAGCGCACACATCCTTTTGAGTTTCAGGGATACACATTTTAACAATGGTACTGATGCGCTTTCGGTGTCAATCGCCTACCCTCCTTCGACAATAGGTGACCTAAGTAGGTGACCTCGTGTCGACAATATAGAAATTTGGAAAGGGACACCATGTTCGTGGTGTGCCAAATGCAGCAACAATTTAACCATACTGTCTTTGCAACCCTTTTCAGTGTCAAAAGCGATTAGGATGTAGTCCACATACTGAAGCAATACATTACCTGAGGGACGCGTGAGAGACTCAGATTGGCCTTTCTAGGCTTGGCTATATATATATGAGGACTCTCAGTATAGAAAAACCAAAGGTGGTGATGGACGGAGCGTTGACAATACAAACACTCGCCCCCATTCAACTGATCTGGGTTTAATCCATCACCGTTCTTTAGCTCACTCCGCCACCCCAGTTCAGACATGGCCATATGCAAATCAGTCTGACCCTGTGCCTCATGGGAACAGTCCAGCCCGAGCTGCCAAGCCATGTCTTCCCTGGACCGGAATCAAGCTTCCCAGGACCGGTTTCTGGCATTACAGCCGTCTTCAGCCGGGCTTGCTTGACTCCAGTGGCAAAGTGAGCAAGGGACTCACGTCTGAGCATACCCTGCCAAATTAGGGCGAACAAAGAAAAACCAAAGGTGGTGATGGACGGAGCGTTGACAATACAAACACTCACCCCCATTCAACTGATCTGGGTTTAATCCATCACCGTTCTTTAGCTCACTCCGCCACCCCAGTTCAGACATGGCCATATGCAAATCAGTCTGACCCTGTGCCTCATGGGAACAGTCCAGCCCGAGCTGCCAAGCCATGTCTTCCCTGGACCGGAATCAAGCTTCCCAGGACTGCTCACTTTGCCACTGGAGTCAAGCAAGCCCGGCTGAAGACGGCTGTAATGCCAGAAACCGGTCCTGGGAAGCTTGATTCCGGTCCAGGGAAGACATGGCTTGGCAGTTCGGACTGGACTGTTCCCATGAGGCACAGGGTCAGACTGATTTGCATATGGCCATGTCTGAACTGGGGTGGCGGAGTGAGCTAAAGAACGGTGATGGATTAAACCCAGATCAGTTGACTGAGGGCGAGTGTTGGTATTGTCAACGCTCCGTCCATCATCACCTTTGGTTTTTCTTTGTTCGCCCTAAGTTGGCAGGGTATGCTCAGACGTGAGTCCCTTGCTCACTTTGCCACTGGAGTCAAGCAAGCCCGGCTGAAGACAGCTGTAATGCCAGAAACCGGTCCTGGGAAGCTTGATTCCGGTCCAGGGAAGACATGGCTTGGCAGTTCGGGCTGGACTGTTCCCATGAGGCACAGGGTCGGACTGATTTGCATATGGCCATGTCTGAACTGGGGTGGCGGAGTGAGCTAAAGAACGGTGATGGATTAAATCCAGATCAGTTGACTGGGGTTGAGTGTTTGTATTGTCAACGCTCTGTCCATCATCACCTTTGGTTTTTCCCCGACTCTGAGTATAGCCCTGAGGACCACGACAAAATCTAAAGCTTCTGCCAGCGAGTGTAAATCTCAACAATTGCCTGCTGTCTGGATGGATCAGAATACTAAAGAATGCATTTTTCAGATCAACGACAGAAAAGAATTTAGCAGAGGAAGGAATCATTGTCAGAAAGGCAGTAATGTCCGGGACTACTGGGAACTGAGGAACTACAATTTTATTAACTTTGCGCAAATCAATCACAAAACGATAAACATCGGGGTGATCATCAGAGGAACCTGAAGGTGCCCACTTAAGGATGGGAAGAATAGGGCTATTACACTCATTAGCAACAACACCTGACTTAATCAGATCCTGTATAATCTGCAACATCGCTCTCTACCATGCTTGAGGTATTTTGTACTGAGGAACACGAGGCAAAATGGCATTGTCTTTAATTTTAATGGAAACTGGAGGTATCCTCAAGAGTCCTACGGGGTGCATCTTTGGACAGACACTGCTTAATGCTGACCACTTTCAGACCCATTGTCGTATAAACACCTTGCCAAACATATAAAAACTACATTTTTAAAATATAGACTAGGCTTGTTGCCATGCACAAAGCAATTTCCACATTGGCTGAAAAACAAACCTGATTCTAATTGCCGTTTATGTGGGGCATCGCAAGAAGATATGCTGCATCTCCTCTGTACCTGTACAGATCTAACAGAAGAAAGGAGACCGCTTCTAGAACCGCTTTTCAACCAAAGAGGCATTCCCACACGGAGACAGGCTGTGCTGGCATGTTTTGCATTTGAGGACACGCAGCTTAATTGCCGGTTTTTAAAACGTTTTAGGACAAGTGGAGAACAAAATGCTAAGTCAGAACAGCACTACAGCTGACAAGGAAAAAGAC
This sequence comes from Lissotriton helveticus, assembly GCF_964261635.1. Classification (NCBI taxonomy): domain Eukaryota; kingdom Metazoa; phylum Chordata; class Amphibia; order Caudata; family Salamandridae; genus Lissotriton; species Lissotriton helveticus. Next base: position 1,077,069,080 of record NC_136068.1, read on the forward strand.
TGACACGGTTATAACATTCTCTTGTACTTTTAATGGACTGTAAACACCATTTTGTCATGTCTTTTAATCGATTTTAATTTTTTTAACTTGTAATGAGATATTTGTAGCACGGGTTTTAAGTAACTCTGCTAAATAAAATAAACTTGAAAAAACACCTTCCGGAGAACAATAAATGGTAGCACACAACTTTTCTAATAGATCTAAGCCTATCAGATTTGCTCCACAGTTAGATGTCAACAAAAATGGCGAGTCCACAGTAAAAGGACCTATGGTCAGTGTAAGAGGTTTGGAAATAGGGCTTATAACCGTTACACCAGAAAATCGTACCAAAGCATTATTAAGGCCAGACAGAGCTGCCAGAGGACCAGTGAATGAGAGACAGAGCTATTCATTGCACCTGTATCACCTTAGCTGACAGATTAACGGGGATAAATCTCTCCAGTGTGCGTTATCGAATGGACCCCCACTAGCACTAGGGGCGGAAGTCCAACTGCAGGTTAAGGACAGTTTTAAATACTTGGGCATACAGATTCCCAAAAGGATGCCGAATTTCTTGCAGGGAACCTACAGCCACAGCTAGACAGGTTAAAGAGAAACGTTGCCCACTGGAGAACCCTGCCGATTTCCCTTATGGGCACCGCAGTTCTTTTTAAAATGATGTCCTTACCGAGGATGCTATTCGTTCCGTAGAACACGCCATGTCCAGTTTCGGATAAATTCTTTAAAGAAGTGGAGGGTGAACTAAGGACACTATTATGGGATGGCGGAGGTGCAAGGATTGCATTAACTAAGTTACAGAGAGGCATGTATAACGGTGGCCTGGCCATACCGGACATTCTGAAATATTATTGGGCATCGCAGTTAATGGTTATTAATGTTTGAGTGTTTCTGGACAGGAAAGATCCAGCGTAGCGTGTGGACCACTGGACGATGGATGCAAGAGGGTACATGGGGCACTATACACGTGTGAGGTGAATAAACACATGCTAGCACCGTGATAAATTTGTCGCACGAGTGAATCACACTATCACGCAATTCACTGCTGTGGTCTACAGATTTAATGTTGCAAAGTCACATATTGCGTTTCTCGCTGTTCTTTTTCTTGGTTATGAATTGACAAATGAGGGTACGGGTTTAGCAGCCCATTTTTGGGAGAAATGTGCTCAATTGCAACCTCCATCTACCTTTAAAAAAATTGCAGTCTCTGCTGGGAGTCTTACATTTCGCATTTTATGCTTTGATATGCTCCTCCTTTTCAGCTTCTTCCTGGCTTCCGGAAACCACCGCAGTGTTGTGTACTTTACAGTCTGACTGGCTTGCTACGCAGTATTTACAGACTAGATTGAATGCTACCAATTTGCTCATCCGGATTTTGCCTGGTCACGATCGGTTTCACTTATGTAACTTTTAATGAGGGTGACACAGTTCCAATCTCTTATAAATCACATCTGTATACTCCTAGCAGAATTGTGTTTTTCTTGTACTGAAAAAATTCTGACTGCCGTGCAGATGGCCATTCTAGAAGAAAGCCCTTTTGCTAAAGGTAAACAATTTTTTTTTTCCGCTCGCGCCTGCTTGAGAGGTGGTTACGAAAGCTAGTGTTCCTTATTCCAAAGCTCTGCATCCTCGTTAGATTCAATGGGCTACATCTTTGACGTCGACTGATGTCAGTTGTGTTTTTGACCCTTCCTTGAAAACGCAAAAATGTCTTCAATATGAACATGTTCACCCTCTCTCTTTTTTTGGTTCTTCCACTTGATCAGTACCAATGTATCGTTTACACTGATGGTTCGGCTCAACCGACCATTAGTTCTAAGAAGACTTATTCGGCAGCTTGCGCAGTTGTCACAGGTACAATGAAAGATGGAGTTTTTCACTCTACTGTAGATCATACCCGGTCCCTTGGGGACTGCAGGGCCCAGATGGCTGAATTGAGAACTCTCCTTTTGGCTCTCAAATATGCTGATCCTGAATTACCCACCCTTGTTGTGTGTGATTCTTTTTATTGTGTACAATTTTTTAATGCCAATTTGTTTTTGGGGAAACAAAATGAGTGTCGGGATTCCAAAGGTAGCAAGATAATGCATAAAACGCTTTGAGTTTAAATGGCCGCTCTTAAAGAATGCCTGCCACTTACACTTATCATCCATACATTGGGACATCAACGTGTGGAAGTGCACACTGTTGAAAATTTGATAGCTGATGGAGCTGCCAATTCTGCAGTAGCCACAGCTACTTGTTCTATGACTAAAATAGACAATTACATTTTAGTAGCTTTTGCCGCTTGTAGGGAGGGTACTCTGTTTCCTATGGGGTTTCCTTGACAATACACTTATCAATTAACTACTGACAAAGTTCCTTTTATGTCCATTCCTGAGGTTGACAATCACTTGATTCCAAGCCTTGACCGCAGATCGTCTCTTATAGAGGCCTCCCATGAAGGCATGGCTTCTGCTCACCCAGGAGTAGTGTCTACTGTTTCTCTTTTACAGCAACGCTATTGGTGGTGTGGTTTCTACCCACAGACTCGCACATATGTCCTTTTGGATGCATTATCTTGATCATTGCGGGCCTCTTCTATCCGATAATGCATTCAAATACATTTTGGTTGCAGTGGATTTTTGCCCTATGTTCCTTTGAGTTTGGCCATAGCGTTCTGCTGACACTCACACTGTGTCCAATTTGGTATGTACCTAGGGTGCATGGAATCAATTTAGAGAGAGAGCATCTGGGCTGTGGGTCTGATTGGCGGGCCCACAGCCACACTAGAGTCGAAAAACCAGAGTATCACGGCAGAGGGTGGGGGGGACCATGGGGGGCAGACCCTACTCTCCTACAGATACCCCCACCCATTTTACACATTCAAAATTGGGGGACTTGTTGAATAATTTGATTTTTCACTTTGATCTATCCTATGTAAACGAATTATGCTTACCATTGATACCCTTTCAGCCCACCTTCAATGAGAGAGGGTACAACTCGATTATCGATTTTGCACTTCTATCATCCAGGTATTCAGCATTTGTGTCCTCATGGGAAATAATTGACACCCTATTGAGTGATCACTACCCTATTTCTGATTGGTGGTTGTATCTGGTGTTTCTATTGGGTTAGTGTTAATGTCCTCATTGGTTGGGGATTTGAGGGTTCGGGTTGGTTTCTGGGTCTGTGATTCAATCATTGTTGGGTTGGGACTAGGGCTAGGGTTAGGATTTCTATTGGAGGTAGGGACTAGGGCTGCCTGTATCATTGGCTGCTTGGACTTGGGTTGGGACTACTGGTAGAACTAAGACCTTTATTGGACGTAGAGATCAGGGTTTTTATACTGATTAGTTGCTTGGACTAGGATCCTAAGATTGGCAGTAAGGTCCTGGTCTCCTATTGGTTCTAGATTTTAGGGCTAGTTTGTGATTGGATAGTGTTAGGGCTAGGGTTCCCATTGGCTGAAGTGGTCACCTGATTACTAGGGCTACACAAGGCCAGGGTTAGTGCGTCTCAGCCCAGGCATCGAGGCTAAGAGCAGAGAGGACCAGGGTAGTTGGCTGTTTGAGCCTGTTCGAGACTGGTCGGGACTAGGGCCAGAAATGCTGCCCTTTTTCTTATTTCTCTTCCTACTGCTAAGACCTAAAAAAAAAAACATCTTTCACTCTTTTATCCCTCCACTATCCTTTTCAATCAAAATCAACAGACTAACATGTTCACTCCTCAAATTCCATATTCAACTATACTAATATACTGCCCAAATAACTGAATAACATATCTACTACTCAAATTACTTCATATTTATACTATACAAATTTTTTTTTTTTTAAATGTTTTTATTGTTGCACAAAGAAGAATTCTCATGTAATAGCATATCATTGTCGGTGTTGCATCAACATTCAGCCATCACCGACCAGTAGCGCAACAAGATTTTGTCTTTTTAACTTTTCAACTTAACATCCAATTGTGCGGGCATAGAGTGGTAACTGTGGTAGCATTAAAAAACTGCAGATATTTTATTCCATTATTGCGTCATATTGAGTAAGACCTAGCATCTCATAGGATATACGAGTTTCGATCACATCATTGGCACATTGACATCACAAGACCCATCCGAACCGTGAATGGCCCCCTCCCGCCTCCCACACCTATTCTACTTCTTCCTCCTCATCTGAGCTATCTACGTCCTCTTCCTCAGGTAGCGGATCGCAGAGGTCTCCCCTATAGGAGTTGCACGGCAACCACAGCATGTTCCATTTACGTGGGTTGGCCCTTTGTTGATATACCGCACGTTCCACAACCATGAGCATGTCCATATTCCTGCACCATTGCGCCAAAGTAGGTGTTTCTGGAGCCCCCCATTTCTGCGCTATGTCCCGCTTTGCCAACATCATTCCAATGATTGCCCACTGCCGCCCCTGTGGTGTCAGGTTATTCGGGCCCCAAATATTTAGTAGACAGACCCTGGGATCAGGAGTAATGGGGAGATGCAAGGTTTGGGCGACAGTGCGCATCACTCGCCTCCAGTACTCTACCATACTAGGACAGGACCACAGTGTATGAAACAGTGTGCCTTCTTCCCCGCAACCTCTCAGACAGTAGGGGTGTTCCGCCCTCTGAATTTTGTGATGGACCGTGTGCGTGTAATACACCCGGTGCAGTATTTTTAATTGTACTAATCGGAATCTCGCCGAGATTCCGGCCTCTCTAGGCGACGCTAGTGCAGCATTCCAATTCGCCTCATCAAAGTCCCCGAGCTCATCCTCCCATTTGCGTCTCAGTGTCTGTAGCGGGTCAGGCAAATTGTTCACTAGCTTGCGGTATGTTAGGGAGGTGGCGCTAGCCTCCATGTAGTCTGTAAGAAGTCGGTCCTCTAAAGGCACTATACTAATTTTAAACACAAATCCTTTATGGGTTCTGGAGTGGCGTGCTACTAGACAGAAAAGCGCTTCAACACCCATCAGGGGTAACAAGTGCTATATGAATGCTGATCTTTCTTCCCCTTTTATCCCTCCGCTATCCTTCTCACTACAAGTAACAGACTAATATCCACCACTGAAATGACCTCATATTTCACCATATTAATTCACCACTAATCCTTTATAGGCTTCCGGAATAGCGTGCGTCAACAAGCGATAAATAAATACAAACCTTTGTCCTCCTCTATCCTTCTGCTATCATTCCATATCCAAATAACTGACTATACTAATACAACACTAATTCTCTATGGGTCCCGGAGTAGCGTGCTACCCGACAAAAAAGCGCTTCGACGCCTCGTCAGGGGTAGTAAGCGCTATATAAATGCAATTACAATAAAATACAATAAATACAATATGCCTGTGGCGCTTTCCATTCAAACCAGGGTCTGGCTTTTGCCTATTAAGGCTTACCAGGATTCGATGACGTCCGTGGGAGTGTGGGAGTACAAGTGCATTTCTCGTCTCGATATAGGCCAGAGGGCAATTTTGTTGTAGAGCAGATAAACCGTGACTTAAAGCAATCTTTAACAGCAAGGGCACACTATTTTAAATTGGTTCCCACTTTTTTTTTAACTAAATATATGTTTACTCACCAAAATAATATATACATCCCTTTTGATAACTTAGGCCTGAAGGGATATGACTATTGGAAAGACCATATTAAATTGAAATCCGTATCGGGGACGAAGTCTTGGCAAGGCCAAGGTACAGAATCTCTATTCCGAGCATGCCTGAAACCTACACAGATTATTTTTCTTAACGACCCAGTCCACCTGACTGCTTGTTTGGGATTGGCAAAGATTAAAGAAATTAATACTCCCATGATTCCATCCTTGGCCCTTTTTGATAATGGGCAGTCTTATTCAAATTCTACTGAATATCAACTAAATTGGATGATAAGAAATGGTCCATTTAATTCTTCTATGACCGTTCCACCTGGGTGGGCTTTGTGGCCGACAGACATGAATGCTTGTCATTCTCGTTTCATGAACACTACTTCAGGGTTCACATTAAATAGACCTGATCCACGTTCCACACAGACACCACATCCTAACACTGTTCCAACTTATTCCGTGGGTATAATATGTCCGCAATGGTTAAAATATTCCACATTGTCTTCCATGAAGCAACATCGTTCTCTCCTACCAGAAGACAAACCTTTCTGATTTCATTTTGGGTCCGAAATCCCCTCGTTCGAAATGATTTGTTTATCCTGCATATAATTAATTTTGGAAATTGTCGTGAATTGAGGATGCTGTACTCTTAGGCAAAATTGATCAGGATAATTGAGATAAATTGTTTGCTGTTGTTGATAGCAGTATTAATACATTATCATCTCGTATTTATACTTTAGATAATATTGCGTCTTCTGTTATTGATATTGTACAAAATGAAGTGCCTACCCTGTATCATGGTCTTTCTCAACTTCGATCAGTTATGCAATTTGATTGGATACTGCAAACACTTAAAATTGTGTGCGTTCCTTGGCATTATCTAAATTGTAGTGCTTTGTTCTTACCATTCAATTTAACACCAAAAAAGCAATTAATGGCTATGACGGACGCTGGTTACACTATGCTACATATAGAGAAACGTGAACAACTTCCCTTCTTAGTAGCGGAAACTGATTCCGCGGTTTGGTTAATATACAGTGTAATCTTGTTGCTCATCTCAATGTTTCAGTTCACTTCCTGCATGAAACAATTCCCCGTAGGTAGATATGAACCCCATGGGAGCAGTTATATACATGAGTTATTTTACCTGCCTTTTATATATCGTTGTCAGCGAGCTGAAAGGGAAATTTTTCTCACGGGGACGAATGTGACTCAACTGCCAGTCATTCCCTTGTGTGTCAACAAGTAAAAATCCCTGATGCTTGTAATGTTTCTACCCCCTATTTGGCTTGTTATTTGAAAGGAACTCCAGTTCCCGCAATTATTCCCACCCTCAAATTGTTTCCGAATGGCAGTAATCTGGGCTGTTGTGGTCTGCGGGTGGGAATTCTGTATGTGGTGTCTGTTACCCAGTTAGTTACTTGTTGAAACAATGTACACATGCGAGACCTTTTAAATGCCGGTGGCGAGAAAGTCTCGTGAAATACAATCATTGTTAAACACAAATCTCCCCTTACATTTTGGGGAATTGACACAGCAAATATTTTATTATTTATATTATTTATTTTATTGGCACACTTTTTTAAACTTGTGGGCTCCTGCCTAGTGACTTCTTTTCAAACTGCTTTGTGACTTCTTTTCAATCATTCTTTAGAGTCATCCCAGCATTCATATGTTCAATTTATCCAGCATATTCAGGGCATTTTCATCGTGCTGTTCCTTCTTTCTGCAATGACTGCTCCATCTGTGGTCCTGCCTGGACAGACATCGCTGCAGCTGTACTGTGAGCGAATGCTACAACTTTTTGGAATGGTGCCCTTAAATGCTGAATTTTGTCTAACCTTCAATATGTTCATTTCACCTGTGTGCAACCTGTGTTTTATTACATCAGGTGCCCCTTTCAGTGGACCCTGGATATATGCCTGGCTACACCATCTGATGCTGCCCTGGATTTTGAACTGTTGATGGATCCCTTAGTAGCCCATAACCAGGACTGTTCCATTGGTATGTGGGCTTGTGTACAACCCAGCGTTGGGACCCGTGACCCGAGGTGATCCCTGTGCAAATGCACAGCGTCCCGTGGATCTCAGAGTTTCATCCAAGTTAAAACTGTTTCTCATTGTCTGTCCTATCGGCTACTGGAAACGAGGACCATGTTTGTTCCTTTGACCTGCTTAATTGGATGGCTGCTATTTTAATTTGGAAGGCTCGGATATCTTACTGGAATTATTCATTTTCGCTCCATTTGGCATCTTACATTCTGGGTCCCGGCGATACGCTGTAATTGGATATATTTTTGTTAACACAATTTTCATTTCATTCGGCAATACTATGTTCGAGGCATATGAGCTGCAGATCTTACACTGCATTCGATCGCCACCTGGTGTTGGGCTCGGATGATTGCATGTTGTTGTCGTCTTGGAAGAAGTCTTTGTAGTCACGAGATAAGTGACTCCTCCCTTGGACGATAGTGCGCATGGGCATCGGCTCCATCCTTGGATTGCTTTTTTACGCCACTGGGTCGGATGCAACTTTTCCGCTCTGGTTCGAAAATCGACTTTTCGAAGACTTCGACGCGCAAAACTTTCTAAAAAAAACCCCTTTAACTCCAATATACATAGACTCGACCTCATCACTTCGATTCCGGTCATCAACGCGGGCTGTCGGGCCTACCCACGCGGTGAGGCCTACACCTCATGGAAAGGACACCATTCAAAAGATGCCCCGGGGGTGGAGCAAAATTTCCACACCGCGACCATCATGAGGTGTGTAACCTGTGTTTATCACCTGAACACGACGAGTCGAACTGCCCAGGTTGTGCGTCCTTTCGATCCAAGAAGACCATTCGAGATCGGAGGGCCCGTCGACGCGACATGCAGAGATCAGCTCCGGAACCGTTGAATATTTTCGAAGGTCCATGTGTCCCCGAGGAAGATTCCGATGATCTCCAGATCGTATCTGAGACAGACGAATCCGATGACTCCATACCATCAAGTCAAGGCGTGAGTACGACTGCCCCTACCCCAGCCGAACCACCTAAACCAAAGGCTAAGGTCAAAACTCCGCCTTAGGGGCTCAGGCGAGACCGAGACATTGCTTCGAAAGAAAATATTAAAGCCTTCCGGTAGCTCCATTCTGAGCAAACCGCAGGTGCCGATATGACCAGCTCCCTCGGCACCAAAACCGAAAGAAGTCCCGGTTCCGAAAAAGACCCAGAAACGGTCGACTCCTAAAGACAATACGGCACCGAAACCAATGAAACCTGCTTCCACCCCAAAATCTTTGGTGCTGAACCCCACAAAACCTGTTTCCGATGCCTCCAAGCCCTTGAACCAGGCCTTGACTCCGAAAACAATATCTTAGGTGCCCAAAAGTACACCACTAGACTATACAACAACTCCTAAGGCTAAAGACAAACAAAAACCAGGCCCGGAGCAGTAAAAATTGGCGCCGAAAGTAATGTTCGAGGCATATGGGCTGCAGATGGTACATTTATGAATAGATCGCCATCTGGTGTTGGGCTCGGATGATTGCACTTTGTTTTTCTTCTGGAGAAGTCTTTGTCGTCATAGATGACTCCTCCTCTCGGTGTTAGTGCGCATGGGCATCGGCTCCATCCTTAGATTGTTTTTTTCCGCCATCGGGTTCGGATGAGGATCGAAGCGCTCCGGACCGACTTCAACAAAGAAGGTTATAACCGGCGCGTATTCCTTTCCAAATCGACGGTATCGTTATCGAACGCGACTTTACTCCATACCGACGCGGTTCGAAGGACGACGACTACGAGAAACTCGACGTAGTCCAGCCCGGGGTCCATGGAAAGGACTCCATTCAAAAAATGTCCAACGTGTGGTGGTAAGTTCCCACACAAGGACCTACACGAGGTGTGCAACCTCTGCTTGTCCCCTGAACACGAATCCAGGGACTGTGAGGCCTGTGCAGCGTTCTCTTCAAAGTCGACGATTAGAAACCGTCGAGCCAGAAGACACGAGGTATCGAGAATGCAGTCACAAGCAATCCCGGAGCTGTTCGAGGACCAGCACCCAGAAGAGGAGGAAGAAGAGGCCGACGAGGCGGGGTCAGGAGCGGACGAGTCCGACGTCGAGGAAATCGACGTCCAACAAACCGTGAGTGACGACGTCCCTTTACCAAAGAACAGACCCCGCACGGTGTCGACCCCGCCCTCGAGCCCGGTCAGACAACCGAAAAAAGTTTCCAACGCCCCGCCTTCGAGCCCGGCAACGAAACAGAAACCGAAACACTCGGTCTCCCATCATAGTGGTTCCGGCTCCGATAAACGGACCACATCGACACCGAGGCACCAAGTCAAGGAAAGCTCGAAGTCGAAGCAGTCCATGTCGACACCGAAGCACGCTTCGGCGTCGAAAACACCCTGGACACCGGGGACATCTTCGATACCGAAGAAATCGGATCCGAATAAAATCTCGGCACCGAAAATACAAATGGACATTCAAAAGAAAAGACACCTTTCGGAACCGAAAACTGCGGTACCGACACAGGAACACGGGACTGATCCTAAACAAAAGACTTTGTTTATTGACCCAAAGACTGGCAAGGTAGTCACAGAACTACCTAAAAAGAGGAAGAATGAACATTCGGACGACAAGACTCATCCGAAGAAGAGAACAATGGGGACGAATACAACTCCTCCCTCTTCTCCAAAACCTCACACACCATCTTCTCCTCTTCCTCACAATAGGCCAAATATTCCTCCCACACGACCATCTACACCTACAACAGATGGAGAGAGTGACACAGGGGAGGGGGAACATCCTGGGGATGATGAGGACACAATCCCAGAGGAGGCAGACCCATGGGAAGAGTATAATGTAGGGTCAGATAATGATACCGACCCTGAATCGTATCCCTCAAAACCTTCACCTCCTGATGACAATACTGGGTTTGCACAACTCATTAATAGAGCAGCAACATATCATAAGGTAGACCTACATACATAACCTCAAATACAGGACTTCTTATTAGAAACACTACCTACTGCACAAAGAACATCAGGAACACTACCAATGCTTAAGGGCCTTCTCAGTCATGCATCAGAGATATTCAAAGACCCAGTGAGGGCTAGGGTATTGAACCCAAGAATCGATAAAAAATATAGGGCAGCTCCAAAAGACCCAATATACATTAAAGGACAAATTCCTCTAGACTCACTAGTGGTCACAAACGCTCGTAAGAGAGCAAACTCTTTATCTACAGGAGAAGCTCCACCTCCTGACAAAGAGTCTAAACTAATAGATGCCTCTGGCAAAAGAGTAGCATCTCAAGCGGCAAACAGTTGGCGCATAGCTAATACGCAAGCACTACTTGCAAGGTATGACAGAGCGCATTATGATGAGTTAGACAAACTCATCACACATCTCCCTAAAGAACATCAAAAGAGGGCAGATCAACTCATACAAGAAGGAAAGTTAATTACTAACACTTCAATAAAGTGCGCCCTAGACGCGGCAGAAACTGCAGCAAGGTCTACAAACACAAGCATCATGTTAAGGAGACATGCATGGCTCAGAGTATCAGGGTTCAAACAAGAGGTACAAACATCGTTACTGAACCAACCTTTTGATGGGAAAACACTTTTCGGCACAGGGACAGATGAGGCCCTAGAAAAGATGAAGAAGGATACCGAAACGGCTAAATCAATGGGAGCATTGCAACAGCCGACACAAAGAGGTTCCTTTCGTAGATCCACCTATAGAGGAGGATCCAAAAATACAGGTACAAGCCAGCAACAAACCTCTTTTACACCTACATCACCCAGAGGTAATTCCAGAGGTAGTTACAGAGGTAACAACAACAAGGGTAGAGGTCGCGGAAACAACAACAACCGCAACTCTCCAACCCCAAAGCAGTGACTTCATACAGCTCCCCCCAGACCATATAACACCGGTCGGGGGACGCCTATCACAGTTCCTACCTGTCTGGGAAAACATCACATCAGACAGGTGGGTGAGACAAATTATCCAACATGGTTATTGCCTAGAATTCACAGCTACCCCACCAAACATCCCCCCCAAACAGCGTCCAATGAAACAAGATCACCTAACACTGTTAAAACAAGAAGTACTATCACTGCTAGAAAAGCATGCCATAGAGAGGGTTCCACAGCACCAACAAGGAACAGGAGTATACTCCCTATACTTCCTAATTCCCAAAAAGGACAAGTCTCTAAGGCCAATACTGGACCTAAGACCTCTCAACGCATACATAAATTCGGAACATTTCCACATGGTCACGCTCCAACAAGTACTTCCTTTACTGAAGAAAGGGGACTTTCTTTCTACACTGGATCTAAAAGACGCTTACTTTCATATCCCTATTCACAAAGCCCACAGGAAATACCTCAGGTTTGTGGTAGAAGGACAACATTATCAGTTCAAAGTCCTTCCGTTTGGTGTCACAACGGCACCAAGGGTGTTCACAAAATGCCTGGCAGTGGTGGCAGCTCACCTAAGAAGACAACAAATACATGTCTTCCCATACTTGGACGACTGGCTGATAAAGGCCAGGTCACAAGAGGAATGTCTTCAAAACACACAAAAGACAATTCGGCTACTACACCAGCTAGGGTTCACGGTGAACTACACAAAGTCACACCTACAACCAAACAAGGTTCAACAATATCTGGGGGCTACTATAGACACAGAAAAAGCCAAAGTATACCCCAACCCAGTCAGGATCCAAACAATGCTTACAATCATTCAAAGATTTCAGCCACAACACTCACTAACAGCAAGAGTGTTCATGCAGCTATTAGGCATGATGTCATCCTGCATACTGCTAATACCATATGCCAAACTACAAATGCGTCCGCTACAAGAATGCTTAGCGACACAGTGGAATCGGGCTCAAGGGCAGATTACAGATCTGGTGTTGGTAGACGACCGCACACACCGCTCTCTGAAGTGGTGGAACACAACAAACATTGCCACGGGGCGGTCGTTCCTAGAACCGATTCCACAGGTGACAATAACAGCGGACGCATCGCTCACAGGATGGGGAGCACATATGGACAAATACACAGTACAAGGAAGGTGGAGTGTGCAGGAAAGAACACTGCACATCAACCATCTAGAACTACTAGCAGTGTTTCTAGCATTGAAAGCCTTCCAGATACATGTTACCAACAAAGCAGTCCTGATCAGAACAGACAACATGACAGCAATGTATTATATTCAAAAACAGGGGGGACGCACTCTCTCCAACTATCCAGACTAGCACAGGAAATTTGGGGATGGGCCATTCCTCAAAACATCTACCTGTTCGCCGAACACCTACCAGGAGTCCAAAACCAGATAGCAGACATCTTAAGCAGACAGTCAGAACAAATACACGAATGGGAACTGCACCACCAAATACTGCAGCCATTCTTCCAAAGATGGGGACAACCAGAGATAGACCTCTTTGCCACTCATCAGAACGCAAAATGCCAAAGCTTCGCGTCCAGGTATCCACATCACCTGTCGCAGGGCAATGCGTTATGGATAAATTGGTCCAACAAATTTGCATACGCTTTTCCCCCTCTCCCACTAATTCCATTAGTGGTCCGGAAGCTGCAACAACATTCAATGACCCTGATACTAGTGGCACCCACGTGGGCAAGACAGCCGTGGTACACCACACTCCTGCAACTCTCACAAGTGCCACACCAAAAGTTACGAATTCTACCCATGCATCTTACACAGAACCATGGAGAAATAATGCACCCAGATCCGACTCAATTGAACTTAGCGATCTGGCTCCTGAAATCCTAGAATTTGGGTACCTAGATCTACCTCCAAATTGCATGGAGATAATTAAACAAGCGAGACGTCCAACCACCAGAGCATGTTATGCAGCTAAGTGGAAGAGGTTTGCTATACACTGTACTAATAACAATATCAACCCTCTGGACGTATCAACAAAGGAGATTATTTGCTACTTATTACACTTACAGCAATGTAATCTAGCGTACACATCTATCAGAGTACATCTAGCAGCTATAGCAGCGTACCTACAGAACAGGCAACACATATCACTGTTCAGAGTACCAGCGATAAAGGCATTCATGGAAGGCCTTAAAAGAGTCATTCCACCAAGATTACCACCTTCCCCTGTCTGGAACCTCAACGTAGTACTCACCAGACTAATGGGGCCACCCTTCGAACCTATGCATAGGTGCGAAATACAATTCCTTACATGGAAGGTGGCTTTCCTTATAGCCATTACCTCACTCAGGAGAGTAAGTGAATTACAGGCATTGACAATACAAGAACCATTCCTACAGTTACACCAGAATAAAGTGGTTCTTAGAACAAACCCAAAGTTCTTGCCTAAGGTAATTTCAGCATTCCACATCAATCAGCCAGTGGAATTACCAGTCTTCTTTCCAAAGCCACAGACGGTGGCAGAAAGGGCTCTACATACACTAGATGTCAAAAGAGCCATTTTGTACTACATAGAAAGAACACAAAACTTTAGGAAAACTAAACAACTATTTGTAGCATTTTCCCCAACACATAAGGGCAATCCTATCTCTAAAGCAGGCATCGCTAGATGGATTGTAAGATGTATACAAATATGTAACATTAAAGCAAAGAGAACATTAACTGTTGCTCCTAGAGCTCATTCTACACGAAAAATAGGAGCATCTATGGCATTCTTAGGGAACATTCCCCTAGATGACATATGTAGAGCAGCAACTTGGTCTACACCACATACATTCACAAAGCACTACTGTGTTGATGTACAGGCTGCACAACAAGCCAGAGTGGGCCAAGCTGTATTAAAAACTCTATTTCAAACAGTTGCGACAGACACTGGTGACCACCGCTAGGGAGGTAACTGCTTTACAATCTATTCATAAATGTACCATCTGCAGCCCATATGCCTCGAACGGAATATGCTACTTACCAGTATGCATCTGTTCTTGGCATAGAGGGCTGCAGAGTGGTACATGCCCTCCCGGCCTCCCCGGAAACCTGTGTCTGTCCCAACATTGTCTTATTTAGATACACTTACATGGGCATATCTTTATGTACTATACTACACTACTCCATCTAACCCTACTATGGCAAAACAATCTAAGGATGGAGCCGATGCCCATGCGCACTAACACTGAGAGGAGGAGTCATCTATGACGACAAAGACTTCTCCAGAAGAAAAACAAAGTGCAATCATCCGAGCCCAACACCAGATGGCGATCTATTCATAAATGTACCACTCTGCAGCCCTCTATGCCAAGAACAGATGCATACTGGTAAGTAGCATATTCCTTCTGAAGATGAGCTTTTCAGACCTGATCCTCTGCAAAAAAGGATATACATAGACCCAGAAACAGGACAGGTTTCCACCACACCACACAGGAAGAGGAAGTCAGATACAGCACCTACACCTCCAGTGCCTGTCAAGACGAAGAACTCTGCCACATCTCCTATGCACCCTTCTTCTCCTGTATCTCCCTCTCCTGCTCTCCCTTTGAACATTCCAGCTCAAAATTCTCCTCTTCATTCTCCACAACATACACCTCCTCAGGATGCTGATGATGATCAGTATAGCATGGGGGGAGGTAAAGACCCAGATGACCCTTTTCCCTACCCAACAGGTTCACCAGACTGGGAGTATCCAAACCCACAGGTAATACCAGATATGCCTGACCCACATATATCCATCTAAACCTTCTCCTCCAGAAGGTAATATTGGGTTTGGCATTCAGATGAGGCATAAGAGGATTTTTTACTAGACACTTGTGAACATTCCCAAAAATCTGTGCAAATACTCGCAATGATTAAAGGAACATTCCTAAAAATCTGTGCAAATACTGGCAATGATTAAAGGAGTTATTAAACATGCCCCAGACGTGTTTAAAGATCCTGTACGAGCTAGAATCATAAACCCAAAGATAGAAAAAAAGTACAGACCAGCTCCTGAGTATCCTTGTTATATTAAGGGACAGCTACTCTTAGACTCCCTAGTAGTTTCAAACGCTAGGAAAAGAGCAAACTCACAAACATCAGGAGATGCACCACCTCCGATAAAGAATCCAAAATCATAGATGCTTTGGGAAAAAAGAATAGCTGCCCAAGCTAGTAATGCATGGCGCATTGCTAACACACAGGCCCTCCTAGCAAGATATGACAGGGCTCACTATGATCAGCTAGAGAAGCTCTTACAACATCTACCTAATCAATATAAGGCACAAGCAGATGACCTCATACAAGAGGGTAAGCTTATATCTAATGCCTCCATTAAATGTGCACTAGATGTAGCAGACCCTGCATCCAGGGCAATAAACACTAGTGTCCTTCTTAGACGTCACGCGTGGCTACGCATTTCAGGATTTAAGCAAGAGGTACAGACTACTATCTTGAATCAACCATTCAACCAACAGTTGTTTGGTCCAGAAGTAGACACAGCTCTGGAAAAAATAAAAAAAGACACTGATACAGCCAAGTCTATGGGAGCTTTGCAGTCCACCCAAGCAAGAGGCTCCTTTCGCCACTCCTTTTACAGAGGAGGCTCCAAACGAGCTGGAGCAGACAATTCAGCTTCTTTTAAAACTAATACAGCAGCATTCTCTAATAAAGGATACTTTAGAGGGGGCTACAGAGGTAATAACAATAAGGAAAGAGGTCGAGGTAACAACAACAATCGATCCTCTTTCACCACTAAACAGTGACTTCCTTCAGCTCCCTCAACAGCATACAACTCCTGTAGGGGGGAGATTAACACAGTTCCTACCTGTCTGGAATTCCATCATAACAGACAAGTGGGTAAGACAGATTATCCAGTATGGTTACTGCCTAGAGCTTACAGCTACCCCTCCAAATATACCACCCAGACAGCGTCCAATGTCCACAGAACATCTAACGCTGCTCCAACAAGAGGTTCTCTCATTGCTACAAAAAGATGCAATAGAGCTAGTTCCATTGCAACATCGAGGAACAGGGGTCTACTCACTCTACTTCCTAATACCCAAAAAGGATGGGACACTAAGACCAATTCTAGATTTGAGGCCTCTCAATCTGTATATACACTCAGATCATTTTCACATGATCACTTTACAGCAAGTGCTCCCATTATTGCAACAAGGCGATTTCCTCACTACACTAGACCTCAAAGATGCCTACTTTCACATTCCCATACATCCTTCTCACAGGAAGTATCTCAGGTTTGTGCTAGAAGGACAACACTATCAATTCAAAGTCCTTCCATTCGGGGTAACAACTGCACCAAGAGTGTTCACAAAGTGCTTAGCAGTAGTAGCGATTCATAAAAGGGGGTGGTGATGGACAGAGTATCTGAACTAAGCAGAACACTCCTACCCAGTCAAAAGATCAGGGCTTGATCCATCACCGTTTTTTAGCTCACTGCACCATCCCAGTTCAGAACCTGGCTACATGCAAATTAGTCTGGCCCTGGCCCAGTGCATCATGGGAACAGGGCAGACCAAACTACCAAGCCAATTCTTTACTAGCAGTAGTAGCAGCACATCTCAGAAGACAACAGATCCATGTCTTCCCATACTTAGACGATTGGCTCATAAAGGCCAAGTCATTCAACCAGTGTGTTCAACACACATCTCACGCAATTCAGACACTGCACAACTTGGGGTTTACAATAAACCACACCTAGTCACATCTACAGCTCTCTCATGTACATCAATACCTAGGGGCCACCATAAACACCAATACAGCTCTAGCTTATCCCAGTCCAGCCAGGATACAGAGCATTCAAGCCTTAATCACAAGGTTTCAAAACCAACACTCTCTCCCAGCCAGAGTGTTCATGCGATTAATAGGCATGATTGCATCTTGCATTTTTATTGAACCATATGCAAGAATGCAAATGCGGCCATTGCAGGAATGTCTAGCACATCAGTGGAATCAGGCACAAGGACAACTGACGGACCTGGTGTTAGTGGACAGCCGCACACATCGCTCTCTGCAGTGGTGGAACACCAAAACTTGTCCAGAGGGCGGCAGTTCCTCGAGCCTGTTCCACAAATAGTACTGACAGAACGCATCCCTGACAGGTTGGGAGCACATCTGCTCCACCACACAACTCTGGGAAGATGGACTGCTCAACAAAAGGTGCTTCACATCAATCGCCTAGAGTTGCTCGCAATTTTCCTGGCACTAAAGTCCTTCCAAGTACACTTACAAAACAAAGCTGTCTTAATCCGGACGGACAACATGTACTACATACAGAAACAAGGAGGCACACACTCCCTGCAACTGTCCCAGCTCGCACAAAACATTTGGAGATGGGCCATTCCACAAAACATTTATCTGCTTGCAGAACACCTTCCAGGAGTTCACAATCACATAGCGGATCTGTTAAGTCGACAAACACAACAGATTCACGAATGGGAACTACATCTGCAAGTTCTTCAAACATTCTTTCACAAGTGGGGTCATCCAGACATAGACCTGTTTGCCACACACGAAAACGCAAAATGTCCAACCATCGCCGCCAGGTTTCCACACTCGTTGTCCAAGGGCAAAGCAATATGGATGAACTGGTCAGACAGATTTGCGTATGCTTTTCCGCCAACCCCACTAATACCACTAGTGCTACGCAAGTTCAGACAACAGTCTCTCAAACTGATCCTGGTAGCTCCCACATGGGCAAGCCAACCGTGGTTCACCACACTACTATAACTCTCTCTAGTTCCACACCAAAGACTGTCTCTGACACATCAATCCTTTAAAAAAAAAATATATATTTTTATTAGGTTTTTTTCCCTTTGACAATGTACAAAAATACATATAACAGTTGACAGTATTCCCAGGCGACACGCTTGTGCTTTCTTCCTTTTGTCACGGTAGCTGTTTCATTGTCCCGGTAAGCTTGCGGCCATTTTGACTTGGTTGTGTTGGACAATTGTCTTTCGGCCCTGTCACTAGTTTTAACATACAACATAAACATATAACATAAAAGCTTTGTGCAGATAGTTGTAGATCGACCGTCGGCCATTGTGGTTGTTTCACGCTAGTTTGCCATTATTCAACTGTTTAAGGCGGTCTATACGGGTCCAGGAAACTATCTAAGGTTGACCACATCTCTCTGTTGGGCTTCCTCCAGGGTGTGTGTCTTAGTGCGGTGTTGTCAGCCCCTCTTAGGTACGTCACCCTATTCAGCCACCCTTTGAAAGTCGCCTTGGTGGTGTCTTTCCATTTGGCCAGCACTGTTTTTGTTGCACTTGTCAGGAGGAAGTCCAGAATGTTTTTGTCTTGTTGTGAGGTAACGTCTGTATTGAAGTGTGCTGTGGTTTATAGTGGCAAATTCTTGTTTCAGGGTGCAGCCTAGGGCTTTGTTAGTAAAGTCGAACACCTTCCCCCAGAATTTGCTGACCTTGCTGCAGTAGAAAATAAGGTGAGCTAGGTCGCCCTTCTCTCTATCACAGTTCCAGCAGCGGTCGCTCTCTCTCAGTCCTAGCGTCGCTAGGCGAACTGGTGTCCAGTACACTTGGTGCAGCAGCCAGAATTTCGTTTGGGCTAGCACCGGTGATATCATGTTACTTGTTGGGGACCTCCACATGGTGTGTAATTCTTGTTCTGTGAGTTTGGAGCCTATCTGTGTTTCCCAGTAGCCTGTACTCTTAGCATTGAGATTTGAGGAGACTAGGTGGAGGAGTTTGTACAGGTGGGATACTTGGTTACCCGTCTTGTTTGTTTTCCATGTATTGGAAGATTGAGGGAGCCTGCTTGTTTAGTTTTGCTTTTGTGATGGCCGATTTGATAGCTAAGAAATTGTATAGTTCTAAGTCTGGGAGGGCGTGCTTTTCCTTCATGTTGTTGAAAGTGAGGGGCACACCCTTCTCTTACAGCTGTGCTGGGTGTGAGAATCCTAGTTGTTTCCATGTTATTATGTCTAGGGGTCTACCTCTGTATTTGATTTTGGGGTTTGCCCAGAGTGCTACCCAAAACTAGTTTTTGATGCTGACCTCGAGCTTCTGGTCTACCTTGAGAAGAGCTTGTTTCGTTATCTTGAATATCGGGTTCCCTTTTAGTGTCTGTTGGTGGTGAGGAGGGCTAATGGGTCTATGTTGTCTAGGATGGCTCTCTCCAGCAATAATCAGGTAGGAGTGTATTGCTGATTCTGGAGTACCTAGTGCATCCCTTGTCTGGCAATAAAGGCTATCTGGAAGGTTCTCAGGTCCGCTACATTGAGGCCACCTAGTTTTTTATTCAATCTCAGTTCCGGGAGACGTATTCTCGGCTTTTTGTCTCTCCAGATGAAATTGTTTAGTATTTGATCTATTTTTCTGTGGAAGTCGTCCGTGAGTGCTAGGGGAAGCATGCTCACCAGTAAGTTAACAATGGAGGTAATCATCATTTTAACTGTGTCTATTCTGCCCCACCAGGTGATAAACTTAAGCGACCAGTTTTCCAGCAGTCCTTTTATCTTTTCTAGGGTAGTTTTCTCATTTTGTTCGAGGGTGATTCTTAAATTCTTTTCGAAATTGATTCCTAGATATTTGACAAATCCCGTTTGCTAAGCTAGCCCTGAGTCGCACAATACCTCTTTAGTCGTGTCTATGTTCAGTGGCATACACTCTGATTTATCTCGGTTTAGTTTATAGCCGGAGTCAGTTGCGTACGTGTCTATGGTGTGCATGAGAGCCGGTATGGGTTTGGCAGGATCTTCCGTTGTTATTAGTAAGTCATCCGCGTAGGCTGCTAGTTTAGCTGTGGGGTTATTAATGGTTATGCCTGCTATGTTCTTCTTTTTTGCTCTGATGTCTCTGATCAGTGGTTCTAGTGCCAGTAGGAACAACAGTGGGGATAGTGGGCAGCCTTGTCTAGTCCCTCTTTGGAGGTTAAAAGGGGTCGAAGTCGTTCCGTTGATAGCATTCTGTGCTTTGGGGCTTTTGTAAAGGGCCATGACCTTCTTTGTGAATTTGTCAACCAGGTTGTATGCTTGCATGCACTTCTCTAGGAGATGCCAGGAAACCCTGTTAAAGGCCTTTTCTGCACCTAGCGTGATTGTTACTGCCGAGTTGTATGAATTCGAACAGTGTTCGATGACTTGACAAAGGAGTCTTGTGTTGTCATTTGGCATTCGAGTTTTCATGTAACCTACCTGTGTGTTCCCTATTAGCTGTTGGAGCATTTTGTTGAGTCTTGTTGCTAGGATTTTGGCGTATATTTTACAGTCTAGGATTAGAAGTGATATTGGGCGGTAGTTTTTCGGCCATTGTGGGTCCTTACCCTCCTTGGGGATGACTATAATGTTGGCCTGTGACATCGTCTCTGTTACTACCCCTTCCCTTCCGCAGTGATTAAAAACTTTGGTTAAGACCGGTAGTAGCTGGTCTTGGAAGGATTTGTAGAATGGTGCTGTGTATCCGTCTGGTCCTGGGGCCTTGCTGTCTTTTAGGGCCTTAATGGCTGCCTTGACTTCGAGTGTTTTAATGTCTTGGCCTAGCACTAATGCTTCTTCTGTCGATATCTTGGGTAGGTTTAAGTTCTCAAGGTAGGTCTTCGTTCCTTCTAGATATAGGTTATCGTCTTTGTTGTAGAGCTCCTTATAGAATTCCATGAAAGTGTGTAGGATGTCCTTGTGACGGGTGTGTTTTTTACTGTTAGTATCTGTAATTGATGTGGTATAGTGTTGCCTTTGCTTGTGCTTGAGGTATGATGCTAGGATTTTCCCTGCCTTGTCGGCTTCGCATAGGTTGATTTGTTTATATTTTTTTATCCATAGCCTCGCACGTTCGCTAAGGATTCTGTTGAATTCATATTTTCTCGTTGTGAGTTCCATCAGTGTGTATGAGTTTGTTGTGTCTCCAATGTGCCTTGTTTTTAGTAGTTTGATGTATTTTTCCAGCTGTGACAGCTGAGCCTTCGCTTCACTGTCCATTCTGGCCTTGATTTCTATTAGCACCCCTCTGATGGTTGCTTTGAGGGCCTCCCACAGTGTTTTTAGGTCTACGTCTGGCGTGTCGTTGTCCTTGATGTCGTCATCAATGGCTTTCTGGATTCTACTCTTGTCTTCTTGTTTGGCCATGGTAATATTGTTGAGTCGCCATCTACGGGTCATGTATTGTATTGTAATTGCATTTATATAGCGCTTACTACCCCTGACGAGGCGTCAAAGCGCTTTTTCGGTGGGTAGCACGCTACTCCGGGATCCACAGAGGATTAGTGTTGAATTAGTATAGTGAAACATGCAAGTACATTTTAAGTGGTGGATAGGTTAGTCAGTTATTTGGATTTGGAATGATAGCAGAAGGATAGAGTAGGACAAAAGTTTGTATTTATTTATCGCTCGCTTGTTGACGCATGCTATTCAGGGAGCCTATAAAGGATTAGTGGTGAATTAATATGGTGAAATGTGAGGTAATTTCAGTGGTGGATATTAGTCTGTTACTTGGAGTGAGAAGGATAGCGGATGGATAAAAGGGGAAGAAAGATTTGCATTCATATAGCACTTGTTCCCCTGATGGGTGTTGAAGCGCTTTTTTGGCGAGTAACATGCCACTCCGGAACCCATAAAGGATTAGTGTTGAAAATTAGTATAGTATAAATATGAAGTAATTTGAGTAGTAGATATGTTATTCAGTTATTTGGACAGTATATTAGTATAGTGGAATATGGAATTTGATAAGTGAACATGTTAGTCTGTTAATTTTGATAGAAAAGGGATAGTGGAGGGATAAAAGTGAAGGATTTGTTTTTTAAGTCAACTTATGGAAGGATCATTATATATTTGTTAGTGATAAAAGGTGGACTGTTCGGTGTAATTACAGCAGGGAGAGTGTGTCTGAGTGGGATGTAGTTATTTATGGTGTTGATTGCCGTGTTAGTATTGAGTGTATTGGTTAGTGGTATAGGATAGAGTTGTGTACTGTTTGTGGGTGATGGTGGATATGTGTGGTAGTTGGGATAGTAGGGTGTGTAGATGTGGTTTGGTTGGGTTGGTGGTGCATGCTGGTACATTAATCTGTGCATAGTGTTGTGCGTGGTGATTATTTGGTGTGAGTGTGTTGCTCTGTTTGTGGTTGTGGATGGTGTGGGCTGGGTATTGTTAAATGAGAAAAAAGGCAGCCTTTCTGGCCCTAGTCCCGACCAGTCTCGAACAGGCCCAAATAGGCAACTACCCTTGTCCTTAACAGGCCCAAACTGGCAACTACCCTTGTCCTCTCCACCCTTAACAGGCCCAAACAGGCAACTACCCTTGTCCTCTCCACCCTTAGCCTCGACGCGCGGGCTGAGACGCCCTAAGGCTGGCCTTTTTTATATCCCTAGTAATCAGGTGACCCCTTCAGCCAATGGCAACCCTAGCCCTAACACTATCCAATCACAACACTAGCCCTAACATCTAGAACCAATAGGAGACCAGGACCTTGCAGCCAATCTTAGCCCTAGTCCAAGCACCCAATCAGTTCAAAAACCCTGATCTCTACGTCCAATAAAGGCCTTAGCCCTACCACTACTCCCAATCCAAGTCCAAACAGCCAATGGTACAGGTAGCCCTAGTCCCTACTTTCAATAGAAAGCCTAACCCTACTCTTAGTCCCACAACTGGTCCAACAACCAATCACACCAGAAGCCCTAAATAGCTACTTCCAATTAAAGGTCTAACCCTAGCCCTAGTCCCACCCCACTCCCAACAACCAATAACATAGGAAGCCCTAGTCCCTACTTCCAATAGAAATCCTAACCCTAGCCCCAACCCTGCAATGATTGAATCACAGACCGAGAAACCAATCAGAACCCTCAAATACCTAATAATAATAATAATAATAATTCTTTATTCGGTTAATCACAAGGAAAACCATAAAAGAAACAATCAACAGAAAAAATCCATGCATATACAAATAAAGAGAACATTTCATAAAAGACATTTTAGAAAAAAGACCAACGTATATTTTAAAAAGAGAAAATATTTGCTTTTAAAAGTCATTGTTTTTTCTTGTGCGTGTTGCTAAAGATTTTTTCTATGATTCATAATACATTTAAAAAAATTTAAGACTAGGTAACAAACTTCTTCAGACTCTAAAGATTGCAGACGATAAAAGGCCGGTCGGCACTGTCTAAGGCCCCACCGCCTGCATATCGGGAGAATCCAACGTTTTCTGTGAGGATGGTAAAATTTGCAAAACATAATAACGTGGATGTTAGATTGAATTGATTTCCTGTCGCAAGGGCATGGGGGCATACTTTGTTCCCAGGCCCTGTTTATAGGGAAAGCAACCAGTCTGAAGAAAAGGTTCAGTCTGAGCCTGGTCAACAGCATCCTCTCGTATATTTTAGTCTGTAAGGTAAGGTATGGTTGGATGCCAAAGGTTTGCTGAACAATGTGCGCGTGAATCACTGAGGGTTTTGCAGCATCGGAGGATAATCTTAGTGTTTCCAGATGTCGTAAGGCAAGTTCCTTCAGCTCCTTTTTTGGGAGAGAGACGATCGACTCTGGTTGAAGGTAGTATTTTTCAAGCTCGAGATCAGAAAAAAAGTTTCTAATATAACGGAGCCACTTCAGTCTGAGGGAGTGGTCGAGTAACATTGTGTCAGCCACTATCGACTGAGTTAATGTATTCGTCTCTGATATCCAGATACGCCTCCACAGGAGCAAGGGCTGGATTTTGATAAGATCCTGGAGATAAGGAATTCCCAGTTCCATGTGGGAGGCGTAGGTTGATGAGCCTTTCGGGGTGGCGAGAAGAAATCTTATAAATTCGTTTTCGATTTTCTGTAGGGCACCGACATCTGTGTGACCCCAGACTCCTGCTCCGTAAAGAGCAATGGCCTGGCACTTGGCTTTATAGATTCTCAACAGTTCTACTGGGCGTCTCCTTCCCAGTTTCCGGGAGAAAGACTGCAAAGCCGCTGTCGAACGCTTGAATAGATGGCATCGAGTGTCCACAGCTGGTTTCCATGTTAGCTTGTCGTCTATCATAATCCCGAGGTATGGATATTGTGCAGTGGTCTCAAGTGGTTGGTTGTCAAGAAAGATGCTTTTTGTACCTTTCTTCGCCCCCCCCGTGGTCATGACAAACGTTTTTTTTACGTTGACCTTTAGGTCCAAGGAGTTCATGAAGGAGGTGTATCTATTAAGTGAGTGCTGGAGTTCACGGGGAGTTCGGGCCAGGATGACGGCGTCATCCGCGTAAAGGAGTGCTGGGATTGGTCTCTGTTTCAGTTTTGGGAGGTCCTGGGCCCCCCTCAGCATCTCTTCCTCCAGGCCGTTGGTGTAGAGCGAGAAGAGAAAGGGGGCCAGGACACAGCCCTGCCTGACTCCTCGCTCCACACCGAATGGCGCCGTCAACTCTCCGTTCTTTCCAAAGCGAACTCTCGCCGAGGCCCCAGAATACAACTCTCTCAGGATGCCCAACAGGGAGGGGTCCACGTCCATTTCTCTTAGGACTGTCCATAGTTTGGAGTGTGAGACGCAGTCAAAAGCGGCAGACAGGTCTACATAGACCATGTATACCAGGGTTTTCTTAGCATGCATGTATTTGGCCATTATAAGACTGAGGTTGAGTGCCTGCTCTACTGTTCCAAGGCCTTTTCTGAAACCGAATTGTAGATCCGAAATGATGGCTTTTTCCTCGCTCCACTGTTGGAGTCTCTCCAAAATGACCCTCCCCACCACTTTACCGAGGGAGTCCAAAAGGGAAATAGGGCGATAGCATTTCGCATCCTGGCGATCCCCTTTTTTAAAAATGGGGACCATGATTGATCTGGTCCAGGAGTCTAAAATACCTTCGCTGACTGCAGCTGCACAGACTCTTGTAAGGATGGGTGCCCAGAGATCTTGATTAAATTTAAAGAGGTCAACAGGGACGCCATCAGGGCCCGGGGCTTTGCCTGTCTTGCTTCTTTCCAGAGCCACCAAGATTTCAGAGATGTCGAAAGATATTGGGATTGGATATTGTACCTTGTTGTGAAGGTTCGGTGGATGGTGTACAGTTCCTTGAACTTTGAATATGTTTCCAAAGTGGGCTATCCAGGTTCCCTCGTCTATGGCCACCTCTATCTTGGGGGAGTTGTTATCTGAGAGATATGGAGATCTAACCGTTCTCCAAAAATCCTTGCTGTTTTTAGATAAGGAGCTCTTATCTAGATCTTTCCACAGTTTCTCTTTCATTTGTTTTACTCTTAGATTGCGATCCTTTTTATATTGTCTTCTCAGGAGTTGAATGAGGCCCGTATCTCTTGGTTTTTTGTGGAGGGCAGATTTTAAGTCGGTTAGGGCCCTCGTGCAGTTATGATCAAACCATCCTTTTTTTTCTAGATGTTTGTTAGTTGCTTTCCTCGTAAGCAGTTCTTTGGCTGCTGCCAAGATTTCTCCAAAGTTTAAGAGGACCTCTGCGTGGTTTAGCGCTGGGTCCAGGCAGTTAATAATATTCTGGTACGCCTGGTTCACTAGTTTCTTCGTAAGATTTTGTGGATTGATTTTGTCCCATTTTATGGAGTAACCGTTATGTTTCCCTAGTTGCAATCTGTCTTGGGTAAGAGCTTTTGCTATATCAGTGGCGTTAGATTTGTGTTCTGATGGATGGAGTTCTATCCTTAGAGCATAGTGATCGCTTAGTGTGTTTGTCATTACTGTATAATCTGTGACCATTGTAGTGAGACCTTGAGAGAGCAGGATAAAGTCCACTGTTGTCTGGTGGCCTCTGCCCACGTAGGTTGGATCGAACTGATGTTCCTTCGCCTTTGCGGAGTTAGCGATCACTAAGTCAAACTCTGACAGTATGTTCATGGTTTTGCCAGATTTATTGTGAGCGAAATGGGCTAATGGAACTTCGTGTTCGTCCACAAACCCGCAGCATTGGGAGACTGCCATTGGGCATGGGTGGAGGTTAAAATCACCTCCCCAAAGAAGATGAGTCATTTTGGAGTTGGTCTCCCACTGTAATAAGCTTCTTAGTCTCTCCTGCATATTTTCAACGAAAATCAAGAAATCGTTTTCCGTTAGGTTGTTATATGAATTAACGAGAATAATGGTGTGTTCGTTTGCAAAGGAGAGAGAAAATATCTGGCAGTTAGAGTCAGTGAAAAGATTGGTCACTTTTAAGCAGGAAAGAGTATTAGCAATATAGGTTATTAGTCCTCCTTTGGGTCTACCTATTGGGGTACGAATGGCTGGGGGAAAGTATGTTTTATACCCCAGTAGATGAAGCTCTGAGGTTGTCCAGGTCTCTTGAAGACAAATTATTTTGCCTTGTTCGAGGAAGTTCACAGCTACAGGGTCTTCGATCTTAGAACGTAGACCCACCACATTCCAGAATAGGGAAGGTATTGTGAGGGAATTAGCTTTTGGGGCTAAGGTTGGTGAGGTATTCACAATGTGGTTACTTGGGAGGGGGAAATGTGGAAGGTTAGAGCTGGTGAGATCTGTATCCTTTGGTGGTCAGTCTACCATTTCATGGGGACTATATCTGTTTGCTAGTGGGATGTTATGCCAAGGGTCCCATCTGGGCGGTTCTCTGCGGGTCATCCTCAACTGTTGGTATCCC
Organism: Lissotriton helveticus; assembly: GCF_964261635.1. Taxonomy (NCBI): domain Eukaryota; kingdom Metazoa; phylum Chordata; class Amphibia; order Caudata; family Salamandridae; genus Lissotriton; species Lissotriton helveticus. Next base: position 1,077,096,142 of record NC_136068.1, read on the forward strand.
CATTCTCCCCAATTTGGTCCCTGATGACGTGGGTTTACTGTGTGCCAAGGATTTTCCTGCTCTCGAAAACGAGGGGGGCCATATTGTCTACTCTCGTAGACTGTGGGTTGGCGCTGGGGTCGTTCGACCCACGGGAAGACATGGTCTTCAAAGAAGTTACTATTTGTAGCTTGGAAGATGGGATAGAAGAAGGAAAGTGGTTTAATTCTAATTCCTCCAATTACATTAGATTGATCCCAGGAGCAGACGTAGTCTGCCGCCCAGGGGTCCTCAAAAGTTATAATGATGCAGTCCCCTGAGAACTGTTAACTGCCTTTCCCTACCCATGGGGTCCTGCGTAGGGAGGAAATCCTTCCATGGCAGTTTGGTGGCATGGGACGGTTTGTCTGTAGCCAATGATGTACTTTGTTTTTTAGGGACCATGGAGGTTCCGCCGTGTTAGGAGTTAGTTCGGGTACTCCAATCATAACCGCTACGTAGGGGGCAGCCTCGGGTGGAAGCTCAAATACCTAACCAATGAGGACAGTACCCCTCACCCAATAGAAACGCCAGATACAACCACCAATCAGTGTACACATGTGCCAACCACTACCACACCATATAAGGTCCCAGCAACCTCAGACAAGGTTTGCTGGCCAGGGAGTTGGAAGCTGCTTGCTCCTGTTCAGAATCTCCTAGGAGACAGACTGTGTGTGTGATCCTGAGATGAGAATGTAATCTATTCTACTGTATGAGTTGTGTGGGTTGGAATAGAAGGTGTAGTCTCTTGTATCGGGGTGCTGGAGTCGCCACGGGTAATTAAGTTGAATCTATTGCAGAAGTTTGTTAACGTCTTGTGGGATGCCGGGGTACGTGCTTGGGTTTTGGATTGTCTATCCAGGGTTCGGCCCAGAGCCATGTTGAAGTCGCCCGTCACAACAGTCATGTTGTGTGAACTATTGGTCTCTCATTCTTTAGCTAATCCCTCCCAGAATGGTGTCGTCTGTGTTTGGTGCGTAAATGTTTCAGCTGCTTGATCAGTAGTCGTCCTTCGTTATCCTGCTGCACATTCTTGATGGTTATGTTTGATTTGCTATTAATCAGGGTGATGACCCCTCGTTTTTTACCTACCGCCGGTGAGCAGGCGACCTGACCTATCCATCTGGCTCTGAGCTTGCACGCTTCGGCTGTGGAGAGTTTGGTTTCTTGCAGCAGGATAATGTCCCCCTTAGTCTTGGCTAAGTAGTCGAGTACCTTTTTTCTCTTGGAGTGGTTAAGACCTTTAACGTTGAGGGAGATAATCTTTAGGTCTGTTGACAGTATCTTGTTGTTAGACAGTGTCATTTTTTATACTACAGTGGGCTATGCCTGATCTGTCAGTGGGTAACCTAACCCCGACCATTCAGCGTTACGAACTAGCTACGCGTTTAGGATGTGGTGTTATCCATGGTATTGGCGGTCTGTCTAACTTTTTGGTGCGGCCAGAGACGAAGACATGGACAGAACATACTGGGCGTATGGGAACGCCGCTACGAACATGACGAACAAGACAAACAAAGAGCCCCCCCTCCCTTCTTCCCCTCCTCCCATCCCTCCCTCTCTTCCCCCCCCTCCCCCTCTCACTACTGTGTCGTACTGTTGACGTGCAACAGCAAGGTCCCTCCCGCCCCGTCCTGACCCCGGGATATTAGGAACAAGTTAGTTTACAGCATTCTGACATAAATTCTAGCACTAGCATCATTAAAAAGATATATTGTTCTGTGATATGGTACTGTTTCTCTGAGGGAAATTTTGTTGTTAGTCCTTAGCGTAGGAAGTCTTTTTCTGAGGTAGCCTTAGGTCAATGTCCTTGTGAGCCATCTCCTTAGTCCTGGGGGCTGGTTTGCTAACTGAGTCCGGCTCGGCATAACATACGTCTGCCCCTACTTTTCTTTAGTCAGTCTGTGAGTTCGGTGAGGCACTTCTTTTGCTTGATGGGGCTGAAGCTTCCATATCTTGTGTGGGTGGACCCTTAAGATATCGTGACAGTTCTGCTGGGTCTTCGAAAGTTAGCATGACCCCCTTGTTATTTATTTTGAATCTTGTGGGACCTGCAAAGGAGAAGGTGATGTTTTCTTTTCTCAGCTTGTCCCTCTGTGCTAGAAAGCCCTTTCTGATATCAACTGTGGTTTTTGAGTAGTCCTGCGTGAGGATGATCTTGTGACCGTTCCATTGCAGGTTGGGGTTCTTCCTCGCTACTCCAAATATGGCGTCCGTTTGATGCGAGCGAAGTGGTTTGCATATTATTGGTCTAGGACCTGCTCTACCCGTTTGCCAGCTTGCAGGGACTCTGTACGCCTTGTCTAGCTCGAATGGGCTTTCAAACTTGATCTTTGTCAGGTTGGGGATAAGGTTCTGTATGAGTGAAACACATGAGCCGACCTTGTCTTCTTCTCCCTCAGGTACCCCCAGGATTCTTATATTGCCTTTCCTGTTGTGGTCTTCGAATTCCACTGCTTGTCTGCGTAGCTCGGCGGTTGCTTTAGCGATATTGCCAATGGCCTTTCCAGTGAGTTTGTGACCTGTCCTCTGTCGCTAACTGCTTCTAGCTTGTTGTTAGTTGAATGGATGTCTGCTCTTATGGCCGCAAGATCTGAAAGAAACAGGTTAGTATTAGATTCCTTACCTTAGAATATCCCCAGGCGTCAGACTGGATCCGGAAATTTTTGCGTAGCAGTACCCTTGCATGTTGGTAGGCGTCGTCTGCGGCTCCGCGTCCATCGTCGGCGTCGTGGGTGCCGTGATGACGTCGTCGGAGTACTTGGACGCCGCCTCCGTGTGCTGACGTAAGTTCTTCTTTTTTCCGCGCCAGCAAGAACAGATCCGGAAAAAGTGGTACCTTAGTCATTTTTTGACTAAACTTTTTAAGATCTCTTTTGATCATTTTTCGAGTCTTCGACTCCGAAAGGTGCCGGTAGGGATGCCAGATTTTAAGCCTTGTGAGGATTGTGACCGACTGATGTCGGTCACCGACCCTCACCGTCGGTGTCTCCACTGTCTCTGCGTCGATCACGACGACAAGACCTGCTCCGACTGCCGTGCCCTGAGTTCGAAAGCTAGGCGGAAGCGGTCCCACAAGCGGCTCGAACTCCGGCCGTTGGCCCCGCGCCGTGAGAGGTCCTGGTCCGGACAGAGGTCGAGGGACCGGTCGCGGGGTCGGAGCCATCACAGCTCCGGGAGTCGACATCACTCCTCAGGTTCGAAGTCGTCAGGTAAGCATAAGGAGTCGAAGAGACGTCATCGCTCTTCCGACTACCCCCCCTGACGCTTGCGCGACGCGGCCAGGGGTTCAGGTGACACCGCCCACGCGGCTCCGTTGGAGTCGCGGGCGTCGCGGCCTGCCCCATACCCCCCGGTCCCTGGGCAACATGCGACGCCGGAGGAGATAGAGTGCTTCCTCATGGCCATGAGGTCCCTCACTCCTCCTGCGGACTCTGCGGCGCCTTCATGCCCAACGCTTCGGCCCGACGCCGCCGGCGCCTTCGGGCTCGGCCCCACTGGATCCGCTTCTGGATCCGGGTCGTCGCCGGTTCACTTGACGACCTCACCGGTGCTGGTCCCACAGGTTTCATCTCCGGCGCCGTCTTTGGGCGGCGCCATCCCCGATACCTCCCTCGATCCGGTTGCGGCTCTCGACGCCGTTTGAAGAGTTCTACTTCAACGAACCGGCCCCATCCATTGACAACCTTGAGCCTCAGGAGATGGGTGATGAGGAGTATTGGGAGGGGTCTGAGGACCCTCTGACACGGGAGTGTCAGTCCCAGGAGGACTGGACAGGTGGACTTGGGGATGCCAGTGGTCTGGACACCTCGCCAGACACTGGTTTTGTCTCACCTCCTACCGTGGCTACGGACGAGGGTGTGAGAAGTTGGCCTGATATATGATGCTCACTAGTTCTAGTGATCACCCTATATCAGTCCAAACAACCCTTATGGTGATTGGTTGTAAGTCAACCTTATAGACCAGCTATCCTAATGGTAGCATGGACAAAGCAGTCTTAGGCTAAACTCTTTTGGCATGTGAGGCCAGCTGTTTTACCACAATATAACCCCTTGAATACCAGATGAAAGGACACCACACAGGTTGTTATGAAAATAAACAGTATTTTTATTAATAACAAACACCTCTGAACTCTTTATGAGGTCAGAGGGCTAAGCACATGACAATCTCTTAAGAAAAATACAATAAGTTGCACGAAATCACAATGGTACCCTAGGGGCACGACAAACCATATACTAAGTAAGTGGAATGTGAAAGTCGATAGAAGGAATGGAGCTGTCCAGAGGCTGTAGGATCGTTGGGACCACGCTACCCTAACACTAGGTAAGTAATAGGAGGCCCACGGAACGCGTGTGCAGAGTGTGAACTCACGTCTATGGACAGTACAGTTCAAGAAAAAGGTGAGTACGGACAATCCTGACTAGATAGGACTAAAACGACTGTGGAACTGGACACTTGGACAGTTAAACTACCCTTGAGCACCGAAATGCTCTCGTTACCTCACCCACGGGCTACGGGTGCATAGGTGCGAAGTCGTGTCGGGTTCTCGCGTTGAAGTCTATGGGGCCTGAAAGAAAAGATGCTGCAGGCGACCAGGAGGAAGATGTCCGGTGCAATCCAAGGGTGGATTGGTGAAGAAGGAGACCTGAAAGCAGAGGGGACAATGTTCACAGTCACTAGCCAGTGACTGGAGTGGAACCAGGAAGGAACCAGATGTCGTCGCAATCAGGTGAAGAGTGGAGGCTTGACTCTGCAGCCACGTGGACCAGGAGGTGTCCTCGACGACCAGGATGGGGGCACGAGCTGTCCCACGCAGGCTCTCGCAGTCGGCGGTGTTGGATTCAGAATCGGCGTCAACAGGCCTTGGCAAAGGCAACCCACGCGGTGAGTGGAGAAAGTGCCTGGTGCGGACTAGGAGAGTCCGGGGTGCCCCTCTTTTGGAAGGGAGCAAGGGCCAGTCTGGAGCAACCAGACCAGCAGCAAAGATTTCAAAGTTCGTCGTCTAGGAGGCCACTAGCCAGCCGGCAAGTGACCAGACAACGCGTCGAGCAGGAACCAAGCAGAAGGGCCCCACGCAGCTCTCGTGGATGCTGGAGGGCTGATCTTCGGTGCAGGGGCTGCTCGGGGCTGGGGCTTCTCAGTCCCCAAAGCACTTGGTCGAGTTTACCTTGGGAGTTGTGCTGGAAGCGAAGTGCAGTTTCTTCCAAGATGGCCGTTCCCACGTGTCTCGCCGCACCCACGGGTCTCAGCTTTGCTGCAGATGTGAGTTGAGGTCGGAGAGGTCTGGGAATACGGGTCTCGTCGGGCTCTGAAGTCTGGATCCTCGAGGGAAGACGACAAAGGGAAGCCGCTGGACGCTTGATGGTGCCTGCTTGTGCAGGGTGGACACTCCTTGCCCACAAGGGAGATTCTTCAGTCTTCTGTGGAGCAGAACGTCGAAGGGCCAGAGTTTCTTCTTGTTGAATAGTTCAGGATAATCTGATTTGGAATGGGACCAGCTCCTACCTTTATCCTGCTAAAGGGGGCTGCACTACTGACTAGGTCCCTCCCCTGGGTGGGACCAGGAAGGGGGGTGGCTACACCCCCTATCCTTTGTCCGGTTTCCCGCCAGAGCTGGGGCAGGGATGCCCCAGCAACTGGTTTTTAAAAAATATATATTTTTATTAATTTTAACACGAGTAAAATGTACATATCGGGTGTCAGTTGACAAAATATATTACATCCGCGGACGGGCAGACGGGTGAGGAAATACACTACGGTCAAAATCATCAGCGAGATATCAACACCAGCCTAGAGCAGAGGCAAAACAATACAATACAGATGACCATAAGCAAACCCCATCAGTACCCGCCCACCAGGAATAAAGGATATGCAAATTAGACATTCGACACCCAGATATGGGGAACAAAAAGGAGCAGGAGAATACGCCACATCTCTTGTGAAGAGGGAAAAGGGAGATAGAAAGGTCATAGAACAAAATAAAGGAAAAATTAAAAACAAAAAAACGCAACCCCCACCCTACACCCCTGCAGATGGCTACGACCTAACCCCACTAGCAGCGTGCCTGTCGCCCCCTAAACTACACCCAAGGAAGGGTAAAGCTGGAGGAGGAGAAATATTACAAAACGATACGGGCTCCCGGACTCCCTTCCCCCCCGCCAAAAGCAGACATCCCCTACCGTAGTATTAGGCAGATTATAACAAATCAATAAACAAATCGATAGGGGTGCCACAGACAGGAGAAAAGGACCATCCCGCCCGGCCCCCGGCACTACAGAGGCAGCAAATCCCTTTTCAGCACGGAAGTAACACCAAACCCAGACAATCAGAATCCCATTTGGCCCTCGCACCCACAGACACAACCCAGCAGAGCCAGAAGAAAGTCAGTGCACCGATTTAAAGTCAAATTCAGCCCTGGCCCACACGATCCATTACACAGACCCCATCCATTATAACCGGGCCGCTACGATTCTTCATGCGAGCCCTGGCTAGTCGAACCGCAATCACAGCAAGAATATCCAGAAATAGAATAGTGTCAAAGTCAACACGAAAGGAGTGATACCAGGATAGACAGTCACAAAGTCGAAATGTCAAGCCAAGTTCACTGCCCACCAGCGATAAGTCAGCAAAGCGTTTTTGATCCTTCAGAAAGAAAAGAGGCGAGGCATTAATCCGACATTCACTGGAGAAGTCGCACTGAAGTACAGAAACAGTCACGTCCAGCTCGGGCGATATCGACACGGGGTAAACCACACAGCCAGTACTTTCAAACTCGTTCGCCGCCATCTTAGGGTCGCGAAAAATTTCCAAGTCAGATTCCAACACGGGGCCCTCGGTAGCGATCGGAACTTGCTCCGCGGGTGAGGCATCTTGGCTCACAACCAACAAACGGTCTGAGTCCGGTCTCCGGCAGTTATGATCAACCTGTACCCCCAACTTCTGGACGGTGGCGGTGATGCGGTCGTGGAGCTCCCAAATGGCGTCCATTACTGTGCACAGCGACGGTGTACTTTCAGCCCGCTCCATCGCCCCTCAGTGAGCGACCGGGCGGGTATCCGAACCCCGGAGGTCGACTGCTCCGGGGCCCCAGGCAAAGGCAATACAGATGACAACTGTTAGCTCTTTGAAAGCACAATCTCAGCACCGTCGCCTCCAGCGAGGAACCAAGCCCATCGACCCCGGGAGCTCAACAGGGCCTCCGGGCGGCGGATCCCCCACCAAAACAGTTTTTTAAAGCGAGCCGCCGTAGTTATAGGAGAAAGCTGCCACCGGACACCATCCAAAACGGAAAGGAAAAAATGCCACTTCGGGAGACCAGAGCCACCCATGTCCCGCGGCCGATGTTGTTCAACTTCAACCCGGCTGGGTTAGAACTCGAGGCCCCGGCTTCAACTCCGGGTTAGGCCAAGAATGGCGCACGACGTATCTCCCTCATTTGAGCAGCCAGAAATTCCGGGATTGCACCTTTAGAGTCAGGCGCACTTCAGTTGCACGGGAGTTCGGCGGGAAGTCAGGATAAAAGCCAGGATATATGAGCCTTCGGCGGAGGTCGTCGGAGCCGGGAGCTTATGCGGCCATCTTGGTTGCTAGCTTAGCTCCTCCTCCCCAGCAACTGGTTTGAACCGGTGTATGCACAGGACACCTTGTGTGCCCCAGGCATGTCTCATTCCTTACAAGCCTACCCTACCCAATACACAAAATCCTGTCTGGGGTGGTGCTAGCACCTCCCAAGGCAGGAAACCCTTTGTCCAAGCCGCCCTCGCTGGAAGGACTCCCAGCAGCAGGAGGTCAGACTTGTGTCTGTGGTGGCAGCATCCATTTTGTGATGCCAAGGCTCGAGTTAACTTTAACCGGGGTTCTCAGTTACATACATGTCGTGCCCCTCTAGAAGGGTGGAATGCTACCCCCGTCGCCAGAATTGGCGAGGGGGTAGTATTCCAAATCGTATGACACTTTACTCGGCATGTTTTGATAATGTTATACCAGAGTTGGCATTTAACCGCGCGGATTATAATGCACTTAAGAGTATATGGTATAGCGTTATCATGGAACAGCTATTAGGACTTGGTTCCGCAAGCTGCAAACGGGCTCAGCTCATGCCAGAGCACCATCTCACATAATTCCAAGCACTCTGCCTTCAGGATTGATAAGGCCTTCCATAGGAGTGACTGATAGGAATATATGTGTCCATTTTAAGGTTAGATATAGGTATACTATATCTATAGCAAAGTGTGTTTACACCACCTTGCCCCAGCTGTCATGCAGCCAGTTGTGTCAGTTTTAGATGGCCAGCCGGGGGTGGCATAATACATGCTTCAGCCCCTGGTAGGCCCTGGGTACACCTATGCCCTGGATACCTAAGGTATGCTGTACAGGGACTGATAAGGTGGCCCAGTACCAATTGGTAAATGCACCTAAGGTACATGGTTGTCAATTTAGAGAGAGAACAGCTAGGCTGTGGGTCTGATTAGCAGGCCCACAGCCAGGGAAAGTCGTAAACCAGTGAAGCAAAAAGCAAAAATCTGGGGTGACCATACAGTGTGGTGTTGACGCGGGCGGCCATGGCCTTGACCCTTGAGCTCCCCGTCGCGGCCGTGAGGACTAACCTCCTCACTGAGGTCCTTAAACCACAGTCCTGCTCAGATGAGACTCTACTGCAGTTTAACCCGGCCTTGACCGACGTTCTTCTGGGCACTTGGTCCAGGGCCGCTACAGGTTCGCCTGTAGATAGGAACGTGGCCAGACGCTACCGCCCGGCCCCGGGCGACCCATGTTTCCTGTCCACCCACCCCCGAGAGCCTGGTCATCCAGGCTTCAAATTCCCAGTTCGCATTCCCGTCGGCTCCGCCTGACAGGGAATCCAAGAGGTATGAGCAGTATGGCAAAAAGATATTCTCCTCCCTCAGTCTGGGACTGCGGTCTTCCAACACTGCATGTTTCTGGGGCCGCTACACCCACTCTCTGTGGGACACGGTCGCTGAAGTGCTGCCAGAATGCCCGTTGGAGGTACGGGCTAAACTCGGCCAGGCCCTTGTGGAAGGCCGGGATGCAGCACGATATTCTATCCGGTGTGGACTGGATACCACTGACTCACTGGGCAGAGCGATGGCAACGACGGTGGCGATTCGTCGCCACGCCTGGTTGAGATCCGCCAACTTCTCGGCAGATGTCCAGAATACTCTCATGGCCGTCGCCTTTTTGGCGACAAGGCAGACCATGCGCTTGAGCGCTTTAAGGACTCCAGGGCTACGGCCAGGTCCTTGGGCCTCTCTGCCCCGCGCCAGCAATAAGGTGCCTTTCGCTCCTTTCGTGGCCAAGGAAGGGCGCCCCCACACGTGCCGCCAGCCACGCACCGCAGACTAACATCAAACGCGGTGGCGGCCGTGGAAACCGCCGTTAAGGCGGTCGGGGACAATGGCGAGGTCAGTCCACACCTTCCCCCGCAGCATCCGCCTCAAAACCCTCCTAGTCCGTGCTTTCAGGCCCATGTGACGCCAGTGGGAGGCAGGGTTCGCCATCACCTCTTCCACTGGCGCACTGTCAAGTCGGACAGGTGGGTGCTGCAAATCGTCCGAAGGGGCTACTCCCTCCCCTTCGAGGCGACCCCTCCAGCCATGCAACCGCAATACCACCGCGTATCGGGGGATCATTTGCGACTTCTGCAGTAGGAAGTTACGGCCCTCTTGGCCAAGGGGGCCATCGAGCACGTTCCTGGGCCAGAAGTAGGGTGTGGTTGCTACTCCCACTACTTTCTGGTACCCAAGAAGGGCAAAGGGGGCCTACGCCCTATCTTGGACCTACGGAACGTCAACGGCTTCCTCCGGAAGGAGAAGTTCAAAATGCTGACACTGGCTCAGGTCTTAGCTGTCAGTCGAGTGACGCTGAGATGCTTAAACTCACGCTGGACAAGGTGCACAGAAAAAAACAAGTCAAGGGCTAACAATCAGATTGACTATCAACAATTGCTGTTTAAGTCCTATCAGCCCACCCAACTGGCGGAGCCTCATCATGTAGGACACTCAAACCATGATCAGTCTGCAAACGCCCAGATGTATTTTGGCAATGCATCACTTGGTCATGGTCCGAACACCGCAAATGTTCATACAAGAGGTGAAGCTGATATGTGCAGTGCAAAAATTATATATCAAGTGAAGTGGATAAAATGGCTGTCAAGGCAAACAAAGACCTTTAATAGTGATTGCCTGGACGTCAGATTAAAAATAGTGTAGTGACAGTGTGAAATAATCACTGTCCAGCTTGCTTGGTGGAAAACAAAAATCAGGCCAACATGTTTCTGCCGTATTGTGTAAGTTCACTGGCATTCATCAGGGCCAAGCTCTCATATGCTACTGCAATTACACTATCAAATGTGTTGAAATAAAGTAAGAAAAATTAATGAATAGACCATATTACAGGTAGAATAAGAGTGGTCGAACACGACCATCCTACCGCATCTTCTTAATTTGCTCAATGGATGCAATTGGTCTTCCCTGTGATAGAAGTCAACAAGAGAGAAAAACCATGTAGAAAATGTAAACACGTGATGCTAGTTAAGACATAAACAACATTTTACAACTTAAGTATACACTTAGTGACACGTGTTATTACTGTGCGAAACCAGCGATAGTTTAAGCGGAACTCGGACAGATCCATCATTAGATTATGATGGTCATTCAAGAGGTGCGTAATGTTACGTCACCAACAGTTATTCTGTATAGTATTTCAGGAACTTAGATATAGCACTTACCCATCAATCTGTGGGAAGTAAGCCTCACCTCACCCGGCAACTGCTCGGAAAGATAAGGCCCCGCTCTAGACATGTGAATAAAGACAGTTCCTTGGTTAGATAACTGTCATGGTTTTAGTTCTATGTACTGTCTACCTAACCCAATAATTTTCTGATCTGCCCACACCTGGCACCCCACCACGATGAGCCAGATGTAAACATTCGACGACTAGCATCTATCACAACCTTTATGCATATCTCAAGTTAGTGCTACCTGCTGTAAAGTAGCTCAGTTCTTATCTATACTGAACAGCTGCACAGTATTGCTGGTGAAAAAACGAGAGTAATTCCCCCGTCCTGACAAGCATACCTCTGGTCATAGCTGGCATTGTTGGGCCAGTGTCCTTATTGTATGACCAAAACTTCATGCAAACAATCATCCAACCTCTCCAATCCCAACTTACCTGTCCGTCGGTACCTCACGGCGGGATCTCGAGCCGAAGGGGAGGCACCGACGGACCGGTTGGGCCCAGTTTTATACTCGCGCTGAGTGATTAATTGGTTGCAGCTGGTCCTGGCAACGGTGTAACGGCGCATGGGCGCTATTCCGACTCTATCTATCGCATGCGCAGATGTAGCTAGACATATAGTGCGCATGCGCAATTAGAGTCACTCTCCACTTGGATGGTCAACAGCACAGTGGAGAGTGACTTTAATTGCGCCCCTCGATCCCTTGTGGACCTTGTGGATCGAATGCCACACACATTTGTAAGGGCGCTGCGATGTCTTTCACACGCGCGAAAATTAACACTGGTAGACTGAGGTTGCGCGACTCACGCATGTGAGTGTTCTTCGTACGCGCATGCGCCTTGCCACCACACGTGTTCATTGGGCATGCGTGACCATCCAGGTGTGGGCAGATCAGAAAATTATTGGGTTAGGTAGACAGTACATAGAACTAAAACCATGACAGTTATCTAACCAAGGAACTGTCTTTATTCTCTTGTCTAGAGCGGGGCCTTATCCTTCCGAGCAGTTGCCGGGTGAGGTGAGGCTTACTTCCCACAGATTGATGGGTAAGTGCTATATCTAAGTTCCTGAAATACTATACAGAATAACTGTTGGTGACGTAACATTACGCACCTCTTGAATGACCATCATAATCTAGTGATGGATCTGTCCGAGTTCCGCTTAAACTGTCGCTGGTTTCGCACAGTAATAACACGTGTCACTAAGTGTATACTTAAGTTGTAAAATGTTGTTTATGTCTTAACTAGCATCACGTGTTTACATTTTCTACATGGTTTTTCTCTCTTGTTGACTTCTATCACAGGGAAGACCAATTGCATCCATTGAGCAAATTAAGAAGATGCGGTAGGATGGTCGTGTTCGACCACTCTTATTCTACCTGTAATATGGTCTATTCATTAATTTTTCTTACTTTATTTCAACACATTTGATAGTGTAATTGCAGTAGCATATGAGAGCTTGGCCCTGATGAATGCCAGTGAACTTACACAATACGGCAGAAACATGTTGGCCTGATTTTTGTTTTCCACCAAGCAAGCTGGACAGTGATTATTTCACACTGTCACTACACTATTTTTAATCTGACGTCCAGGCAATCACTATTAAAGGTCTTTGTTTGCCTTGACAGCCATTTTATCCACTTCACTTGATATATAATTTTTGCACTGCACATATCAGCTTCACCTCTTGTATGAACATTTGCGGTGTTCGGACCATGACCAAGTGATGCATTGCCAAAATACATCTGGGCGTTTGCAGACTGATCATGGTTTGAGTGTCCTACATGATGAGGCTCCGCCAGTTGGGTGGGCTGATAGGACTTAAACAGCAATTGTTGATAGTCAATCTGATTGTTAGCCCTTGACTTGTTTTTTTCTGTGCACCTTGTCCAGCGTGAGTTTAAGCATCTCAGCGTCACTCGACTGACAGGTACTCTTGTTCTTTATATTGTTACACTGGGGGTATTTACCTGTTAGGTCGCTAAACTTTTCCCTCGGACCCTCCCCTACGAATTGTTGTTATATCAGGTCTTAGCTGCCCTGGACCCAGGAGACTGGATGGTAGCGTTGGACTTGCAGGACGCTTATTTCCACACCCCCGTCCTGCCGGCCCACCGGCGTTACCTGCGGTTCACGGTAGCCCACGAGCACTTTCAGTTTACCGTGCTCCCCTTCCGCCTTACCAGCGCCCCACGGGTGTTCACGATGGGGATAGCGATGGTCGCAGCTCATCTGCGCTGGTTAGGGGTTTCAGTCTTCCCCTACCTCGACGACTGGTTGTTGAAGGCGGGCTCGCCCCAAACAGTCGTCAGCCACCTCCAGACGACGGCGGATCTCCTGCACTTGCTGGGGTTTTCCATCAACGTGCCGAAGTCACACCTGTGCCCCTCTCAGAAGCTCCTCTTCATCGGAGTGGTTCTCGACTCGGCGCAGTTTTGGGTTTATCCGCTCGAACAGCGGGTTCGGGACATTCAGGCTCTGATTCCACTCTTTCAGTCTTTGTCCCGGGTCTCGGTCAGGTTGACGCTGCGGCTTCTGGGGCTGATGGCCTCCTGCATCCTCTGGTGCATCACGCCCGGTGGCGGATGCGGGCTCTGCAGTGGGACCTGAAGTTTCAGTGGGCCCAGCATCAGGGCAACCTCTCCGACCACGTCCTAATCTCGGAGGGCACTGCGAGACAGCTGCATTGGTGGCTCACGGACCGCGATTGGGTCAGCGGCAGATCCCTCTCCCTTCCCCAATCGGAGCACGTAGTTGTGACGGACGCGTCCCTCCAGGGCTGGGGGGGCCACATGGGAGAGGTGGAGATCAGAGGCCTCTGGTCTCCGGCGGAGTCCCGGCTCCATATCAACCTTTTGGAGCTGCGGGCGATTCGTCTAGCACTGAAGGCATTCCTCCCTTCTGTTCGGGGGAGTGTAGTGCAGGTGTTAACGGACAACACCACCGCCATGTGGTACTGCAACAAACAGGGCGGGTTGGGGTCGGCGACCCTATGCCAGTAGGCTCTGCGCCTCTGGCAGTGGCTGGAACATCAGGGCGTGACCCTGGTGGTTCAACACCTGGGATGTTCTCTGAATGCCCGGGTGGACGAACTCCGCCGTCGGTGCATGATGGATCACGAATGGAGTCTGAACTCTGACGTGGTGCAAGGCCTCTTTCAGCAGTGGGGAGAGCCTTGGTTAGATCTATTTGCAATACAAGCCTAAACCATCTTCGGCACCGAAGAAATTGCCACAGGACTCAATAACTCCTACTAAGGCAAAAAACACTAAAGAACCACTATCGACACCGAAAAAATCGGCGCCGAAGAGGATTATACAAGAGGAAGAACTATTTAGACGAGATCCAAAGCAGAAAAAGGTCTATATCAACCCAAAAACTGGACAAGTGGAAGCAATTCCACACAAAAAGAGACCAGCAGAGACACCACTTCCAACTGTGGTTCCTGCTAAAAAGGATTGTGCAACATCTCCAATGCACCCTTCCTCTCCTTCACCTTCTTCCTCTCCTATCACTCCATATATTGAGCCTATAACTTCTCCTGCTCAATCTCCTGCATCATCACACCACACTGACGAAGAGTATGACTTAGGTGGGGGGGATGATGTACCAGAGACACATACATATCCCTTAGATGAGGATGAAGATGTCAACACACAATATACCAAGGAAGATGATGCATATAATTTCCACCCAAATAATGCATCAGAAATACCTGATCCTCAGTACTACCCAACAAAACCTTTCCCTCCAGAGGATAGTATTGGGTTCAATCATCTACTAAACAGAGCTGCACTTTACCACGGAGTTCCAATGCACTCTGATGCTATTGAGGAGGATTTCTTATTAGACACGTTTGAGCAGTCACAAATATCTACTCAAATACTACCTATGATCAAAGGGGTCATTAAACATGCCCCAGAGATTTTTAAAGATCCAGTAAGGTGTAAGGTACTAAATCCAAGAATAGAGACAAAGTATAGACCAGCACCAGCAGATCCTACCTACATTAAAGGACATCTACCATTGGACACTTTAGTAGTGTCAAATGCACGTAAAAGAGCCAATTCCCAGACTTCTGGTGACACACCCCCGCCTGACAAAGAATCAAAAATCATTGATGCGTCAGGGAAATGTATTGCTGCACAAGCAACAAACCTATGGCGCATAGCAAACACACAAGCCTTACTCTCACGCTACAATAGGGCTCACTACGACCAACTAGAAAAGTTAATGGAACATCTACCAGATCAATACAAAGATCAGGCAGCAGAGCTCTTACAGGAAGGCAAACTAATATCTAATGCCTCCATTAAATGCGCACTAGATGTAGCTGACACAGCATCTAGGGCATTTAACACCAGTGTTATCCTCAGACGGCATGCATGGTTACGCATTTCCGGTTTCAAACCAGAGGTACAAACTACCATCCTCAACCAGCCCTTCAATCAGAACCAGTTGTTCGAGCCAGAGGTAGATAATACACTAGAAAAAATGAAAAAGGACGCAGACACTGCTAAGTATATGGGTGCATAACAATCTACCCAGACTAGAGGTTCTTTTTGTCGCTCCTCTTATAGAGGAGGCTCCAAGCAGACCGGCACAGATAACACATCATCTTTTAAAACACATACACAAACCTCCTCCAATAAGGGTTACTTTAGAGGAGGGTACAGAGGCAACAACAATAAGGGAAGAGGTAACAACAACCGCTCCTCTTCCACTCCCAAACAGTGACTTCCCTCTGCCTCCCCTACATCATTCCACTCCGGTAGGGGGCAGAGTATCACAGTTCCTACCTGTCTGGGATTCCATCACAACGGACAGGTGGGCAAAACAAATTATCCAACATGGCCACTGCCTAGAACTCACAGCAACCCCCCCCCCCCCAAACATACCACCCAGGCAGCGTCCAATGTCCACAGAACACATAACACTGCTTCAACAGGAAGTTCTAGCACTTCTACAAAAAGATGCTATTCAAGAGGTCCCCTTACAGGAACAAGAGTCTACTCCCTGTATTTCCTAATACCCAAAAAGGACGGCACATTAAGACCGATCCTCGACCTCAGGCCCCTAAACCACTATATTCAATCAGATCATTTTCACATGATCACCTTACAACAAGTACTCCCATGACTACAACAGGGAGACTTTCTGACAACACTAGACCTAAAGGACGCCTATTTTCATATTCCTATACATCCTGCGCACAGGAAGTATCTAAGATTTGTCATACAAGGACAACACTATCAGTTCAAAGTCCTTCCATTCGGAGTCACAACAGCACCACGAGTGTTTACAAAGTGCTTAGCAGTAGTAGCAGCACATCTCGGAAGACAACAGATTCATGTCTTCCCTTACCTCGACGACTGGCTCATAAAAGCAAGATCGTTCAACCAGTGTGTATAACACACAAAACAAACGATTCAAACATTACACGAATTAGGGTTTATGATGAACTACACCAAGTCGTACCTAGAGCCTTCGCACGTTCACCAATATCTAGGAGCTACCATAGACACATCATCAGCTCTAGCTTATCCCAGTCAAGCCAGGATTCAAAGCATTCAGAGCTTAGTCTCACTTTTTCAATGCCAACACTCTCTTCAAGCCAGAGTGTTCATGAAACTAATAGACATGATGGCGTCTTGCATAGTTCATAGTTCCTCACGCAAGACTGCAAATGCGCCCACTACAAGAATGTCTAGCACAACAGTGGAAACAGGCTCAAGGTCAGCTCACAGACCTGGTGTTGGTAGACAGCCGTACATATCGCTCTCTGCAATGGTGGAACACCAAAAACTTGACAAAGGGACGGCCGTTCCTAGAACCTGTTCCACAAATAGTGCTGACAACCGATGCATCCCTCACAGGATGGGGAGCCCATCTCCTGCACTATACCACTCAAGGCCAATGGAACAGCCAACAAAAACTGCTCCACATCAATCATTTAGAGCTGCTAGCTATTTACCTAGCACTCAAGACTTTTCAAGTACAAGTACAAAACAAAGCTGTTCTAATCCGGACGGACAATATGACAGCTATGTATTACATACAAAAACAGGGGGGGGGGGCATTCTCTGCAACTGTCCCAGCTTGCACAGAACATTTGGAGATGGGCCATCCCTCAAAACATACACCTAACTGTAGAACACCTTCCAGGAATTCACAATCAGATAGCAGATCTGTTGAGTTGTCAATCACAACAGATTCACGAATGGGAGTTGCACCTACAGGTTGTACAACCATTAGTCCAAATGTGGGGGCACCCACAGATGGATCTGTTTGCCACCCATGAAAACGCAAAATGCCCAACATTCACCGCCAGGTTTCCACACCCGCGGTCGGAGGGGAATGCAATATGGATGAATTGGTCAGGCAGATTTGCGTACGCTTTTCCGCCTCTCCTACTCATTCCACTAGTAGTACGCAAGCTCAGACAACAGTCTCTGAAACTAATACTAGTGGCCCCCACATGTGCACGCCAGCCGTGGTTCACCACACTACTAGATCTCTCACTGGTTCCACATCAGAAATTACGGCTCACGCCATCCCTGTTAACACAGAACCATGGAGAAATAAGGCACCCAGAACCAAGCCAACTGAATTTGGCGATCTGGCTCCTGAGGTCTTAGTTTGGCTACTTAAATTTACCACCAGAATGTATGAACATAATTAAAGAAGCTAGAAGACACACCACTAGAGCATGTTATGCTGCTAAGTGGAAAAGATTTGCAATATACTGTAACAACATTCACATTGATCCATTGGAGAAGTGTGGCTCAATGGTTAGAGTGGCAGACCCTGATGCAGAGGTCTAGCCCGGGACCAGGGTTCAATTCCCCGCCTCGGCGGGTCTTGGGCTAAAAAATTCCACGGACCTGATAATTCTCGCCTCGGTACCTATTCCAATCATGGAGTCACACTCTGCAACTCTGGGCAATAGCTTGCTTAATCTCCACAACGGCCCCCACAACGCTAAGGATGCCTGGCCTCCACCTTGGGGGTGCCCAGGAGTGGACACCTCACAGGGAAAGCCAGGATGGGTTACACAGTGGTATTCTTACAAGCGTCTTGAGACCCTTGCGGTGAGTAGTGCGCTATACAAGTATCAATTTACATTTACATTTACATTGGATGTTTCCATCCAAAATATGATGTTACCTTCTACACCTACAAAGGTCCAACTTGGCTTATTCTTCCATACGACTGCATCTAGCAGCAATTGCAGCCTATTTACAAAATAGACAGCACCTATCTCTTTAGAGTACCTGCGATAAAAGCATTTATGGAAGGATTAAAACGAATAATCCCACCTAGGTTACCACCTGCACCAGTATGGAATCTGAACATTGTCCTTACAAGACTCATGGGACCCCCTTTTGAGCCTTTACACAGGTGTGAATTGCAATTCCTAACATGGAAGACTGCTTTCCTTGTTGCCATCACCTCTCTCAGAAGAGTTAGTGAAATACAAGCATTCACAATAGAAGAACCATTCTTTCAAATACATCCTAACAAAGTGGTTCTTAGACCCAATCCTAAATTCTGCCAAAAGTAATTACTCCTTTTCACCTTAACCAATCAGAGTTACCAGTGTTTTTTCAATAAAACAGACTCTGTTGCGGAAAGGGCTCTACACTTCCTAGATGTTAGAAGAGCTCTTTTATACTACACAGACAGGAATAAATCCTTCAGAAAGACAAAACATCTATTTGTATCTTTCTGTTCCCCACACAAAGGCAATCCCATATCTAAAGGAGGAATTGCCAGATGGATTGTAAAGTGTATCCAAATATGCTATCAAAAAGCTAAACGTACACGAACAGTTCCTCCTAGAGCTCACTCCACTCGCAAACTAGGAGCCTCTATGGCTTTCTTAGGGAACATACCACTAGAGGACATATGTAAGGTTATATGATTAAACAACTACTGCCTAAACAACGAATTCCTTAACCACGAAGGCTAAACCACGAGCAATGGCAAACCCTACATTATTAACAACGATTTCCGTAACCACGATTAATTTTCATATTTAATGCCTTTCCATAATCAAACATTCAGAAAGCTTCATTAAACTTTTTTTTTTGGGAATGTTTTCATTTTGTTGTTCTTTCTAATAATATATTTGCATTTCTCCCGTAAAACAATTATATTTTTGCAACATTACACAAATTCACTCTTCAGAATTTATATGCTGTCATACAGCTACCATAGACTCAAACTGTCCGAACAAATGTTTCCTTCCTTCATGCATAATAATGCCTGCATGGTTGCTCCCCTCATTCTTGTTAGTAACAGATTCCTGAAGGTCACCTTCGTGTTCTTGCTTAATTTTCAAAAATATTGACTGAATGTCCAGATGTTTATACTGATAATCGGTGTTAATGACATCTTCAGTTTTAAGGATGATAAACAAGTCACTCCAAAGGGATAGGTTCCCTTATCATCTGAGTCCATCAAGGAAGATATGTGTTAACTGCTTTACGAAAGTGGCATATTTTTTCTACTCACTGAAATTTCTTTAGTTGTCTCCGTTATCACTTGTTCCTAGCAAGAACACTGTAAACAGAGCTGACAAATCTTGAAAGGCTTGTCATTTTAATTACAATAGTGCCATCTATTGGTCAGTCACTGGCTCTTTTTTCCGTGCTTTTTGAAAGTCGTTGTTCGAGTAAGTCGTAGTTAAGGATGTCGTGGTTAAGGATGTCGTCGTTGTTTAGGATTCGTTGTTCAGGTTAGTCGTTTCTTAAACTTCGTTATTAAGGCTGTTTCCCCATATGTAAGGATGCAACATGGTCTACCATACACACCTTCACTAAACACTATTGTGTTGACGTGCAAGCCAAGCAGCAAGCTGCAGTAGGCCAAGCTGTCCTTAAAACACTATTTCAGTATGCTGCAACGGATACAAGCGACCACCGCTAGGGGAGACACTGCTGCACAATCGTTGCTAAATGTACAATCTGCAGCTCATATGCCTGGAACGGAAAATGCTACTTACCAGTATGCATCTGTTCTTGGCATGTAGAGCTGCAGAAATGTACATGCCCTCCCGCCTCCCCGGGACTTGTATCCGTTCCAGTACTCATCTTTCTTAGATGCACACGCATGGACATCCTTTCTCTTTACTTCTACTAACTCCATCATTTCCCATCATGGCGAAAAACAATCTGAGGATGGAGTCGATGACCATGCGCAGTATTGTCCAAGGGAGGAGTCCCCTATCTCGTGACTACAAAGACTTCTTCCAAGAAGACAACAACAACCTGCAATCATCCGAGCCCAACACCAGGTGGCGATCTATTGCTAAATGTACAATTCTGCAGCTCTACATGCCAAGAACAGATGCATACTGGTAAGTAGCATATTCCTTTTTAATTCTGTCCGAGAACTCACAAATAAAATCAATTAATTGGAAATCAATTTAGTTAGCTGTAACCATACTAGTGTCCTGATCCCTGAAATGCACTAGAGCCCAGTTTCTTTAGGGACTCCACCATGGTACGCAGATCTGAACCGTAGGTGTTTAGCATATCCCATGATGAAGCCTGCCACGAAAGTGAATGAGGACTTTGCATACTAAGTAGAGGGATACCTCACAGAAGGTAGCAAGAATAATCTTCATCATTCTCTTTTCTGTGTTATTGTCAAGAATTTTTAAAGTGTGCGTGTACCATAGGGCGGCTTACCGCTATGTGAGGGGCAGACTAGAGGCAGTTTCAGAGGTTAAATAGCCAAGTTTTTATCTCCTTCCTAAATGCCGTTAAAGAAGGGATTGCTCTTTGGTTGTGCTGTAGATACTGCTTCTGCATTGCATCTTTTTAAATTTGGGAACTGCTAAAACGTTAGCTTTCGCAGACCGGAGTTCTCTGTTTGGCATATATCGTTTAAAGGCTGATCTAAGAAATTCCGGTCCGTATTATGCATTCATTTATGAGCAACACATAGGGCATTAAATTTAGCACGGCTGCGCATAGGCAGCCAGTGTAGCTTGCAAAGTCCCTGGGAGATCGAATGAAACTTAGGAAATTTTAGGATCATTCTAGCCGTGGCATTTTGAACAGACGGTAGTCGCCTCGTGTGTTTTTTCTAAAATGTTTAGATGGAGACAGTTGCAACAGTCCAATTTGAATAGGACTAGTGCAGTAATTAGGTTTTCCTATGGCTGACAGGATGAATGGCAGGATCTTCCTGATCAGTTTTAATACAGAGTAAGCTGAGGAGGTTATAGCCGATACTTGGGCACTTATATTGAGGTTGTCATCAATGATGAAATCTAAATTCTTAGCTTTAGTTACACGAAGGGGAGGGTGAGGCAGATTCTCCGGCCACCAGTGAAGTGACTAAGCTCGGGAGGGGTTCCCGAAAACAATAATCTCGGTTTTACCTGAATTAAGTTTCAGGCAATGTCTACTCATCCAGCCACTAACCACCTTAATGTAGTTTCGGCATCTTGGAGGGCCCAACGTATCCTTGTTGGCAGCAGCACTTATCAATTGGATATCATTGGTATAGGATGTTACCTCCAAGTTGAAGCTTTTGATAAGAGTTGCCAGTTTGGCTACATAAACATAAAAGAGCGTTGGGCTCAGAGATAACCCTGAGGGACTCCACAAGGTAAGGAAAAGGGTGTAGAGTTGCATTTCCCTAGAGCTACTGTTTGTATTCCTTCTCTGAGGAAAGAGGTGAGTAAATCCAGAGCAATACCCATTACTCCTCTTTCCTGTGTGTGATTCTGTTAATACTTGTTTGTGGAATTAAAGTACAAATAAAAACACATGACTACAATGTTAACTGTCATGTTACCATGATTAAGATTGTCAAACTACTGTGTAAACATATTTAATAAAAACGATATTTGTTATTATCAGACCTTTCATTGGACATTCACAAATGTTGAGGAGGATGGAAGAATTCTGATTTACTCATCTCATCTTTTTATGTTTACCTATTTTCAGAAAATTTATTTTTAAAAATGTGTTTTATGTTTAGAATGGCACCAATATGATGACATCGTTTGTGTAAAGCCAGAGAAAGGCGCTCTGAAGAAATTTTTGGCTTACGCTGGATGGGACGATAAAAAGCGTAGTGTCCTAAAAGGGAAGGAGATAGCTGGTGAAATCATGCTTGACAGCATCTTCAACATCCTCACCAGCTTAGACTCCACCAACTTGAACAACTTCCTCTTTCAGCTTCAAAACTTCTATCATGTATCATGCAACCAAATGGTGCATGAGAATGAACCAAAGAAGTGGACGTCTCTGCAGTTTGGCCAAACACAGGTGCTTTTTGTTCCCTTCTTCTCTGTATGAAAGTGGTTGCTACAGGAATCTCGACTTGCTTGTAGCCCTCTTACATTTTGTTATATGTTTTATGTAAGTGTGGGTAAACTTTTTTTTTTTACTGATGAGTATGTTTATATAACTCTTTATATTGCATATTTTGCTCCTTTGTAGACCCACACATAACATGGTGTGATTTCCAGATTACATAATTTGTTGTTTTAGATTGACATTTGCACCCACATGTAGACCGCCTGTTGATAAATACTCCATGAAACCTTGAGATATTCACATTGTGAAGCCTTTCCTGTCTTGGGTTTTCAATCATCTACTGACATTTTACTTGTATATAAGAAAGTCAAGATATTTGGATGTTGAGGACCCAAATGATATTCCTTTTATGATGATGAAAAAGGATCCTTTACGTTGGGGCTTCCTTTTGTCTCCATTATTCAAGGAATGCCCTCCGAGTGGCAGGTCCCTAATTTTTGGAAAGGGGGCACCATTCTCCCCATCCATAAACCATGTCCGAGGGCATGCCCACACAACTAATGTGGGTTACTAAGTGTGCACTTTTTCCCATAAAGCAATCTCGTTTCTAGTTCCAATGTTCTGTCTTAGATAACATAGCTGTTGTGTATACTCTTTTGGTTATGCCGTCTTTATTAATTTTTCAACTGCATTGACCAACCAACTCTTCGGTGTAAATTGGACACTTTTTGCATCCTTGTTAGTCTACTGAACTTCCCCACAAATAGATAAGTGGTGCAGGGTAATATTGGGATCAGGCAAAGGATTGACTGCTTGTATTACCATACAGGATTAGCTAAAGCAGGGGTGACGTTTAGCACCAGTCTTATTCCCTTGGGGTATGTATGATTTTCCTCAGATGTTCTATGGTATTTGAATGCTTGCTTCAAGCTTGGGTAATTAAATGTGTAATTCTCTGTTATATACAGATGATATGAGTATGTTTAAACTAACACCAGTTGGCCTCCAGTGGGGTCTTGGCACCTTGGAATCTTAAGCATGCAGCCACTTTCAGTTGTAATTTTCTCCTAAGATCAAAGGTTTGAGCAGCAACATAGCTGGAGAATGGATAGTAAGGAAATAGATCATGTTAACCACTTCACCTATCTTGATATGGTTCTTACTCAGAATAGTTCTGTAAATCTCCACATCTAGGAATAGAGTGCACAAGCAACAACATATGTGAAGATTTACAAAAGGTTTATAGTGCAATGGGAAAGAGGTAGTTTCTCTTATGTTGAAACTCTACGAGTAATGTACCTTCAGCTCTTATGTACGCTGTTAAATTCTTTGTTTTCTATAACTGTCTGTCCGAGGCATATGGGCTGCAGACCACACACTGTTGCATTAGATCACCATCTGGTGGTGGGCCCGGATGATTACATTTTGTTGTTGTCTTGGAAGAGTCTTTGTCTGCTGGGTGACTCCTCCCTTAGACCGTAGTGCGCATGGGCATCGACTCCATCCTCAGATTGTTTTTTTCTGCCATCGGGCTCGGATGTGTTCATCGTTCCCGTTACCGATCTCTTTTCGTATCCATAAATCAATCTACAAATCAATATCGTCTTCGACACTGATTCCGGTCGTCCGCATCGAAGAGAGGATTCACTTCTCCATTCCAGCGCTCGTCGGGCCGTTGGGCCCAACTGAGCCATTGGGCCTTTGGCTCATGTAAAGAACACCGTTCAAGAAGTGCCCCAAGTGCGAACACAAGTTTCCCCGCACCGACCTGCATGAATTTTGCAACCTGCGCTTGTCTCCAGAGCACGAGAGTCGGGACTGAGGCCTGCGCTTCGTTCCGGTCCAAGAAAACAATCAGGGACCGTCGAGTTCGAAGAGCTATGGAGCAATCATCGTCGTCGACACCAGACCTCATCATAGACGAGGCGCTGATCGAGGTAGACATCGAAGAACAGCAAGAAGACATCGCTTCCGAGGCAGAGGACTCAGCTTCCGGAGCAGAGGATCAATCCAAAGATGACTATCTTCTTCCAGCTGGTCAACAGGTCATGAGTAAGAGCGTCGACCCTGTTGACCCCCCGTACCGGGACAGGCTTCGGTTCCACCCCCACCTTCGGGTCCGGGTGCACACCGATCGAAAACTTACGAAGCCCCGCCTTCGGGCTCGGCAGTGAAGACTATTAAAAAGCCTCCGGTCGACCCGGGCTCGAGTCAGACCGTCGGTCCCGAAAAGCAGAAAGTGCTTAAGCCGAAGACACACCCTTTGATACCGAGGGTTACCGAACTAAAACCAAAACCAAGTTTGACACCAAAGGACGTTCCGAAACCAAGCTCGGCAGCGAAAGACGTTCCTAAACTAAGTTCGGCGCCAAAAACTCCGGTACCTAAAAAATCAGACCTGAAATCGGTTTCCATGCCGAAACACACTTCGGCACCAAGAACGTTCGAGTCTAAACACTCGGCACCCAAAACTTTGGATCCAAAAAGCGCTGATCCAAACAAGAAACCAGATAAATCTTCGGAACCGAAAACAAGAACTGTTCCAAAGATAATAGACACTGTAAAAGCTAAATCTGACGGCTCCAAACCACATAAATCGGCGCAGAAGAAAGATTTATCGGTAAAAGAGCTTTTCCAGCCAGATGTAAGGCAAAAGACTCTGAAGATTCATCCACACACTGGACAAATATATACAGTGCCTGAAAGGAGGAAAATGGACTGTCCTAAGCCATCTCATATTCCCTCAAAGAAGCATGTTCAGACTTCCCCCACAAGACCTCCTTCACCACAAGTAGAAATACTAGTAGATATTTCTCCTGCAAACTCACCAGCTACAACACATAGTATGATACCACAGGAGGAGGACTATGGGGATACATACTCTCAACACAGTTATCAGCAAATAGATGACATTAAGGACCCCGATGATATGGCTGGGTCATCAGGGGACCCATGGGAAGATTACAACGCACCAGATGCACCAGATCTACCACAGGATGAGGTATATCCGTCTAGGCCATCTCCACCAGATGACACCATTGGGTTCACACAGCTCATTCATAGAGCAGCCACTTTCCATGGAGTAGACCTGCATACTGATCCAATAGAAGAGGACTTTCTTATGGATACACTGTTAACAGCACATAAAACCACTGCCAATACTGAATGGAGTGGTAAGACATGCGCCAGAAATATTTAAAGACCCAGTCAGGGCCAGAGTAATTAACCCCAGACTGGAGAAAAAATATATAGCAGCTCCTTCTGATCCTGCATACATTAAAGGACAGTTGCCACTAGATTCACTGGTAGTGTCAAACTCGAGAAAGAGAGCTAACTCGCAGACAACAGGGGATGCTTCACCCCCTGACAAAGAAGCAAAGCATCTAGATGCCTCAGGGAAACGCACACTATCACATGCTGCCAATATATGGAGGTTTGCTAACACTCTAGCTCTGTTAGCAAGATAAGACAGAGCTCATTATGATGAGCTAGAGTCACTTATGCAACACCTACCAGAACAATATAAGGCTAGGGCTGCTGTTTTAATACAAGAGGGCAAAGTTATAACTAATACCTCCATAAGATGCGCACTAGACACTGCAGACACAGCATCTAGAGCAGTAAACACAGGGGTACTGTTGCGTAGGCATGCATGGCTAAGAATCTCAGGATTCAAACCAGAGGTACAAGCCAGTATACTAAACCAGCCATTTGACCAACAACATCTTTTCGGTCCAAATGTAGACAGTGCTCTAGAAAAGATGAAAAAAGACACTGATACTGCAAAATCAATGGGCGCTTTACAAACACAAGCCCATAGACCTTCCTTTCGTCGCTCCTCCTATAGGGGTGCATCAAAAGGCTAACAAACGGACAATACCTCCTCTACTTACAAACAGACCAACCAAACCTCACCCAGTAAGGGATAATATAGAGGAGGGTATAGAGGAAATAACAATAAGGGCAGAGGCAGAGGCAACAACAATCGCAACGCCTCTACTCCCAAACAGTGACTTCCCTTCCATCCCACCAGACCATTCCACTCCGGTCGGGGTTCCTACCTGTCTGGAACTCCATCACCACAGACAGGTGGGTGAGACAAATAATTCAGTCAGGATATTGTCTGGAGCTCACTTCCACTCCTCCGACAATTCCACCCAGACAACGTCCTATGTCACAAGAGCACCTCTTATTACTAAGGCAAGAGGTAGCATCACTACTGCAAAAGAATGAAATAGAACCAGTACCAAGGGAACACCAAAACACAGGTGTTTACTCCCTTTATTTTCTCATACCCAAAAAGGACGGGTCTCTCAGACCAATTCTAGATCTAAGACCCCTAAACCAGTACATACATTCAGACCATTTTCATATGGTCACATTACAACAGGTTTTACCGTTACTACAGAAAGGAGACTTCCTTGTCACATTAGACCTCAAGGACGCCTACTTCCACATTCCCATTCATCAGTCTCACAGGAAGTACCAAAGGTTTGTGCTACAAGGTCAGCACTACCAATTCAAGGTGCTCCCATTCGGAGTGACAACAGCACCTCGAGTATTCACAAAGTGTCTAGCAGTAGTGGCAGCACACTTAAGAAGGGACAACATTCACATATTCCCATATCTAGACGACTGGCTAATAAAATCCAAGTCATACAACCAATGTGTACAGCACACGCATCAAATGTTGCACAAATTGGGGTTCACAGTAAATCAAAACAAGTCACATCTACAACCGTCCCTATCTCAGCAGTACCTAGGGGCCACGATAGATACCTCCAAAGCAATAGCGTACCCCAACTTAATAAGAATACAAGCTATGCAGAATCTCATACAAAAATTCAAAGCTCAACACTCACTACAAGCTCGAGTGTACATGCAGCGAATAGGAATAATGGTATCTTGCATTTTCATAGTGCCATACGCAAGACTACAAATGCGCCCCATACCAGAATGATTGGCAGGTCAGTGGAATCAGGCTCAACAAGAGATCAGATCTGGTGGTGGTAGACGACCGGACGCATCGCTCTCTGCAATGGTGGAACCACAAAAACCTTTCCAAGGGCCGGCCGTTTATAGAGCCAGTTCCACAAATAATACGGACCACAGATGCATCTCTCACGGGATGGGGAGCGCACTTACAAAGTCACACAGTACAAGGAACGTGGACAATGAAACAAAGAGTACTCCACATAAATTATCTGAGTTACTAGCAATCTTTCAAGCTCTAAAATCGTTTCAACATTACATATCAAACAAGGCTGTACTAGTCCGGACAGACAATATGACAGCAATGTATTACATTCAAAAGCAAGGAGGAACACACTCCATACAGCTCTCCCGGCTGGCGCAGAGCATATGGAGGTGGTCCATTCCTCAAAACATTTTTCTGTTAGCAGAACATCTACCAGGAGTTCACAATCAATTGGCAGATCTGTTAAGTCGTCAGACACCAGATACACGAATGGGAGCTTCTTCCTCAAGTACTTCAGCCATTTTTTCAAATGTGGGGACAACCAGAGATAAAGATCTGTTTGCCACACAAAGCAACTCCAAATGCCTAAGCTTCGCCGCCAGGTACTCACACCCATTATCCAAAGGCAATGCGGTATGGATGAACTGGTCAAACAAATTTGCGTACGCTTTTCCACCTCTCCCACTAATTCCATTAGTGGTACGCAAACTAAGACAACATTCTCTCACATTGATTCTAATAGCACCAACGTGGGCGAGACAGCCATGGTACACAATGCTACTCCAACTCTCTGTAGTACCACACCACAAACTAAAACTCTCCCCACATCTACTAACACAGAACCATGGATAGATTATGCATCCAGACCCAATGCAGCTCAATCTAGCGATTTGGCTCCTGAGGTCTTAGAGTTTGGATATCTAAATTTACCTCCTGATTGCATGGATGTTATTAAAGAGGCAAGACGTCCTACCACTAGAGCATGTTATGCAGCAAAGTGGAAACAATTCGTTGTCTATTGTACAAATAACAACGTTAACCCTTTAAATGTTTCAATACAAAACATCATATGCTTCTCTTACATCTGCAAAGATCTAATTTAGCGTACTCTTCAACCAGATTACATCTCGCTGCTATAGCGGCATATCTCCAAAACAGACAACATTTGTCATTGTTTAGGGTACCTGCAATTAAAGCGTTTATGGAAGGACTTAAAAGAATAATTCCTCCAAGAATACCACCGTCTCCAGTATGGAATTTAAATGTTGTGCTCACAGACTTATGGGTCCACCATTTGAACCATTGCATAAGAGTTACAATTTCTTACATGGAAAGTTGCCTTTTTAGTAGCAGTTACATCACTATGAAGAGTGAGTGAGATCCAGGCATTAACAATTCAAGAACCATTTATACCCGTCTATCCTGTTTTCCCTCCCATCACATTGATCTTGACACTACTACTTTCTACTATTCTTGTCGTGATGGCGGTTCGGATGGACAGAGCCTGCGTGGAGGAACGCAGCGACCTATTTGTACTGGACGGGGTCATCGTGATGGACCGTGACGGTTTGGGCTGACCTTGATTGGACTATGATGCACTGTTTCTCTTGTCTTTGCTGGGTGGTGTCTGTGGGAGCGAGGGCCAGATGTGAATCTGCTTGTCTGATTATTGTTAGTCTGATATGCTCGGAACGGGATTTGCTGCCTCTGTGGTGCCGGGGGTCAGGCGGGATGGTCCTTTTTCCGTTTGCGGCTCCCCTACGGACTGTCTCTTGCTTTGCTAAAAATGTGCTTACCATCACGTGGGTGGTGTCTGCTTTTGGCGGGGGGTTGGGAGTCCGGGAGCTCATATCGTTTTGCAACATTCTCCTCCTCCAACTTTTTCCCTTCCTTGGGGTGTAGTTTAGGGGGCGACAGGCACGCTGCTAGTGGGGTTAGGTCGTAGCCATCTGCAGGGGTGTAGGGTGGGGGGTTGTTTTTTTTTTGTTTTTTTCCTTTGTTATTTTCTATGACCATTCTATTTCCCTTTTCCCTTCTTCACAAGAGATGTGGCGTATTCTCCTGCTTTTTGCCTAAACGTATCTGGGTGTCATATGTCTGCCTCGTATATCCTGTACTCTTGGTGGGCGAGTGTTGTGGGGGGGTGCCTGCGGTCATTGCTATTTAATTGTTTTGCGTTTGCTTTACGCTGGTATTGATTTCTTTGCTGATTCTGCCTGTACGGTATTTCTTCACTTATTTGCCCGTCCACAGCTGTGTTGTATTTCGTTTAATGGCACCTGATATGTATATTTCTCTTGTGTTATACTAATAAAAAGATTAAAAAAAAAAAAAGAACCATTTATACAACTTTATCATAATAAACTGGTTCTCAAGACAAATCCAAAGTTTCTGCCAAAAGTCATTTCTCCATTCCATCTCAACCAATCCATTGAGTTGCCAGTATTTTTTCCACAACCGCAAACGGTTGCAGAAAGAGCTCTTCCCACACTAGACGTAAAAAGAGCAGGTCTATACTACATAGATAGGACAAAACCTTTTCGTAAAACTATTCAAATGTTTGTGTCCTTTTCACCTCCACATAAAGGCAATCCAATTTCAAAGTCGGGCATTGCCAGGTGGATTGTTAAGTGTATTCAGATTTGCTACCAAAGAGCAAAACGAACTTTAACCATTCCTCCTAGGGCTCATTCTACCCGTAAGATAGGAGCATCTATGGCATTCTTAGGAAACATACCATTAGATGATATCTGTAAAGCAGCTACATTGTCTACTACACATACATTTACAAAACACTACTGTGTAGATGTGCAAGCAAAACAATAAGCAAGTGTGGGCCAGGCTGTACTAAAAACATTATTTGAAACTACTGCAACAAATGTGGGTAACCGCCGCTAAGGGAGAAACTGCTGTGCAATCTATGCAACAGTGTGTGGTCTGCAGCCCATATGCCTCGAACGAAAAATGCTACTTACCAGTATGCATCTGTTCTTGGCATGTAGGGCTGAAGAACCCCACACGCCCACCCGCCTCCCCGGCTGCCTATATCTGTTGCAGTATTTTCTTATTTAGATACACAATACACAATACATGGTCATCCTTATCTGTAATGATACAACTCCATCATTTGCTCAATGGCGAAAACAGACTGAGGATTGAGTCGATGCCCATGCGCACTACGGTCTAAGGGAGGAGTCACCCAGCAGACAAAGACTCTTCCAAGACAA
Source organism: Lissotriton helveticus (assembly GCF_964261635.1). Taxonomy (NCBI): domain Eukaryota; kingdom Metazoa; phylum Chordata; class Amphibia; order Caudata; family Salamandridae; genus Lissotriton; species Lissotriton helveticus. The sequence continues at coordinate 1,077,126,399 of NC_136068.1, forward strand.
CAACAAAGTGTAATCATCCGGGCCCACCACCAGATGGTGATCTAACGCAACAGGGTGTGGTTCTGCATGCCAAGAACAGATGCATACTGGTAAGTAGGATTTTCCTTTTTAATAAAATAAAATAGAGGGAACTGTTTTAAACAGACTGACTCTGAAGAAGAGCTTTCCTGTTAAATCTTTGTGCCGAGAGGATAGTCCTACCGTAAGGCAATGGCTTGTTGGGGCTTTCTTGATTCATAGGTCTGCTATTGATTCATTGGCAAACTACGTAAGAAATGAAGTATTTTCTTGATCAGGCCGCTTTTTCAGATTTCCAAGAAGTTTAAAGTTTGCGCTCAGTCAGTTAAATATCTTTTTTTCAGGTATATTGGATAAAGTTTAAAATTAAGTATGCATTGGCTTGAGCTACTTTTCTATGTGATTTTGCCCATTGCTCAAAGCTTAAATGATTAAAAAAAAAGTTATTTTGCAGATTGGAAAAAAAGCAATGTTATTTATCATTTTGCAGTAACATGTCCTGCAATGTTTATAATTTTTTTGAGATGAAGGAACTTGCCTTTGACGTTTATTATAGATAGAACACGGGGAAAGTATCTGTACGAATGTGTCCTATGTGATTGTTGTATAAAAGATTTGACTCCTGTAATATTTCTCTGTTCCATTTTAAAATGCGTCTGATTACTGTTGTCTAAGAAGATGACTGAAGACTGAAAACCAAGCTTTTTTTCTTATTATGACCCTGCGAACTTGTTCTATTGTTATTTAAAAAATATTTTTATATTATTGTCTGTATGTTGTGGTATTATTTGTTGATCTTCTATAGAGGCAATAAACAAATACAATGGAAATTTGCCAAAATTGGACCAACTGGTGCAAATTACAATTCTTGCACTTCAGGAGATGCAAAATTGGTGAATGGTCCCTCAAAATCTGTAATAGGGAAATGTTGGTGGATATTTGCACAACTGTAATTTTGGCCCCTGGTATGATTTACCCAATACAGTGTTTTTTCAAACTAATGGCAACCTGTCAGAGCCTTTAAGAATTAAATAGGTATACATCTGATACAGACACTGTCAGTGCACATTGCTATTTTGCTATTTGAATGAAAAATATTATTTCATCTATATAAACATTGATTTTTAAAAAATATTTTCAGTCTGTTCTGATAACACATCGTGAAGATCAGAGATTGCAACAAGCTGAAGTCATTTTCATTAGTTTAAAACAAAAACCACGTTAAATTTCGATGAAGGTGAACAGAAGGCTAAATTGCAAATGTTTGGCTGAACATCTGCACTCTCCATGTTTGCCAGCCAGTATTACATTTTTATATGAACAGTTGAACATTTCATTTGGTGATACGGAGCCCCAAGAGAAGTTTCTAATCTAAATTTAATATACAGATATCAAAAGTATTCTCTTTGGACCACATCCAGGTGCTTCTCAGTTCCTCAATATTCTTTCTCATTTGCATACTGCATTGCTGTGGTTGGTTGTACTCATTTGTTTCTCTATTTAGGGATCTTCATTAACGTTAATAAAACACTAAATAGCACTGTCCACGCCAGGGATCCTTAAACACTTTTCAACCTTTAGTAATAAAAGCCTTCCATACAAGACAAAAAGAACAATGTTTAAAAAAGGCAGCATTTACTTTCTACTTTTTATCTTTTAAAAACAAACATTTGAGTGAATGCAAACGTTTCTAAAGCCCAATGCTTTTAGTTGTGGTGGCACTAGTATTGGAGTAAAAAAAAAGAAACTAATTAGTTGAGGAAAATATTACTTTTACATTTCTCTCTAAATGTGTGGTGTGTGGTGGTGTGTGTTGGGAGATGGAGGGGAGGTGGAGGCTGGGGGTACGGACATGGAAGAGTGTAGCAGAAGTGTCAGGCAGTGCATGCACCTTTGGTCTTGGCCAGGATGGCCCTTCAGTGGAACTGGAAGTAGCATCCAGGTTTCAGTGCATGGGGGATGTGGTAGAGTAGCGTCTATGGGAATGAGTGGGTGGGTGGAGGACCAGTGTCCTGTCGCTGAGCGTGTTGCGGCACAGAAATGCTGGTCTTTGGCATGTCTTCTGGGTGTCTGTGCTGCGGCCACCAATAATAGGAGCGAAAGGGCAGAAGTGTTTTTGGGGTGGTGGGTGAAGCTGGAGTGCCAGCAGGAAATGCAGGTAAAAGCGAATTTACCATGCAGGGGAAGGATGAAAATTAAGGATGGAAAGATTAATACCTTTTGAAGACTCCACTTCACGAAGTGAAGGCATTACCAATAATGGAATGCAACTTGTACCTGTTGATACAGAGCAACTTCAAACTACAAATGTCACACAGATCTCAGTTCAGCCAAATACCGACGGCTATGTGAATAAGTCTCGAAAGGAGGTATCTGCCAGTTCCACAGAATCTGCTGAGCTACCAAAGATAGATCGGACTGCGTCTGGCTACTTCAACGATTTTGACAATTTCTCATCAGATCCAAGTGAACCCGACTTACTGCCACCGCCTGTTCCCAAAACAACGAATTTGTGATTGCTACTTTTGTCTGAAAAAAGACTTACTTTGTTTTTCCCTGAATACAGCCTCGGATTGCAATTGGTCTACTGTTCCTAGTCCTTTGGATTGGTATAGTGACTGTCTTTTTCTTGCTCCTGAATGGACATTACCTAGCAGAACGCTCTGCAGTAGAACATGTGAACCTGGTCATGAAACCGCTTACATCATCACACCGTGAACAGAGGGACTGTCCTTAGTGAACATTACAGCAGTTCTAGTTCCAGAAGGAATAGTTTGGGACAGAGTTTCCTATGATGTGTATGGTCCTACTGAGCTCTTAAGAATACCTAATTTGTTAAAAATGTGTCTTAGTGATATCATCACCTCCAGTACTCTCTGATGATTGGGACTTTGAAACTGTGCATTTCTGATTTAGAACAATCCGCTGCATTTTCAAATGATGAATTGTATCTTATACATATTGTATTGCATATTGTACATCTAATTTTGGCGACATGTTCTGTTACCAACACTATAGTCACCATTTTTATGCACAAAGCAATTATCCCACGTAATGTTTTCACTTACCATCAATGGGAACATTGCCCAACACCGTGGAAAGGTAGTTCAACATGTGAACAGAGATTTGCTTATTATTATGGGTTTAAGACACAGCCTCTTTTACTATATGCTTGTACCTATATCTGCAAAAAACAATACGCCTACTAACACTAAGCTGAGAAACTCTGCTTCCTTTATTTCCTAACTGTTTTTACAGGGTTTCAACTTTTGGAGGCACACTATAGACACGAAAGCGGTCTTGTGGGACTAAAGATGGGCAGGTTCAGGGAATTGAGGCCCTATTTAGAGCATGCCTCACACCACATCAAATGATTTTCCTAATCAGTCCTTTGCAACAGACTTCGTGTCTTGGGCTAGCCAATAATCAAGGATTTGGAACTCACCTCAGATTCCCTCACTTACACACTTTGAGGGTTGGCAAAACTATACACTACACAGTGAGGATACATTAGATGCCATGCTACACAATGGTTCTTACAATTCATCAGACCCCAATTGAAATGGATGGTTGGTTTCGCCTATCGACACAAATAGGTGTCAGTCAAGATTCAGGGGTAGCAGCGAAGGGTTTAGTATCCATGGCGCTGATCCGCTTTATGTACAATCAGAACACTCGGGTGGTTACATCTCTAAGACCTTGACACTTTCCCAAGTGAAACAACATTTATCCCTTCTTTCAGATGATATGGATCTTAGAGATTTTTTGTTCGGTCCCCAGAAGCCACCTCAAAAGTGCTTCTTGCTTGGTATTTTCAACAAACATTAAAAATGCTATAGGTCTCGCCTTTGATTAAAGCCATTTGCTTTGCTATACAATACCATTCGCAAAAAAATGGCTTTAACTCAATCAAAGGCGAGACCTATTGCATTTTCAAAGCTTGTACAGGGCATGACTGTGCACGGCGTGCCTTCTTGGGGTCTGGGTGTGCTCAACTGTCTCACGGTTTATATCAGTAGGTCACATGACCTGATCATCCAAACCTTGGCCTCTCTGTGAACGGAGTGCCTACTCGGGGTCTGGGTGTGCAAACGTTTTGGTTTTATTCAAAGCAAGTAGGGGGAATCGGGACTCAAGCAAAATGCAGCCCACACGTAAGACACCGCACATCAAGCATATACTAACAAGATGGCAGTAATAAACAAAACTCATCACACACGCAAGACACAGGCGCCTGAAGACATGCAAGATGCATGCAAAAGTAAAGAAAAAAGTGCGGAAAGTAAATATTAAAACCACACTCTCACGCCTTTCCATCCATACCAATGATACAAATAGCGCTGTAAGAGTGGGCGGTTCCCATTACGTAACAGGCTCTGTTCCTGTCATGGCAGTGAGGCTTTCCAGTTTGCATTTCACATTTCATACTTTACTTAGTCTTGTATTCCCTAGGAGCACTTGTTCTTCCAGATGTGTTTCCGTACATTTGTAATGCTACATGCAGCTGTTGTACAGGGCATACTGTGCTCTGAGTGCCTTCTTGGGGTCTGGGTGTGCTCAACTGTCTCACGGTGCATGTCAGTAGGCCACATGACATGATCATCCAATCCTTGGCCTCTCTGTGCACGGAGTGCCTTCTCGGGGTCTGGGTGTGTGTGCTCAACTGCGGATGGATGTTCCTAACCGTGCACGACTGAGATCTGTAGTTGTAGTTGAAGCTGAATACAACGCGAGTGTCTCATGGTGCATGTCAGTAGGTCACATGACCTGATCATCCAATCCTTGGCCTCTCTGTGCACGGAGTGGCTTCTCGGGATCTGGGTGTGCTCAACTGCGGATGGATGTCCATAACCGTGTACGACTGAGATCTCTACCTTCTACTACTATTCTTGTAAAGCACTCTGGCGCCCGAAAGGGTTTTGATCGCACAATATAAAATGTCTAATAAATCAATACATTAAAAAAATCTTAAACCAATCCTGCTATTTTATGCAACAGGTGTACTGCATTTGGGGACTTGTAGTTTCGAATTTAACATTTTAAGAACAGACTCAAATATTCCTGCATGCAAAGTGCTTTTGGATGAAATGCCAGGACTAGATGGAAGGGTAACACATTACATGAGGACGTTAACCACCTGGGTACAATAATGTAACGCAACAAAATGCAACGATGAACATAAATGTTGGTCAAAATTTATTTTCACCCTTTAATCATTTTAGACCCTTTGATCACAAAGGATTTTCAACATTTTACATGGGATTTTTTCCGAGACAGAAGCATGGCAGAATATAGCATTTGGATAATTCTCACTTGAAACGTTTGGCATTCTAGGTTTTACCCTTCATGTATCTAGCACGCAAAGTTGAAACGCACCACTGCAAACCAGCTTTGTCTACCTTTGTTACAAAGCATGTGCTCAATCCAGTGAAATTATTTTACTCAAGTCGGGCCGCGGGCGGCTATAAAAGGTTTTAAAACCATTACACTGGGGAGGAGGGTCGGGGTAGGACACTTCCACTTGTCATCCGATGGCAAACATCATTTTATCACGCCCATGATAAGTAAAAAATAAATGTGATTGACCTTTCCTTCTGGGTGCCACAGACACCCCCGAACTACACCCTGTTTTAAATGACTTCACCTAATCACGACCCACGGTTTCCAAGAGTTTCCCAGAAAGGAGGTCTGTAGTAAACTCAAATGCTCAGGTCAAGGAAAAAAAACACTGTAGTTTATGACGCCCACTTTCCCAACCTCCAATTAATAAAAAATATGTCTTCAAAACTAGTTTGTTTTATAAAATCCATCATGCTTGCTCATGCGATAATCACTCTCCGCTATTTGGCTGAACAGGAGAGAACACGCAAGGTATTTTGAAGTGATCTATAATCTCCCTCTTATTTCAGAGTTTTGTTTTTTAGTATTTCCCCTGAATCCTCCTTACGCACTTTTGAAGCTCTATCCCTCCACACAACGCTTCCCTTGTGTGCGCAAGGGGGCAACCGAGGTCGCCACAGTATAGGGTAGGACGGAGGACAAGGTGGAACCCGCACTGAGGCAGCACGCAGGAATGTCCCGACTGAAACGGGAGTGGATGCTGCGTGCTGCGTCATGTTTCAAGGACCCTTGGGAGCAGCTGGGACGGGCAGCAGGGACCACTAAAGCCAAGGCACGAGGGCAGATGCGGTGGCATCCTTAGTTCGCCACTGAGATTCCAACGTGAACAAATGGCCACATTAGGCATAGGCAGGGCTTTAATCATGGTGCGACGTGTTGTGAACCCATGTTGCTTCATCTGGGCACACCTCCGCTTCGGGACCTAAGCAAGCATTGGTTCCCATTGTTCAGACCAGTCTGGTTTGACTGCATCTTGCCTGTGTTCCGCTACCAATTATGCGGATGCGAATGTGTGTTGGACTTGTGTCTGACCCTTCCATGTGTTGCTCCGCAGGACATAGACGTACTACTGGACTCCTTAAAGACACACGTGTATCGGTGTCCTCAGTGTATTCCCATGGTGATGATGGCATTCTTAGAGCCTCCACAGAATGCTTCGGCTTCTGGCGGAACGGACAACGGCTCTACAACAGGCCCATGGGGGTCAGGTGCTTCCTCAGCGGTTTCTGTGGGAGACGGAGAAGATCACCTTTGCTCTATTGACCTGATACAAGAGGTGTTACAGGGTCGTCTGAGAAAGCGAATGATAGTGATGTTGCATCTTCTACACAGGATACACTTACATTCAGCTCTCCGTGTGATGGGAAGAATTTGGCCTTTTTTCCAAAATAAGCCAAATTGGAATGAGAAATAAAGTTTTGTTTTACTTTTCTTTTGCTCTCACTGAGCACCATGGCTTTTGATGTGCCCAGTCAGTCAAATCATATATTGATTCTTTAGTGGACTTGTAGAGGTTTTGATTTTAATAGCATCTGTTTTTCGTTATTTACATATAACATGTTTTTAGATGTTTTTTGGACAATGGTTTTATGACAATGTTTTAATGCTTTTTAGCAGGCTTATTTTAGCATTAGTTCACCTTGTTGACCTTCAGATGAGGAGTGGGTATTATGTTTCCTAACCTAGGCCTAAGTAGCAAAGCGCTCCTTTTTCCTACATTGGTCCTACCTTGCTCTGCATAGCTATTCTAGCAATGACTTTTTACCCGTTTATGTGCTGAATAAATGTCGATTGGTTTCCTTGAAACTAGCCTAATTTATTATGCATGAGGATTCTTAGCATCATATCTTAATAGCCTACACATGACTTACATAACAGAATTAACATACCCTGTACAAAGGTCTTCGCTATCTTCATCCTTTGGCGACAGGCTACTTTGCATAGTTTTGCAGCGTGAATCTTTCTGGATTCACTATGCTGTGCATTATCCGCCAATTAGTGTTTGGGTCTGGAATCGTTGTCTATTATATTTTTTTCGTGGCCCATGTGGGCGTCGACCTCCCACCATTTGTTGTCCTTCGTCTGGATCGTCACGGAAGAGTTCCAGAAATTTTTGAAGAAGGAATCCACGAAAATCTGTGAAAAACCAGCGAAAATTGGAGAATTCAGCACCGACTACAGGCTGGACAACCGGGACGACGAAGAAGAGAGGAAAACCAAGAACTTCGACATCCAACGGAGAATGCGCACACAGGGGGCTCCCTGATCACGGACATGGACAAAACGCCATTCAAATTCTGCAACAATTGCCACCACAAGTACGCGCAGAAGGACCAGTACCCAGTTTGCAACCTCTGCCTGCCGCTCGACCATCAAAGCGAAGACTGCAATGCCTGCTCAGCGTTCACACCGAAGACCCTTAGTTCGTGAGAGGCAGCGAAGGGCGTACTACAACATGCAGGGGCAAGGACCACCCCCATTGCTCCGAGACTTGGGCCTCTCCAGTGGGGAAGAGGACAACATTGCGGAGGGACCAGAAGACTGCACGGTCGTCGAGACCGATAGCCGGCGAAGGAGGTAAGAGTCGTCGACCCAAAGACCCACGACTGACGCTCGAAAGAGTGAGGCAAAGTCCTCGAAAGGGGCGCTGCCGTCGACACTCTCGACGCCCGCAGCTGCACCCAAAGACAAACAAAACAGTGGATCCTTCGAAAAGGATTCTCAGCCGGCGAAAACTCTGGGGAAACCTAGGTCGTCGAATCCCAGTCTTGAAAAGGACCGCTCGACGTCGAGCCAAAAAGAGTTAAAGGCGACTTCGAGGCTGATGACCACAAAGCGAAGTGCCGGAGCTCTCGACGCCAAACAGGCGGCCGAGATAGAGATAAAAAGGAGAAGGCTCGAGGCCGAAATGGCAAACATCCTCCAGCGAAAGAAGGATTTCGACGTCCAGGTGAGCTAGTATACCATCCCTTTGAGGCCCGTAGCTGAAGTAGAGCTCGAAGAGGGGGTCGAGGACCCATATCTGTTGAAAACGCCAGAACCTGCCGAAGAACAGGAGGAAGAGGACCTAGATTACTTCGAGGCAGAAGGCGAAGAGGATCAACAGACCTACTAGGACTCTACATCCTCGGAGGCGCAAGACCTGGAGTGGCAGGATCTTGACGCCGAAAACCCAGAAGAGGGTGTAGTCCTATCTGTCGAGGTTATCACAGCCAGACGACATTGGCATATACAATATAGTCATGAACGATGCAGCCACTTATGGAGTGAAACTAGAAGAGGAAAAGCCCAAAGCTTGTTTTCTCCTGGAAACTCTGCTTCCTACACAGACCAGGAGCCAATTTCTACCCATGCTCCCAAGTGTGCTGGACCAGGGCAGGGAGGCCTTCAGGGAGCCAGCTGTATGTAAGTCAGTGACTCCAAGGAGAGAGAAGAAATATAAACAATCCTCACAAGACCCAGCATATATTCAGGGATCAGTACCTGCTGACTCGATAATAGCATCAACAGCTAGGAAGAGGGCCAACGTACCCACAAACTCCGGACCACCACCAGACAAGGAGAGCAGGAGGATGGATCTCACAGGAAGGAAGATGGAGAGGAGTGCGGCGATTCAATGGCGCATCGCCAACCTTAAATGCCTTGATTAACAGACATGCCTACCAGCTTTGGAAGGAAGTCGGCCAACTGCTCAAACATCTCCCGGAGCAGAATCAACAGAGGGCACACCACCTCGTGGAAGAAGGCAGGAACATGGCCAACACATGCCTGAAATCAGCCCTGGACGCTGCTGAGTCATCCAGTAGGCAGATGATGATCGTTGTTACGGAGAGAAGGCATCCCTGGCTGAGGATCTTGGGGTTCAAGCCAAAGGTCCAAAATAACATCCTGAACACACCCTTCAACGGAGAACAACTGTTCGCCAATCCGGTTGATGAAAAGCTTATGCAGCTAAAAAAGGACAATGAAATTGCCAGGTCCATGGGAGCGATGCAGTTCATGGGGATGAAAAGGGGCACCCCGTCCAGGAGATCAGTGGGCAGAGGAAACAGCCAGCCGGGAACATCACATCAAGCCTTCCAACATGGTTACCAAGGAGGCAACCAGACCCAGCAACTGGGACAGCAACAGCAAAACTGGCAGTACCAGCCATGTGGCCAATCCTTTCGAGGGCGCTCGAACGGACGAGGTCAGACCAGAAGGGGAGGGCAGCAACCCACCTCAAAGTGACTCCGCTGTAAGGAGGACGCCCACCCACACTACACCTCGAGGGGGGCGACAATACAAGGAAAAAGACAAACTATTAGTACCACAGGACAAACAGTTCCACAAGTACATAACACCTGTAGGAGGCAGAATCAGACACTTCTTCCAGGAGTGGAAGGAGGTCACTACCGACAAATGGATACTAAACATCATACAGCACGGCTACTGCATAGAACTAGAAAAGCCACCTCCAAACAGGAAAGCAAACTACAAGGCACACTTTACAGCGGAACTCACTCTTGCTGCTAGAGGAGGTCCTAAAGAAAGAGGCAATAGAGACGGTGTCGTACAACGAAAGAAGCAAGGGGGTCTACTCCAACTAATTTCTCGTACCAAAGGTAGACTAAACGTTAAGACCTATCCTGGACCTGCGGTTCTTAAACAAATTCGTAAAGACTAGCGGTTCAAGATGACATCTCTGCAAGAAGTAATACCCCATATACAGGAAGGGGATTACATGGCAACTATAGACCTAAAGGACGCTTTCCTACACATCCCCATGAGCAAAAGAGACAAACGCTTACTAAGATTTGTAATCGAGGAAACACACTACCAGTTCACAGTCCTAGCATTCGGCCTAAAGTCTACACCAAGGGTGTTCACAAAATGCATAGCTGTGGTTGCAGCACAACTGCGGAGGCAGGGGATACACGTATACCCGTACCTCGACGACTGGGGTATGCATAGTAGTATGTACGCTAAGATTACTGTTTTTATATATGCCTGCATATATTCGTTGCTTTGCACCATGAAGAAATGTATCTACTATTGGTGCTTACATTTGATACTGTCTATGGATTGTCACAGCAAACCTGTTTTATACTAGAATGACGCTGGGTCAATAAATGCTGTTTTTTTTGTTGTTTTTTTTGGGGATTTTCAAAAACCTTTATTGTATTTTACAAGTCAAGTACAATAGGTCAACAAATGCAAATATGGTCTCCAAGTTACAGAAATAATGCGAATATTGAAATGTGCTTCGACTTGTACCTTAATCATCCATGTCAGCAATATAGATTCGAAGAAATCCCCCAATTCCCACCCATCATGAAATCAACACTCCCAACCCTAATAACCGAAAGTCCAAAGTAAGTGTCTTAAACCAATCCAACTTTCACCGACCAGAAGGAAATTACCTCATGCCTCACAGATGCCTCGTCAGCCGATTCAGGTCGTTGGGTGTATCAGAGGCGCGACACCGTCCATTAGAAAAGTTCAGTTCAACTGGAAAGGCCTAGCCCATCCACCCTGTGGCTTCCAGATCAAATATCAGTCACACATAGAATAAAACGCAAATACTGCACACATGTTGCATGCCCATCAAAAGGTACAATATCTATTCTCCAGGCAGTTCCCTCCCCTCCTCTGCATCCAAGTCATCCAACTGCTGACCAAGAAGGTATGTCCTGAACGGTGTACAAATGTCTTTTGGCCTCGAGCGCGCGGGCAGCAATTCAGCGTAGTCCTGCAGCCACTCCTGCCAGTTCGTCATGGAATCCACCCATCCCTTAAATTTAGGAGCCCTCCCACGCCCCCATCGACAAGCAAGTAGGCGCTTAGCCAGTAAGAGACTGAGGGCTAAAAACTTTTTGTGAACAGTGTCTATTGTTTGTGTAAGGCCCAAGAGTGCCTGACGTGGGCACGGGGTCAACTGTAAGCCCAGCATGTCACCTAGTCCAGCAAAAACCTGTCCCCAATAGATGGCCACCTGGGGGCAAGACCAAGCAAGGTGATAGAAGTCGGCCCCTGCAGCTCAGCATCGGGCACAGAAGTCTGTATCGTGCAAATGAAGCTTGTGCAATTTAGCGGGGGGTCGTATGTGCCGTGAAGAAATTTGTAATGTATAAGCCGTAGCCTGTTACTCGTAATCGCCTGTGTGTTGATGCAGCTACTGTCCCACTGTTCATCTGTTAGGGGCTCACCCAGGTCACCATCCCAGTCTGCCCTGGCCTTGAGAGTAGTGGGGCAGGGAGCGGCCTGCAGGTGTTTGTATAACGAGGACACAACATGTCTGGGGGCAAATGACTGTGCTATAGCATGGAGTGGAGCAAAGACCTCAGGTTCGGCAGGGAAAGACTGGGTGAGGGTACGAACATTTTGTCGCAGCCTGGCAAAGAGGAAGGTATCCATAGTAGATGGAGCTATGTCCCCGAAAAATTGTTCCGCAGTGTGAAAAGTACCCTGTATGTACAGGTCCCCCCACAATTGAAGTCCCAGTTTCCTGAGCAGATTGTGGCATATTACTTCGCAGGTGACTAATACCCACGGGTCATTCGCGAGGGGCAAGTTGGGAGAGTAATAGAATGTGCAGTTAAGAGTGCGCGCCATCCGATTCCAGGCCAGCACCGTACAGTCTACCGTGGACGGGTTACGTTCCCTCCGTCCAACAGGGGAATGAATGTATCCAGTGGGGGCCATAGGTGACATATAGCCATCTTCGACAGCAAGATGCGCCATCTATGGCGGCGGATGGAACCAGTAGACAGCAAAATGGGCCTGCGTGCAGTCGTAATATTTCTCGAAGTTAGGCACTTCAAAACCGCCCTGCTGAAAGGGGAACATAAGTGTAGCGAGACTAATCCTTGCCTGCTTTCCACCCCAGATTAGTCTGATGACTTGGGAGTTAAGGGAGGGAAAAAAAAAACGCCCGGGTTATATGGAATATTGATAAACAAATACAGCAATTTGGGCAATAGGACCATTTTTAGCAGTGAAATGCGGCCGGCCATAGAGAGGGGGAGACGCAACCATCTAGTGATATTATCAGTTAGTTTGTCCAATACAGTGCCATAGTTGGCCCTCATCAATGCATCCCTGTCCCTGGTGACTTGTATGCCCAGATACTTCAGCTCATCTTGTTCCCAAACCAGTGGTTTTTCAAGTTGAAATGAGGGAGTGTTATCAGTTAAAGGGAAGATTGCAGATTTGGCCCAGTTGATTTGCACCCCTGCGATCCCCCCAAACTTCGTGATCTCCCGCAGCACTGGATTTAAGTTGTCACGGGTCTTATCTATATAGAGTGTAATGTCGTCAGCGTAGAGTGAGATGAGATGAGAAGTTGCCTGGACTGGTAAATGAGGGAACGGGGATTGTGTTTTTGGCGCAGAATCGCAGCAAGCGGCTCAATAGCAATGGCAAAAAGAATTGGAGAGAGGGGTCAGCCCTGGCGAGTGCCTCTCTGAACCTCGAACGGATCGGACCTGGCCCCATTAAGTAATACAGTAGCCGTTGGTTTGTGGTAGAGCAATTTTATCCAATCAAGGAAGCTGAAGGGCAGACCCATAGATTGCAGCGTGCCAAACAGGTAGTCCCATTCTAACGAATCGAAGGCCTTGGTGGCGTCCAGGAATACCGCCACTGCATCACATTTGGGGTTTAAATCCTGCAGTACAGTATGGAGGGTGCGGAGGTTATGCGAGGTCGCCTGGTTAGGGACGAACCCGGCCTTATCGGGTAATACCAATTTCTCCATAAGGAGATTTAATCGGGTGGCCAGCACTTTAGCGAGAATTTTGGTATCGCAGTTGAGGAGGGAAAGGGGGCGATAGGAGTCGCAGTTGGTAGGGTCCTTATCAGGTTTGAGTAGGGAGGTAATGAGGGCTTCACGCATTGTGTGGGGGAGACTACCCTCTTCCGGTGCAGCGTAATATACTTGCTTCAATATAGGGGCTAGTATGGGGGCCAAAAAATTTAAAAATCAATGGGGAGGCCATCGGAGCCGGGAGCCTTGCCCGACCTCATGCCCATAATGGCGTCCTTTATTTCATCAATCTCCAATTCGTGGTGCAGTAATGTCTGTTGACCGGTACCTAGCCATGCCAGTGCCACATCCGCGAAGTAATTGGAAAGGTCAAGGGTTTCCGTCCTATGAGAGGAGTATAGCTTTTGGTAATGGTCCCGGAATACCCGGAGCTGGTCAGGGAGATCTCTATGCACCCCACCAGCGTCGTCATGTATTGTGGTGACATAGGAAGCGAACCGAGGGGGCTTAACGGAGTTAGCAAGTGCCTTCCCCGGTCTATCCCCTTCGCTGTATATTCGGGCCATGTGCGGACGGCCTAGGAATTTACATTCCCTGTCCGCTATTGCGTGAATTCTGTGATTTTATCGTGAATATGGGCATTAATAGTCAAGTCATCTGGGGCGCTTTTAAGAGAGTTCTCTAGGTCTTGCAACTCGGCCTCCAGTTTACGCAGGTCAGCGCGTAACAACTTCAAAATACCTCCGCCCTTGGCTATGCACCAGCCTCGGACCGTGACCTTGAAGGCCTCCCACACGGTAGTGATGCTGTCCACCGAGGAGATATTGCGGTCAAAAAACTCTTTTACATCTTGTTCTAATTCAGCCTGAAAGGCAGCGTCTCGAAGATGAGCGGGGTTAAGCCGCCAGGACAAATAGGGGGGAGCAGTCCAGGGAGACATGCAGTTCCAGGAGGACAGGGGAGTGATCAGAGAACGTACGTGGCAAGTGCGTTGCATGGGATAACCAAGGGGCGACACCTGCAGAGACAAAGACATAATCCAGGCGTGCCCAAGTGGAATGCAAAGTCGAGGTGGGTACCCTCCCGCAGAGTAGGGTGGAAGTGTCTCCAGGCATTAGTCAGGATTCCCGATTCGACAATGCCGGAGAGAGCGCGCTGGGTATTAGTGTAGTGTACGGGGAGCGGCCGAGATCTATCCATATCTGGCTGAAGTGCAGTGTTAAAATCGCCCCCCCCCCCCCCCCCCCAAATGATATGTGCGATGCCCAACGTTTGGATCTTGCCCCATAGTGTGAAGAGGGCGGAAGGGTCATCGACATTGGGCCCATAATAGTTAGCAAATAGAACAGCATGAGAGTGAAGACGTCCCCAAAGAAGGCAGAACCTACCCTCACTATCAACCCCCCCTAGCGTGAACGTCACACCACGTTTAATAAGGATTGTGACGCCTCTGGAGTAAGAGGAGTAAGATGAAAAGGAGCGGCAGGCTGCCCATCTTGTAGCAAATTGCATCTTGGTGCTGGGAACAAGGTGTGTCTCCTGCAATAGTGCAATGTTTACACAGTGTCTATCTAGGTACCCCAAGATGTGCCTACGTTTTCTAGGGTTATTGAGACCTCGGACATTCCATGTGACCAATTTGAGATTCTGGCGCGCGTCAGTACTACCCATAAATGGCATCAGTTATGTAACGGCAAGTCTGCTGGCTGCAGAGCACTAAGAGTTCAGTCTGTGTAGGTAACAGCAATACAGTTCTAGTCTTAGAGCAAGAAGGAAATACTACCAGCACTTTGGACAATAGCGAAATGAACATTGTGGATTCCCACCCCCTCCTCCTACACTGGCAACCCCAACTTGCCAGGAAAGACATCCCTCCCAAAGACAGACTATCCATAACAGTACCCATCTCCCCTACCCAGGCCGTCATGCCCAACTGGGGCAGAGGCAACTCAAAATGTCCCATCTGTAACAAGTAGAACTAGGGGAGTGCCCTCAATCGGGGGCCGCTAGGTGCTCCCGCCTCGAACACACACCCCACTTTTCACCCATCTGCGATCCCCCAGCTAAGGGGAATCTCGGGACGGGGGTGTGCGGCCGGACTACACTCTCGTGCCTCCATATCATGCAGAAAATACATCACCAATCAGCGGAGCGTCCAACAGCAGCTCACAGGCCATATGTAGCAGTAGCCAAGCAGCATAATGAGTCAGTTCAGCCTGGCTCAGATAGTGGTGAGTGGGACCTCGAGCGCCTGCGTGTAGCTTCCTCCTGAGCAGCCGATTTTCGATCCTGTTTGAAATATTCCTCAGCCTGTTGCAGTGTGGTGAAGATGTGTGCCGTTCCTTTGTGATGGACGCAGAGTTTTGCAGGGTAGAGCATGGAGTACTGTATGTCTTGAGTTTGCAGTTTCTTCTTTATCGAAGCGAATGTGCGGCGAGCATCCTGAACTTGTTGGGTGAAGTCAGGGTAGAACGATAATGTAGTGTTTTCAAAACGCACTTCTCCTTTTTCTCGCGCTAGTCGTAGCACAGTGTCTCTATCCCTGTAGTTCAAAAATCTCATTATCACAGGGCGAGGAGGCAGGCCTGGGGCCGGGCGCTTTGCGAGGGAGCGGGCGCCCTCTCTATGACCATGTGGGCCGAGAAGGATTCCGATCCGAACAGGTCCACTAGCAATTTCTCCATGAATGTTTCTAGTTTCCCCGTGTTGGTACTCTCTGCCAGGCCTAGGACACGAACGTTATTTCGTCTAGAGCGTGCCTCTAACTCCTCATTCTTGTCAGCTATGACTTTAAGGAGTTTGTCCATCTGAAGCTCATGTCTTCTGGCCGCACTCGCCCCATCTTCCAGATCAGACACCCTCTGTTCTGCAGACGTCAGCCTCTCTTCGTGATTGTCCAGTTTTGCGACTACCCCATCCATCCTGGCATTCATGGAGTCTATCTTGGCATCGATAGATGCAAGGCTGGACTGGACCCCTGCTAGTATGGCTTTCCACTCTGCATCTCTAGTGTCCTGGGGGGCATCAGTACCGTGTGGCATGGTAGAGTTGCTGGGCGTCTGCCGGGTATTAAAGGGCAGTTTAGACTGACTGGGATCATTCTTGCCCATTTTAAGGCTGGAAATGTAGCCCATGGGGGGTGGGGTGATCGGGCTCCACGCAGCCTCCTCTCCGGCGCAGATCACTTACTTAATGGAGTTGCGGGGATCCGGCGTTTGCGCCCGTCCTCTAGGTTATGCCGGGAAAGAGCCGCCAAGATGGCCTCCCAAGTCTAAGGTGGTGGGGGGGGTGTCAACAGGGTCACAATCCTCTCAGGCTATCATGCACTGTACAGATCCAAGGAGTTATGCGAGGGGGGGGGCAGCAAACGTCGCCACGAGCCGTGCACAGTAATAATGCAGCCACAGTCCAGAATGACGATGGGGCGCACGGGGCCAGAGGGATCTAAAATGGCGGCAACCTCCACACCAGTGATAGTGTTCATAGGGTCAAGGGGAGGCACAGTCCATCAGCCCGCTCCCAACAGTCGGCGGTCACTCCTTACCAATTGTCCCGGCGTGGGAGGGTGTATGTAGTCGGCCCCACCGGCAGGCGGGGCCTCGTAGCTCTTTTCACGGCCCTCTCCCCAGCTAGCCGGCAGCTCTCTCGATGTCACTGGGATACTGGCTTGGTGCAGCGTGGCTCATCTGATTGCCCCAGAACAGTTCCTGTGTCGAGCCCCCAGGGACCGCATCAAGCCCCAGTCCGGCTCTGCAGAAGCGAAGCGTGCGGCGGCCGCGTCAAGGCCGAAGGAGCCGCGGCGTTTCCTGACGAACTCTGCCCCGATCCGCCTCCAGGGTTTGCAGGTCTCGATCCGTCCACGCTCCGAACAGCGCGTTGCCTGTGAAGTCGCTGGCCTAACGCTCTGGTTTTCCGCCTGGGCCAGCTGTGGTCACGCCGCCAGCGATCGGCAGGGAAATCGGGCCAGTTTATTGAGGCAGGATATCGCTGAAGTTATTTAGTTCACCCGGCACGGCGGGAGCTTCACATGGAGGCGGCCATTACGGTCTGGCGCCACCTAGCGCCCCTGGGTCAATAAATGCTTCTTTAAAACATCCCCAACATTTATTCTGTGTATCTCTCTGAGACTAAGTGAGCACGATTGACTGAGCAAAAAGTACTGTACAGTTTCCACGATCCCTGAAGGGTCATGGGTTGTCCTGTTCAGTGGTTGACAGAAATGATACGCTCCTTGGTAGGATTCGGGGGCTTATAGTGGCACTGTGAGTTAACTAGTCTATAGGCAGACATATCCTGTGGGGGTG
Source organism: Lissotriton helveticus (assembly GCF_964261635.1). Lineage (NCBI taxonomy): Eukaryota > Metazoa > Chordata > Amphibia > Caudata > Salamandridae > Lissotriton > Lissotriton helveticus. The sequence goes on from NC_136068.1 coordinate 1,077,143,868, forward strand.
TCTGAAATAAGACTAGTCACCAGTCCCTTGGTTTATGTTGTCCAACAAACGTGCAGATCCTATGTATTATTCGGAACTACGTGACAAACCCGTAGTACGCCATGAAACACGCTTGCAGAGTGATGGTGAAAGGGAGCATGGCCTACGAAGACCTCTTAGCAATCCCATGGTGAGGGACTTACTGGAGGTAAGAGAAAAGGTTGTTTACCCCCAAGAAAACTTGGTAGCCAAGGAGACTTCACCCCACCACCATTAGTAGTCAGCCAGGAGGTGTTTGCAAAGTGGTATAGAATGGGGGCGGGGCCACCAAGACCTCTTAGCAATCTCTGTGTGGGACTTACTGAACGTAACAGAAGGGGTAGTTGGCCCACAAGGACCTCCTTGGGGGCCAACAATTCTTCCTGTTTCCTCCAGTAAGTCCCACACAGCGTGTTTGCTTAGAGGTGTTCAGAGGCCACTCCCTCTTTTTCCACCACTCTGTAAACGCACCTCCTGGCGCACTGATAGTTGGGGAATGAAGTCCTCTTGGCTGCTGAGGGTACTTAGGGGCCAACAAGACCTCCTCTTACTATAGTCAGTCCCAAACAGCAGGATTGCTGAGAGGTGGCCAGAGGTCACACCTTATTTCTCCAACACTCTGCAAGCGCGCCTTCTAGTGCACTGCTGTATTTAAAGCACCAGGGGGGTGTTGGGTCAGACCCCTGCACTCATTCCAAAAAAAAGCCACTGGGAGGTGGCGGTCCCAGAGTCTGGGGGGGTCCAGTAGGCCCTTCCTCTTCAAACAATATCTGAAAGAGACACGTTAGTGATAGATTCCTCACCTTAGAATTACTCTCAGGCGTCAGACTGATTCCGGAAAGTTTTCGTCAGCAGTACCCCTGCGCGTCGGAAGGTGGCGTTGTGCGGCTCCGTGTCTGTCGTAGGTGTCGTAATCGCCGGGATGACGTCGCGGCAGCTACTTAAACGCTGCCCTCGCGCGCTGTCAGTCCTTTCTTTTTCCGTGTCAGCAAGCGCAGATCCGGAGAGAGTCAATTTTTGACTGAGTTTTTGAGGACTTTTCTCTCGGTTCTTTTGAGGCTTTGACTCCTGGTGTAGAGGGATGCCCGGTTTCAAGTCTTGCGAGGCTTGTCTCCGCACGAGGTCTGTGACAGACCCGCACAGCGTGTGTCCCTACTGCCTGGGGCGCGACCACGACCCTGAGTCGTTCCCCGACTCCCGGGCCATGGCTCCGAAAACTTTGCGGGAGCAGTCCTGAAAGTTGCTTGAGGCCCTGGAGTCGGCTCTGCGCCTTTCTAGGTCCCAGTCCTGTGGGAGGTGGAGTGACTGGTCCAGGAGCTGCCACCATCGTTCGACGAAGTCTTCGCACTTTGGGTCAGGTAAGGTGAAGCACAAGAAGTCGAAGAAGCGGCGTCGCTCTTTGCCTAGCCTGTCGCACGACACGGCTGAGGGTGCGGGAGCCTATGCAGTTGCCGATGGCCACCCCGCCCTTCCCCGGTCCGTTGGCGACTCCGGCTCTGCTGTAGGAATTTTCGTCAGCCATGGCCCACCTCTTTGGCCCGTCTGACCCTGCCGGAGCGCCTTCGGGCCCTGCGGGCCTGACTGGAGGTCTTCGCCGGCTCCGGCCTCGATGCCGCGAGACCCCCATGGATCCATGCATGGATCCCAGCCGATGTTGGTTGGCCTTGTACGACCTCCACCAAAATCGACATCTACGGCACCGCCGCCGGCAGTTACCCCGGACGACTCTGTCCCTGGTTATCGGGAGACCTGGGTGAATTCTGGGTGGTAGGAAATTTATGGATCCATGCAGATTCCAGAACTTTCCCACACAAGTTTGAGAAAAGTTGATTTTTCAGCTAAATTTTAGGTTTGCTGGGGATTCTGGGTAGGAAAACGTTGGGGGGGTCCACACAAGCTATACCTGGCTGGACTCCCCCGGTTGTCTAGTTTCAAAAACTTATGGGTTTGGTAGGTCTCCCAGGATGCCGCTGAGCTTGGGGCCAAAAACCCAGTTGACCCCCCTTGCAAAACCAGGTTGTTTTGTGATCGGTAATTTTGATGTCTCCTCAATTCATTTTGGGCCCTTGCCTGTCTAGCGTACTTGACCCAACCACGCGAGTGAGTTACTATTTTTATCGGAAGACCTGGGGGATCGAAGAGTGGTAGAAAATTTGGGGATCCACGCAGATTCCAGAACTTTCCACCACAGAAATGTGAGGCAAATGTTATTTACTTTTTTTTTTTTTATTTTACAAAGTTTGACAAGTCACCCCATCTTGAATTCCCCTGGGTGTCTAGTTTTAAAAAATGTATAGGGTTGCTTAGGTTTCCCTAAAGCTAGGGTTCAAAATCTACAACAAGGCTCTTTGCAAAAAAAAAAAAAAGGGTCAGTTCTCATTGTGAAAATGTGCTGTGTCCACGTTGCGTTTTGGGAAGTTTCCTGTGGCGGGCACTAGGCTTTCCCACACAAGTGAGGTACAGTTTTTCTCTGAAGACTTTGGGGAATGCGGAGTGCGTGGAATTTTGTGAATCCACGCAGATTCCAGAACTTTCCACCACAAAAATGTTTTTTTTTTTTTAACAAAGTTTGAAGTTTGCAACGGGATTCTGGGTAACATAACAACCTGGTAAAAGCCAGACCAGTCACACCATCCTGGATTCCCTTGGGTGACTAGGTTACTTTTTTTTATTGGTTTTCTATGTTTCCCTAGGTTCCGGCAGAGCAAAATCCACAGCTAGGCAAAAGGGTCAGTTTTCACTGTAAAAATGAAGTGTCTACGTTGTGTTTAGAGCCATTTCCTGTCACGGGCACTTGGCCTACCCACACAAGTGAGGTACCATTTTTATTGGGAGACTTAGGGTGACACAGAATTGTAGAGAAACTGTTATTACCTATTGACTTTCGATTCATTTCTGCCTTCCCAATTAAAGACCATGTGTAAAAAAGTAGTCACTTTGAAAAATGCCCTATAATTCTCATACTAGTATGGGTACTCTCAATTTCGGAAATGTGCAAATAGGTGCTGTTTGTAAACTCTATATTTTGTTCCAATTTCAGAAAAACATAGGTGTCTTTCATCCCGATTTTTCACTATATATTTTCCCGAATGAATTGCTATATACCCGGTTAAATTTTTCCTATTTTCAACTGTTAGTTTTTATAAAGAAACCTAAAAGGATCTACACAAATGACCCCTGCTGAATTCAGAATGTTGTCTACTTTTCTAAAATGTATAGCTTTCCTGGATCCATTATTGCTTTCATACTTTTTTCTACTATTAACTGGAAGACGGTTGAAAGCGCAAAAAATAGCTAAAACAGGCTATGTCCTAGTAAAATGTCTAAACTGTGTAAAAATTTTGGTTTTCTGACAAAAGTCTGTCAGTCCCTGAAAGCTGGGAAAATTGTGATTTCAGCCCCACAAACCCTTTGTTGATACCATTTGCAGGGAAAAAACCAGGCGCTTTTATTTGCAGCACTGTTTAACCATTTTGCATTAAAAAAAACATTTCCAGTATTTTGGATAATTTCTGGGTCCCCTCCATGGGAATCCACAAACCCTGGGTACCTTTAGAATCCCCATGTTGGAAGAAAAGGACACAAATTTGTCATGAATACCTTGTGTGGTCAAAAAGTTACAGGGGCCTAAGCGCGAACTAACCCAAATATCAACCCCAAAAAAGGCTTAGTACTGGAGGGATGTCCTTGCATCGAAAGGGTTAAAGATTAGCCCCCGGGTGCGCCACGTCCTGGGGGCCTTGTGATTATAATAAAGCTGGGAGGGACGCACGTGCCCCCCTCCTAAGCCTCTTTTGCGTCCCGGGGAGCAACACCTCTCCGGGGCTTTATGAAAATAGTGGAGGGGGGGACCCCCCTTCTTGTTCTCGTAAGACCCTCAGGGACCACCACCGCCCTGGGTCATTAATAGGAAATTAGAGGGGGGCCACACACAGCCCACTCCTGTTGCTTAGAGGAGCCCCAGGGAACAACACCGCCCTCCATCTTACCAGGCAACAAATATAAATAAACGGGGAATGGGGCCACGTGGCCCCACTGCCGGCCTCCTATGTCTTTGGGTGCTCACGGTCTGGGACATAACTGATTGTTCTCGCTCGGCAGGAGCTGTGAAAGCTCCCACCAAGGTAGAGCAAACAGTAAGTCCGCTCATAAAGAGCAGGCGCAAACTTCATCTGTTTTCCTGCCTGCTGTCACTATTTATTTTGTTCCTACATGCAGGGGGGCATGTAGCCGGCAGGGACCTCTGGGGCATTGAGGCTTCAGGGCTCTGCACACTGGGTGGGCTCCAGGGCACCTAGAATCAAGTGGCTGGGGGATGTGGTCCCGAGGCCAGAATCGGCCCCCGGAGGGGGGTCTCTGCATTCCTCTCCCATTACTTATTGGTCTCTGAGTGCATTTCCTGCTTATTTTAGTGACGCGTTCTTGATGCAGAAGAATATAACATCTCATCCAAACGAAGAAGCACGAAATACATAAAATTAAGAGGAAGTACTCCTCTTTGTAGTCTTATTGTCTTACCTTGATAAGGATTCATGTTGTAACAGATTTGTGGATCAAGACTCACAAAGAACAATAACCTTGCCGAAATTACGTGCACACAAGGTCGCTCAAGACATACCTCATGGTCCATTATGCAGCTGTAGTGTAGAAATATGTACTAAACATTTAGTGAATGAGGTGGCACATACTAGTTAACCAGTAGAAAGTACTCCAGTTGGGTAGACATTTTGGGCAAAACTGTGGACTCTTCTTGGGGGGGAAAAGGAGGTTCTATTATGGCCCTGTTGCTCATTTCACAGAAATTAAACCTCAACAAGAATTGCTTACAAATGTAAACGCAGCTGCCCCAGTTGGAGCTCCACTTCTGTAAAGCACAAGTGATTCTAACTTTTTGGCTTAGTGAAGGCAAAGCAAGTGTGTTTCCTTTCGTATTCCATGTTGAAAAATTATAGAAAATCCTTAATGGAGGAGAATGTATGGTTGATCTATTGAAGCATAATCTGATCTGAGGTGACTGTGACGAGTGGTTTCTTTCTTGTGTTGAGAGCATAGTTCGTGGTTCTCGCTTTTAATTACCCTGAATATGCAAATGCTCAAATCTGCAAGGTCCGCTCGTTCGGCCCCTCCCTGTTTTCCTTAGTAGTATGCAAAGGTCTTCCTGCCCTCACGTTGATTAACAGCTTACTATAAGTCCCCTCAGTGTTTTTCTCGCTGATTTTGGAGACAAGTTCTTGATGCCGACGAATATGAGGATGTCTCCACCAAACCAAGAAACATATACTATATATAGTTAAGAGGAAGTACCCCTGTTTGGTGGAGTATTGCCTCCTTGTAGTCTTGTTAGCTTCCCCATAGGATGATTCATGTTTTCACAGATTTCGGGATTAAAATGCCCATGGAACGATCACATTACCGAAACGCATACACAGTCGCTAGAGACATGTTCGAGGCATGTGGGCTGCTGAATTCATATCTGTGCATAGATCGCCGCCTAGTGTTGGGTCCGGATGATTGCACTTTGTTGTCTTGGAAGAGTCTTCGAAGTATCACAAGATAGGTGACTCCTCCCCTGGACTACAGTGCGCATGGGCATCTTTTCCATCTTCAGATTGTTTTTTTCCGCCATTGGGTTCAGATGCTAACTCCTATACTCCCAACTTCGGAATCGAAACAAAACTTTTCTAGAGGCCAAAAGGCCTTCGACTTCGACGGTATTGTTCTCATTCTGTACCTCTCTACTCGATCCAGCTTTCCATCTCGTCTCGGTCGTCGATGCGGGCCGTTGGGCCTTTTCGAAGCCACGTGAGCCTGCCGTCGATGGAAAGAAGCCCGTTTAAAAGGTGCCCACAATGCCACTCCAAGTTCCCACATACTGACAAACACTCAGTATGCAACAAGTGCCTTTCGCAAGACCATAGGGAAGAAACCTGCCCAGCCTGCTCCCAGTTTCGGTCGAAGAAAACCATACGGATCCGACGGGCCGCTAGGCAAGAGATGCAGCGACAGGCATCGGAACCGGACAACATCTTCGATGATGACCGGGAACAACCGGAAGCGCAAGACTCGGACCTAGAGATCATCACCGTCGAGGACTACTCGGACTCTGATGACGAGATCCCACCGGGGCAAATCGTGAGTACACTGCCCCCGACACCAATTAGCCCATTACCAAAGACTCCGGTCGAGGCATCGCCAAAAGGCCTTAGCCAAGATCACAAAAAAGTCTCGCCAGCCCCGCCATCTGGCTCGGCTCCGAAACCGAAACCTTCAGAGACCCCAGGGCCCACTACCATCGACCCAAAGAAGGTTCCAGAGCCAAAAAAGGTCGCCGACCCGAAGGGCGTCAAACCGAAAAAGGCCGTACAGCCCAAGAGCGTCGGGCCAAAGAAGACTGTCGACCACAAGAAGGCCGCTCAGCCAAAAAGTGTCGACCCCAAAAAGGGAGTCGAACCGAACAAGGGCACACAGCCGAAGGGCGCCGAACCAAAGAAGGTCGCCGACCCGAACAAGCCTACTGTCCCAAATATCCATCGACCCGGCAAAGGTCGCCGACAAGAAGGGTGCCGTACCGAAGCCTGTAGCACAGCCAGTACAACCTATCGACCCAAAAATAAGTGCTCCAAAGACACCAGTCGATCCGAAAAAGACCGTAGACTCGGAAAAAGACAATCAACCAAAAAAGCCTGTCGAGCACAGGAAATGAGTCGAGCCGAAAGATCCGGTCGACCCGAAAAAAGGGCCTGAGCCGAAGAAAAGCAATAAAACACCAAAAGTCGTCGAAAAACCAGGTGTTACCGACCCAAAAGAGTCAAACACTCATCCTAGGACTGTAGAGGAAGAACTCTCCCATTCAGATCCATCAGACGACCAGGCAAAAATATATATTAATCCAGAGACTAGTAAAGTTACCATCCTGCACAGGAAGAAGAGACCATTGGACACTGGATCTCATTCCCCTATTCCATTGAAGAAAAAGCAGTTTGGGACTTCTCCATCTAGACCTTTCAACCCTTTCCATCCTATCATGCCTACTACACCATTTGCTCCTTTCTCTCCCTACTCTCCTTCTCACCACAGGGACAATGAGGGTAACATGGGGGAAGAACCACAGCCTCAATATGATTTCCCACAAGATCCTCAACCACAAGAGGAACCATGGGAGGAGCCAACAGACCCTTACAACACCCATCCCATCCCTGATGTACCCTCTTATCCAACTAAGCAGTCACCTACTGATGACACCATAGTCTTCAATTAACTCCTAGACAGGGCAGCACAATACCACAATGTAGACATGCATAATGATACAATCGAGGAAGACTTCTTATTTGACACATTCCCTACTTCAGAAAAAAGTGTCAGCATACTTCCCATGTTAAAGGGAGTGCTAAAACATGCACCTGACATATTTAAGGATACAGCCAGGGCACGGGTAATCAATCCCAGAATAGAAAAAAAGTATAGGGCAGCCCCTACAGACCCTACTTACATCAAAGGGCAGCTACCACTAGACTCACTGGTAGTGGCTAATGCACGTAAAAGGGCCAACTCCCAAACAGGGGAAGCACCTCCCCCTGATAAAGAATCAAAGATACTAGAGGCATCAGGCAAAAGGGTAGCAGCACAAGCCTCCAACTCATGGAGGATTGCTAATACACAAGCCCTACTGGCTCGTTACGACAGGGCGCATTATGACCAGCTTGAAAGCCTAATGCAACACCTACCTGAGCCTTTTCAAGCACAAGCTAATGACCTCATACAGGAGGGAAAATTCATTACAAACGCTTCTATCAAATGTGCGCTTGACGCAGCAGACACCGAGGCTAGATCAATTAACACTAGCGTCTTACTACGCAGACATGCATGGCTGCGTATTTCCAGCTTTAAAAATGAGGTGCAGTCCACCATTCTTAACCAACCAGTCAATCTGGACTTTCTATTTGGGCCTGCTGTTGACACCATTTTGGATAAAATGAAAGACACAGAAACCGCAAAATCAATGGGGGCATTAAAATTTCAGCAACATAGAGGCTCCTTTCGACACTCCTCATACAGAGCAACTACACGAGGAAATGCCTCAAACATCTGCCTCATACAAAAGTAACACACAAGGTTCCTTCAACAAGAACACAAACAGAGGAGGTTATAGGGGCAACAATAATAAGGGAAGAGGACGTGGAGGCAATAACACCAGAGTCTCCACTGCCACAAAACAGTGACTTCATCACGCTACCTCCAGACCACCTAACACCGGTCGGAGGCAGAATCTAACAGTTCCTACCTGTCTGGAACTCAATTACCACAGACAGGTGGGTGAGAGAAATTATCCAGTATGGTTATTGCCTAGAACTGACTTCTACACCACCAAACATACCACCCAGACACAGTCCTATGTCCACGGAACACATCACCCTGCTTCAACAAGAGGTGAAATGCATGCTGGAAAAGGGGGCCATAGAGCAAGTCCCTTTCCACAAGCAAGGGACAGGAGTATACTCCCTATTCTTCTTTATTCCCAAGAAGGACGGTTCCCTCAGACCAATATTGGACCTCAGACCCCTAAATCAATACATTCTATCGGAGCACTTCCATATGATCACACTACAGCAAGTGCTCCCGTTGGTACAACAAGGAGATTTCATAGCAACACTGGACCTCAAAGATGCGTATTTTCACATACCCATCCATCCAGCCCACAGAAAATATCTCCGGTTCACAATAGAAGGTCAACACTACCAATTCAAGGTTTTGCCCTTCGGGGTTACCACGGCTCCAAGAGTGTTTACAAAATGCTTAGCGACAGTGGCAGCACATCTCTGAAGGCTACACATCCATGTGTACCCTTATCTGGACGATTGGCTCATACAAGCAAAATTGTACCAACAATGTGCAACACACACGTCTCAAACACTTCAGCTGCTACACAGCCTAGGGTTTTCAATAAACTACCCAAAATCGCATCTGCAACCATCCCACACACAACAATACCTGGGAGCCACTATAAACACCTCAGTGGCAAAGGCATATCCAAACTCAGCAAGGATAGCCAGCATGCAGATACTCATTCGGAAATTCCTGCCACAACACTCTCTGCCAGCTCGAGTCTTTATGCAGCTCATAGGCATGATGGCCTCCTGCATATTCATTGTCCCCCATGCCAGACTTCAAATGCGTCCATTACAAGAATGCCTAGCAAGGCAATGGAACCAGGCTCGAGGACAACTGAAAGACCTAGTGTTGGTAGACAGTCGCGCTCACAACTCTCTGCAGTGGTGGAACCCACAAAACCTTTCCAAAGGGCGACTGTTCCAAGAGCCGGTTCCACAACTAGTACTAACAGCGGACGCATCACTGACAGGCTGGGGAGCCCATCTCCTTCAATACACAGTACAAGGGCTCTGGACAACCAAACAGAAGAAGCTGCATATCAACCAACTAGAGTTGCTAGTCCAAGCCCTGAAAGCATTTCAAAAATACTTGTACAGCAAGACGGTGTTGATCCGGACGGACAACATGACTGCAATGTATTATATCCAGAAACAGGGAGGAACGCACTCTCCACAGCTGTCCCATCTGGCACAAAGCATATGGAAGTGGGCGATTCAAAAAAACATGTTCGAGGCATGTGGGCTGCTAAATTCATATCTATGCATAGATCGCCGCCTAGTGTTGGGTCCGGATGATTGCACATTGTTGTCCTGGTAGAGTCTTCGAAGTATCACGAGATAGGTGGCTCCTCCCCTGGACTACAGTGCGCATGGGCATCCTCTCCATCCTCAGATTGTTTTTTTCCGCCATTGGGTTCGGATGTACTTTCTTTACTCCAGTTCGGAAACCTTTTCTAAGGGCCAAAAGGCCTTCGGGGTCGTCGGTATTGTTATTCGATCGGTGCCGAGTACTTGTTCCAGTTCTTTTCGAGCAGGACGTCGAAGAGAGCCGCGTGGCCTTTTCGACACCAGAGGCCCAATCGTCGATGGAACAAAGCCCGTTCAAACAATGCCCCCTGTGTAATTCTAAATACCCACACATCGATGTACACCCGGTGTGCAACAAGTGTCTATCTCCGGAGCACAATGAGGCCAACTGCCTAGCTTGTGCCAAATTCAGATCAAAGAAGACGCTTCGACTTCGGCGCGCGGCGAGACAAACAATGGCGAAGCCAGCGCCCGACCCGGTGAATATCTTCGATGAAGAAGACGATGAGGTCGTCGAGACCGAGGTTCCAGAACAGCAGTCGGATCCCGGTTCGGAGCATGACTCCAACTATTATGAAGACGAGGAAGGAAGCGTCGAGAATGAAAACGTCGTCGAGGTAAGGGACGACGCATCGACCATCGGAGCCGTCGATGACGACTCGAGCGATGAACCAGGCCCAACAGTGAGTACGGGGCCCGATACAGACACAGAAAGACTTCCAAGGGCTCAGGTCGAGGCATCGCCAACAGGCCTTAGCCAAGATCATGACGAACATTCTATAGCCCCGCGTCTCGGCCCGGCTAAGAATATATCACACGAGCCATCGGTCGAACGTTACCAGTCACTGGTTAAATCGAAAACTAAAGCCATGGAGTCGAAAATGAAACCGAAACTGCTGGAGACAGTCTTCGGATCGAAGAGTACGGATCCATCGGGTTCGACAAAGAAAAAAGGTGTAGACAACCCTGCGGGGTCACACATAAAGGGTGTCGACCCGAAGATTGGTTCGCTGAAGTCCATATCTAAAGTCAGGCACGTCGAGCCGACGAGGTCGACGTTGACGGACAGCGACACAAACAAGGGACTCGAGTCTCGGAAGGTTCTCGATCCGAAACAACGAGTCGACAAGCCACAGTTCGTCAAAGGCCTCGAGCCGAAGTCCAAAACTGGCTCGAAGGACCGAGTCGAGGCAGAAGAGCGCGCCTCCAACGCAACAGGCGCCTACGTCGACGCAAGGCCAAAAACGTATTGGCGGACAGACAAAGTCGGTCGGACCGATGACGACGACAGCCCCAAAGAAGGTCAGTCAGTCGACGACTACTATGCCACCGATAAAATTCGGACTACCCCCAACTGCACGGCCTAAGGCGCTCGATCCGAAAACTGGGATCGAAACGTCCAAAAGGGTGTCAATGGGGAAAAGGAGTCATTCTCTAGAAGAGGGCATTGTGTACCAAGAGCCCTCCTATGACGACCAGTCTAAGCTACATATCGACTCCGACACAGGCAGACTTACTATTTATCAGAGGAAGATCAGGTCAGTAAATCCTCTTGAAACATATAAAATTCCACTCAAAAAGAAAAGGGATTCTTCCACATCACCTGTCCTTTTTGAGACTGTAAGTTACCATGGCCAAGACACCTCTGCATACTTACCCACACGCAATGATGAGGATATGGAGTATGACTACAATGACGAATTTAATTACCCTGTGGACACGGATCAGGATGACCAGACTCAAGCCTGGACAAACACGGTCGACCCGGGGGAGTCACAGACTATTCCTGACACTCCTTCTTATACTGTCAAAACTTCGCCAACAGAGGATACAGCTGCGTTTAACGCATTAATAGAAAGGGCAGCACACAATCATGATGTGGAAATGCATGCTGACCCAATTGAAGAAGACTTCCTATTTGACACTTTTTCCACTTCAGAGAAATCAGTCAAAACATTGCCAATGTTGAAAGGTGTCCTTAAACATGCAGGAGACATTTTCAAGGAAACCACAAAAGCAAGGGTTGTTAACCCCAGAATCGAAAGAAAATACAGGCCGGCACCTGTGGACCCTACATATATTAAGGGACAGCTGCCATTAGACTCTTTGGTGGTATCAAATGCTCGTAAGCGTGCTGTAGGAGAGTAGGGTCTGCAATCCTATGATCACCCAGATTTTTGCTTTTTTGCTTCACTGGTTTACGACTTTCCTGGCTGTGGGCCTGCTAATCAGACCCACAGCCTAGCTGTTCTCTCTACTCCAAATTGTACCCAGGTACTGAATTGGCACTGGGCCCTCTCTTGTGTCCCTGTAACCAGGGCAGAGGTGTACCCAGAAGTCTCCCAGGGGCTGCAGCATGTATTATGCAACCCCTGGGTTGACTAACTAAATCAGACACAACTGGCTGCTTGACAGCTGGGGCAAGGTGGTGTACACACCCTTTGCTTTAGATATAGTATTCCTATATCTAACCCTAAAATGGACACATATATTCCTATCAGTCACTCCTATGGCAGGCCTTAACAATCCTGAAGGCAGAGTGCTTGGAATGATGTGAAATGGTGCTCTGGCATGAGCTGAACCCGTTTGCAGCTTGCGGAACCAAGTCCTAATAGCTGTTCCATGATAACGCTATACCATATACTCTTAAGTGCATTATGTACCTCGCGGTCAAATGCTAACTTTGGTATAACATTATCAAAACATGTCGAGTAAGGTGTCATACGACTTGGAATACTAACCCCTCGCCAATTCTGGCGATGGGGTTATCATTCCACCCTTCTAGAGGGACACGACATGTTGGTAACCTGTAACCCCGGTTAAAGTCAGACATCGCCTCAGCTCCACAAGATGGATGCTGCCACCGAGACACAAGTCTGCCCTCCTGTTGCTGGGAGTCCTCCCAGCGCAGGAGGCAAGGACAAAGGGTTTCCTGTCAGGGGCGGTGCCAGCACCGTCCCAGACAGGATTTTGTGTATCCTAGGTAGGCAGGGCTTTAGAGGAAGGTGACTGCAAGTGGCACCCCGGTGCTCACTATGCATAGGCCGGCTTGAACCAGTTCCAGGGGCACACCAGCCCCTGAGCTGGGGAAAAGCCCGCCAAAGGAGAGGGGTGCAACCACCCCCCTCCTAGTCCCACCCATAGGGCAGGACTTAGTCGCGTGCCAGCCCCCTTTTGCAGGATAAAGGTAGGAGCAGGCCCCCTTCCAAATTAGATCATCTTTGAATCCTGAAACTACTTTCTACGAAAGGAACTCTCGACTTCTCAAGATTTCTCCCTTGTGACTAAGGAGTAGTCACCCTGCAGCAGCAGGCACCATCCAAGCATCGCGGTCTGCTGTAAGTCTCTCCTCCGGATCAAGACTGCCCAGCTCGACGAGAACCGGCTTCCCTGGCACCTCTGACCTCTACCTACATCGTCAGTTACGCTGAGATTCGTGGGTGCGACGAGACCTCGAGGGACCGGCCATCATCAAGACTGCACGACGCTTGTCCAGCACGACCACCGAGTGACCCTCGACTGAGTGCTTTGGGGTAAGAGAAGCCCCGACCCTGAGCAGCTCCAGCACCGAAGTTCAGCCCCCCTGCATCCACGAGATCTGCGTGGGGCCCTTCTGCTCTTTGCTGCTCACCGCGTTGTCCAGGTCACTTGCCCGTTGGCTAGTGGCCCTTTTACGACGCTTCACGACGACAAACACCGCTGGTCTGGTTGCTCCAGACTAGCCCTTGCTCCCCTCCAGCAGAGGAGCACCCTGGACCCTCCTGGTCCACTCCAGACTCCATTTTGGGTCCAGCGACGTCGACAGCAGACACCTTCGTGGGACAGCTCGCACCTCCATCCTGGTCGCCGACAACGCCTCCTGGTCCGAGAGACTGCAGAGCCCAGCAGCGCCCACTCACCTGGTCGAGGTGACTTCGTCCGGTGCCATCCTGGTGCCCTCCTAAATCACTGGCTAGTGATTCAGAACTTGGTCCCCTCTGCTTACAGGTCTTCTTCTTCCCTGATCCAGGCTTGGATCACCACGAACTTCTTCACTGGCCGCCTGCCAGCAACTTCTTTCTTCAGGCTCCTGGTCTGTCAACGAGGGTTTCCGACGCAACTTGAACCCTATGCAGCCGCAGCCCCTGGGCTAGGTAAACCGAGTACTCCGGTGCTCCAGCATAGTCCAACACTCTTAAGTGTTCGGATCCACTCTTGTTTTCGACCCACCTAGGCGGGTTCGCCCGAGAACAGTAACTTTGTCTTTACTAGCCTCCATAGACTTTTTCCCGCCTTACGCGTGAGAGTTCCCACTCTGCACACGACGTCCACAGGCCTCCTGTTTCTAATCTAAGGGTTTAGCATTGTAGGCCTAGCGTTTCTAAAGCCTATGAGAATAGTACTTACCTGCTAGTAATTTTGCATTCCACTTTTTGTGTATATGGTTTTTCGTGCCCCTCGGGCATTTGTGTAAATTGTGCGACTTTAAGTATTTTCGTAAGAGTTTTGTTGTGTGCTTAGCTCCCTGTCTCATAAAGAGCCAGGGTAGTCTTGTTAGAAATAAATATACATTTATTTTCATAACAACCTGTGTGGTGTCCTTTCACTTGGTGTTCAAGGGGTATATGTGATGGTAAAACAGCTGGCTTAACACGCCCTCTAGAGTCTTAGCCTTAGACTGCTCGTATCCATGCTACTAGGATAGCTGGTCTATAAGGTTGATTTACAACCAATCATCAATAAGGGTTGTCTGGACTGATACATAGTGATCACTAGAATAGTGAGCACTGCATATCAGGCCAACTTCTCACATTGGTGAGCAGCGGTTGGGATTTGAGCATGCTGTTGTCTTACCACACGTATCCTAAGAATATCATTTGAAAGATCACATAAGTACTGAGGTACATATAACTTAGCTTAGAATACTCTGAGTTCTACTGAACCAGCTGTTGTAGCTCCTAGGGCCTAGCACGCCCTAAACTACAACTCTAGCAAGTGATCAGTAGGTAAACATATAGTGTAGGTAAGTGCACCACTTACACCTCACTAGAAAAGCATGTCTACCCATGGAGAGTCTACTGAGACTCCCCTTGTGGTTATTGACCCTCCACAGGTCAAATCAAGATATGCAGCTCTCAGTTTCCAGGAGATGAGACAAGTGTGTACCTCCAGGAAACTGAAACAGGGGTCTAACCCCACCATTCCCTTTCTGATAGGTCTCTTAGAGACATATGATGCTAGGAAAGCATCTCAGGGAGATGGGAATATGCCAGCCTTAGAGGGACACCTTGGTGATCCAGACCTCCTTGACACAGCAGATGCAGTTGAGGAGGAGGAAGAAGAGGAGACCTCTGGGGATGAGGCAGACAAGGGTCCTGAGACAGTCAGCAGACTTACTAGGGCCAACTTAGACCTGCTTGGGAAAGGAGCTGGGGCCCCCCCAGTACTGACCCTAATCAGGGCTAACATTGGAGTTAGGAGAGATAGATCTCCTTCTAGGGACTCCAATAGATCTCTGCACTCTAATGCCTCTTCTCAGAGGAGAAGGAACTCTCCCCAGAGGAGATGGACTTCCCCTCAGAGAATAGAGCATGAAGCCAGAATGAGACAGGCTATTCTGAGGATTGAAAGGGAAGAACTTGCCCTGGCCAAAGAAAAGCTTGCCTTTGCTAGAGAGCAGCAGATGAGTGGGATAGTTCCCACTGGTGGCAGCAATCTCCCAAGAGATAAAGAGAAGGGTTTAGATACTAAACACCTGACAAAGATAGTGCCCCCCTTTAAACAAGGGGATGACATCTAGAAATGGATGGCTGCTTTGGAGAGGGCCTGCACTGTGCAGTGCATTCTCCAGAGTCAGTGGGCAGCTATACTGTGGCTCTCCTTTGATGGCAAAGGTAGAGATAAGCTCCTCACTACTAGAGTTGAGGATGCTAACAATTACCAGGTCCTGAAAAATACACTGGTTGATGGGTTTGGCTTAACCACTGAGCAGTACAGGTTGCTGTTCAGAGACACCCATAAAACTCAGTCTCAGGACTGGTCTGACTTTGTGGATTGTGCCACTAAGGCTTTGGAGGGCTGGTTGCTGGGTAGCAAGGTTACAGATTACACAGGATTGTATAATCTTATGATGAGAGAACAGATTTTAAATAACTGTCAGAACCAGTTGTTGCACCAGCACCTTGTTGATTCAGATCTGACCTCTCCCCAAGAATTGGGAAAGAAGGCAGACAAATGGGTCAGAACAAGGATCAAGCAGAACCAGACTCAGAACCAGGGTGGTCAGAAGAAAGCAGACCAAAAGGGTAATAACAAGAGTGAACAAAATGACCAGAAGTCTTCAACAGGTCCCCAACAAACCAAAGAGGGTGGGGGTCAGGCTTCACAGAAGAAAAAAAAGACTCCAGAAGGCCAGTCAAAAAGGTGGTGCCAGTACTGTAAAAGTAAGTCTCACTGGTTTAGTGAGTGCACCAAAAGAGGAGGGCAAACTCCTACCACTACAGCCCCTAAGGCAACTGCACCCCCTAGTACAGTCAGTAGTGGTAGTGCACCTCCCAAGGCATTAGTTGGGTTAACCTTGGGAACTGAGGGGTCTGACAACTTAGTTGGCACACTCACTCAGGCTGTCCTTGTCTGTACAGGGGATGTGGATATATCCCCTGACACAAGTCCCAATACTTTGGGCAAATACAGGCAGACACCTTTGATAAATGGAAAAATGGCTCAGGCCTACAGGGACACTTGTGCCAGTGTCACAATGGTGACACCTAACTTTGTGGACCCTGGACAGATCATGCTAGGTACAGACTACCTAGTGACCAATGCTAGCAATGTCACTACCAACCATAGTATGGCAATTGTTAGTTTCTCCTGGGGAGGGGTAAGTGGCCAAAAGAAAGTTGTGGTTAGTTCAGACCTCCCAGTTGATTGTTTGTTGGGCAATGATTTGGAAACATCCCTATGGTCAGAAGTGGATCAGAGGACTCACATGGAAATGTTAGGCTTGCCAGCACATGTCCTTGCTGTGACTAGGTCACAGGCCAAAAGATGCCCCACTGAACAGGTGCTGGATCCTGGAACAATGGACCAGACACCTTCCAAGAAGAGCAGCAGTAGGGTTAAGGCATTGCCTTCCCCCTTGCCCCAGGTTGAGGATCAAGCCTCTGAGGAAGCTGATCTCAAGGAACTGAGGGAAACTGAGCCTAAAGAGCTTGAACCTGATCAGGTTGAGTTTCTGGGCTCCGGGGGACCTTCCAGGGAAGACCTGGGGAAGGCACAGTTAGACTGCCCCTCCCTTGAACCCCTCCGACAGCAGGCTGCAGGGAATGCCACAGGTACCCACAAGGTATACTGGGATGATGGACTCCTGTACACTGAGTCAAGAGACCCCAAGCCTGGTATGACCAGGAGGCTGGTTATCCCCTTGTCTCAGAGAGGTCTCCTTCTTACCTTGGCCCATGAAATTCCCCTTGCAGGTCACTTAGGCCAGACCAAGACGTGGGACAGGCTTGTCTCACACTTTCACTGGCCCCACATGAATGAAGATACCAAGGAGTTTTGTCGCTCCTGTGACACCTGCCAAGCCAGTGGCAAATCAGGTGGTCAAACAAAGCCCCCCTCATACCACTACCTGTGGTGGGGGTACCCTTTGAGAGAGTGGGGATTGACATTGTTGGTCCAATGGAACCCCAGACAGCATCAGGGCACAAGTTTATACTGGTGGTGGTGGATCATGCCACCAGGTATCCTGAAGCTATACCACTTAGGACCACTACAGCACCTGTTGTGGCAAGAGCCCTAATTGGAGTGTTCTCCAGAGTGAGTTTCCCTAAGGAGGTTGTCTCTGACAGAGGTGCAAACTTCATGTCAGGATATCTGACTGCAATGTGGAAGGAATGTGGTGTCAACTACAAGTTCACCACACCCTATCACCCACAGTGCAATGGGCTTGTTGAAAGATTCAACAGGACCCTGAAAGGGATGATTCATGGATTACCTGAACCTCTTAGGAGGAGATGGGATATCCTGATCCCCTGCCTCTTGTTTGCTTACAGAGAGGTCCCACAGAAGGGGGTTGGATACAGCCCTTTTGAGCTTCTGTTTGGGCATCCTGTAAGAGGACCCCTTTGTTTGGTAAAGGAAGGATGGGAGAGACCTCTCAAAAAGCCTGGAACAAACATTGTGGACTATGTACTTGGTCTCCGCTCCAGGATGGCTGAGTATATGGAAAAGGCATCTAAAAACCTTGAGGCCAGCCAAGAACTCCAAAAAGCTTGGCATGACCAAAAGGCTGTCCTGACTGTGTACAAGCCTGGACAGAAGGTGTGGGTGCTGGAGCCAGTGGCCCCAGCAGCACTCAAAGACAAATGGTCTGGGCCCCACACAATCATTGAGCAAAAGGGAGAGGTCACCTACCTGGTGGACCTTGGAACTCCCAGGAGCCCCCTCAGGGTGCTCCATGTAAACAGGCTCAAGGCATATGTCAACAGGAAGGACATGGGCTTGCTCATGGCCACAGATGAGGGACAGGAGGAAGAGAGTGACCCTCTCCCAGACCTGCTCACTCAGAATCCTGATGATGGATCAGTAGACGGTGTTGTCTTTTGTGGCAGCCTCTCTGAACATCAGCAACAGGATTGTAGACAAGTTCTGCAATCCTTCAGACATATGTTCTCTCTGACACCCAGCCAAACTGATTGGTGTACCCATGATGTTGACACTGGAGACAATCTGCCTGTCAAGAGTAAAATCTACAGACAGCCTGATCATGTCAGAGACTGCATCAAGACAGAGGTGCAGAAAATGTTGGAGCTGGGAGTCATTGAGCCCTCAGATAGCCCTTGGGCTAGCCCAGTAGTTCTAGTGCCAAAGCCTCACACCCAGGGTGGTAAGAAAGAGATGAGGTTTTGCGTAGACTACAGAGGTCTCAATGCAGTCACTAAGACTGATGCCCACCCAATACCAAGAGCAGATGAACTTATTGATAGATTGGCTTCTGCCAACTACTTAAGTACATTTGACCTGACAGCTGGGTATTGGCAAATCAGGTTAGCTGAGGAGGCCAAACCCAAGACAGCATTTTCTACCCCTGGTGGGCATTATCAGTTTGTGGTATTGCCCTTTGGTTTGAAAAATGCACCTGCCACCTTCCAAAGGTTGGTGAATCAAGTCCTCACTGGGTTGTATGACTTCTGTGCAGCTTATCTTGACGATATTGCTGTCTTTAGCTCCACCTGGGAGGATCACCTGGTCCACCTGAGGAAAGTGTTAGAGGCACTGCAAAAGGCAGGCCTCACTATCAAGGCCACTAAGTGCCAGTTAGGGCAGACACAGGTTGTATACCTGGGCCACCTTGTAGGTGGAGGCCAGGTTCAGCCATTGGAGAGTAAGATACAGGCCATCAAGGACTGGGATCCTCCAATCACCCAGACTCAGGTTCGAGCTTTCTTGGGCCTGACTGGTTACTATAGGAAATTTGTCAGAAATTATGGGTCCATTGTGACCCCCCTTAATGACCTGACAAGTAAAAAGATGCCAAAGAAAGTTCAGTGGACAACAAGCTGTCAAAAGGCATTCAATGACCTAAAGCAGGCCATGTGCACAGCACCTATCCTAAAGAGTCCAGATTACTCCAAGCCATTCATTGTCCAAACAGATGCTTCTGAGTTGGGTGTGGGAGCTGTTCTATCTCAACTGAATTTTGATGGTAACGACCAGCCCATTGCTTTTATTAGCAGAAGGCTGACCCTCAGAGAGAAAAATTGGTCAGCTATTGAGAGGGAGGCCTTTGCTGTGGTTTGCGCCCTGAAGAAGTTGAGGTCCTACTTGTTTGGCACTCACTTCACAGTTCAGACCGACCACAAGCCCCTCTTATGGCTAAGTCAGATGAAGGGTGAAAACCCCAAACTACTTAGGTGGTCCATTTCCCTACAGGGGATGGATTTTACAGTGGAGCACAGACCTGGTACTGATCATGGCAATGCTGATGGGCTCTCCAGGTATTTCCACTTAGAGCAAGAAGACTCACCTGGTCAAGGTTAGTTTATTGTCCCAAAGTTTGGGGGGGGGGGTCATGTAGGAGAGTAGGGTCTGCAATCCTATGATCACCCAGATTTTTGCTTTTTTCGCTTCACTGGTTTACGACTTTCCTGGCTGTGGGCCTGCTAATCAGACCCACAGCCTAGCTGTTCTCTCTACTCCAAATTGTACCCAGGTACTGAATTGGCACTGGGCCCTCTCTTGTGTCCCTGTAACCAGGGCAGAGGTGTACCCAGAAGTCTTCCAGGGGCTGCAGCATGTATTATGCCACCCCTGGGTTGACTAACTAAATCAGACACAACTGGCTGCTTGACAGCTGGGGCAAGGTGGTGTACACACCCTTTGCTTTAGATATAGTATTCCTATATCTAACCCTAAAATTGACACATATATTCCTATCAGTCACTCCTATGGCAGGCCTTAACAATCCTGAAGGCAGAGTGCTTGGAATAATGTGAAATGGTGCTCTGGCATGAGCTGAGCCCGTTTGCAGCTTGCGGAACCAAGTCCTAATAGCTGTTCCATGATAACGCTATACCATATACTCTTAAGTGCATTATGTACCTCGCGGTCAAATGCTAACTTTGGTATAACATTATCAAAACATGTCGAGTCCGGTGTCATACGACTTGGAATACTAACCCCTCGCCAATTCTGGCGACGGGGTTAGCATTCCACCCTTCTAGAGGGACACGACATGTTGGTAACCTGTAACCCCGGATAAAGTCAGACATCGCCTCAGCTCCACAAGATGGATGCTGCCACCGAGACACAAGTCTGCCCTCCTGTTGCTGGGAGTCCTCCCAGCGCAGGAGGCAAGGACAAAGGGTTTCCTGTCGGGGGCGGTGCCAGCACCGTCCCAGACAGGATTTTGTGTATCCTAGGTAGGCAGGGCTTTAGAGGAAGGTGACTGCAAGTGGCACCCCGGTGCTCACTATGCATAGGCCGGCTTGAACCAGTTCCAGGGGCACACCAGCCCCTGAGCTGGGGAAAAGCCCGCCAAAGGAGAGGGGTGTAACCACCCCCCTCCTAGTCCCACCCATAGGGCAGGACTTAGTCGCGTGCCAGCCCCCTTTTGCAGGATAAAGGTAGGAGCAGGCCCCCTTCCAAATTAGATCATCTTTGAATCCTGAAACTATTTTCTACGAAAGGAACTCTCGACTTCTTCTCAAGATTTCTCCCTTGTGACTAAGGAATAGTCACCCTGCAGCAGCAGGCACCATCCAAGCATCGCGGTCTGCTGTAAGTCTCTCCTCCGGATCAAGACTGCCCAGCTCGACGAGAACCGGCTTCCCTGGCACCTCTGACCTCTACCTACATCGTCAGTTACGCTGAGATTCGTGGGTGCGACGAGACCTCGAGGGACCGGCCATCATCAAGACTGCACGACGCTTGTCCAGCACGACCACCGAGTGACCCTCGACTGAGTGCTTTGGGGTAAGAGAAGCCCCGACCCTGAGCAGCTCCAGCACCGAAGTTCAGCCCCCCT
Organism: Lissotriton helveticus; assembly: GCF_964261635.1. NCBI lineage: Eukaryota > Metazoa > Chordata > Amphibia > Caudata > Salamandridae > Lissotriton > Lissotriton helveticus. The sequence continues at coordinate 1,077,165,087 of NC_136068.1, forward strand.
GCATCCACGAGATCTGCGTGGGGCCCTTCTGCTCTTTGCTGCTCACCGCGTTGTCCAGGTCACTTGCCCGTTGGCTAGTGGCCCTTTTACGACGCTTCACGACGACAAACACTGCTGGTCTGGTTGCTCCAGACTAGCCCTTGCTCCCCTCCAGCAGAGGAGCACCCTGGACCCTCCTGGTCCACTCCAGACTCCATTTTAAGTCCACCGAGTGGGCTTGCATTTGCCAAGACTTGTTGCCCCAATCCTGGGTCCAGCGACGTCGACAGCAGACACCTTCGTGGGACAGCTCGCACCTCCATCCTGGTCGCCGACAACGCCTCCTGGTCCGAGAGACTGCAGAGCCCAGCAGCGCCCACTCACCTGGTCGAGGTGACTTCGTCCGGTGCCATCCTGGTGCCCACCTAAATCACTGGCTAGTGATTCAGAACTTGGTCCCCTCTGCTTACAGGTCTTCTTCTTCCCTGATCCAGGCTTGGATCACCACGAACTTCTTCACTGGCCGCCTGCCAGCAACTTCTTTCTTCAGGCTCCTGGTCCGTCAACGAGGGTTTCCGACGCAACTTGAACCCTATGCAGCCGCAGCCCCTGGGCTAGGTAAACCGAGTACTCCGGTGCTCCAGCATAGTCCAACACTCTTGTTTCCGACCCACCTAGGCGGGTTCGCCCGAGAACAGTAACTTTGTCTTTACTAGCCTCCATAGACTTTTACTCGCCTTACGCGTGAGAGTTTCCACTCTGCACACGACGTCCACAGGCCTCCTGCTTCTAATCTAAGGGTTTAGCATTGTAGGCCTAGCGTTTCTAAAGCCTATGAGAATAGTACTTACCTGCTAGTAATTTCGCATTCCACTTTTTGTGTATATGGTTTTTCGTGCCCCTCGGGCATTTGTGTAAATTGTGCGACTTTAAGTATTTTCGTAAGAGTTTTGTTGTGTGCTTAGCTCCCTGTCTCATAAAGAGCCAGGGTAGTCTTGTTAGAAATAAATATACATTTATTTTCATAACTTGTGTGGTGTCCTTTCACTTGGTGTTCAAGGGGTATATGTGATGGTAAAACAGCTGGCTTAACACGCCCTCTAGAGTCTTAGCCTTAGACTGCTCGTATCCATGCTACTAGGATAGCTGGTCTATAAGGTTGACTTACAACCAATCATCAATAAGGGTTGTCTGGACTGATACATAGTGATCACTAGAATAGTGAGCACTGCATATCAGGCCAACTTCTCACACGTGCCAACTCACAAACCACTGGCAATGCTCCTCCTCCAGACAAAGAGTCTAAAATATTAGAAGCTTCTGGAAAAAGGGTGGCTGCTCAAGCAGCTAATATATGGAGAATTTCTAATACACAAGCGCTATTAGCCAGATATGATAGGGCTCATTATGACACACTAGAGCAACTGCTACAACATTTGCCTGATGCCTACAAGGAGTGAGCAGAGACACTGATACAAGAGGGAAAACTCCTATCTAACGCATTTATTAAATGTGCGCTAGACGCAGCAGACACCGCAGCCAGGGCCATCAATACAAGTGTCATGCTCAGGAGACATGCTTGGTTACGCATCTCTGGGTTCAAACCTGAGATTCAAACCACATTATTAAATCAGCCTGTGAACCCTGATTATTTATTTGGTCCTGATGTGGACACAATATTAGAGAAGATTAAAAAGGACACTGAGACAGCAAAGTCTATGGGTGACTTGCAGTCACAACAGTTCAGAGGGGGCTCCTTTCGTCGCTCCGGTAACAGAGGAGCTGCACGAGGCCAGGCATCCCAGCAGACTCCATACAATAAAGGGAGCTCGCAGACCACCTATAATAAAAACAATAGAGGTGGATACCGTGGCAACAGCAACAAAGGCGGTGGATGAGGGAATAACACCAGATCCTCCGCCAATACTAAACAGTGACGCCTTGTCACTGCCCCCAGACCATGTTACACCGGTCGGGGGACGATTACAACAGTTCCTGCCAGTCTGGGAAAGCATTACCACAGACAGGTGGGTGAGACAACTTATCCAGTTGTCTAGAGCTGACCTCCACTCCGCCCAACATATCCCCAAGACACCGTCATATGTCCGCAGAGCACATGCACTTTTTGCAGCAAGAAGTCATCAGCATGCTGCAAAAAGGGGCCATAGAACTCGTACCTGTACAGGAACAGGGTACAGGGGTATACTCGCTGTACTTCTTAATCCCCAAAAAGAATGGGTCTCTCAGGCCAATACTGGACCTCAGGCCCCTAAACCAATACATCTTGTCAGAACATTTTCACATGCTTACTCTACAGCAGGTTCTACCATTGCTCAGTCAGGGAGATTTCCTCGCAACACTAGACCTGAAAGACGCATATTTCCACATACCGATACATCCAGCACACAGGAAATATCTCAGGCTTACCATACAGAATCAGCACTACCAGTTCAAGGTCCTGCCTTTCGGGGTGACAACAGCCCGCAGGGTGTTTACCAAGTGTCTAGCGACAGTAGCTGCACATCTGAGAAGACAGCATATTCACGTCTACCCCTACCTGGACGACTGGCTTATCCAAGCAAAGTCAGCCCAGCAATGTGCCAGCCACATGTCCCGCACTATTCACCTCCTACACAGTCTCGGGTTCTCATTAAACTACTCACTCATCTTCAACCCGCCCACGTACAACAGTACCTGGGAGCAACAATAGACACTCTGGCAGCAAAGGCGCGGCCAAACTCGGCAAGAATCAACAGCATTCAATTACTGATTCAAAAATTCAGGCCCCAACACTCGCTCCCAGCAAGAGTGTTTATGCAGTTGATAGGCATGATGGCCTCCTGCATCTTCATAGTCCCTCACGCAAGACTACACATGCGTCCGCTTCAGGAGTGCTTAGCACGGCAGTGGAACCAGGCTCAGGGACAATTGAAAGACCTAGTGTTGGTGACCGGTCGCACATACAGCTCTCTGCATTGGTGGAACCCACAAAACCTTTGCAGGGGACAACCGTTCCAAGAGCCTGTACCACAAATAGTGCTGACGACGGACGCATTTCTCCAATGATGGGGTGCGCATGTCCTCCATTACACAGTGCAAGGACTATGGACGACACAGCAAAAAAGGATGCACATCAACCTGCTGGAACTGATGGCAATCTTTATGGCAATGAAGGCCTTCAAGGTACATTTGTGCAACAAAGTCGTGTTAATCCGGACGGATAACATGACTGCCATGTACTACATACAGAAGCGGGGGGGGAACACTCTCCACAGTTGTCCCATCTAGCGCAAAGCATGTGGAAGTGGGCCATTCAGAGAAACATCTTCCTCATGGCGGAACACCTCCCAGGCAAGGACAACCAGATGGCGGACCTGCTCAGCAGACACAGCCACCAGATGCACGAGTGGGAGATACATCCCTCCGTGCTGCAACCGTACTTCCAGCGGTGGGGTCATCCAGAAATAGACCTGTTCGCCACAAGGGAAAACGCAAAATACCAAAGCTTCGCCGCCAAGTTTCCACATCCGCAGCCTCAGGGCAATGCGATATGGATGAACTGGTCAGGCAAGTTTGGTACGCTTTTCCCCCAGCCCCGCTCATACCACTAGTGGCACGCAAACTGCGACAACACTCAATGACACTGATCCTAGTTGCTCCAACATGGGCGCAACAACCATGGTACACCACGTTCCTAGAACTTTCCGTGGTTCCTCATCAAAGGCTGCGATTAACACCCAGTCTTTTAACGCAGAGCCATGGCGACATTCAGCACCCAGATCCGCAACAGTTGAACCTTGCGATCTGGCTCCTGAGGTCATAGAGTTTGGTTACCTAAACTTGCCTCCCGACTGTATGAATATTATCAAGGAGGCAAGGAGGCCTACAACCAGAGCATGCTATGCGGCAAAGTGGAAACGATTTGTCATCTATTGTAACAATAATGACATAAATCCGCTAGATGCATCTACTCAAAACATCATATGTTACCTCTTACATTTACACAGATGCAATCTGGCTTACAGTTCCATATGGATATATTTAGCTGCGGTGGCAGCTTATCTTCAGAACAGGCAGCACCTTTCACTCTTCAGAGTACCTGCTATTAAAGCTTTCCTAGAGGGACTCAAACGAATCATTCCTCCAAGACACCCACCTTCACCTGTCTGGAACCTAAACGTGGTTCTAACCAGACTAATGGGACCACCTTTTGAACCTCTACACTCGTGTGAGATACAATTCCTCAGTGGCTTTTCTAGTGGCGATTACATCACTCAGAAGAGTTAGTGAGCTGCAAGCCCTAACTATTCAGGAGCCATTCATACAAATTCACGCAAATAGGGTAGTGCTGCGAACAAACCCTAAATTTATGCCAAAGGTGGTATCCCAGTTTAACATCAATCAAGCTATAGAACTACCAGTATTCTTCCCCAACCCAGATTCCGTGGCAGAAAGAGCTCTACATACCCTAGACGTTAAAAGAGCTCTCCTGTACTATATAGACAGAACAAAACTTTTCAGAAAGACTAAGCAACTGTTTGTTGCCTTTTCACCACAGCACAAAGGCAACCCCATTTCCAAATCAGGTATAGCCAGATGGATTGTTAAGTGCATACAAATGTGTTCTCAAAAAGCTAAACGCACATTAACATTCCCAAGAGCGCATTCAACACGCAAGTTAGGGGCATCCATGGCTTTCCTCTGAAACATTCCTCTAGAAGACATATGTAAGGCAGCCACATGGACTACCATACATACATTTACCAAACACTACTGCGTAGATGTACACTCCAAACAGCAGGCAGCTGTAGGGCAGGCTGTACTCAAGACTCTTTTTCAGACCGCTGCAGCTGGCACAGGCAACCACCTCTAGGGGGAGACTGCTATACATTCTATGCACAAGATATAAATTCAGCAGCCCACATGCCTCGAACGGAATATACTACTTACCAGTATGCATCTGTTCTTGGCATGTAGGGCTGCTGACATTCTTATCGCCCGCCCTCCTCTCCGGTGCCTGTCGCAGCTGTAGCACTCGGAATTAATCTCTAGCATGGACATCACTTACTGTATCATACTCCATCTCTGCCACAATGGCGAAAAACAATCTGAGGATGGAGAGGATGCCCATGCGCACTGTAGTCCAGGGGAGGAGCCACCTATCTCGTGATACTTCGAAGACTCTTCCAGAACAACAATGTGCAATCATACGGACCCAACACTAGGCGGCGATCTATGCATAGATATGAATGTCAGCAGCCCTACATGCCAAGAACAGATGCATACTGGTAAGTAGCATATTCCTTTTCTCCTGGCAGAACACCTTCCAGGGAAGGACAATCCAATAGCCGACCTGCTCAGCAGGCACAGCCAACAACTACACGAGTGGGAGATTCACGCCCAAGTTCTCCAGCCATTCTTCGAACAGTGGGGTAACCCAGACATAGACCTCTTTGCCACAAAAGAAAACTCCAAATGCCAGTACTTTGCCGCCAGGTTCCCACATCCGTTGTCACAGGGCAATGCGATATGGATGAACTGGTCAGGCAGATTTGCGTACGCTTTTCCCCCAGCACCGTTGATTTCGCTGGTGGCACGCAAACTGCGGCAACACTCACGCTAATCCTAGTTGCTCCCAGATGGGTGAGACAACCGTGGTACACAACGTTCCTAGAACTTTCAGTAGTTCCTCATGTCTAGGAAAAATGATTATAGGGCCTTAATGAAGCTCTATAAATTAGAGATCAAAAAGGCGCAAGCCTTCTTCTATGAAGGGAAAATCAATGCAGCAGCCAATGCGCCCAGGGAAATCTTTAGGATAGCGAAGTCCCTTATCTCACCCCCGGCTGAGCGTCCTACGGCCGAAGGTGCACAAGACCGCTGCAATGAGCTGGCTGCCTTTTTCTCAAATTTTTTTTTGACCATATATTCCTCTTTTAGCTATTCTATGGTCAACACCTGCTCTATCTCACGCAAATCAGTTGACTCGCTGGCTCTCTGTAAGTTGGACACCATTCCGCTTCTTGATGCCTGTGGTCTGGACAGATTAATCTCCAAAGTCACTTCCGGGTCACCCAATGACCAGGCACCCCCCCCGGATCCTTGTCAAGGCCTTGGACGTTATCCGCCCTGTCATTTTGGAAACTTTAAATACTTCCATTGTGTCCAAATCAGTCCCACCCTCCTGGAAATGTGCCATGGTGAGGGCGCTTCTCAACAAGCCCACCCTGGATCAGAGCAACCTGTCTAACTACCGTCCCATTTCGTTGCTCCCCTGGCTGAGTAAACTGCTGGAGAGGCACGTGAATAACATCTTAACAGACTATTTGGAGTCCAACTGTCTGTTGCGTGCCTCCCAGACAGGATTTCGTCCTCAACATGGTACCGAAACCGCTATGTTAGCGGTTACAGATGAAGCAAGAGCCATTCTTGACCGGGGAGGAAAGGAGGCCATTATCCTGTTAGATCTTAGCGCCGCGTTCGACACGGTAGACCATGCCATGCTATTACATCGATTGGCTGGCATGGGCGTGTCGGGCGCGGCCCTAGAATGGCTTGCCTCTTTTCTGAGCGAGCGTTTTTTCCAGGTCTTCGAGGGCGAGATAGTCTCTCCTAAACATCCTCTCAGGTGCGGGGTCCCTCAGGGCTCCTCCCTGAGCCCGACCCTTTTTAACGCCTACATGGAACCTCTGGACAGGATAGTCCATCCCTTCGGTGTGCGTATTGTCACCTACGCGGATGATACGCAGCTGGTGGTCTCTCTAGACCACGCAGATGGATCATTCAACACCTTAGGCCCCTGTCTAGAGGCTGTTGCCAGATGGATGCAAGCCTCTTGTTTGAAACTCAACGGGGAGAAGACAGACATCATTCTCCTCGGAAATTCCTCCCAGTCTGTTCTTGCACCCGTCTGGCCACCATGTCTAGGCGTTCCCCCCGCCCCTAGGTCCCAGATAAAGAGCCTTGGGATCTGGCTTGACACCGCCCTTGATTTCTCGGTCCAGGCTACCAAGACCGCCGCCACTTGCTTTGGACTAATGAGGATGCTTCGGCGGGTGCTCCCTCTGCTCCCTTTCCAGGTGAGGAGGATCATGGTCCAGGCCCTGATTCTCTCTCGCCTGGACTATGGGAATGCTCTCTATCCGGGAGCTCCGGCCTCGGTACTTCAGAAGCTTCAGGTCACACAAAATAGCGCGGCCCGCCTACTGTTTAATTTGCCCCATCGGCAGTCGGCGAGGAAGGCTCTGAAAGACCTCCACTGGCTCCCAATGGCTGCCAGAGTGCAGTTCAAGGCTCTGTGCATTCTACACAAATCCTTCCATCGTGTAGGCCCAGCGATTCTGCACTCTCTGGTTACGCCCTATGTTCCAGCACGTTCCCTTCGTTCTGGGACCCTGCAGTTGGCTACCTCTTCTAAAATCAATAAAGCCCGCTGGGGTGGCCGCTCCTTTTCCCACTCAGCGGCCAGACTCTGGAACGCCCTTCCTTTCGCCATTCGAGGAAATAGCAAGCTCCTGTCCTTTCGAAAGGCCTTGAAAACGCATTTGTTTGCAAAATCCTGCTGATCTGCCCTGAGCCTGCGCTAAGCTATTTAATCTTCAAGCGCTGCGAGGCCTCAGGGCAGTTATGCGCTATACAAATGCAATTTTTCATTTAATTTCATTTCTCATCAAAGACTGTGCCTTGCACCCCATCTTCTAACTCAGAACCATGGAGAAATCAGACACCCAGATCCCAATCAGATGAACCTAGCGATCTGGCTCCTGAGGTCTTAGAGTTTGGATACCTTAACTTGCCCCCAGACTGCATGAACATCATTAGGGAGGCAAGACGACCAACCACACGAGCGTGCTATGCAGCTAAATGGAAGAGATTTGTTATTTACTGCAACAATAACCAAATCAACCCATTGGACGCTTCCATCCAAAACATTATATGTTACCTGCTACATCTACAAAGATGTAACTTAGCATACTCTTCTAAACGACTACACCTCGCTGATATAGCAGCATACCTTCAAAACTGGCAACACCTTTCACTGTTTAGAGTACCAGCAATCAAAGCATTCATGGAAGGTTTGAAAAGGGTGATCCCTCCAAGACACCCCCCTTCCCCAGTCTGGAATCTAAATATAGTGCTGACCAGACTTATGGGACCTCCTTTCGAACCTCTACACTCATGCGAACTACAATTCTTAACGTGGAAGGTAGCATTCTTGGTTGCCATTACCTCACTCAGAAGAGTGAGCGAATTACAAGCACTAACAATTCAAGAACCTTTCATGCAGGTACATGCCAACAGGATGGTTCTTTAAACAACCCCTAAGTTCATGCCTAAAGTCGTATCCAATTTCCATATCAATCAATCAATAGAACTGCCAGTATTCTTTCAAAATCCACAGTCAGTAGCTGAGAGCCCTACACACATTAGATGTAAAGAGAGCTCTACTTTATTATGTGGACAGAACTAAATCATTTAGAAAGACAAAACAACTATCTGTTGCTTTTGCACCACAACACAAAGGAAATCCTATTTCAAAGTCAGGAATAGCCAGATAGATAGTTAAATGCATTCAAATATGTTATCAAAAGGCAAAACGCACTTTAACCATCCCCCCAAGAGCACACTCTACAAGAAAAATGGGGGCATCCATGGCTTTCCTAGGGAATATTCCTCTTGAAGACATCTGTAAGGCAGCCACATGGACCACCATACACACTTTCACAAAACACTACTGTGTAGATGTGCAAGCAAAAAAACAGCAAGCTGCTGTAGGCCAGGCTGTCCTCAAAACTCTTTTTCAAACTGCAGCAGCTGGCACAGGTAACCACCGCTAGAGGAGATACTGCTATACAGTCTATGCACAGATATGAATTCAGCAGCCCACATGCCTCGAACGGAATATGCTACTTACCAGTATGCATCTGTTCTTGGCATGTAGGGCTGCTGACATTCATATCGCCCGCCCTCCTCCCCGGGGTCTGTCGCTGCTGCAGCATAATCTCTGGCATGGCCATCTCTTACTTTACTACTTCCATCTCTGCCACAATGGCGAAAAACAATCTGAGGATGGAGAAGATGCCCATGCACACTGTAGTCCAGGGGAGGAATCGCCTATCTCGTGATACTTCGAAGACTCTTCCAAGACAACAAAGTGCAATCATCCAGACCCAACACTAGGTGGCGATCTATGCACAGATATGAATGTCAGCAGCCCTACATGCAAAGAACAGATGCATACTGGTAAGGAGCATATTCCTTCCTCGTGGTCCATTATGCAGATGTAGTGTAGAATACACACTGGACATTTACCCAATGAGGTAGCATTTAGTTATTAACCAGTAGAAAGTATTCTAGTTGGGTAGATATTTTGTGCAAAACTGTGGACTCTTGTTTGATTAAGTGACAGGTGAGGTTTCGTTGTGGCCCAGTCACTCCCACAACTATTGACACACACACACACACAGTTAGACACCCACTCGCTAACCCATTCTGCCACTCACATCCACTCACAGACCCGCTCAGCCACTTAAACATCCATACAGTCATCTCACAAACCCACAAAACCATTCACATACTCACTCAGACTCCTAGTCACCCACACATTCATTCACACACCTACATATCCTCTCATACACCCATGCAGCTACAAATACCCACAAAACCAATCACATACCCATATAGCCGTTCACACACTCACTTACAAATCCATTCAACCACTCTCACACCCACTCAGACACATACAGCCACTCACCCATTCAGCCACTCACCCATGTCACAGACCCATACGCCACTCACAAACCCACTCACACAGCTACGTACACACCTACTTACAGAGCCATACAGTGACTCACACACCCACACACAGACCCATACAGCCACTTGCACACCTACTTACAGAGCCATAAAGCCACTCACACAACCACTGAATGACTCACAAGTCCACTCACACCCAGACACCTTCAAAACTGTTCATACACCTACTAATAAACCCATACAGACACTCCTACTACCACTCCTACTACCACTCCTACTACCACTCACACACCCACTCACACACCCACTCACACACCCACTCACCAGCCCATACAGCCACTCGCAAACACACTCCTCAGCTTATACAGTCACTTGTATTCCCACTCTCAAAGGGTACTTGTGGACAGAAAATAAACAAAACCTTAAAAATTCACTAAAGAAAACAAAGGTTACATGGAAGTTATAGTTATGAAATAACATTAAAAAACCTTAGAAATTCACTAAAAACACACAGGTTAATGGGACGTTATAGTTAAGAAATAGAATTGAAAAAACTTTAGAAATTCACTGAAGAACAAGGTTACAAGGACATTTTAGTTAGGTTCCGATTGGAGTCGTACACAACTATAGAAATTCAGCAGTTATAGTTGACTAAGCTAACTATAACTTACACCTCCGCAATGCACTGGTCATGACCTCATATATTACATCACTCATGATATGGTCAGTGACATCACTGATGACATCATACACAGACCCACTCGCATCCATTCATACCCACCCACTCACACCAATACAGCAGTTCAAACACCCACTCACTCTCATAGAGCTACTCACTCACCTGTACAGCCTCTCACACACCCACTTATTCATCCATACAGCCACTCACTCACACATCCACACCCAGTCATGCAACCACTCAAATAACATATATTAGAATCAGTATCACTCATTAGTAGTACACAAATTATAATAATTGAACGTTGTAGTACCTTGGTATATAGATTTAACACTCATAAACATTTAGAAAATACTCATAATCACTGGATGTTATCAGTGATGTCATTTGAGATGTCATCAGGGATTTTACTGCCTATGCCATGTGTGATATAATATGTGAGGTCATAAGCAGTGCATTGAAGGGGTGTAAGTTAGTTAGCTCGGGTAACTATAGCTGCTGAATTTCTGTGGTTTTGTACGATTAAAATCCGAGCCTAACTATAACGCCACTGTAACCATCAGTTTATATATATATCTGAAAGAGACACGTTAGTGATAGATTCCTTACCTTGGAATATCCCCAGGCGTCAGACTGGATCCGGAAACTTTTGCGTAGCAATACCCCTGCGCGTCGGTAGGTGTCGTCCGTGGCTCCGCGTCCGTCGCCGGCGTCGTTAGCACTGGAATGACGTCGCCGGAGTACTTAGACGCCGGCCTCGCTCGCTGACGTCAGTTCTTCTTTTTTCAGCGCCAGCTAGCGCAGATCCGGAGAAGCTCTACCCCTTAGTCACTTTTTGACTAAACTTTTTTGATCTTTTGATCTGTTTTTCTCAAGTCGCTTGACTCCTACGGTGCCGGTAGGGATGCCCGGGTTCAAACCCTGCTCCAAGTGAAACCGACCAATGTCTGTTACGGACCCCCACCGCCGGTGTCTTCAGTGTCTAGGCCTCGACCACGACGACCGAACCTGCTCCGACTGCCGGGCCCTGACGTCTAAGGCTAGGCGGGAGCGGTCCTGCAAGCGGCTTGAGCTCCGGCAGTCGGCCCCCACGCCGTTCGAGGTCGCACAGGAGGTCGAGGGACCAGTTGCGGGGTCGGAGCCCTCATAGTTCCGAGAGTCTGCATCGGTCTTCGGGATCAAGGTCCTCGGGTAAGAGGCATGAGAGGTCGGAAAGTCCTCATCATTCTTCCGACCCACCCCGACGCGGCCGGGGGTTCGGGTGACACCACCCACGCGACTCCGACAGTCGCGGGCGTCGCAACCCGCCCCATACCTTCCGGTCCCTGGGCACGATGCGACGCCAGAGGAGGTAGAGTGGTACCTCATGGCCATGAGGTCTCTCTCTCCTCCGCCGGGCTCCGTGGCGCCTTCGGGCCCAGCGGTCCTGGCTGGGGGGGCTAGCGGGTCGGGTGCTTCGGCTCCGACGCCGTCGGGTGCTCCGGCCCCGGCGCTGCCGGCCACTTCGGTCCCGGCGCCGCAGGCCCTCATTGGATCCGGTTCTGGATCCGGGTCGTCGCCGGTCGACCTCACGACCTCACCGACGCCAGCCCCTAGGGTGTCGCCCCGGGCGCCGCCTATGGGCGAAGCCGTCCCCGATCCTGCCCTTGATTCGGTTCCGACGCCCGAGCGGCGCCCAGCGGTGCCGCTCTGGCGTCGGAACCGTCGTGACGTCTTATGGAGACTTTTACTTCCACGAACCGGCCCCCTCCTTTGAACCTGAATTTCAGGTAATGGGTGACTAGGGAGATTGGGAGGGGTCTGTGGACCCTCTGGCACAGGAGTGCCAGTCTCAACAGGACTGGACGTGTGCGCATGGGGACGCCAGTGGCCTGGACACTTCGCCAGACACTGGTTTTGTCTCCCCTCCAACCGTGGCTACGGAGGAGAGGCCTGCCTACAGTGTAGTGTTGACGCGGGCGGACAAGGCATTGGGCCTGGAGCTCCCCGTCGCGGCCGTGAGAACTAACCTCCTCACTGAGGTCCTTAAACCGCAGGCAAGCTCGGCTGAGCGTCTGCTGCCGTTTAATGAGGCCTTGTGTGACGTTCTTTTGGGCACTTGGTCCAAGCCCGCTACAGGTCAGCCTGTAGATAGGAACGTGGCCAGACGCTACCGCCCGACTCCGGGCGACCCTTGCTGCTTGTCCACCCACCCCACCCCCGAGAGCCTGGTTATCCAGGCCTCTACTTCCCAGACTGTATTCCCTACGGCTCCTCCCGATCGGGAATCCAAGAGGCACGAACAATTCGGTAAGAAGGTGTTCTCGTCCCGGAGTTTGGGACTGCGGTCAGTCAATACCGCATGCCTCTTGGGCCACTACACCAACACTCTGTGGGACACGGTCGCGGACGTGCTGCCACAATGTCCGGAGGAGGCCCGGACTAAACTCGCCCAAGCCCTTGCGGAGGTTGAGATGCGGCACGCTATTCCATCCGGTGTGGGCTGGATACCACGGACTCACTAGGCAGAGCGATGGAAACGATGGGGGCGGTTCGACGGCACGCCTGGTTGAGGACAGCCAACTTTTCGGCTGATGTACCGGCCACACTTCTGGACATGCCGTTTGATGGCCATCGCCGCTTTGGCGACAAGGCAGACCATGCGCTTGAGCGTTTTAAGGACTCCAGGGCTACGGCCAAGTCCTTGGGCCTCTCGGCCCCACGCCAGCAAACAGGTGCCTTCCGCTTCTTTCGTGGCCAAGGAAGGGGCGCTCCCACACGTGCTGCCAGCCACGCACCGCAGACTAATACACAGCGTGGTGGCGGCCGTGGAAACCGCCGTGGCGGCGGTCGGGGACAACGGCGAGGCCAGTCCACACCTTCCCCTGCAGCATCCGCCTCAAAACCCTCCTAGTCCGTGCTTTCAGGCCCAGGTGATGCCAGTGGGGGGCAGGGTTCGCCATCACCACTTCCAATGGCGCACTGTCACGTCGGACATGTGGGTGCTGCAAATCGTCCGAAGGGGCTACTCCCTCCCCTTCGAGGCGACCCCTCCAGCCATGCCACCGCAATACCACCGTGTGTCGGGGGATCACTTGCAACTTCTGCAAGAGGTAGTTACAGCCTTCTTGGCCATGGGGTCATCGAGCGCGTTCCTGGGCCGGAAGTAGGGTGTGGTTGTTACTCCCACTACTTTCTGGTACCCAAGAAGGGCAAGGGGGGCCTACGCCCTATCTTGGACCTACGGAACGTCAACGTCTTCCTCCGGAAGGAGAAGTTCAAAATGCTGACATTGGCTCAGTTCTTAGCTGCCCTGGACCCAGGAGACTGGATGGTAGCTGTTAGAACTGGGATTTCTGGTTGGCTAAGGCTTACGCCAAAGCCAGGCAGAAACCACCATTCTAGTCAGGGCAAGGGAGTCACACGCCAAGATAACCCCTGCTCACCCCCTTGGTAGCTTGGCATGAGCAGACAGGCTTATCCCCGGAGGCAATGTGTAAAGAATTTGCACACGCACACAACAGCAGCAACATCCTAGGCACACCACAAAAGGAACTCAACACAAGGTTATATAAAAATAACTTTTGTATTGTCAAAACACATCAGATAGTAATCACACAATATACATTGTGCCAACTGGCACAGGCAATATTCACAAGGGATATGTACAAGACAGGGCCACCTGGACCACTGTCAGGAATCAGCACTTTTAGAACTAGAAATACGGTTAGAAATAGCACTTTGTAGATCACAGAATAATAATCACTTTAGCACACAACCAGTAATCACTGGTAACAGGTAAGTACCACCTACGCAACCCTAACCACCATAGGAGAATATTACGCAGGGAACCTGGGCTTCACCTGCACACCTGTACTAGGAGAAAAACAACCACCTAAGTATCACAATACCTGTAGAGGTATAGGCAAGAACACATTACACATTATGCATCACAAAGTTCAGAGGTGTAGGGAAGGAAAAACACATGATGCATAAACATACTTTCAGAGGTGCAACACAGGAAAAACACATGATGTATAACCAACACATTCAGAGGTGTAAGAAAACACAATTGCGCAAAACATCACCTTAGGCAATTACTATCATAAACATAGCAAAATCACATTAGGGCCTTACGCCCCATCCACATACCAGCCCCCTGGCCAACTGGCCATCCAACAAGGGGACTCAAAAAGCCCTGTGTCCTGGAATGTCAGGGCGCGCTGCCAATGCAGCGCCAGTCAGGGGTGCGCCACCAGCGCAAACCTAAACGTTGCGGCTGCCCACTAATTGCTGGGCAGCTGGGACAAATCACAAGGGCCTAAACGTTGCAGCTGGCACTAAGTGCTGCGCAGCTGCAGAAGGCCGGGCACTTCTGTGCCATCTCCGTCCCTCACAAGGACTCTCTCTTGGCGCCTAAACGGTGCAGCTGCTCACTAATTGCTGGGCAGCTGGGAATCAACAAAACTGCAGCTGCAGAAGGCCGGGCACTTCTGTGCCATCTCCGTCCCTCACAATGACTCTCTCTTTCTTGGCGCCTAAACGGTGCAGCTGCTCACTAATTGCTGGGCAGCTGGGAATCAACAAAACTGCGACAGGGCCCTCACAGACCCTAGAATAGAACTGCGCCAACATTTAGGAGCCACACAGGCTCTGGGAAATAAGGGGGGCGAGGGAACCACCTGGCTCGAAAACAAACATGCCCCGAGGGAGCCTCGTGGGCTCTAGATAACGTTCTGGCGGCCCACTGCAATCCGGGGCTGCCCTAAATGCACCACCAGGAAATGTGCCCCTAACCGGAAAATCACGGGCCTTCTGGACCCCCACTGGGGCCTTTTCACAAAAATAGGGCACGTTGTAGCCTTCGCAGCTCGAGCGGAAATATGCCCAGAGGGCGAACATTGGCGCTGGGAATCACCCTGCCCCCAGGGAGCCACGCGGGGCTCAGCTAGATACCGCCGGTACACGGGGGGCAGCCCACTGCCAAACGGGGCCGCTCCAGCTTGTGCCATCAACAGGCACCGCGACATCCACCCGGAGCTTCCCCCCAGCCCCCGCGACTCACCGGACTCTTCCTCGCGCCTCCTCCGCCTCTGCTCTCACCATAGCTGCGGGGCTCTCCCCGGCAGCCCCGCAATGACTGCCTCACTGGACTTCCTCCTTCTCCATGGTGGCGGCGGTGCTTCACCTGGGCAGTGTGCAGAGCTCCCATCGGCATACGGGAGCCCTGCGGGGCGGATTCAAAGTTCTTCGGCACTTCACACTCTGGTCCGGCGGCGGGCGCGAGACCGTCCTGCAAAACCGGAAGTCCCGCCCGCTGTCAGGCAAAACATCACCTGACTTCCTGTTTGAGGGCCGCCAATGGCAGCGCGGCCCTTGGTAGGGAGGCGAGCACAGCGCCTCCTTACATGACCTCTGGGCCGGCGGCGGTGATTCTCCGAGGAACAATAATGAGGGGTGGGCACCCTCGATTTGTAAAAATAATTAAATAAACTGGGTGGCACCCGTAATAATACCGAACAAAAAGGCAAATAAAGACGCCAGGTGGGCACCGGCACTCGGGGGCATATGAAGGGCAGGAGCGCTTCCCACAGAGGGAAAACGACAGCGCTCTGCCCAGGAAGGTAAAATAAAGTGCTCTTAAGGAGCTAGGGGCATAGGCAAGCCCACAGGCTCCAGGGACACAGGATTCAAAGTCAAAGGTACTGGGGGCAAAAGATGGAGCAAACCGCTCCCAAGAAAAAGGAAAGTCCTCCAGCCTCCAAGTACATCAGGTATCCAGGGACTGGGCAGGGCCCAGGGAGGCAAGCCTTCCCCTGGGCCCAAGCAGCAGCACGCCCCTGGCAGGATTCAAGTAGCAAAACAAGAACATTTTGTAAGGGGACACAGCCCCTTTTTATACAGAGAAATTCTTTGTCTAAAGGTGCAGGGTGGGGGCAAAACCAGACGCAGCTGGTTTGGGAGCACTCTTGATGAGCTCAGCCACCCCTGCCATTCACCAGTCATGCTAGGGTCATCAGTCGCACCACAGGGGGCGGAGCCAGCATTGTGTCGGGAAAGCCCAGCCCTATTCAGGACCCAGGTGCACCCCTCCCCTTACATCAGCATGCTAATCTCAACACTCACCACTGGGCAGACCCATCCAGACTCATGGAGCCAGGCTCCAGCCAATCACGTGTCAGCACACTCACTACACACGCACACCCATGTCTAGAAGTGGCACTTCCACACTAGACACATTCATGCCGCATACATCATTACGCAGCATTCAATCTCACGAGTTCGCACATACCAAACTCGACCCTGCACTCCCCACACATCAGGAACTACCATGGTCACACATATTCCACATGCATTCCAATGGGAGGGCAGGTCACTCTCACACATACACAGAGAGCTCACGCACTTTACACTGTACCACAGTGAAAAAGTGCGCAGAGGCCTAAAATCACCAACACCAGGTTACAGAAATAGGCTAGGAAAAAGCAAAACGTTTCGGGGTGAACCTGCCAAAAGGGCCAGGGCCAACAGTAGCGTTGGACTTACAGGATGCTTATTTCCACATCCCCGTCCTGCCGGCCCACCGGCGCTACCTGCGGTTCACGGTAGGCCACGAGCACTTTCAGTTTACCGTGCTCCCCTTCGGCCTTACCAGCGCCCCACGGGTGTTCACGAAAGTGACGGCGGTGGTCGCAGCTCATCTGCGCAGGTTAGGGGTTTCAGTCTTCCCCTACCTTGACGACTGGTTGTTGAAGGCGGGCTCGCCCCAGGCGGTCGTCAGCCACCTCCAGACAATGGCGAACCTCCTGCACCAGCTGGGGTTTTCCATCAACGTGCCGAAGTCACACCTGCGCCCCTCTCAGAAGCTCCTCTTCATCGGAGCGGTCCTCGACTCTTCGCAGTTTCCGGTTTATCCTCCCGAACAGCGGATCCGGGATATTCAGGCTCTGATTCCCATCTTTCAGCCTTTATCCCGGGTCTCGGTCAGGTTGACGCTGCGGCTTCTGGGGCTGATGGCCTCCTGCATCCTTCTGGTGCATCACGCCAGGTGGTGGATGCGGGCTCTGCAGTGGGACCTGAAGTTTCAGTGGGCCCAGCATCAGGGCAACCTGTCCGACCATGTCTTGATCTCAGAGGGCACTGCGAGACAGCTGCAGTGGTGGCTCACGGACCGCGATTGGGTCAGCGGCAGATCCCTCTCCCTTCCCCATCCGGAGCACGTAGTTGTGACGGACGCGTCCCTTCAGGGCTGGGGAGGCCACATGGGAGAGGCGGAGATCAGAGGCCTCTGGTCTCCGGCGGACTCCCCAGCTCCAGATCAACCTTCTGGAGCTGCGGGCGATTCGTCTTGCACTGAAGGCACTCCTCCCCTCTGTCCGGGGGAGTGTAGTGCAGGTGTTCACGGACAACACCACAGCCATGTGGTACTGCAACAAACAGGGCGAGGTGGGGTGTGCCTGCAAGGTTTTGCGTCGTGGACCCTCTGCCAGGAGGCTCTGCGCCTCTGGCAGTGGCTGGAACATTAGGGGGTGACTCTGGTAATACTCATGAACCATCAAGAAAAAGACATGAATTAATAAAAGAACATATGTAACTAATGAATATATTGGACACAGTTTCATGACTTTATGGAATGGAAAAACATCAACTAATATGAATGAGTGAGTGAAGAAACTCTTTTGTTTCATATGAAAGGAGCGCATCCTTAGTGGTTGGTAGACCACATTGTGAATCAACCAGTGTTGGTTCTATCATTGCTTTGTGTATCTGGCGCGGAAAAGCTGTGTATAAGAACTGACGTCAGCGCGCGAGGGCGGCGTCTAAGTACTCCGGCGACGTCATTCCGGCGCTAACGATGCCGACGACCGACGCGGAGCCGCGGACGACTCCTACCGACGCGCAGGGGTATTGCTAGCAAAAGTTTCCGATCCAGTCTGACGCCTGGGGATATTCTAAGGCCGCGTTTCACAAACTTTGGTCCGTGGACCCCCAGGGGTCCGTGACACATTCCCAGGGGGTCCGCAAGAGGCAGTTTTAAAAGGAATGCAAAGTTCCTTGTCTAATTAGCCGTTTTAGAGCAACAATAAAAGTGTCAAAATAACGCCAGTGATTAATGCACCTGCTGGAGAGATGAGTTTTGTCAAGTGCAGCTTTGAGATATCTAACGTAGCACAGAACAGAGGGTGCAAAGAACGTGTACCATGCATTTAAAAAAAAAAAGTGTTTTATGTGCATTGGTCAGTGGGTTGCTGCTTTTGTCACAGATTTTTTTGTTACTCTGCAGTTCATAAGTGACAATCGTAATCTAGCACAGTGACCTATAAACTGTCATCAAAGAACTGCTTGCAAACTGCATGGTACAAGTAAGGAACTTATGTTTTTTCCAAGTCTTTCATTATCCTGATGCTGCTAAAAAGGTTTATATGGGCGGAAATACATTTTTATTTTTTAAAGTCCATGCTAACCACTAGCTGATGTTCTGAATCCCAAGTTTGCGCTTCTCCGGATCAAGCACTCATGCCTACTAGTATGAATGACCTGTGAATCCTACACATTGTAGTACCCTTTGCCTTATGTAACATTTTCTATACACTGATTTACACGTATGATTCATTGTCTCTATATGTATGTGATGTAAAGTGCTCCGACATCCTACAATGGTATGAGAGATACTATAAAACAAATGAAATACATGTGACAGAGAGGCTATGGAGAGATGAGAGGTACTGCTGAAGGATGATAATAAGGGAATCATTGAAGAACCCCAACAAAGATTGTCTTATCCTGGTGTATAGTAAGGTCTTCATTTACTATTCGTTAAAAGCCATTACAATTGAATATATAATGTGTTTTAGACTGCGCCAATGTTTCCTAAATTTCTTGGAGGGAGAGCCTCCCAAAGCCCCCTTTGTAGTGGTCAGGCTCACTCACTGCACTTGGTGTGCACCGTATGGCGACTGGTCTGAAAACATTTGTCAGGGCTGCTTTGGGTTTCCAGTCTGGCCGTAGCAGGAGCAGGAGGCTTGTACTGCGAAATAAAACCAACCATTTAAAAGTTAGTCACGGAGATGCAGCACCAACTTTCCAATTAAAAATGTTTTGTTTTTTGCAAATTCTTTGAATATAAAATACTAAGGGGGATATTTATAACAGAAGTGGCAGAGAGTGTCGTTAGCCTCCTTGGCTTAACGACACACTCCACCACTTCGGAAACAGCAGGCTGCACCATATTTACAAGAATATGGTGCAACACTTAGCAGTGTAGCGCCAACGGGGAACCCTTGCACCATAGTGCAAGGGTGTGTGTATGCAGTGGAAGATTGTTTATGTGCAGGAAGGTCCCGCTTCAATCTTGAAATTCCGTTTTGTCACTTCTATGTGCGCTGCTTAATGCAACACACATGGAAGTTACAAAATTGAATTTTTTTAAAAGATTGTTTATGTGCAGGAAGTGTCACCTTCCTGAACATAAACAATCTAAGGCGTTTTGCTTTTTACATGTGTGCTGCACAAAGCAACACACATTGAAAAAACAAAAACGAGGAGAAATAAAGGATTTCTCCTCGGTTTCCCAAGTTAAGACCTGGTTTTCCCTGGCTTAATTTTGGCACTACCTCCTATTTATGCTGCCCTTGTAAATAGGGGGCAGCGTCAAAATCAATGGGTGTTGCAGTGGAACGCCCACCTAAACACCCACTGCCCACACCTTTCACGCTAGGCATTGTGTGACAGGGGACCTTATTTACAAGGCAGCGTTAAGCCATGTTAAGTGGCTTAACGCTGCCTTGTAAATAAGGCAAAGCCTCTATTGCCATGGGACCGTTGCAAAAAGTGATGTTCCCATAGAGATAGGGGCTTCTAAATATGCCCCTAAAATCCTTAGTAATTCGAGTATTTGTTTTGTGTGCACGCATGTTTATTTTTTCTGAATTACGGTTTTAATGTTTGAAATTTAAATCATAGAAATTGCTTGGGGGTCCCCGGCTCCAGCGGTGACTCAGTGGGGGTCCTCAGGAGTCACAAGTTTGGGAACCACTGTTTTAAGGTAAGGAATCTATCACTAACTAATGTCTCTTACAGATATATCGTTTCACAAGTAGTAACTTGTGCATTAGAGAGAGAGAGAGAAGACAGATCTGTAAAAAAAAAAAAAAAAAAGAAAAGCCTTATTAAAGATGGTTTATGGTTCAGAAGTGCAAATCCGAACACGCATTTGCTGCATGTACTGTCTCAAGAAAAGCCGGTATCTACTCTATGGGCTTTAAGCTACGTCCATGCTTTTTATTGGTTGGTTTGTTTGCTTTTCTAAATTTCTTACTTTCCAATGGTAAATCGTGGCCATTTGTCCCTCCTTTTGGTGTGTTGTTCTCTTCGATGGCTACAGTCCCTGTTGTAGCGGTCTAGTTGTTCACCTAAAGTTACTTGGGACTGCTACCTAGAAGTAAACACACACAATGTATCACCTTCGAGCCAGGCGTGGCAATAAGGCTTAAATAAACGGACCGGGGTCGCTCAAAACTTCCGGTCCACCTGAGTGCTCTAGCCACGGTGTCTGTCTGCAGTTACGTCAAGCGCATAAGCCCACTCCAGGTCTGGCCCCCACACTGGGGCGATTTAGGATGGAATGCTTGTGAAGCTGATGTTTCAAAACCAGAAAAAAAGTTTGCACCCTCTGGACCGCTCACACGCTGATGTCAAAAATGAAATGTAACTAACATTGTGGTGACGCGCGGAAACCCGATTTGTGCCAGTATAGTGAGACGTGATTGTGAAGAAAGCCAAGAAAGTTAAGGTACCGCCTGCTCTGCGCACTTGCTAAAAAGTTAATTATACTTGTGAAGCAATTAGTGTGTTAGCGTTGTGAGGAAGACACAGAAAAGCCCGTGCTGAGAACTGAAGTGCGCGCATGTGTAGACAGAATTAGCGGTGCCTGACCAGAAGTTCCTGAAGTCTGAGGCGCCCGAGGAAAACGCGCGAAATTGACAGTTTGTCTAACTGCAGCAGGCAAATAAATACGAGCACTGAACAAGCATTGGTTAACAAATAAGCATTGGCGCCACCAATTGTCTGCGAACTAGAACAACCACAATGTAAGACAATCATTAGCAAGCAAACAAGCATTGGCAAAAACAATTGTCTAAACCCAAGCAATTGAATGTATGACAAACCAGCATTGGCAAGCGAATAAACATTGCCAAAACCAATTGCCTATGAACTCAAGCAAATGAATGTATGACAAACAAGCAATGGCAAGCAAACAAGCATTGGCAAAACCAATTATCCGAGCATTGGAAAACAAACCAGGCTTGGCAAAACCAATTGTATATGAACTCAAGCAAATGAATGTATGACAAACAAGCATCGGCAAGCAAACACGCATTGGCAAAACCAATTATTCGAGCTTTGGGAGACGAACAAACAGTGGCAAAACCAATTGTCTATGAACAAGATAACCATCATAAAACAAACAGTAGCAAAACCAATTGTCTATTAACTCAAGGGAATAAACGTCAAATAAACAAGCATTGACTAAACAAACAAGCCTTGGTAAAACCAACTGTCCCAAGTTTTGGGAAACAAACAAGCATTAAGAAAACCATTTGCACATGCTAAATCACCATGACTAAACAAGCTAGCTCTACCAGCGCTCCACAGCCTGCAACTCCGGCGGTCGCACCCACACATGCACGTTCACAAGTCAGTGCACTCTCGCCATTTAGTGAATTAATTGACCCAGCCACTGCGTCACCAAGGTGGAGCGTATGGATTGGCCGTTTAAATACTTTATTGCAACGAGGGAGACAGATGGGGCCGTAAAAAGATCGCTACTATTACATTTTGTAGGTGACGAGATATAAAAAGTGTTTGCACATCCACCAAACACTGGAGAATCAACTGACTATGAAGCTGAAGTTCGGGCACATTTTGACCCTCAATTGAACCCGGACTACAAACGTTTTAGACAACAACAAGCCTGTCAAAGAGAAGGAGACTCTATGGACACTTTTCATGCCTGTCTCGGAGAATTAGCCAGCACTTGCACAGAGGATGATCAAGACAAGGAGGTGCGAGCACAGGCCATTCAAGGGTGCCGCAACAAAACCCTGCGGACCCTCATTCTCCGACAACCACTTATATCTCTGGAAGATATATTAATCCTAGCACGATCTCATGAACTATCTGATGTCAGGGCAACAGCCATGGAAGCAGCACATAACAAGCCAAATGAACCTGCGGCAAGTGTTAAAACAGAGCGAGTTAACGCCATTCCCACCTCCACTCGCGGAAGCCGAGGACGATGGTCCACCAGAAGACCACAACAGCCCCAATGTGGATATTGTGGGAGAGACGAACATCCATCCACACCATTAATGTCCAGCGAAAGGCAAGATATGCTCAAAATGTGGAATCCCCAATAACTTTTCCAGTGTGTGTTGAGGTGGAACTCCTGGGAGGAGACCCCCAGTAAGGTCAGTAAAACATCTTTCGCTAGATGAACCTAGTGAAGCAAGAATACTGAAGACACCAATGACACATAGACAACGCATCGAGGATTCATCCACAGAAGAAGAAGAGTGTTACCTTGTTTCTTTCGCAAGTGACCTGAAGTGGCAAAAGCGTCCCCAGCCAACATGTGCAATAGAAATTGCAGGATCTCCGGTTACGACCCTCATCGACACTGGAGCATCAGTGACTGTAATGGGAAGCCAACACTACAAAAAGCTCAACCCAAGACCGCCACTAGTAAAATTCAAAGTGAGAATACTCACATATAGCAGTCAGAAACCACTACCTCTGAAGGGGAAAATTACCGTGCAAGTGAAGTTAGAGGACCGTGAAATAACTAAAACATTTCATGTAGTTGACAGAGAAGCGGACATATTAGTGGAAAGCCATACAGCAGAATATTTGAGCCTCATAACGTTTGCCAATGCAGTAAATACTTAACAAACCGAAGACATGCTAGACCTGTTCCCGCAACTATTCAAAGGATTAGGATGCATAAAACGACCACCAGTAAAACTATATATTGACACATCAGTGCAACGAATTGCTCTGCGACATCGACTTATTCCATTTCATTTGCGGCCACTAATATAGCAAGAAATACAAAAACTGGAACAACAAGGAGTGATAGAAATAGTGACTGGACCAACTCCGTGGGTGTCACCTATGGTTAAAGCTGAAAAGCCAAAGCAACCTGGCCATATCAGGCTTTGCATCGATATGAGAATGCCCAATCAGGCAATACGCAGGGAAAGACATCTGACACCCACGGTTGATGACATTCTTGCTGATCTTAGTGGATCTCAGTGGTTTTCAAAACTGGACCTCAATGCTGGATATCACCAGTTAAAACTAGCTGTAGAGAGCAGGTAAATAACATTCTCAACACACCTAGGACTTCGACGTTATAAAAGATTACATTTTAGAATATCTCCAGCCGCAGAAATTTTTCAAAATACAATTAGAGAAATCCTAGCTGATCTACAAGGAGTACTTAAAGTCAGTGATGCCATTTTAATACATTCTGCTACCCTTGAAGAACATCAGTGACGACTCCGAGCTACTCTCCAACGCCTACAGGATTATGGTGTCACACTCCACAAAGAAAAATTTCATTTTTTTTAAGAAAACCATCAAGTTCTTTGGGTATGTATTTAGTAAAGAAGGAGTAAAAGTTGACCCAAGAAAGTCTCAAGCCATCCAGCTGGCTCCAGCTCTGACGCCTGTTTCCGAAGTTCGGAGCTTCCTAGGTATGGCGACATATTGCGGAGGATTCATACCTAACCTGGCCACCATCGCTGAACCACTACGAAACTTAACAAAGAAAGAAGCTGGGTGGAAATGGGGCCAAGAAGAAGAAAAAGCTTTTCATAAAGTAAAGTCCGCCTTGCAAGAAAAGACAACAATGGCCTATTTTGACACAACCCGACAAACAGAACTGATAGAAGATGCCAGCCCAGTGGGGTTAGGAGCCCTTCTGACCCAAGAAACAGCACCAGGAATATGGGTCCCGCTATCCTTTGCAATCAAAGCATTGACAGGGACAGAAACCTGATACTCACAATTCGAACGGGAAGCACTGGCAATAAAGTGGGTATGTAACCATTTTCACTTTTATATCTCAGGGCACCCGTTCAGTGTGATAACTGATCACCAGCCACTGATCCCACTAATCAAAGGTACTGCTCCACACCCACCACCACGGATAGAAAGATGGGCGATTCAACTTCAACATTATCAATTAGATCTAGTCTATCGACCGGGTGCAAAGAACCCAGCAGACTTTTTGTCACGACATCCGGCGGAACCTACGAATCACAACTCTGAACTGGAGGAACAAACTGAAGACTTCGTAAACATGATAACACAATGGGCGTGCCCGAAAGCCCTCACAATTTCAGAAATTGAGGCCCACCCAAGACTTGACATTGTGTTCGAGAGGGTAATAGATGCTTTAAAAAAGGAACGTGGACAAAATTTCTCCATAATATCAATTGAAGCAGACAGAATCTGCTTAGGGAAGATGTGGAAAATATACGAAGAGCAAAGCACAGCACCCAGTGGCATTGTGCCTAGAGGGTCCCGCATCGTAATACCTCTTAAGTCTCCAGAAACGTGCTACTTCTCTAGCACATGCAGGACACCAAGGTACACAAAAAATGAAATCCAGAATGAGAGAAAATGTGTGGTTCCCAGGCTTGGAAGAAGCCGTGGATGAGCTGGTGCGTGAATGCCAAGCATGCCAAATCTCCGAAACTCTGAATCACTAGCTCCTGTAGTAACCGAAGAGCCAGCACAGTCACCTTGGTCATGGATAAGCTTAGATTTCGGAAGTTTTCCAGACGGTCGAAGCAGTGCTCATCGACGGATACACGAAATATCCAATCGTAAAGGTACTACTGTCAACTGCATTTAATCACTTACAACGGATGCTAGAAAAGACCTTTGCCTTATTTGGATTACCACACACCGTCAGAACAGATAATGGACCTCCCTTTCAAGGAAACAAATTTAAAGAGTATCTAACCAGACTGGGAATAAAACAACATCGCATCACTCCTCAATGGCCACAAGCTAATGGGGAGGCAGAACGATTCATGAGAACCCTTAATAAAGTTCTACGGGTCGCAGTAGCCGAGCACCTAGACCCATAAGTAGCCCTACAGAATTTTCTGCGGGAGTACTGTCGTACTCCTCATTGCACCACTCAAAGGTCACCGTGGTCACTGATGTTTTCAGGACGACGAGACATTATCCCAGCAGCTGAGAATTGGGAACCAGAGCCATTCCATCCTGAGGAGACACAAGCCCGTAGGTTAGCAACCAATCAAAAAGCCGTCCGGCGACAAAAAGCACAACCAAGGCTGTTGGTACCCGGATGTAGAGTTCTAGTAAGAAATCGTTGGAGCAGAGTAAAATTCCGCACCTTCTATGAACCAGGACTGTGGACTGTCAAAGCAATTAAAGGGACTGCTGTGACAGCGGAAAAGAACGGAGAAATAGTCACTCGAAATATATCGTGGTTCAAAGAGATAACTACTCCGGAGCCCAGAAGAGTTCAGACCGAAATACCCATCAACAGTGAACCAGAATGTGGGTGACTGATGAACTGAATCCTGCAGAAACCCGTGTCACTAGTCCCACGGTCTCTGACTCATCAGTCGTCACCGGATCAAAGTCTTCACCCAATGTAAGAGAAGCAACCACGCAACGAGCCAGCACGTCTGTTCATCAACGTCATTACGATTTGAGGCCAAAGCCGAGCCAAAGACTTGCCGATTTTGCATGCTAATTTATTTATCTATTTATTTATCTGTTTATTTAATTATTTATTCCACTTTTTTAAAAAAAAAGAACTGATTTGGGATGGGATGTAGCGGTCTAGTTGTTCACCTAATGTTACGTGGGACTGCCACCCGGAAGTGAACACGCACACTGTAGCACCTTCGAGCCAGGCGTGGCGAGAAGGCTTAAATAAACATACCGGGGTCGCTCGGGACTTCCGGTCCACCTGAGCGCTCTAGCCACTGTGTCTGTCTGCAGTTACTTCAAGCGCATAAGCCCACTCCAGGTCTGGCCCTTACACCTCTTACAGATCTTATTTTGCTTCTTGCCATTTAAGTTGCACAATTTTTTCTGATTGCCTTGGCTCGTGTGTTTGTTGGCTTTCAGAGGCAAATGCGCACAGCTGATGTTTTGAACTGAGCGCATTTTATTTTTTACTTTCAAAATATACTGGTTACTTTGATTGCCTTGGCTCAGAAACAAACGCGCTCAGCTGATGGCATAATCTTTTGTCACAAACACACGGCATGCATATTTTTTTAATTAATAATAAATACTTGGGGAGACACAATGCTTAGACCCCGCCCACGCCCTTTACTGACTGCATATTAAGGTTCATCAGTGCTTGTAATGAGGCTCGGGAAGAGCATACCGAAAATCTGAAAGAAACAGGTTAGTATTAGATTCCTTACCTTAGAATATCCCCAGGCGTCAGTCTGGATCCGGAAACTTTTGCGTAGCAGTACCCCTGCGCGTCGGTAGGCGTCGTCTGCAGGCGTCCCCTGCGGCTCCGCGTCGTCGGCGTCGTGCGCCGTGATGACGTCGCTGGAGTATATAGACGCCGCCTCCGCGCGCTGACGTCAGTTCTTCTTTTTTCCGCGCCAGTTAGCGCAGATCCGAAGAGCAGTACTCCGGTCTTTTGACCAAGTTTTTTGTTAACTGATTGATCTTTACGGTGCCGGTAGGATGCCCGGTTTCAAGAGTTGTGACGAGTGCGACCGCATGATGTCGGTCACCGACCACCATCGACTCTGCCTCCGGTGTCTGGGCGCGGACCACGACGTGGAGTCCTGCGTCGACTGTCGGGCCTTGACTGGAAAAGCTAGGCGGGAGCGGTCCCGCAAGCTTCTCGAACTCCGGTTGTCGGCCCCGCGTCGAGAGCGGTCCCGGTCCGGTCGGAGGTCGAGGGAGCGGTCGAGGGAGCGGTCGCGGAGCCGCCATGGGCGCTCCGGGAGTCGCCACCATTCCTCCGGCTCGTCAGGTAAGCACAAGAAGTCGGGGCGTCGCCATCGCACCCCCGACTCCCCCCGACGCCCGCGTGCTGCGGCCGGGGGCTCGGGTGACCCCACCCCCGCGGTCCCGCATGGGTCGCCGACGCCGTCTACCCCACACCTGTCGGTCCCTGGGGAAGGCGCGTCGCGTGAGGAGATCGAGGCCTTCCTCATTGCTATGAGGGCGAGGTCTTCTCCGGCGGGGCCTTCGGCGCCTGCGGGCCCGTCGGTTCCGTCTGGGGGCCCGAGCGGTTCGGGTGCTCCTGCCCCGGCGCCGCCGGTGGCTCCGGCCCCGGCGCCGCTGGTTCCCTCTGGTTCGTCGCCGGCTGGTCTCCCGGCCTCTCCGGCGTCGGTTCCTGTGGGCCAGCCCGTGGTACCGCCCCCGCGTGGTGCAGCGACTCCGCCGTCGGCTCCGGCCGGCGTCGGGTCCCCGGCACCGACGCCGCGCGGCGCCACCCCCCTTTCCTCCCCGACTCCGGACTCGGAGCCGGACCGGCGTCGGCCGACGCCGGACCCGACGCCGATGGGGCCCGTTGACCCCGATGTCTATATCGTCGACCCAGAATATGGGTATGACGAGGAGGAGTATGGAGAGGGTTGGGAGGGGTCTGAGGACCCTCTATCCCGTGCCTGCCAGTACGATGTGGACTGGGTAGGTGATCTGGGTGATGCCAGTGGCCTGGACGAGTCGCCCAACCCTGGGTTTGTCTCTCCGTCCCCTGTGGCGTCCGAGGCGGGTGCTGCCTATTCGGTGGTCCTGATGAGGGCTGCCAAGGCCTTACACCTTGAGCTCCCCGTCGCGAAGGTCAAACCGAATATCCTGACGGAAGTTTTTAAACCGCAGTCATGCCCCCAGGAGCCTCTGCTGCCGTTTAATGAGGCCCTGACGGATGTCCTTCTGGGCACCTGGTCCAGGCCCGCCTCTGGTGCGCCGGTTGACCGGAACGTTGCCAGGCGTCACCGTCCCTGCGCGGACGACCCTGCCTTCCTGTCCACCCATCCCTCCCCGGAGAGTCTGGTGATCCAGGCCTCCACTTCGCAGTCCGCATTTCCGTCGGCTCCGCCCGACCGGGAATCAAAGAGGTACGACCAATTTGGAAAGAAAGTGTTTTCCTCTTTGAGTGCTGGGCTGCGGTCTTGTAACACCGCGTGCCTCTTGGGCCGCTACACCCACTCCCTGTGGGATACGGTCGAGGAGTGTTTGCCGCAATGCCCCCAGGAAGTGCGGGACAAGCTCACCCGGGCCTTTGTTGAAGGCCGGGATGCGGCGCGGTACTCGATCCGTTGTGGTCTGGACACCACGGACTCACTGGGACGGGCCATGTCCACTACGGTGGCGATTCGTCGCCATGCCTGGCTGAGATCTGCCAACTTCTCACCAGACGTCCAAAATACGCTTATGGACATGCCATTTGATGGCAGTCGCCTGTTTGGTGACAAAGCGGACCACGCGCTGGAGCGCTTCAAGGACTCCAGGGTCACGGCCAAGTCCTTGGGTCTCTCGACCCAGACCCAGCGCCAGCAGACGGGTTCGTTTCGGCCCTTTCGTGGCCAAGGGAGAGGAGGTCCCACACGTGCTGCCAGCCACGCGGCGCAGAGCGCTCCCCAGCGCGGTGGCGCCCGTGGTTTCCGCCGTGGTGGCGGTAGAGGCCAGCGTCGTGGTCAGTCCACGCCTCCCTCCGCTGCGGCATCCAAGCCTTCCTAGTCCGAGCTTTCGGGCTCACGTGACGCCAGTGGGTGGCAGGGTTCGCCATCACCACTCCCGCTGGCGCGCGATAACATCGGACAGGTGGGTGCTGCAGCTTGTCCGAAGGGGCTATGCCCTCCCCTTCGAGTCCACTCCTCCAGCCATGCCACCGCAGAACCACCGTGTGTCGGGGGACCACTTGACACTTCTGCAGGAGGAAGTTACGGCCCTCTTGGCCAAGGGGGCCATCGAGCGCGTTCCTGGGCCAGAAGTAGGGTGTGGTTGCTACTCCCACTACTTTCTGGTACCCAAGAAGGACAAGGGAGGCCTGCGTCCTATCTTGGATCTACGGAACGTCAACGGCTTCCTCCGGAAGGAGAAGTTCAAGATGTTGACTTTGGCTCAGGTCTTGGCTGCTCTAGACCCACAAGACTGGATGGTAGCGTTGGACTTGCAGGATGCGTACTTTCACATCCCCGTCCTGCCGGCCCACCGGCGTTACCTGCGGTTCACGGTAGGCCACGAGCATTTTCAGTTTATCGTGCTCCCTTTCGGCCTTACCAGCGCCCCACGGGTGTTCACGAAAGTGATGGCGGTGGTCGCAGCTCATCTGCGCCGGTTAGGGGTTTCAGTCTTCCCCTACCTCGACGACTGGCTGTTGAAGGCGGGCTCGCCCCAGACAGTCGTCCACCACCTTCAGATGACGGCAGACCTCCTGCACGAGTTGGGGTTTTCCATCAATGTGCCGAAATCACACCTGTGTCCCTCTCAAAAGCTCCTTTTCATCGGAGCGGTTCTCGACTCGGCGCAGTTTCGGGTTTATCCCCCGGAACGGCGGGTCCGGGATATTCAGGCTCTGATTCCCATCTTTCAGCCGTTATCCCGGGTTTCGGTCAGGTTGACGCTGCGGCTTCTGGGGCTGATGGCCTCCTGCATCCTTCTGGTGCATCACGCCAGATGGCGGATGCGGGCTCTGCAGTGGGACCTGAAGTTTCAGTGGGCCCAGCATCAGGGCAACCTATCCGACCATGTCCTGATCTCGGAGGGCACTGCGAGACAGTTGCAGTGGTGGCTTACAGACCGCGATTGGGTCAGGGGCAGATCCCTCTCCCTTCCCCAGCCGGAGCACGTGGTTGTGACGGACGCGTCCCTCCAAGGCTGGGGTGGCCACTTGGGAGAGGCGGAGATCAGAGGCCTCTGGTCTCCGGCGGAGTCCCGGCTCCATATCAACATGTTGGAGCTGCGGGCGATTCGCCTGGCACTGAAGGCATTCCTCCCCTTTGTCATCGGGAGTGTAGTGCAGGTGTTCACGGACAACACCACCGCCATGTGGTACTGCAACAAACAGGGCGGTGTGGGGTCGTGGACCCTTTGCCAAGAGGCTCTGCGCCTCTGGCAATGGCTGGAACGTCAGGGCGTGACTCTGACGGTTCAACACCTGGCAGGTTCTCTGAACGCCAGGGCGGACGAACTCAGCCGTCGGTGCTCGGTGGATCACGAATGGCGTCTGAACTCGGATGTGGCGAGAGGCCTCTTTCAGCAATGGGGAGAGCCTTGGTTAGATCTATTCGCCACAGAAGAGAACGCGCAATGTCATCAGTTCTGCGCGTTGGAGTTTCCAAGACGGCACTCGCTCGGCGACGCCTTTCGGCGCGAGTGGAGTTGCGGTCTGTTGTACGCCTTTCCGCCTATACCACTTCTGCCCAGAGTGCTGAAGAAGATCAGGCGCGACCGGGCCCAAGTTATCCTTGTGGCTCCGGACTGGGCTCGAAGGTACTGGTATCCCGAGCTACTCAGCATGACAGTCGGTCCCTCGATCCGCCTGCCCCTTCAGGAGGACCTTCTGTCGCAGCAGCAGGGGACGGTCCTCCACCCGAACCTGTCCAGTCTCCACCTCCATGCGTGGAGATTGAGCGGCGACAGTTGAGGCCATTTGACTTGCCTCCTGAAGTCTGTGATGTCATTCTGGCAGCCAGGCGTCCCTCCACAAAGTCGGTATACGCCTGCCGGTGGAACAGATTTGTGGCATGGTGCACAGCAAAGGCTGTGGATCCCCTTTCTGCCCCTCTGTCTGAGGTTCTCCTCTTCCTCCTTTCCCTTGCCCAGCAGGGCTCTGCTCTGGGCACTATCAAGGGCTATCTTTCTGCCCTTTCCGCCTTCTTGAGGCTACCTGATCAGCCATCTTTGTTCAAGTCCCCTATTGTGTTAAGATTCTTAAAGGGCATCACGCACATGTATCCTCCAACTCCGTTCGTGATGCCTCAGTGGGACTTGAACCTGGTTTTGACTTTCCTGATGTGCGCTCCCTTTGAGCCCCTTCATTCCTGTCCTCTCCGTCTTCTCACCTTAAAGACGGCCTTCCTGGTAGCCATCACCTCTGCCAGGAGAGTGAGTGAGCTCCAGGCTCTTTCTATTCAACCTCCTTTCTTGTCTGTTCATCCTGATAAGGTGGTTCTTCGGACTAGACCTTCTTTCCTGCCCAAGGTAGTCTCTGCTTTTCACATTGGGCAGTCCATCACCTTGCCCTCCTTCTTCCCGCCTCCGCATCCTTCAAAGGATGAAGAGCGGCTCCATCGTCTGGACCCAAAACGTGCGCTTTCATTCTATATGGATCGCACACGCCAGTTCCGGGTGGATGACCAACTGTTTGTTGGCTACGTGGGTGAGAAGAAGGGAAGGGCGGTACAGAAACGGACCATCTCTCGGTGGGTCGTCCTGTGCATCAAAGCATGCTACTCTTTGGCTCGGAAGGAGCCTCCTGTTGGGCTGCGGGCCCATTCCACTCGGGCCACGGCGGCTACTACTGCCCTGGGCCGGGGAGTCCCTTTGCAGGACATTTGCCAGGCGGCCACGTGGGCCTCGCTGCACACCTTTGCGAGGCACTACTGCCTGGACAGTCAAGTCCGGAGGGATGGCTTCTTTGGCCGTTCGGTCCTCCAGGACTTTCTGGTGTAGGTTGTATTGGTTCGCAGACCCACCACCGGGGTTGGTATTGCTGGGGTATCTATTCTAAGGTAAGGAATCTAATACTAACCTGTTTCTTTCAGATGAACAAGTTACTTACCTTCGGTAACGATATATCTGTAAGAAACAGTAGTTAGTATTAGATTCCTTACCGCCCCGCCCGTCCTCCCCGTTCTGCGAACTGATACCTAGGGTTAAGGACATCCCTTTCAGGGCCCTAGTTTCAAATGGCACCAGTGTTGGTTCTCACATGGCTCTGCGTGTTCTGGCGCGGAAAAGCTGTGTGCAAAGAACTGACGTCAGCGCGCGGAGGCGGCGTCTATATACTCCAGCGACGTCATCACGGCGCACGACGCCGACGACGCGGAGCCGCAGGGGACGCCTGCAGACGACGCCTACCGACGCGCAGGGGTACTGCTACGCAAAAGTTTCCGGATCCAGACTGACGCCTGGGGATATTCTAAGGTAAGGAATCTAATACTAACTACTGTTTCTTACAGATATATCGTTACCGAAGGTAAGTAACTTGTTCGTCTTGTCCGGAGATGTGCTCTCTGTTCCATCAAAGTCCACATTTGTAAAGCGCACAATCACCCGTAAGGGTCTCTAGGCACTGGGGGCCGTCGGGAAGATTAAGCGAGCTATTGCCCAGAGTCACATGGTGCTGTGCTAACCTGCCGCCGGAGCAGGGGATCGAACCGTGGTCCCCAGATTCCAGCGTCAGTCGCCCTGGCCGCGGCGCCACACCTCTTCCACCAGCAGGACAGTGTTTAGATAAAGTCTCATCAGAGGTCCTATTGAACTGGCAATGAAAACTTTACCAAACTAAAATGTAAGATAAAGTTCTATATACATTTTGTAATTCAGAGGTAAGAAAACAGTCAGGAGACCACATTTATAGCCTTTACAGTACAGGCTTTAATGTGAAGATTCTATCTGGTTACACCCATCCGGTACCCAGGAGAACTTTGTCCTTTAATGTCAGGGCTGAGTGCTTGACAGTCTTTCTTCTGTGTCTACTCTTCATGCCCTTTGTCTTTGTCTCCATCACCTAGTCCCAGTGCTGGTGCTGGGCTGCTTTGCTATGTTTTAGTGTCCGGTCTCCGGACGATGCAGCAGCAGCCATGGAAAGCAGACGAAAGGGGGTGGTGATGGACGGAGCATCTGAACCAATCAAACACTCACACCCAGTCAACAGATCTGGTTTTAATCCATCACCGTTCTTTAGCCCACTCTGCCACCCCAGTTCAGACATGGCCATATGCAAATCAGTCTGACCCTGTGCCTCATGGGAACAGTCCAGCCCGAACTGCCAAGACATGCCTTCCCTTGACTGGAAACAATCTTCCTAGGACCGGTTTCTGGCATTCCAGCTGTCTTCAGCCAGGCTTGCTTGAATCCAGTGGCAAAGTGAGCAAGGGAGGCTTGCTTGAATCCAGTGGCAAAGTGAGCAAGGGCTGCGGTAGAGGGGTGGACTCTCCGGTCCAGCTATGACAGCCAACCTGCAGGACGAGGACAGCGCGCCCGAGCCCAGTGGCACAATTGTACTTGAGCGGATCATGGGATGGTGGTACGAGCAGTAAGGCTACATAGAGGCAGGGGCCGCATGATAGGGAAAGAGGACCTAGGTAGTACGGACAGGTGCAGTAACAAGGGTCCACCATGGGGATGAGTGTGAAGTGCTTGGAGAAGGATGGCTAGTGCAGATATAAGAGTACCCAGTCCTCCAGTCAACAGGTTGTTTCTCAGCTGCCCATGTGCAAACCGGCTTTGCACCCACCCTTTGGAATACAACCTATTAGACAATACATGGACCCCAGGTACACTTTTGGCTCCTGTGTCCCCGCATTGTGCTTTATGACAGTTCCTTAAAACATTAGTTTGCACACTTGCCATCAAATCCCTTAGTAGGCACACCAGCTCTGATACCTATCTGCTGTATTTATAAAATATGTATTTTGTATGTTCGTAATATGCACCCCCAATTGGCTCCCATGGTACAGATGGCATTTGCTGTGTAGCTCGTGGCGCTCCTGTCTCCCACCCCTGTCATCTACCTCCCGGGAAACCATTTCCTGCTGTAAGAGGTACCAACCAAATGAAAGGTTGCTTGACTGGCACCAATTCCCCAGAATTGTATGTCCCACAATGTTTTTCACGTCTTCCCTTCATACTAAGTGGCACTTGTGGTTCCAATCCAGGAGTAGGAAGCAACTCTGGAACGTGGTTCCCATAAGTGCTATGCTGTAACTAACTTCACCATAGGTGGAGAGACCCCAAAGCTGTAACAGCATTAGGACAAACCTTACATCTTGGGTGCTCGTTGTACATAACGCACAAAAAAATGCCACTCTTGCTCTCATGGTAAGTGCCACCCTAATTAACCGCATCATGGGAAGTCAAGGTACTCTTCTCAGGCCCACGTTAAGTTATTTCCTGCCCTAAACCCTCAGCGTATCTCTCAAGCACAATTTCCCCTCCCAGTCACGAATACTTCACCTGCCGCACCCCAGTGCCAAATTCATACTGCCGCTTAACTGCTGCTAAACAATAATTCATCTAAGAGTCTTGGTTCAATTTTGACATCTCCCACAAATAATCTTCACAGCAGATTCTTACTTTAGATTGGTATTAACTGGTCTCTTCCTTGCATCACAGCTAATGTGATGTGACTGACAACTAGCCTTAAAAAGATTTTACCTTGTGCATTATACTGCCTGTTAAACAATACGTGTTGCTCCTTGTCCGATGCTTCTGTTGTCATATTCTTTTAATTGAAAAACACTAAATACAGTAGTTTATTTATTTTATGCGTATTTATGTAGCGCGGACTTTACCCGAAGGTGTCAGAGCGCTTCACAATAGGAACAGTAATGATACAGGAGGAGAAAATGACAAGTGAGCATGTTACAAAAGCAAACGTTACGGTACATGAGGCAATAGTGGCAATTGTGCATGTATCAAGAGCAAACAAAATACAAGAGGTAGCAAACGGTAATTTACAAGAGGAAAAAGTGACATGTGTGCATGTTACAAAAGCGTACAAAGTACAAGTAGAGGTATAATACTGCAATAAATGGCACACACTCAAAACACAAGAACAAACGTTACGTAACATGAGGCAATGGTGGCAATTGTGCATGTATCAAAAGCAAACAAAATGGCCTGTCCCCTGCCAAAGTGGCGTGGCGAGCGGTGGAGGGAGGTAGTTTGGGGGGGTTTCGGGGACAATTTTTTTTTTTTTTTAAACTTACCTCATCACCACCGCATCGCACTCTTCCTACTGGGCATAAGCTCCCAGACTTCCCTGCGGACAATCATGACGCTGCATGAAAGCAGTGTCCGGATTGGGCTGAGCGCTGGCAACCTGCGTTCCTAGGCAGACTGGGAGCCAGTGCCTGCTCGCTCCAGCACAGCAATGCAGCTTGGACTGGAGAGAGCTTCACTTCACATGAGGTATTGGCCGGACTGAGATGCCTGGCCAAACCCTCGTGCACTGTGAAAGGAGTGCATTACCACTACCCCACCGAAGTGTCATCCCTCTGGACCCGTCCCCAAGACTCCTCAGAGTCCTGAGGGCGGGTCCAGAGAATTAAAGTAAAACGAGATGAAACTGGTTTAAAACCTCCTGCGTTCTAATGGAGGGGCCTCCGCTGAATAAATGTTTGTGAAATATCTTTGAACAGCTTTATGATGGTCTTGAAGGATAATAGTTTTTACTAGCAGATAAACTCTTTAAAGATTTGGGTCTATGAATTGCGATTGTTTCATCTTTTTCCTTTATATAAATCTTTAGATGTATCAGTCATTGTTAGGTTTGCAATTCCCTGGTCAACTTATTCGAGTTGTACCTTAAATAATCCTGTTATTTTTATTTTTGTTCTGGGATATTGTATTGCACTCATGCTAAAGCTTCCCCGCATTGTACTGGGCTGGTTTTCTATTGCTGACATAGAGCATTGTTGATTCACTGTATGTTGATCTGTGAATAGAAGGCATTTTGTTTCTGTTTTGATCAAAATTTAAGTTCCATTTCTATAGAACAAAAACAGCAACATTTCTGCCATGTACCTCTCTGTTGAATGGCGTGACTGGAGTGTGTCTTGTGGGGGAATAAAGAGCAGGTCCCAAAGGCCATGATTAGCAGGGACTGCCAGCAGCAGGGGGTTAAGCGCAGTGTCTGGCCAAGTGGATGCGTGCCAGGTGAATGAAGTGCACCTTAAACACAAGCATTCCCTGGGGAAACACATTGTTGTTCAGTGAATGGAAACCTCTGAAATGTGCCTGCTAATGTATGCAGTGCATACACTGAATACCCCACTTTGCTACTGGCGCTGGACAAAAAAACAGCTGGCTAACCAGAGCAAATACAATAGGTCTTGCTTTTGGGACCCTATATGTGTTGTTTAGCCAGAGCTATTGGCTTTGCCAATGTCATTACACTATACTGTCGAGTATTGTGGCTGCTGTGCAGCATGTTGAAAAGTTAGAATAAAAAAGCGTTGTAACCATTTTTAACCAAGAAGACCTTATTTACAACTGAACGATCCTAATAAAAAAAAAGAGTTAACATACAAAAATGTCTTCTAGTTTTTTTGTCCTTCCAATGCTGATAGCTTTTCCTACCTGCTCTAATGCTTCTTTGTTATAGCTTTTCATTTGTTATTTGGGGTGGCAGCTGTTTTTTTGGGGGGGACACAAACATGCGGGTGAAGGTTGGGAAATAGTTCCTGAATTACAACACGAGTACTGGAGAAACACTAGGAGAGAAGCAACATATGCCAGATACCAATGGCAGACTGAGGTGGTGCTTAGTGATCCAGAGGTGGTGGTGTGCTGGTGCGGAAGTGAAGCACAAGTGATGCTGAATAATACTCAGGTGGTGCAGAGTGATGCTGCACTGATGCTGAAGTGGTGCTGCATTTGTGCTTTATTGCTGTTTAGGTGGGGCTGTGCTAATGCTGAGTAGGGGATGCCAGGTGGTGTACATTGATTGGAGGTTGTGCTGTGCTGATGCTGAGATGGTGTTGTGCTGATGAGAGAGCGCTGCGCTGGTGCAGAGGTGGTGCTGCTCTAATGTGGAGTTGGTGCGGCGCTGGTGGTTGTGCACTGATAAGGAGGTGGTGCTGTGCTGATGCTGAAATGGTGCCTTGCTGATGATGTGGTGGTGGTCAGGTGGTGCTGAGTGATGCTGAGGTGGTGCTGAGTGATGCTGAGGGGGTTCTAAGTCATGCTGAGTTGTGTAGAGTCCCATTGAGGTGGTGTTGCTGCGCTGATGCTCAGGTGGTGCTGAGCTGGTGCTTACGTGGTGCTGAGTTGCTGAGTGCTGATGCTTAGGTGGTCCTGCAGTGATGCTGAAGCGTTGCTGCTGAATTTTTGCTAAGGTGGGGTTACACTGGTGCTGAGGTGGTGCTGCGTTGGTGCACTGATGAGGTGGTGGTGCTGTGCTGATGCTGTGACTGTGCTTAAGCTGATGTGGTACTGCACTGATGCTATGCTGCACTGGTGCTGAGATGATACTGAGTGATACAGAGATTCTGCTGAGGTGAGTGGGTGTCTGCTTGTACAGCGGTGGTGCTCAAGTGTTGAGTGATGCTGTGGTGTTGCTGAGGTAGTGCTGCTGTGCTGGTGCTCAGATGGTGCCAAGTAATGCCGAGTTGGTGCTATGCTGCACTGATGTTGAGGTGGGGCTGCACTGATGCTGAAGTGGTGCTAAGCTACAGCTAAGGTGGGGCCGAGCTGGTGCTGAGAATCTGTGACTCATTTGTTTCCAGTAAAGCACTTTTCGATGAAAAATCGCATTTGTTGTGAAAAGTTTGCGTTCTTTTCAGACACATGATAGCTGTGTGAGCTCCATTTTAATGAAAATCATGGTTTTATCATATGAATTAATTTTTTCTTGTTTTTTTCCCACGACGACGTGAAAATACGTTTTTAGTATTGCTGAAAAAAATTATGGCCTTCATTACATTTGTCAAAAATTCAAATGTGATTTGCAGAAATTGCAAATTTTGGAAATCTCAATATTAAACAGATAAGTACGCTAATATCTCAAACTACTGAACAGGGTTCGCCAAACTTCAAACAGCATGCCTTCTGTGTTTGGTGTGTGATGTAATGTGCTGGGGATTTGCTGTAGCTACGTGCAATATTTCTAGTGTGAGCTATAATGGATAACATGTTTTTAACCCCTCTTTTAACTTTTCCCCTGCATAGAAACTACACGAACATTGGCATGCTTGACCTTAGTTGCATAGACTAAGCGAGTGTCAAATTTGGTCATTTCCATCCATGGAAACAATGTGGAGTGTTTTTCTGATGATTCACTGTAGGATGAACACCTGATTCCACTAATCATCAATAAAGGCACAAAGCACTTAATGTGTGATTACGATGTTAAATCTTGCTGAGCAATTTATAAGAGAAAGTTCCTCAATGGATACAGTTTAAGACGCCAGATGCATGTTTTCTTTAGGACATCATATTTATTACTGTTAATTTCCTTTGTTTTTATAGGTGAATCACTTGCTCTTGGGAGCCCTTAATAAAGTTGCCCAGCCTTTTCTTAACAAGAGCAATGCTGGTGGAGTGGCAGAAAACACAATTGTCAAAAATCGCCTGGCCGCTGGACTTCTCATTCTCATGGTGGCAGAATATTACTGCCTTCCAACTTCCAAGGAGCAGCTGAATAGCTTATGCAAACTGATATGCCCTAACAAGACATCAAGAGCAGAAGTCCTTGCAGAACTCCGAGACACAAAGGAAATTTTTTCACGCTTACCAAAGTAAGTAATATGTGCATATTATTAGAAAACACGAGTCGACAGTGAACTACTTCTGGGCATTTCTTTTTTTTTTCTTAATAGTTTTTTTGAGTGAAACCTACAAAGAATCACAAAACATCAGTAGCATATCTCTGAGCATGGTACATCGTGTAGCAGTGGCAATCAATCAATCCAGCGATCCGGATAAATGTCTATTGTGCCTTGTCATTTCCAGTTCAACAGTTGGGGATATACATAAGTCGCCCCTGTACACATTCCATCCGACCCATTTTTTGTCCCATTTTTTAGGGCAACCTCTAGATTTATACAATTCTTTTTCAGAAATCATGCACTTATCCATTTCAGCCGCCCCAAATCCTATTCTGTGGTCCTTCCACTACCCCCCATTTCATTGCAATCGCTCTCTTAACTAACGTGTACCCTAGTGTGGCTAATTGCTGTTACACTTCAGTGAGATCAGTAGCTTCCCAAATGTTAAGAAGCCCCAGCGGTGGTGAGTGCTAACTGTTTCCCAGTTGCATCCTGCATGTGTGTCGTTGCCCCATCCCATATGTAGCGTATGAGTGGACAGTCCCAGATAGTATGATAGAAGGTTGCCTCGTTTTGACAGCCCCGCAGACATAGAACACTCTGTCTAGTTCCCATTTTTGCTAACGTCACCCCCTTGAGATACGTTCTATGAAGAATTTTTAATCGGATTAACCGAAAACCAAGGGTGACGGCTGCTTCCCTTGGAGACATCAGTGCAGTCTGCCCGTCCACATCCTCAATATGTCCAATATCAGTCTGCCACCTATCTCGCAGATCCTGAAAGAAATCTGGCAGGTTGTTAGAGTTTGCGATATGTCAGCGATATAGCTTTGTCCGGAATGGGTTCAGAAAGCAGTCTGTCCTCTAGGGTGGACGATTCCGGAAGGTTACCTAGGTCCGGAAACTTCTGGGCATTTCTGTCCAAAACAGCTTAGGGAAGGATTGTCTTCCAGATGGATAGAGTATGAGGTGTTTATCATCATCCAGCATCCCTATGTGAGTTGGCCTTCAGCACTGCTGCTTTCCAGAACTTTGTAAAAACAGGAGTTTGAAATATCAATTGTTTGGCTCTTATTGTAGAAACGTTATTACAGCACAGGCAATAGCAATGCACAAGTCCTTCCCATTCACAAAACGGATTTGGCCTGTTAAGCAGCAGTGCTAGCTTTACTCATTTTTTAGGGTTGTGATATAATAAAATGTGATGAAAGTCTTTGGTGGTGTGTGTTGATATGAGAGGAGAGTAAAGTGGAGGTGGAGAGAGATAGAGTTGACAGAAAGAGCTGACAGAAAGAGCGGGATCAATGAGGCTGAGAAAAAGATGGAAAGTGGGTGGAAAGAGGCTAGATTTGGGGCAAAGGGAGGTGAATTAGGTGGAGAAAGAGAGAAGTAGAAAGGAGGTTGGAGGTAAAGAGAGTAGGGCGGATATGGATGCAGCTCAACCACTGCACTTTAATGTCCCCTGTACTCCTAGTCAAATGCCGACATCTTCATTGCCACCATCCTTTTACCTCCCTGGAAACCTTGTCTATCGCCCTTGTCCTATCATATCATTTGCTCATCTTTTTTGGGCCTTGCCCACAGACAAAGTTTTCAGTCAAAGGCCTATTTCAGACAATACCAATATGTGCAGCAGGCTTTGGGATAACCTATTGCTACCATTGCTTGGCTTTCTTGCCAGTCTCATTAGTTTTATACTTATTCAATAGCTTTCCTTTCTCTTATTGTTTTTTGTTCTTGTCTGGGGGGTGAGGGGGGCGGCGGGGCCATCCTTCTGATTGGATGAGTTGTATCCTTTCATTGCTCATATTTGAGAACGATTTATTTCTTTTTCTTTCATCACTGTATAGGAGTGCATGTATTTTCTTGTTCTTTCCCTCGTGTGCTGCTTCTCCCATCAGATGCCCATGCCTGCACAATACATGTCGCAATCCCCACCACAGCTCTTCCATTGCTTTCCCACTCTTCCGTTCCCAGCTTTGTTTTTATTTTTTTTATTTTTCGCCCACCTGAGCACATCCATTGCTCCCACACTCCCTACTCCATGTTGCCTCCTGTATTGACTTATTACCCTCCTGGTGCTTCATTGCTCTCCTACTCCTCACGAAATAATGATTTAAAAAAAAATACGTTTTTGTGCGGGGGAGGGAGGCCTCAGCAGATGCAATTTCCTGCCAGGAAACTCCTTTTACAAAATGTGCTTTCGTGCATATTTAAATCAACATATATATTTTAATTTACTGCTCCAAGATTGCCATCTTTGACAGTTAATAGAAAAATACACAATATGGTGCTTTCAAATGTCATCATGCTGGATCACTGTTGCATCATTAATCATAGGCACACTTGGGTGATGCTGCACATGTGCGTACATGTCCTCTTGCTTCTTTTTTTCACAGCAATAGCATTTCTCTTTGGCATTGCTGAACAGCTTATGCAAAATCATCGGTAGTCTGAGGCTCTGCATGCCAATGCTTGTTTTACTCTCTTAGTGATGTATATCTTCTCCACATCTTTTAACTCTTCTAGTGCAGTTTTGTCTCTTCCCCAGCTCTCGCTTCTACCTGTACCACTGTGTCTCCTCACCCCCAGTTCTCATCGCTTCCGGTGGAGTTCCCCCTCAAACTCATCAACTGTTCTCTCCTTTTTCTTCCTCGCGTATCCCACTCTCCAGTGCCGTCTGTTCTGTCTGCTCTGAATCAATGAAACAGAAGGCAGTACATGCTAGCTTTTGGAGACCATATTCAGCATTGCAGTGCCCGCTTTCCTGCCCTAGTTTTCTAGCATGGCTGGACTGGCTCATCCCTGAGGATTAGTGATTGAGGGCTCCAGAGAAAAAACGGAGTCATTTGAAGGCAACATGACCAGCATACATTGTGGCAAATGTACCCACAGGTTGCAACATGAACCTGATCTTCAAGGGTGCTTTGCTTCTTTGTCTCTGGTTCCTCTGCTGATGACTGGTTTTTCCTGTCTTTCTGTTTATTGGTCCCGCCCTGGTGTATTTCGGTTCAGACACTAGCTTCATTGGGTTCTCTTCCATGTCCCAAACCTGTCTACATCAGAAGTAGTGGCTGTTGTGTGGGGCGTGAGCTTGTTAACTTGTGCATGCTTTCAGGAGCATCGTTGGGCCACTGAGTGCTGCTAAATTATTCGGAGATATGAAGAAGTCTGCTTTACCAGTCCTTTCATTAACATGGCTGCCAGGCTGCTACCGGAGACAAATTCATAATACAGTGTAACTGCCCCATTCTTCTAGGCAAAAACATTTCCATTATTTCCAGTATTAGATTATGTACATTTCCAAGATGGAATTATGGACCTCTTTTAAATATCCTGCAGCCTTTTAATTGTGGGTGGCCATTACACCACCCATTATTATTGCACAAGGTCTGTTCTTGAGCAATTACTGGGCAGTATGAATTGTGGTTACTGTCATGACTACTGCTGTACCTGGGACCCTTAATAATGGTGCACATTGATTTGATAACTAAGATTTACAGCTTGTGCTGCTTTAGATCATAAACATTTGATGCTCCTGCCATCAGAGACAGAGCGCAGACGTTTGTAGGTTTTTTTTCTTGAGAAATCTTGACTCTCCTCCCTTAGCCCACAATGCACCAGGACAAAGACTTCACCTCAGATAATTTTTTTCTCCATTGACTTTGGATGTTTCAATTAGAGTTCTGGGACTGTCGACCACTTCCCTGTTCATTTTTGCTCCATTTATTGAGGATTGTGAGCCTTCATTGGAAAACACATCACCTGTGATTTTGTCTCTTCTGATTCTAACCACCCTCCCCAGAGGGGTTTCAGGACTAAGGTCGTATAATTTAGACATTTGGGAGGAAAGAATATGGATAATACACCTTTCCAATTCTGTCAAAAGTGTAACACCAAATTCCTGTGGTTGGACAGACATTGGGTGTGCAACCGTTGCCTCTCTCAAGACCGATAGGAATCCAACTGGCCAGTCTGGGCTTGAAACATGTGGACCTTCTGAAACCTAGTAACATTACTTGTAGTTTCAATTTCTTTCCACATTTTTAACAATACTGACTAAAGGCACGAATACCACATTTTTTCCTACCGGGCAGGCATTTTTAAATTTCCCATAACAACATCCACTCCTGGTTTTGACATCTATTCATCTAATATAGTCACCTATAGGCGCTCCCAAGTTACTCGTAGGTTGTAGCACTCCCTGTTCCGTTATTGGAATGTGAAAGACCCAGAAGAAGCAGCATGCCACCAAGGGATAACCCTGGTGGATGAGGGTAATCCAAAGAGAGTCCTAGTTTTGACGGATGGGCTCCTTTTGTTTGCTGGTAATTTGATAGGAGAATGAGTCCCTCTGGTTTTGTCCTCTATTTTCCCTTTTTGTTTTAAAATCTTTTTACGACACCTCATCCCTTAACAGTAGGACAGTAATGAAACTGATGGAGATAATGGCTTAATGTATAGCTCTAGAACTTAACACAAGATTACGCAAGCACCCTTTACAAGAGCATCTAGCACAGCAATAGTTACTAGCAGCAGGTCAATGGGAAGATCAAGTGTTGGTTGAGCCCAGCGTTAAGCACAGC
Source organism: Lissotriton helveticus (assembly GCF_964261635.1). Taxonomy (NCBI): domain Eukaryota; kingdom Metazoa; phylum Chordata; class Amphibia; order Caudata; family Salamandridae; genus Lissotriton; species Lissotriton helveticus. The sequence goes on from NC_136068.1 coordinate 1,077,208,595, forward strand.
CTCAAATGATGGAACGAGAAAAATGTGTCACTGGGCAGGCCATTTCAGAACCCTCAACCACAGATGACCATTACCACAGATGCCTCACTCATGGGAAAGGGAGCACATCTCAGCCACATGATTTTTCATGGTACCTGGGCATCCGAACCGAGTATTTCACTCATAGATTACCAGTAGCTGACAGGAATTCAGTTGGCGCTCATAGCTCTTTACAGTTGTAGAGGGAAAACAGCTTTAGTCAACATGATTGTCATGTGCTTCTTTGAGAAACGCAGTTTGCACTCTTTCTACTTAGTTTTTATCTCTAGCTCAAATGATCAGGGGTTTGGCCATTTGAAGTCACAGCCAGCTCCTAGCAAAGCACCTACCGGGGTGGACGATGACTTTGTGAACTTACTAAACATGATGCATCAACAGGTACACAAGTAAAATATGAATCCCTATGTACTTCAGAGACACTTTCTTACATAAGAAACATCCTCAATAGACGTTTTTGCCATTTCAGAAATAGCAAAATGCCCATATTTTCCTTCCAAGTACCCACACCGTTATGAAAGCAAAAAACTCCTTCTCCTGAGTTTGGCAAATGATTAGTAGTGCTAAATTCCCATGAGGGCATTTATATCAGTGGGGGGGGCTAAATTGTTGCGTAGGTTACCAAATTTTACACCTTAACCCCTTCAGCGAGGCGCGAATTTTCGCGCTGTGCTGAAGGTTCTAATGAGCCTATGGGCTCATGACGGAACGGTTCCGTCATGAGCACAGCTCAACCGACGCTCATGACGGAACTGTTCCGTCATGAGCATGGAAGGGGTTAATATGTGTTGGACCAAAAATTAGCATGAAAATATTGCAAACGCAAAGATTAAAAATTTCGTCCATTTATTTTAAAATAATTTAAAAATTATAATGACACATTATTACATCAAAAACAATTTTATGCACATTTATCTTTGCTGTTAGTCAGCTCAATTAAAAACTCCCATTTTAAAAAAAAATTGCCGTTAAGCATAATTACACAAGTCTACATATACATCATATTTCTTAAACATAAAGAACAAACTGTCGACGCGGCGTTTCGGTGCCTCGAATACTCTCGCACCTTCTTCAGGACTTGTTCATTTAAATCATATCTATAAAAGACATGTCACAATACATTTCATTAGGTCCAACATTAAATCTAACAATTGCACATTGATTCATTAACATTTTCACTAATGTCCTATTTGGTAACCACGCAACCTAGTGATCTAAGTCTATTCCCTCAGTCCCCTGTGATACTGAGTTGCCACATCTTAGTATTCCTAAGAGGGAGGACATGACTAGCGTGGTCTGTTTTTATCGCTAGGATGGGGTGTCAACAATTTACTTTTTAGACACCAATTATGTGGGCTTTGAATAAATATAGAAGGGCAATCAGATCTCCATCCCTTCTTTGTTATAGAGTCCCACCCACAGGTACCTCTATGTTCTTACCCAGGTATATATTTCCTTCCTGGCAGTATCTTCACGGTTTTATGAGCAGGTTTTCTTCAGCTCTTGTGTTCTCCTAGGGAGGTTTTGTTTACTTTCCTCTTTTATAGGAGAAAACGCACCTTATTTTAGTTGCCCTGTTATTTGGACTATTTCCTCACTTTTGCTCTAGTGTTCTCCTATTTATGATTTTTATTCTTTACCTTCTGTATCGATTTTACTGGAACTCCACCCGGGTTGATTAAAAAATGGACCAACTTCAATCCTATCAAGACAGAAAAACATCTCTTTTTATAAGGGGTTGCCTTTCTACCACCTTTCTACGGTAGTTATCAACTGTCTCTTAGCCTTCTTTTCTTATTTCTCTTAAAAAAAAAGGGGGCTTACCGGTCCTATTTTCTTGGTGTCTTAAAAGGTTTAGAAGGACTCCTCTGGGAGCTACCCGTCGGGATGTTTTTCTCACCACTTTGTCTGAAAGATAATTTACGTTTTTAGACTATCTGGGCTTTAGTTTCCCTCTGGTTGTCCTTTCCCTCTGTCTTCAAGGTTTTACCTTTTATTGGTGAAAAATCCTGCTTAAAACTTGATGTTCGAGGCATATGGGCTGCAGATAGTACATTTATGAATAGATCGCCATCTGGTGTTGGGCTCGGATGATTGCACTTGTTTTTCTCTTGGAGAAGTCTTTTGTCGTCACGAGACTGATGACTCCTCCCATGGGTGCTAGTGCGCATGGGCATCGGCTCCATCCTTGGATTGTTTTTTTCCGCCATCGGGTTCGGATAAGGATCGAAGCGCTCCGGATCGACTTCGAGAAAAAAGTTATATTCGGCGCGTATTCCCTTTCCAATTCGACGGTATTGTTATCGAGCGCGATTTCATTTCCAATTCGACGCGCTTCGACGTCAACAACAAATTTGCAACTTCTACGTCGACCAGACCGGGAGGCCTATCTCGACGTAGTCCAGCCCGGAGTCCATAGAAAGGACCCCATTCAAGAAATGTCCAAAGTGTTTTTTGAAATTGGACAGCACCCTTCAAGAGTTATGCACCATTGCAATGCGATTGTTAGAAAAGAACATACAGATAAACAAAATATTGGTTTTCCCAAGCGTCCACAAAATACACACAATGTTGTGACTTAGATTTCTATTATTAATTGAAAGGTCATAAACAGGAGGAACCAGAAGGCCACAACGCGATGCTCTTGTACGTTCCAGCTCCTTGACCTCACTGTGGGCTTGCTCTTGTCTTGTGTCTACACTGACCGTTGCTAGGATCTGTGATCCTGTTTATGACCTTTCAATTAATAATAGAAATTTCCTGAAAAACCTGACCGGAACGTATGTGAAAAGCGAAATCAGAAAGATTGTTTCAAGCCCTGAAGAAGTCCGGCAACGGACGAAACGCGTCGGCTATTCGCAACTATCAAAAAAAAGAAAAGAGAATAAAAACCGAATAAAAAAAAGAAAATCTAAGTCACAACATTGTGTGTATTTTGTGGACGTTTGGGAAAACCAATATTTTGTTTATCTGTATGTTCTTTTCTAACAATCGCATTGCAATGGTGCATAACTCTTGAAGGGTGCTGTCCAATTTCAAAAATCAGTTTCTTAGGGTGGTAGGTTGCCTATCTTCCTTAAGGCTCGTGTGGGGATCACGTGTCTGGACTTAGCACCTTCTGTTCCTATATAGCGCATGGTACTTCAATAGTAGTGCAGATTGTTCCTTAATTCCCAGTTCTCTTGTCACATAAATGTCCAAAGTGTGGTGCTAAGTTCCCACACAAGGACTTACACGAGGTGTGCAACCTCTGTTTATCACCTGAACACGAATCCAGGTACTGTGAAGCCTGTGCGGCATTCTCCTCCAAGTCGACGATTAGAAACCGTCGAGCCCGAAGACACGAGACGTCGAGAATGCAGTCAGATGCAATCCCGGAGTTGTTCGAGGCACAACATCCAGAAGAAGAAGAAGAAGATGACGAGTCGCGGTCGGAAGCGGACGAGTCCGACGTCGAAGAAATCGACGTTCATCAAACCGTGAGTGACGACGTCCCTTTACCAAAAAACCGACCCCGTTTGGTGTCGACCCCGCCTTCGAGCCCGGTCAGACAACCGAAAAAAGTTTCCGACGGCCCGCCTTTAGGCTCGGCAACGAAACCGAAACACTCGGCCTCCCATCATGTCTGATCCGAGAAACGGTCGGCATCGACATCGACACCGAAGCTCCATAACAAGGAAAGCTCGCAGTCAAAACATTCCATGTCGAAACCGAAACAAGCTTCGACGTCGAAGACTTCCTCGACACCGAAAAGATCGGACTCGAACAAACATTCGGTGCGGAAAACATATAACACTAAAAGTCAAAAGCACCTTTCGGAACCAAAAACTTCGGTACCGACACAGGAGCATCAGACAGATCCAAAACAAAAAACTTTGTTTATTGATCCGCAAACTGGCAAGGTGGTCACAAAACTACCTAAAAAGAGGAAGAATGAACAGTTGGACGACAAAGCTCCTCCTCCTAAGAAGAGAACAACGGGGACAAATACAACTCCTCCCCTTTCTCCACAACCTAGAGACACACCCTCTTCTCCTCTTCCTCACCTTCTGCCAGCTATTCCTACTACACCACGCGCATCTACACCTCAAACAGATGTAGAAAGTGACATGGGGGAGGGAGAACTTCCTAGGGTTGACAACGACACTATCCCAGAAGATACAGACCCATGGGAAGATTATAATGCAGGATCAGATAATAACGACCCTGACCTGTATCCCTCAAAACCTTCACCACCTGATGATAATACAGGTTTTGCACAGTTAATAGGGCAGCAAAATACCACAAGGTAGACTTACATACAGAACCTCAGATAGAGGATTTCCTTTTAGAAACACTACCTGCTGCACAAAGAACCTCCGGGACCCTACCAATGCTTAAGGGTCTCCTTAATCACACATCAGACATATTTAAAGACCCAGTGAGGGCTAGGGTATTAAATCCAAGAATAAAAAAAATATATATAAGGCAGCCCCAATGGACCCAATATTTATTAAGAGACAAATACCGCTGGACTCGCTAGTGGTCACAAACGCTCGTCAGAGAGCAAATTCATTAACTACGGGAGAAGCTCCTCCTCCTGACGGAGTCCAAGTTAATAGATGCCTCTGGCAAAAGAGTAGCATCCCAAGCGGCAAACAGCTGGCGCATAGCTAATACGCAGGCACTACTTGCACGTTATGATAGAGCTCATTATGATGAGTTAGAAAAACTCATTACACATCTCCCTAAAGAACATCAAAAAAAGGCAGATCAGCTCATACAAGAAGGGAAAATAACTAACACTTCCATTAAGTGCGCCTTAGACGCAGCAGACACTGCAGCAAGAGCTATAAACACCAGTATCATGTTAAGAAGACATGCATGGCTTAGAGTCTCAGGATTCAAACGAGGTACAAACCTCCTTGTTAAACCAGCCTTTTGATGGGAAAACACTTTTCGGCTCCAGGACAGATGAGGCCTTAGAAAAGATGAAAAAAGACACGGAAACGGCTAAATCAATGGGAGCATTGCAACAGCCAACTCAAAGGGGTTCCTTTCGTAGGTCCACCTATACAGGCGGATCCAAAAATGCAGGCACAAGCCAGCAATCAACCTCTTTTACACCAACATCACCCAGAGGTAATTCTAAAAGGCAGTTACAGAGGTAACAACAACAAGGGTAGAGGTTGCGGAAACAACAACCGCAACTCTCCAACCCCAAAATAGTGACTTCATAAAGCTCCCCCCAGACCATGTAACACCGGTCGGGGGCGTCTATCACAGTTCCTACCTGTCTGGGAAAACATCACATCAGACAGGTGGGTGAGACAAATTATCCAACATGGTTATTGCCTAGAACTAACAGCTACCCCACCAAACATCCCCCCTAAACAGCGTCCAATGAGTCAAGATCATCTAACATTGTAAAACAGGAAGTACTATCACTACTACAAAAGCATGCCATAGAGAAGGTTCCACAACATCAACAGGGAACAGGAGTATACTCTCTATACTTTCTAATTCCCAAAAAAGACGGGTCCCTAAGGCCAATACTAGACCTCAGACCCCTCAATGCATACATAAATTCGGAACATTTCCACATGGTCACGCTCCAACAAGTACTTCCTTTACTGAAGAAAGGGGACTTTCTTTCTACACTAGATCTAAAAGACGCTTACTTTCATATCCCAATTCACAAAGCCCACAGAAAATACCTCAGGTTTGTGGTAGAAGGACAACATTACAAGTTCAAAGTCCTTCCTTTTGGGGTTACAACAGCACCAAGGGTGTTCACAAAATGCCTAGCAGTGGTGGCAGCACACCTGAGAAGACAACAAATACATGTCTTCCCTTACTTGGACGACTGGCTAATAAAGGCCAAGTCACAACAAGAATGTCTTCAAAACACACAGAAGACCATTCAGTTGCTTCACCAGCTAGGGTTTACGGTGAACTACACAAAATCCCACCTGCAACCAAACAAGGTTCAACACTATCTAGGGGCTACTATAGACACAGAAAAAGGGAAAGTATACACCAATCCAGTCAGGATTCAAACAATGCTCACACTGATTCAAAGATTTCAACCACAACACTCACTAACAGCTCGAGTGTTCATGCAGCTATTAGGAATGATGTCATCCTGCATACTGCTAATACCATATGCCAGACTACAAATGCGTCCGCTTCAAGAATGTCTAGCAACACAGTGGAATCGGGCTCAAGGTCAGATTACAGATCTGGTGTTGGTAGACGACCGCACACATCGCTCTCTGAAGTGGTGGAACACAACAAACATTTCCATGGGGCGGTCGTTCCTAGAACAATTCCACAAGTGGTGCTAACAGCGGATGCATCGCTCACAGGATGGGGAGCGCATATGGACAAATGTACAGGGAAGATGGAGTGTACAGCAAAAAAGACTGCACATCAACCATCTAGAACTACTGGCAGTGTTTCTAGCATTAAAAGCTTTTCAAATGCAGATTATCAGCAAAGCAGTCCTGATCAGAACAGACAACATGACAGCAATGTATTATATTCAAAAACAAGGGGGGGGACACTCTCTCCAACTATCCAGACCAGCGCAGGAAATTTGGAGATGGGCCATTCCTCAAAACATCTATCTGTTAGCCGAACACCTTCCAGGAGTTCAAAATCAGATAGCAGATATCTTAAGCAGGGAGTCAGAACAGATACACGAATGGGAACTGCACGACCAGATACTGCAGCCATTCTTCCAAAAATGGGGACAACCAGAGATAGATCTCTTTGCCACTCATCAGAACGCAAAATGCCAAAGCTTGGCATCCAGGTACCCACACCACCTGTCGCAGGGCAATGCATTATGGATAAATTGGTTCAACAAATTTGCATACGCTTTTCCCCCTCTCCCACTAATTCCATTAGTGGTTCGAAAACTGCAACAACATTCAATGACCATGATACTAGTAGCACCCACGTGGGCAAGATAGCCGTGGTATACCACGCTCCTGCAACTCTCACAGGTGCCACATCAAAAACTAAGAATCCTACCCATGCACCTTACACAGAACCATGGAGAAATAATGCACCCAGATCCCAAACAAATGAACCTAGCGATCTGGCTCCTGAGGTCCTACAATTTGGATACTTAAATTTACCTCCAAACTGTATGGAAATCATTAAGCAAGCACAACGTCCCACCACCAGAGCATACTATGCAGCATAGAGGAAAAGGTTTGCTGTATACTGTAACAGTAACAACATCAACCCACTGGACGAATCCACAAAAAATATTATTTGCCACTTACTACACTTGCAGCAATGTAACCTTGCTTACACCTCCATTAGAGTACATCTTGCAGCTATAGCAGCGTACCTGCAAAACAGGCAACATCTATCCCTGTTTAGAGTGCCAGCAATTAAAGCCTTCATGCAAGGCCTCAAAAGAGTCATTCCATCAAGACTGCCACCTTCCCCAGTTTGGAATCTCAACATAGTACTCACCAGACTAATGGGACCACCCTTTGAACCTATGCATAGGTGTGAAATACAATTCCTTACATGGAAGGTAGCCTTCCTTATAGCCATTACCTCCCTCAGGAGAGTGAGTGAACTACAGGCATTGACAATTCAAGAACCATTCCTACAGTTACACCAAAATAAAGTGGTTCTTAGAACAAACCCAAAATTCTTGCCTAAAGTAATTTCAGCATTCCACATCAATCAGCCAGTGGAACTACCAGTCTTTTTTCCAAAACCACAGACAATAGCTGAGGGGGCCCTACATACATTAGATGTCAAAAGGGCAATATTGTATTACATAGAAAGAACAACTATTTGTAGCTTTTTCCCCCCAACACATAAGGGCAAGCCTATCTCTAAAGCAGGCATTGCCAGGTGGATCGTAAAATTCATACAGATATGTTACATAAAAGCAAAGAGAACATTAACTGTTTCTCCTAGAGCTCATTCTACACGTAAACTAGGGACATCTATGGCATTCTTAGGAAACATTCCCCTAGATGACATATGCAAAGCAGCAACTTGGTCTACACCGCATACCTTCACAAAACACTACTGTGTTGATGTGCAGGCAACACAACAAGCAAGAGTGGGCCAGGCTGTACTAAAAGCTTTATTTCAAACTGTTGCAACAGACACTGGTGACCACCGCTAGGGAGGTAACTGCTGTATAATCTATTCATAAATGTACCATCTGCAGCCCATATGCCTCAAACGGAATATGCTACTTACCAGTATGCATCTGTTCTTGGCATAGAGGGCTGCAGAGTGGTACATGCCCTCCCTGCCTCCCCAGAAACCTGTGTCTGTTCCAACAATATCTTATTTAGATACACTTACATGGGCATCTCTTTCTGTATTCTATCATACTACTCCATCTAACCCTACTATGGCAAAACAATCTAAGGATGGAGCCGATGCCCATGCGCACTAGCACCCAAGGGAGGAGTCATCAGTCTCGTGACTACAAAAGACTTCTCCAAGAGAAAAACAAGTGCAATCATCCGAGCACAACACCAGCTGGCGATCTATTCATAAATGTACAACTCTCCAGCCCTCTATGCCAAGAACAGATGCATACTGGTAAGTAGCATATTCCTTCCACCTTCTTCTTCCTTTAGTGTGAAGTCAAGGCTCACTCTGTTGGGCTTTTATGGATTAGCTGCCAACTCTAGAAAGACCACAAACAATATCATAGATTACTGTTGGAGCAGTGTTCTGTCCCTGCTGCCCATATCTATTTAGGTAACAGACACCTATCTTACTTACTTGTTTAGGGTAGCTGAACTGCGTGGCGTCCTCCTTCCCGAGCTGTTTGGTAATGGTTTCCTCTCTGGGTATGCCTGGTATAAATACTCTCCTTGATTAGCTAATTGCTCACACCTGGAGGCCCTGTTTAGTTTCAGGAGTGTGTACTTGGGGGTTTGATGTCCTCGGTGTGGTCGCCATCTTATAATGGGTTAAATTCCCTTTCTTTCTGTTACTCAGTAACCTGTAATTCGTAATTGGGCTTGCTTTTGATGTTATCTCACTGGTCATCATTAGTCATGTTATTTATTCTCCGTTCGGAGCATGATAAGAAAAACTGGAGATCTGTACCCTCCGGTCCTTGAATTCTCGTTACTGTTTATGTCCTAAGCACAAATGCGTTCATTTGTAGTGGCCTTGTGATTCATTTATTGTGGACATGTGAATACAGTACCCCAGTTTTCTTCACCATTCTTGTACCATTATTTATGATGTTTAAAGAGGCGCGATCGGAGTTTCACGAACCTTTTAGGCGGCCGCCATTTTGGATTGGGAAACTATCGCACTATATATCCAATAGTTTTGCAGTGTTATCACTGATGGTTTAATGATTCCTGCCCCCCATTAAATGATACAAGTACCCAAAATCTTCAGTATGCACCTTACAGACATTTTGTATCTAATGTTTAGTACGGGCTACTTCCCTACTAAGTGGAAGCTAGCTTCTAACCTCCCTCTTCTCAAGAAGTCGAATCTTGACGCTGCCAAACCCAACAACTGTTTTCCTATTTCACGCCACCCATTCCCTGCAAAAATTGATAAAAAGTCCAGTAACTCACAATTGACAGCCTTAATTGAAAATCATGGTCATCTTGATCCCACTCAGTTCGGCTTCAGAAGCCATCACAGCATGGAACTCGCCCTACTCACAGTGTCCAAGCAAATCGGCCAACTGTTGACGCAGGAGGCAATGCCGGCCTGGTCCTTTTTTCGAGCTCTCTGCATCATTTGACACAGTCATTCACAATATCCTCCTAGATAGTCTTGTGTGGGCCAAGAAGTTACACTTCTTAAATCTTTTCTCCCCGTCCGAGAACAATTTGTCGCTCTTGAAGATTTCAATTAACCACCCTTCACTTTACCTTGTACAATTCCCCAGGGCTCTTCATTAAACTCTACCCTATTTAATTTTTATGTTACTCCACTAACCAAACTGGTCAGGGTTCACCGTGGCATTTTACGCGGATGACACCCAAATTGTGATATCGGTTGCTAGCGATCTAGCAGACACAGCCATCCTCTTTCACAACTTCTTTCTCCAGGTTGGAAAATGGATTTCTCATAACTGTCTGAAGCTAAACTCCAGTAAAATCGAGGTCTTACTCTTCGGAAGTAACACTTCCTTTTGGTCCCCAACGTGGTGGACACAGGAACTTGACTCTCTCCCTACCCCAGTTACAAAGGTTAAAACCTTAGGGGTATTTTTGACAGCAAATTATCCTTTGATGGCCACGCTAACACCATTACCTCAGCTTCCTTCTATACTATGAAGCTTCTTAGGAAAATCTTTCTCTTCATCCTGCTGGACTTGCAGAAACCTCTGATCTCAGTTCTCATCGTATCGAACATCAACTACTGTAACACCCTGTTTGTTAATATTCAGAAAAGATTTCTCAACAAAATTCATATCATACAAAATGTGGCTGCCTGCATACTCTTAGGCATTCCCAAACACGAGTCTGTTTCATCCGCACTTATCCATCTTCATTGGCTTCCTGTCAAGAAGAGCATTGATTTTAAGGTCCTTTGCATTGCCTTCAGGGTATTCCATGACATAGGCTCTGACTATCTCAGGCAATGTTTCCATTGCTATACTCCTTCAAGACCACTTCGAACTGCTGTGGCCTGACATCTTGTAGTCCTAAAAATGTTTACATTGTTCTGGGGTGAGGAGAAGCTTTGTCGCTGGCGCAACCAGATTAGGAACTCCCTCTCCCTTCAATTTGAAAAAAAAAAATCAGACCTGTTAGCCGTCTGAAAAGCCCTTCAAACGTGGCTCTTCAATCAATAGTTTATCCTGTATCCTTTCTAGTTTACAGTAGGCTACCCTTTTCTGAGTCTGTCGCCTAGACACCCCTGGGTACTAGAGTGCTTTATAAATTGTATTTTCATTTTACTATGGCCATCTAAGGCAACATACCAATAGCAGATACTCTGTAAATCTGCAGCATCGGCAAGTCCATTAATGTGTGGATATTCAGGAAGGTTTGTTTGGCCAAACAGTGTTAAAAAATTGTATTTCAAACATCTACATAATTGGTTCTGTAGCCAACGGTTTATGGGAGTGTATTGCTTTAGAGTTTATGCAAAATTTGATCTACAGCTGTGTGTTAGAATTGAAAAATGCTACTTAACCTCTAACCATCAGTTTGTAGCTTGTAGAGCTGTAGATCCACATGCCTCCATCTGCCTCCCCGGGTGCAAGCAATTATCCAAGATGTTTTCCCATCATATAGTCACAATGCATCGCACATATTTGTTGTCCTATTGTGCTATACGTAACTTACATTACTCGCCCCTGAAGAAAAACATCCTAGGGGTGGGGGCGGGGGTGAGGTCTTTGTAGTAGTGCATAGTGGGTGAACAGAGGATTCATGTGATATCTTGAGACCAAAGATCAATCCAAAGAAAAAAACTTTAAAACATCTGTGCTCCACACTGGATAGCAGGAGTGTGCAGAGCATGTTAATCTGCAAGCTAAAAAGAAATGCTTACAGAGGAAATACCATGTTCGAGGCATATGAGCTGCAGATAGTACACTATGCATTAGATCGCCATCTGGTTTTGGGCTCGGATGGTTGCACCTTGTTGTTGTCTTGGAAGAAGTCTTTGTAGTCACGAGATAGGTGACTCCTCCCTTGGACGATAGTGCGCATGGGCATCGACTCCATCCTTGGATTGTTTTTTCCGCCATTGAGTTTGGATGCAACTTTTTGTGCACCGATTCGAAACTTCGTTTTCATAACTTTTTCAACGCGCAAAACATCTATAAATCCAATCCTATCTAAACTTCGACGCAACCGTTATCTATTCAATTTCGGTCGTGGACCCGGGCCCTTGGGCCTATCGACGCTGCTGGGCCTACTGTTCATTGAAAGGACGCCGTTCAAGAAATGCCCCCAATGTGTAGCAAAATTCCCACACAGCGACCATCATAAGGTCTGTAACCTGTGTCTCTCGCCGGAACACGAGTCCAGCTGCCAAACCTGCGCCTCTTTTTGATCAAAGAAAACTATTCGTGATCGCCCGGCTCGACGACACATCATGGTGCAGAGTTCAGCTCCGGAACCAGTGGACATCTTCGATGAAGGCCCAGATATCCCTGAAGAAGAATTCAAAATCGTCTCAGAGGCAGAGGGGGGAAGACTCGGATGACCCCATTACTCCTGGTCAATGAGTGAGTACTACTGCCCCTGCCCCAACCTCACCATCACAAAAGGTACTGGTCAAGACTTCGCCTGCTGGCCCCAGTCGCAACTGAAAACATGATTCAGAAGCCCCGCCATTGAGCCCAGCTCCGAAGAAAAAATATTAGCCTTCCGGTATCTCGGTACCAAGTAAACCACATGTGATAGTCCCACAGGCTCCGAAACTGGTTTTGATTCGGTCGGAGCCGAAAGACAAACCGGCCCCGAACAAGCTTGGTGATAAATCGGCTTTGAACACTTCCAAGCCTAAACATCACGATCCGGCTCTTAAACCCAAGTCTTCTGAACCGAAAACAAGGCCAAAGGATTCTTCCACTTCTCCTAAGGCCAAAGACCACAAGATTAAACCACGCTCGGAACCGAAAAAAACTGGAGCCGAAAGCGGTAATCGAGGAAGAGGAACTGTTTCATCCAGATCCTATCAAGCCGAAATAGAAGATAAATCCTCATTGATCCCAAAACAGGACATGTTGTAGCTGTGCCATCCAACAACAAGAAACCACATACTCCTGTAAACAAGAAGGACTGTGCCACTTCCTGTGCATCCTTCTTCTCCTGCACACCCTTCTAATCCACTTCCTTTCCCTAAACCAGCTATACCACAGCCTGTACCTTCTCCACCACATACACCACCACAAAATGATGATTATGATGATGATGATTTAGAGGGAGGAGGCGACCCTATGGATCCGTTCACAGATCCACAACCTGTACCACAGGATGACTGAGACTTTAATGACCCAATAGACCCCATAAACCTCCCAAGCCCACAGCCATACCCAACAAAACCATCTCCCCCTGATAATAATATTGGTTTTGGCCACCTCATTAATAGAACTGCGGTTTTTCATGGTGTAACTATGCACTCAGACACACCGGAAGAGGATTTCCTTTTAGACACGTTTGAACAGTCCCAATGATCAGTACAAAATGTACCCATGATCAAAGGGGTCATTTAACATGCCCCTGATGTATTTAAAGATCCGGTAAGAGCCAGGATTTTAAATCCTAGAATTGATAAAAAATATAGACCTGCACCAGAAGACCCAGGCTATATTAAAGGACAGCTGCCTCTAGACTCTCTAGTAGGGTCTAATGCTAGGAAGCGTGCTAATTCACAGATAATAGGGGATGCACCACCCCCAGATAAAGAATCCAAATGCTAGAAGCATCAGGCAAAAGGGTAGCGGCGGAAGCGGACAATTACTGGCGCATAGCTAATACTCGGGCATTACTGACTAGATATGTTAGGGCACACTATGACCAATTAGAGACCCTATTACAGCATTTGCCAGACCAATAAAAAGCCCGAGCAAATGACCTCATTCAAGAGGGAAAATTGATAACAAATGCCTCAATTAAATGTGCACTTGACGCAGCAGACACTGCTTCAAGATTCATTAACACCATTGTACTGCTCAGACGATGCCTGGCTACGCATATCTGAAAGAGACACGTTAGTGATAGATTCCTTACCTTAGAATATCCCCAGGCGTCAGACTGGATCCGGAAATTTTTTGCGTAGCAGTACCCTTGCGCGTCGGTAGGCGTCGTCTGCGGCTACGCGTCCGTCGTCGGCGTCGTGATGACGTCGTTGGAGTACTTAGACGCCGCCTCCGCGTTCTGACGTCAGTTCTTCTTTTTTCCGCGTCAGCAGCGCAGATCAGAATAAGTGGTACCGTAGTCACTTTTTGACTAAAACTTTTTTTGATCTTTTGATCATCCTTTTTCGAAGTCTTCGACTCCGAACTGTGCCGGTAGGGATGCAAGGTTTTAAGCCCTGTGAGGATTGCGACCAGCTGATGTCGGTCACCGACCCCCACCGTCGGTCACCGACCCCCACCGTCGGTGTTTTCACTGTCTCGGCGTCGACCACAACGACAAGATCTGTTCCGACTGCCGGGCCATGACTTCGAAGGCTAGACGGGAGCGGTCCCGTAAGCGGCTCGAACTCCGGCATTCAGCCCCGCGCCAAGAGAGGTCCCGGTCCAGACGGAGGTCGAGGAACCGGTCACGGGAGAGGAGCCATCGGAGCTCCGGGAGTCGACATCCCTCCTCCGGGTCGAAGTCATCAGGTAATCACAAGAAGTCGAAGAGACTTATTGCTCTTCTGACTCCCCCCGACGCTCGGGCGATGCGGCCGGGGGTTCAGGTGGCACCGCCCACGCGGCTCCGTCTGAGTCGCAGGCGCCGCGTCCGGCTTCATACCCTCCGGTCCCTGGGCCTAACGCGGCGCCGGAGGAGATCGAGCGGTTCCTCATGGCCATGAGGTCCCTCTCTCCTCCGACGGGCTCCACGGCGCCTTCGGGCCCAGCAGACCCGTCTGGGGGTCCTAGCAGGTTGGCGGCTTCGGCCCCGACGCCGTCGGGTGCTTCGGCTCCGACGCCGCCGGCGCCTTCGGGCCCGGCGCCGCAGGGACCCACTGGATCCGGGTTGTCGCCGGTGGACTTAACGACCTCCCCGTCGCCGGCCCCTCAGGTGTCACCCCCGGCGCCGTCCTTGGGCGGTGCCGTCCCTGATGCCTCCCTCGACCCGGTTCCGGCACCGGAGCGGCGCCGCTTTCGACGCCGTTCGGAGAGTTCACTTTCCATGAACCGACCCCATCCTTTGCTAACCCTGAGTACCAGGAGATGGGTGATGAGGAGGATTGGGAGGGGTCTGAGGACCCTCTGGCCCGTGAATGCCAGTCTCAAGAGGACTGGGCAGGTGAACTTGGGGATGCCAGTGGTATAGACACTTCGCCTGACACTGGCTTTGTCTCACCTCCTACCGTGGCTACGGAGGAGGGGGCAACCTATAGTGTGGTGTTGATGAGGGCGGCCAAGGCCTTGGGCCTTGAGCTTCCCATCGCGGCCGTGAGGACTAACCTCCTCACTGAGGTCCTTAAGCCGCAGTCATGCTCAGCCGTGCCTCTGCTGCCGTTTAACGATTCCTTATCCGATGTTCTTTTGGGCACTTGGTCCAGGCCCGCCACGGGTTCGCCCGTAGATAGGAACGTGGCCAGACGCCACCGCCCGGCCCCGGGCTACCCATGTTTCCTGTCCACCCACCCCACCCCCGAGAGCCTGGTCATCCAGGCCTCCAATTCCCAGACCGCATTCCTGTCGGCTCCGCCGGAGAGGGAATCCAAGAGGTACGAGCAGTACAGTAAAAATATCTTCTCCTCCCTTAGTCTGGGACTGCGGTCTTCCAACAACGCATGCCTCTTGGGCCGCTACACCCACTCTCTGTGGGATACGGTTGCGGAAGTGCTGCCAGAGTGTCTGTTGGAGGTACGGGCCAAACTCGGCCGAGCCCTTGTGGAGGGCCGGGATGCAGCCAGATATTCTATCCGGTGTGGGCTGGATACCACCGACTCACTAGGTAGAGCGATGGCAACGACGGTGGCAGTCAGACGCCACGCCTGGTTGAGGTCCGCCAACTTTTCGGCCGATGTCCAAAACGAACTGATGGACATGCCGTTTGATGGCCGTCGCCTGTTTGGCGACAAGGCAGACCATGCGCTTGAGTGCTTGAAGGACTCCAGGGCTACGGCCAAGTCCTTGGGCCTCTCGGCCCCGTGCCAGCAATCTGCTGCCTTTCACTCCTTTCGTGGCCACGGAAGGGGTGTACCCACACGTGCTGCCAGCCACGCTCCGCAGGGTAATACCCAACGTGGTGGCGGCCGTGGAAACCGCCGTGGCGGCGGTCGGGGACAACTGCGAGGTCAGTCCACACCTTCCCCCACAGCATCCGCCTCAAAACCCTCCTAGTCCGTGCTTTCAGGCCCATGTGACGCCAGTGGGGGGCAGGGTTCGCCATCACCTCCTCCACTGGCGAACCGTCACATCGGACGGTGGGTGCTGCAGATCGTCCGAAGGGGCTACTCCCTCCCCTTCGAGGCGACTCCTCCAGCCATGCCACCGCAGAACCACCGTGTATCGGGGGATCATTTGCGACTTCTGCAGGAGGAAGTTACGGCCCTCTTGGCCAAGGGGGCCATCGAGCGCGTTCCTGGGCCAGAAGTAGGGTGTGGTTGCTACTCCCACTACTTTCTGATTCCCAAGAAGGGCAAAGGGGGCCTACGCCCTATCTTGGACCTACGGAACCTCAACGGCTTCCTCCGGAAGGAGAAGTTCAAAATGCTGACACTGGCTCAGGTCTTAGGTGCCCTGGACCCAGGAGACCGGATGGTAGCGTTGGACTTGCAGGACGCTTATTTCCACATCCCCGTCCTGCCGGCCCACCGGCGCTACCTGCGGTTCACGGTTGGCCACGAGCACTTTCAGTATACCGTGCTCCCTTCGGCCTTACCAGCGCCCCACGGGTGTTCACAAAGGTGATGGCGGTTGTCGCAGCTCATCTGCGCAGGTTAGGGATTTCAGTCTTCCCCTACCTCGACGACTGGTTGTTGAAGGCGGGCTCGCCCCAGACAGTAGTCATCCACCTCCAGACTACAGCAGATTTCCTGCACCAGCTGGGGTTCTCCATCAATGTGCCGAAGTCACACCTGTGCCCCTCTCAGAAGCTCCTCTTCATCGGAGCGGTTCTTGACTCTGCGCGGTTTCGGGTTTATCCACCCGAACAGCGGGTCCGGGATATTCAGGCTCTGATTCCCATCTTTCAGCCGTTATCCCTAGTCTGTCAGGTTGACGCTGCGGCTTCTGGGGCCGATGGCCTCCTGCATCCTTCTGGTGCATCACGCCAGGTGGCGGATGCGGGCTCTGCAGTGGGACCTGAAGTTTCAGTGGGCCCAGCATCAGGGCAACCTGTCCGACCACGTCCTGATCTCGGAGGGCACTGCGAGACCGCTGCAGTGGTGGCTCACGGACTGCGATTGGGTCAGCGGCAGATCCCTCTCCCTTCCCCAACCGCAGCAAGTAGCTGTGACGTACGCGTCCCTCCAGGGCTGGGGAGGCCACGTGGGAGAGGCGGAGATCAGAGGCCTCTGGTCTCCGGCGGAGGCTCGGCTCCACATCAACCTGTTGGAGTTACGGGCGATTCATCTAGCACTGAAGGCAATCTTCCCCTCTGTCCGGGGGAGTGTAGTGCAGGTGTTCACGGACAACACCACCGCCATGTGGTACTGCAACAAACAGGGCGGGGTGGGGTCGTGGACCCTTTGCCAGGAGGCTCTGCGCCTCTGGCAATGGCTGGAACGCCAGGGCGTGACCCTGGTGGCTCAACACCTGGCAGGTTCTCTGAACGCCAGGGCGGACGAGCTCAGCCGTCGGTGCATGATGGATCACGAATGGAGTCTGAACTCGGACGTGGCGCAAGGCCTCTTTCAGCAGGAGAGCCTTGGTTAGCTCTATTCGCCACCGAAGAGAACGTGCAATGTCATCAGTTCTGCACGTTGGAATTTCCAAGGCGGCACTCGCTCTGAGACGCTTTTCGTCGCGAGTGGAGTTACGGTCTATTGTACGCCTTTCCACCTATACCACTTCTGCCCAGAGTGCTGAAGAAGATCAAGCGCGACCGGGACCAAGTCATCCTAGTGGCTCCGGACTGGGCACGAAGGTACTGGTATCCAGAGCTACTCAGTATGTCAGTCAATCCCCCGGTTCGTCTGCCTCTTCGGGAGGACCTTCTGTCGCAGCAGCAGGGGACGGTCCTCCACCCGAACCTGTCCAGTCTCCACCTCCATACTTGGAGATTGAGCGGCGACAGTTGAGGCCATTTGACTTGCCTCCTGAAGTCTGTAACGTCATTCTGGCAGCCAGGCGTCCCTCCACAAAGTCGGTATATGCCTGCAGGTGGAACAGATTTGTGGCATGGTGCACAGCAAAGGCTGTGGATCCTCTTGCTGCCCCTCTCTCAGAGGTTCTTCTCTTCCTCCTTTCTCTTGCCCAGCAGGGCTCTGCTCTGTGCACTATCAAGGGCTACCTTTCAGCCTTTCTGAGGCTGCCTGATCAATCTTCTTTATTCAAGTCCCCTATTGTAAATAGATTTCTAAAGGGCATCACACACACGTTCCCTCCTGCTCCGTTTGTGATGCCTCAGTGGGACTTGAACCTTGTTCTTACGTTTTTGATGTGCTCTCCCTTTGAGCCACTTAACAACTGTCCTCTCCGCCTTCTAACTCTGAAGACTGCTTTCCTGGTTGCCATCACCTCTGCCAGAAGAGTGAGGGAGCTCCAGGCCCTTTCTTGTACTCCTCCTTTCCTTTCTGTCCATCCGGACAAGGTTGTGTTGCGTACTAAGCCATCTTTCCTGCCCAAGGTTGTCGCAGCCTTCCGCATCGGGCAGTCCATCACCTTCTTTCTGCCACCGCACCCTTCTAAAGAGGAAGAGCGGCTCCACCGTCTGGACCCAAAACGTGCGCTCTCATTCTACTTGGATCGCACACGCCAGTTCCGGGTGGATGACCAACTCTTTGTTGGTTACGTGGGCGCTAAGAAGGGGAAAGCGGTGCACAAGAGGACCATCTCCC
This sequence comes from Lissotriton helveticus, assembly GCF_964261635.1. Classification (NCBI taxonomy): domain Eukaryota; kingdom Metazoa; phylum Chordata; class Amphibia; order Caudata; family Salamandridae; genus Lissotriton; species Lissotriton helveticus. The sequence goes on from NC_136068.1 coordinate 1,077,227,267, forward strand.
GGTGGATCATCTTGTGTATACAAGCATGTTAGTCCTTGGTTAAGAAGGAGCCCCCTGTTGGATTGCGGGCTCATTCTACCCGAGCCACGGCGACTACAACTTCCCTGGGCTGGGGAGTGCCCTTACAAGACATCTGTCAGGCAGCTACGTGGGCATCGCTGCACACGTTTGCAAGGCACTACTGTCTGGACAGTCAAGTCCGGAGGGATGGCTTCTTTGGCCGTTCCGTCCTCCAGGACTTTCTGGTGTGATTATTGGTTCGCAGACCCACCGCCGGGGTTGGTATTGCTGGGGTATCTATTCTAAGGTAAGGAATCGATCACTAACGTGTCTCTTTCAGATGCACAAGTTACTACTTGTGTAACGATATATCTGTAAGAGACATTAGTTAGTGATAGATTCCTTACCGACCCACCCATCCTCCCCGTTCTGCAAACCGATAGCTAGGGTTACGGTTACCCCCCTTTCAGGGCCCTAGTTTCAATGGCACCAGTGTTGGTTTTTAACATGGCTCAGCGCTTCTGGCGCAGAAAAGATGTGTCTAAGAACTGACGTCAGCACGCGGAGGCGGCGTCTAAGTACTCCGACGACGTCCTCATGGCGCCCACGACGGACGCGGAGCCGCAGACGACGCCTACCGACGCGCAAGGGTACTGCTACGCAAAAAAATTCCGGATCCAGTCTTGACGCCTGGGGATATTCTAAGGTAAGGAATCTATCACTAACTAATGTCTCTTACAGATATATCGTTACACAAGTAGTAACTTGTGCTTCAGGCTTTAAGCTAGAGGTCCAGACAACAATTTTAAATCAGCCGTTCAATCAGGAGCACCTGTTTGGACCGGCTGTGGACACGACTCATGAAACAATGAAAAAGGACACAGACTGCAAAGTCCATGGGAGCCTTACAGTCTCCACAAACACATGGCCCTTTTCATCGCTCCTTTTACAGAGCAGCCTCAAAATATATCCGTACCGACACTTCATCCTCATTCAAGACTACCACTCAAACATCCCCCAGCAGAGGGTATTTTAGAGGAGGTTATAGGGGAAATAATAAAAAAGGCAGAGGATGAGGTAACAATAACACTTGTACCTCCCCTGCCTCTAAACAGTGACTTCCCTCCACTCCCCCTATGCCATTCCACTCCGGTCGGGGGAAGATTATCACAGGTCCTACATGTCTAGAATTCTATCACAACAGACAAGTGGGTAAGACAGATTATCCAACATGGTTACTGCCTAGAACTTACAGCTACCCCCCCCAACATACCACCCAAGCAGCATCCCATGTCTACAGAATATCTGACCCTATTAAAACAAGAGGTTCTCTCGCTGCTTCAAAAGCAAGCCATAGAGCCAGTCCCCTTGCTCCATCAGGGACCAGGAGTCTACTCCCTGTATTTCCTAATACCCCAAAAGGATGGGACTCTAAGACCGTTACTCAATCTCAGACCCTCATCTGTATATACACACTCCGATCATTTTCATATGATCACTCCAACAAGTGCTTCCAACTGCTCCAACAAGGAGACTTCCTTGCCACACTAGATCTCAAGGATGCATACTTCCATATTCCGATACATCCTTCTCACAGGAAGAATTTAAGATTCATGGTAGACGGACAACACTATCAGTTCAAAGTCCTTCCATTCGGGGTAACCACCGCACCCAGAGTATTACAGATGAGCTGACCGGGGCCCTCAACGCACTTCATCCTGGTTGCGCTCCCGGGCCTAACGGGTTCCCAATGCATTTCCTGAGGCCGAACATAAACACCTTGGGGCCTCACCTGCTGGCGACCATTCAAGAGGCCACAGAACTCACTATTCTGCCTAGGGACAGACGCCATGCAGAAATCTTGCTATTCCATAAGCCCGGACGACCCTTCTTCTTACTGCCCCATTTATCTTATAAACTTTAAACCTAAATTGTTGGGGAAGGTGTTAGCTGATCAGCTGCGTAGCTGTATCGCTGACCTGATCCATCCATCCTGATCCATCCAGATCAGTTATTCGAGGAGTCCATAACGCCATAGCCGCGGCCCCGGCGCTAGGCCGGCCAGCCACCCTGCTCCTCGCCGATATAGATAAAGCATTCGACTCCTTGAGCTGGGTGTATTTATTTCAGCTACTCGATAAACTTTTGGCCCCGCTTCTTGGCATACACACGCCTGCTATACACGGAACTGACATCGTTGGTCCGTGTTGCAGGACAGCATTCACAGCCTTTTACTATCCAGCGAAGTACTCTTCAGGGCTGTTCCCTGTCCCCATTACTGTTTGCTCTCGCAATCGAGCCCCTGGCAGCGTAGGTCAGGAGCAACCCAGTCCTTCATGGTTTCGACTGGTCCAGGTCGCGCTCAGACCGTATAGCATTATACGCAGACGATGTCCTCTTTTTCATGACGGAGCCCTGGTATTCAGGACTTCGCATATTGGAAATCCTCAGGGTGTTCGGCAAGACTACAGGCCTTCACGCTAACCCCGCCAAATCTATATTATTCCCGGTGTGCGGACATCAAGGTTGGGATGCCCAGGCTTCACAACTTTCCCGGGCGACGGATGGCTTCAAATATCTTGGCATATATATCTCCCCGTGTACGAAGTTTTCCTGGGCGCGCAGTATTACCCCACTATTAGCCAACCTCAACAGTGAAACCGCTATGTGGTCTTCTCTCCCTTAATGGGCGCTCTGCTATTTTTAAGATGGTGTTGCTGCCCCGGATCTTATATCGCCTCCAGAACTTCCTATACTCCATTCCACGCTCATTGTTTGCGCAAGTCGCAGCCATACAGAATACATTTCTGTGAAATGGTGAGACTGTAAGAGTGGCGCTCCGTACATGTACGCAATCCACGTATTGCGGAGGGATTGCCGCAGCAGATATCTATGCCTATTACATAGCGTCTTATATCCTGGTAATAAACGAATGGTGGTATAACTCCCCCCACAGATCCAGTGTATTCGGCTGAACATGCTGCAATGGACCAGGTCCCTCTCCTTCACCTGTTATACAGCTCTGCCCATCTGGAACACTTGCCGCAAGCTGACAGGGTGGTGATACAACTATGGCGAGCTAAGACCCGACAGATGGGCTGGCAAGGGACACTTACCCAATTGACTCCCTTAAGCAGGGCACATATCTCCGCTCCTTGACGACCTTGAAGGGGTTAGGGGGGTGGGATCGTGCTGGGATTCCCCCCTCGAGGATGTAATTTCAACAATTACTGGTTGATTTTGATTTCCACAAATCACAATTTTACAAATTCCTCCAACTCCGACACGCACTTACCCCTCACATCCGTACATTAGAGACCCCCCTTAGTTTCAGCCCCTAGAGGGCTGTTTGCTTATGGGAGATCTCGGACTTCACAAGATCAAACAAATATATCAGACTCTGACGACCCATTTGCCTACCACGCTAGACAAGACACTACTTTCATGGCAGGCTGATATACCAGAACTGACAGATGACTGGGCTGAAGCCATCGCTAGCCCAAGGGGCGCTGCATTTTCCATGCACTATCAGGTCATCCAATTCAAGTATGTACACCGCTCATACTTTACAACTGTTCAACTGTGGCGTATGGCTGTTATCCAATACCCCACATGTCTGAGGTGCGACAGGGAGGAGGGGACATTCCTACTCAGTCTGGAGCTGCTCGGCATTACAGCACTTTTGGCGTAGGATCAGGTCATGCCTCCACGAGGTGCTGTTGTAGATCCACGACTCTTCCTGTTACACTCAACAGATGATATCGGGGGGAATCTGTACAAACAGCACCTATTGTTTCTGGCCCTCACCGTGGCCAAGAGGGGACGTAGCGCAAATGTGGAAGGCGACATCTCTCCCGACACTGGGTAAATGGAAAACTGAGCTAGATAAATGTATGGAGGCTGAGATTGATGTTTTTGAGGCCTGAGGGTGCCCGCGAAACATTGTAAAATATGGACTCGATGAGCGGACTATCGTGGAATCGACCTTCCCCCTTAGCCCGAGGTGGACCCCTGAGAATGGCCCTGCTTTTCTTGAGCTTCATTATTCCCAATGTATGTCTTAAATAGTTTGTACTGCCATGTTTTATAATGCACGCTACGACTGATGCACCATTTGCTCAAATGTGGAGATCAGAAACTGTATATTATTTATTGATGTTCGAGGCATGTGGGCTGCTGAATTCATATCTATAGCATAGATCACCGCCTAGTGTTGGGTCCGGATGATTGCACATTGTTGTCCTGGAAGAGTCTTCGAAGTATCACGAGATAGGTGGCTCCTCCCCTGGACTACAGTGCGCATGGGCATCGACTCCATCCCCAGATTGTTTTTTTCTGCCATTGGGTTCGGATGCATATTTGATCACTCAAGATCGGAATCGATAGAAACTTTCCTTTAGGCCCGAAGGCCTTTTCCTTTACCGTCGGTATTGTCTTGCGTTCGGTGCCCAGCTCTGTTCCGGCTCAGTTCCCGAGTCGGACGTCCAGAGGAGTCGCGTGGCTGTTATCCAATACCCCACATGTCTGAGGTGCGACAGGGAGGAGGGGACATTCCTACTCAGTCTGGAGCTGCTCGGCATTACAGCACTTTTGGCGTAGGATCAGGTCATGCCTCCACGAGGTGCTGTTGTAGATCCACGACTCTTCCTGTTACACTCAACAGATGATATCGGGGGGAATCTGTACAAACAGCACCTATTGTTTCTGGCCCTCACCGTGGCCAAGAGGGGACGTAGCGCAAATGTGGAAGGCGACATCTCTCCCGACACTGGGTAAATGGAAAACTGAGCTAGATAAATGTATGGAGGCTGAGATTGATGTTTTTGAGGCCTGAGGGTGCCCGCGAAACATTGTAAAATATGGACTCGATGAGCGGACTATCGTGGAATCGACCTTCCCCCTTAGCCCGAGGTGGACCCCTGAGAATGGCCCTGCTTTTCTTGAGCTTCATTATTCCCAATGTATGTCTTAAATAGTTTGTACTGCCATGTTTTATAATGCACGCTACGACTGATGCACCATTTGCTCAAATGTGGAGATCAGAAACTGTATATTATTTATTGATGTTCGAGGCATGTGGGCTGCTGAATTCATATCTATAGCATAGATCACCGCCTAGTGTTGGGTCCGGATGATTGCACATTGTTGTCCTGGAAGAGTCTTCGAAGTATCACGAGATAGGTGGCTCCTCCCCTGGACTACAGTGCGCATGGGCATCGACTCCATCCCCAGATTGTTTTTTTACACCATTGGGTTCGGATGCATATTTGATCACTCAAGTTCAGATTAGATAGAAACTTTCTTTTCGGCCCAGAGGCCTTTTCTTATATCGTCGGTATTGTCTTGCGTTCGTGCCCAGCTCTGTTCCTGCTCTGTTCCGGCTCAGTTCCCGAGTCAGACATCCAGAGGAGTCGCGTGGCTCTTCGGTGCTCGAGGCCCGGTCGACGCAACAAGCCTTATTCAACGACACATCATGGAACGGAGCCCTTTCAAACGGTGCCCCGTGTGCAACTTGAAGTATCCCCACATCGATGTCCACCCGGTGTGCAACAAGTGCCTGTCGCCGGATCACGATGAAGCCAACTGTATGGCTTGTTCTCGTTTTCGCTCCAAGAAGACGATTCGACTTCGGCGCATGGCGCGCCAGGAGGCCCAGCAGACGGCACCTGTCCCGGTGAACATTTTCGATACCGAGGGAGAAGAGGCAGACGAGCAGGAAGATCGAGAGCCGATTTCAAATCCAGCGGCAGAGATCGACTCCAACTACGACGCAGACGTCGAGATGCTCGATACAGAAGACGTCGTCGACAACGTAGGAGACGACAATGAGGCCTATGGTCGGCTCCACGTCTTCAGACCTGTCGGTGCAGACGAAGCCAAAGAAGGTTGTCGAACCGGTGAAGTCGCTCAAGGGCGTCGAGCCGAAGACTGGGGCACCGAAAGCGCTTGTCAAGGCCGCCGAGGGCCGTCGACACAGACAAGGGACTCGGAGCTACAAAAGCTGTCGATCCTGCACGTCGGCCGGACTAGGCCAAAAGTACTACTACCCTTGAGTCCGCACAGGGTAGTGACTCGAGAGCACCTGTTGAGTCGACTAAACAGTCGGCATCCTTCACGAAGCAGGTGTCGGACTCGTTGAAGCGCATTAAGGACAAGGCTTCCGCGGTCGATCCGAAGGATACTTCCACGCCGAAGCCTGCCGCCAAACCGCTAAAGTGGACGGCGCCGATTCTGTTCACGCTGCCGCCGAAAGTGGCGCCGAAGGCGTTCGCGCCCAGGAAGGTCGTCGAGGCGTCCACGAAGGTGTCCACGGGGCCGAAGCCTACCCCTGCAGTTGTAGGCACACAGCATCGACAACCACTACTGGAGGAGCAGTCGGAACAATTTATCGACGCCAACACCGGTAAACTTTCCATTTACAAGCGAAAAATATCGCCAGCACAGCCTATGGAGTCCTACACAATTCCTTTAAAGAAGAAAAAGGATTCCACGGATACACCAGTTCTTGTTAAACTGATTAATCCACGTGCTCAGGACACTGCTCCAATCTCGCCCAATTACTCGGATGTGGAGGCTGGGGAAGGGGACTATGATGAATACAACTACCCTGCTGACACTGATCCTGAAGATCAGCATGACACATGGGCAGATGCTGCGGACCCAGGGGATCCACAAACTGCCCCGGACACTCAAGTGTATACTGTCAAGACCTCCCCTACTGAGGATTCTGCGGCATTTAATGCGCTTCTTGAGAGGGCAGCCAAGAATCATGACGTCCAGCTCCATGCTGACCCTATTGAAGTGGACTTTCTGTTTGACACCTTTTCCACCTCTGAAAAGACCGTAAAGACTCTGCCAATGCTGAAGGGTGTCTTAAAACATGCTGCAGACATTTTTAAAGAACCCACACGTGCCAGGGTTATAAACCCCAGAATTGAAAAAAGTACAAGCCGGCACCTGGCGACCCTACCTACATCAAGGACCAGTTGCCGTTGGACTCTCTAGTTGTTTCTAATGCCCGGAAGAGGGCAAACTCACAAACTACTGGTGATGCTCCTCCCCCTGACAAGGAATCTAAGGTGCTAGAAGCATCAGGGAAGAGGGTGGCGGCTCAAGCGGTCAATATCTGGAGCATTTCTAACACGCAGGCACTCTTTGCCAGATATGACAGGGCACATTATGATACACTTGAAACCCTGTTACAACACTTGCCAGATGAATATAAGGAGGCAGCAGAGATGCTCATTCAAGAAGGGAAACTCATCTCAAATGCTTCTATTACGTGTGCACTGGACGCAGCGGACACCGCGGCCAGGGCCATTAACACAAGTGTAATGTTGCGGCGTCAGGCCTGGCTCAGAATCTCCGGGTTCAAGCCGGAGATACAAACCACCATCCTAAATCAGCCTGTAAACCCTGATCACTTATTTGGACCTGGGGTGGACACCCCCCTGGAAAAAATCAAAAAAGACACCGAGACTGCAAAGTCTATGGGGGCTCTCCAGTCCCAGCAGTTCAGGAGTAGTACTTTTCGTCGCTCAGGCAATAGAGGTGTTTCCAGAGGCCAGCTGTCCCAGCAAACACAGTACACTAAAAGTGGTGCACAAACCTCATACAACAAACAGAGTAGAGGTGGCTATCGCGGAAACAGCGCCAAGGGCAGAGGTCGTGGAAACAACAACTCCCGATCCTCCACCGCCAACAAACAGTGACGCCTTGTCACTGCCCCCCGACCATCCAACACCTGTCGGGGGGAGACTCCAACAGTTCCTGCCAGTCTGGAAATCCATCACCACAGACAGGTGGGTCAGAAAGCTTATCCAGTACGGTTATTGTCTGGAGTTAACGTCCACTCCACCCAACATTCCCCCAAAACACCGTCCTATGTCCAGAGCATTTGCACTTATTGCAGCAAGAGGTGCTTGTCATGCTGCAAAAAGGGGCAATCGAGCTCGTACCAGTGGAACAAAGAGGCTCGGGAGTGTACTCCCTGTACTTCTTGATCCCAAAGAAAGACGAGTCCCTCCGACCCATACTGGACCTCAGGCCCCTAAACCAGTACATTCTCTCAGAACAATTTCATATGCTCACGCTGCAGCAGGTTCTTCCGTTGCTCAATCAAGGGGATTTCCTCGCAACATTAGATCTAAAAGATGCATATTTTCACATTCCACTACATCCGTCACACAGAAAATACCTCAGATTCACCATTCAGAATCAGCATTACCAATTCAAGGTCCTCCCTTTCGGAGTGACCACAGCGCCCAGGGTGTTCACAAAGTGCCTGGCAACAGTGGCTGCGCACCTCAGGAGACAAAACGTTCACGTCTACCCTTAACTAGACGACTGGCTTGTCCAAGCAAAGTCGGCCCAGCAGTGCGCTGCCAACATGTCCAACACCATTCACCTTCTTCACGATCTGGGATTCTAACTGAATTATCCAAAGTCACACCTTCAGCCAGCCCATGTGCGGCAGTATCTGGGTGCGACGATAGATACTCTGGCGGCCACAGCGCAGCCAAATTCTGTGAGGATCACCAGCATTCAATTGCTAATACAGAAATTCAGACCGCAACACTCGCTTCCAGCACGAGTGTTCATGCAGTTGATAGGCATGATGGCCTCCTGCATCTTCATAGTCCCGCACGCGAGACTACATATGCGTCCGCTTCAAGAGTGCTTGGCACATCAGTGGAATCGGGCTCACGGACAATTAAAGGACCTAGTGTTGGTGACCGGTCGTGCATACAACTCTCTGCATTGGTGGAATCCACACAACCTTTGCAAGGGCCGACCGTTCCAGGAGCCTGTTCCACAGATCATCCTAACGACGGACGCTTCTCTCCAGGGTTGGGGAGCTCATGTACTCCACTACACAGTGCAAGGACTATGGACAACGCAGCAAAAGAAGATGCACATCAACCACCTAGAGCTGATGGCAATCTTCATGGCAATGAAGGCATTCAAGGTACATCTGTGCAACAAAGTCGTGTTGATCCGGACGGACAACATGACAGCCATGTACTACATTCATAAGCAAGGAGGTACACACTCTCCACAGTTGTCTCATCTGGCTCAGAGCATGTGGAAGTGGGCCATTCAGAGGAACATCTTCCTCATGGCGGAACACCTCCCAGGCAAAGACAATCAGATGGCGGATCTGCTCAGCAGGTACAGCCACCAAATGCACGAGTGGGAGATACACCCATCAGTACTCCACCCGTACCTCCAGCGGTGGGGTCATCCAGAGATAGACCTGTTCGCCACAAGGGAAAACGCCAAATGCCAAAGCTTTGCCGCCAGGTTCCCGCACCCACAGTCGCAGTGCAATGCGATATGGATGAACTGGTCAGGCAGATTTGTGTACGCTTTTCCCCCAGCACCTCTAATACCGCTGGTGGCACGAAAGCTAAAGCAACACTCGATGACGCTCATCCTGGTTGCTCCAACGTGGGCACGCCAACCATGGTACACCACGTTTCTAGAACTTTCCGTGGTACCGCATCAAAGGCTGCACCTCACACCCACACTTTTGACGCAGAGCCATGGCGACATTCAGCACCCAGATCCGCAACAGCTCAACCTGGCGATCTGGCTCCTGAGGTCTTAGAGTTTGGCTACCTCAACTTGCCTCCTGACTGCATGGATATCATACGGGAGGCAAGAAAGCCCACCACCAGAGCATGCTACTCAGCAAAATGGAAGCGGTTTGTCATTTATTGCGTAGACCACGATATTGACCCGCTTGACGCGCCCACGCACAACATCATTTGTTATCTGTTACACCTTTACAAATGCAATCTGGCATATGCTTCCATTCGAATACATTTATCTGCCATAGCGGCTTATCTCAAACAGGCAGCATATCTCCCTTTTCAGAGTGCCTGCCATTAAAGCTTTTGTAGAGGGGCTCAAACGAGTCATTCCTCCCAGGACCCCACCTGCTCCTGAATGGAATCTTAATGTGGTCCTCACCCGACTGATGGGTCCACCTTTTGAGCCTCTACATTCATGCGAGATTCAGTTCTTGACATGGAAAGTGGCTTTCCTGATAGCCATTACGTCACTGCGACGTGTTAGTGAGCTCCAGGCGCTCACTGTACAAGAGCCATTCATACAAATTCACTCCAACCGGGTGGTGCTGCGCACTAACCCTAAATTTCTTCCAAAGGTGGTTTCACAGTTCCATGTCAATCAGACTATTGAACTGCCTGTGTTCTTCCAAAATCCTGAGACAGTGGCAGAAAGAATGCTCCACACTCTTGACGTCAAAAGGGCTTTGATGTACTACATTGATAGGACCAAAGATTTTAGGAAGACGAAACAACTCTTTGTTGCCTTTTGCGCACAACACAAAGGCAACCCCATTTCCAAAGCAGGTATAGCCAGGTGGATCGTTAACCCCTTGGATGCTCATGACAAGGTCAGCTCGTCATGCAGTACACTGGACGTGTGCTAATGACTAGCTGACCTTGTCATGAACAATGGGAAAACCATAAGTCCAGCACCCAGTGGGAATTGCCTTAGCATTGAAGGTGTTAAGTGTATTCAAATTTGCTATCAAAAGGCTAAGCGCACTTTAACGATCCCCCCAAGAGCCCACTCCACCCGCAAGTTAGGGGCCTCCATGGCTTTCCTTGGAAATATCCCTTTAGAAGACATTTGTAGAGCAGCCACATGGTCTACCCCACACACATTTACGAAACACTACTGTGTAGATGTGCACTCCAAGCAGCTGTAGGGCAGGCTGTTCTAAAAACACTTTTTCAAACGTCTGCAGCTGGCACAGGCGGATGCCGCTAATGGAGGGACTGCTATATATTCTATGCTATAGATATGAATTCAGCAGCCCACATGCCTCGAACTGAATATGCTACTTACCAGTATGCATCTGTTCTTGGCATGTAGGGCTGCTGACATTCATATCGCCCGCCCTCCTCCCCGGGGGCCTGTAGCGGCTGCAGAATTTACACTTACTCTTAGCATGGCCATCGCTTTCACTGTTACACTCCATCTTCGCCACAATGGCTAAAAACAATCTGGGGATGGAGTCGATGCCCATGCGCACTGTAGTCCAGGGGAGGAGCCACCTATCTCGTGATACTTCGAAGACTCTTCCAGGACAACAATGTGCAATCATCCGGGCCCAACACTAGGCGGCGATCTATGCTATAGATAGTCATCAGCCCTACATGCCAAGAACAGATGCATACTGGTAAGTAGCATATTCATACACCTGCATGTTTAGTGGGTGTTGTTATAAGTCAGAAATATGTTTGTTGGAGCAAACTATCTTTTCGCTTTCCGTGTCTTGGCGAGGCTGTGACCCCTACGTATCGCAAAATAACCAAATATAATTTGTTGTAAAAAAAAAAAAAGAGGAGAAGGCTCCTTCTCTTGGACCCCAAAAGTGCTCTAGCTTTTATAAAGAGGGTACCAAGGATCATCAAGTGCACAATGAACTTTCTGTGGTGTACTCTAGAGCAAAGAAGTGGAAGGCTGTTCAGAATAGCACTGTGTCTAGGTGGATAAATTCTCTACCTTAAGATCTGCTGCGATCTGGCCAAGAAGCATCCTCTGGAAGGTCTCAGAGCCCATTCCACCAGGGCTTAGGCCGCTACCACTGCATTGGCATGTGGGATGCCTGTAGGCTGGGACATGGAAAGCAGTGTGTACGTTCATGAAGCACTAATTCCTAAATAGCCAGGTTTGCCGGGAAGGACACTCTGACTGCTCCTTTATGCAAAACGTTTTGGTCTGTGTCCACTCCACAGGCCTTCCACTTGGGGAAGTACTACTTTGGTATGTTTTCTAAGGCGAGTAATCTGCAGTTAGGAGTATCCATCAGAAGCAAAAGTTACTTTCTGTAAGAGACCACACACCAGAACGGAGAGGTGGGAGGTCAGTGAGAAATCAGCGGTTAGATAGAGTATCCACCAGGCAGAGCTTTATCATAGGTATGTAACTTGTTCTTCTGATGGAGACTCTATATAACTGCAGATTTCTCATTCTGTGTAGCGGTCTCTTTTTAACATCTAAAAAGGACCCGGGTTTGTACTTTGCACCCTCTAACCACCAGTTGTTAACCCCTTCCGCGCTCATGACGAGCTCAGCTCGTCATGAGTTACGACGCTCGTACGCTCATGACGAGCTGAGCTCGTCATGTAACGCGGCTTTTTAAAAACCGCCGCGCACAGCGGGAAAACCGCTAGCGCGCATGCGGTTAATACATCTAAGAGCGTTGAAAGGTAAAAAGACAAGAAAATGACTTAGACGCACTGGGCTGGTGCGTGTATGGGGCTCCACTACGGCACTTCTGGGGTTGAAATGAGCTACAAAATTTTCCAGGTATACCTTGGCCCCTGGGGATACTCTAAGGTGAGATATCTACTGAAAAAGGTAAATAACTTGTTCTTCTCCTGGATTAGTATCAGTCATAAATTCACATGCAACCATCTCTATTCCATGTCCAGAAACACACACTGTGTGCATGCTTTCCCACTTGTACTGCTGAAATTCAAACTACAATGCCTGTGGGTGTGGATTGCCATCTACTTTCATTTTATAGATGGAAGTTTTGATCATTTTCAGTGAGGTGAATCTGTAAATGCTTTAAAACTGTTTCCAGGTATTTCAGTCAAGGTTAATGGATGTTGTTGAACTCACAGCTGTATGATGCAGAATTATTCAAGCATGTGTATTTTTGAAAGTTACCAGTTCTGAAGATACCTTGCTTATTTCCTGTGCCGTCATGCCTGATGCTATTTTATCTATCCTACTTTATCTGTTAGTAACCAATTCATTTGAAAATTAGATATAGCATAGCACAGAAAATCTCACCCAATAAACTTGGTGTTTTCTATCACATTATTTTCTTTTTGAAATACATCTGCGCATGTGTAGGATCTCAAAAGTTGCTTTTTATGTATATTTTATTCAGTTTTGGAATGACTGTAGGGTACGAAATGTTTCTATTTGAGGCAACATTTTCTGTTTCTTTTTAACACCAGTTAAGAGAAATCCATAAAACAAAGTTACAGGACTGAAATCACCAACCTTTCAAAAATATTACAAAATAAAAGCATGAGGTCTGAGAGTAAAAAAATGACCCTACTCTAGGAAGCCTAGAAGATGCCCCTTTCCCATCATGCATTGCTGGGTATAGGCAGCAGTCCATTTTTTTTACACTGCATATAAATCCTTAAACACTGCTGCGTTTCTGCATTGTTTTTTGGAATGGTTTCTCATATTGAATGAGATCCGTTAGTGCCAATTGATGTCGTGGAACATTTTATTTTTCAAACTTTATTTTCTTGGCATGCACATTGTTTTCTTTCCGCCGTCTGGATTCGAAAGTATGTTCACATGCTCGGTATCGATACTGTTATGGTGCTGCTTTCATTCTCCATGTTTCCTCTCTCTCTGTCGGTATTGTCTTTTATCACATTCCCCTTCTCTCATATCAGGTCGATGCCAGCCGTTTAGTCCAGGGTGGACCTTCGGTCGACTTTGACCCCGGATTGTGCCTTGCTGTTAAGAGTCTTTCTCTCTTCTGCTTGCTTCGCTTTCACCATGCCTAGCCTGTCGATTGCACAGACACCCTTACGTTACTGCCCTCTGTGTTGTGCGAAATACCCCAGGGCTAACCTCCACCAGGTCTGTAATCTTTGCCTCTCTCCCGAGCATGATAAGGATTCCTGTGACACCTGCTTATCGTTTGGTTGAAAAAGACACCCGCCCACTCTAGATAATGCACAGAACCGGCAAAGACACCCAGACCTCTTCGGCACCCAGGACCTCGGGATGCCACTGATGAGGAGCTCTGGCTCTGACCTAAAAATGGAAGACCTCACACCTGCTCAACAGGTTGTGAGTACAGTTCCTGCTTCTCTTCCCCCCCCCCTCAACACCACTCGGGGGTGTTCAGACGCTCTGGGCCACACAGACAGGCTTCTGGGCTGCCACTTACTTCGTACCATGGTGAGCACTGACCGACCACTTTGGATCCTTCATTCTTGGTGGCACCAAATAAGATTATCAAGCCAACCCATTCAGCGCCACCCCCTCTCGGCTCAGCATCAACCCAACCATCTGTTCCCAAACCATCAGTGTTGAAACCCAAATCGGCGCCAGCGCTGAAGCATTCGTTGCTCAGAAAATCCAATGTCAGGCCCATGGAATTAGTCCTCCAAAAAGTCATGGACAATCTTGACGCACTCCTGAGGCTTATTGTCATTCACACACCCTCTCCCATGCACTTCCCCTGACAGGCCTACATTATCACAAAGCCTCCGGTGTCAGGCCTTTAAAGAGGCAGCTTAGTTAGGAGGAAGCCCATCACCACGCAAGCAGCAGGAGAAGAAAAACAAGGCCACCAGTCCACTTCCTGAGTCTCTATTGCCTGCTCCCTCTACCACACCACGCAGACCTTCAGCGTCACCATCCCTACCTGCTTCTTTACCTGACCCATTTCTGACCTGGGCGAACAAGGTGGATGGGAACCATATGACATGCCCCAACAAAGAGACACATGGGAGTCCTACTCTGTGTATCACCCAGAGGATATGAATGCGGACCTCTACCCTGTCCTTCCCTGCAGGCGACACTACCTCCACCCCCAAGAGCCTATGTAGGGCTGCATCATACCATAAGGTGGAAATGCACACAGGCCCCATTAAAGAGGACTTCCTCTTTGAGACTTTCTTCTGCCCACAATTCCATGTAGTACCTGCTGCTCATGTTAAGGGAATGCTCAAACCCACTCATCCTCAAGGAGCTGTGTGAATTTACTGTAAAGAAGCACGCAGGCTCACTACTTATGCCTGGTATGCTGTCAAATGGAAAAGGTTTGTCTCCTACTGCTTTTTAAACCACATTGACCCTTTAGCAGCTCCCGTCCAAAACATTGTTACCTACTACATCTACATACCTGTGGAGTAGCCTTCACCTCATTTCGGCTACACTTGGCTGCTGTGGCTGCTTATCTGCAAAATAGGCAACATGTTTCCTTCATTAGGATTCTTGTAATTGAAGCTTTTATGGAGGGACTCAAGTCTACCGGCCCCAGTGTGGAATCTCAACATTAACTTCACATGATTCATTGGTCCCCCATTTTAGCTCCTCCAATCGTACCGCCTTCAGTTTCTCTCTTGGAAGGTATTTTCCTTGGCTATCACCTCACTAAGATGTGAAGAGCCCTTCTTTCAGGTTCATAAGGATAGGTTTTTCAATCCCACTAACCTTTAATTTCTTCCTAAGGTGGTTTCTCCTTTCCACTGTATCCAATCTATAGAACTCCCAATTTTCTATCCTCTACGTGACTCAGTTGCAGAAAGAGCTCTTCATACCTTAGATGTTAAACGAATATTAATGTACTATGTGGATAGGACAAAACTCTTTCGAAAGACTCAACAACTTTTTGTTGCTTTTTCTGAACAGCATAAGGGGAAGGTTTTATAAAAAATCAGGCATAGCCAGATGAATGGTTAAATGTATCCAAACATGTTACTCAAAAGTTAGAAGGGCTTTGCCTGTTCCTCCGAGAGCCCACTGTTCTAAAAAGAAAGGGGCCTCTGTGGCCTTCCTGGGAAACATCCCCGTAGCTGACATTTGCAAAGCAGCTACTTGGTCTACACCACACACTCACTATACATTATTGTGTAGACGTAATGACTCGCCAACAAACCATGGATGGTCAGGCTGTCCTCCATACCCTTTTTCAATTTTCTGCAACACCCACAGGCTTTTTGCTGCTTATCAGAGGGACTGCTTTACTGTCTATGCATAGCATGTGTATCTCCAACCACACATGCCTCCCAACAGAACATTTTACATTACCTAAAAGTATCTGTTTGTGGCATGTAGTGCTATAGATTCACATACGCCCATCCTCCTCCCCAAAGGCCTCTGGTTGTTGCAGTTATCATTCCTTCTTACTTCTTTTGCATGGTCATCTTTCTTTCTCTCTCCTATATCGCTTTGCTCCAGTTCCATCCTCACCAACAGTGCAAAAAACAATCTAACAATGGAGCTAATGGTCATGTGAATTACAAGCAAAAGGTGGAGTCACACTACCTTGGGACTGGAGAAGAATTCTTTGAATAAAAATAACGTGCACACTTTCGGGCCCAACACTAGATGGCAGGAGTATGCACAGCATGTGAATCTACAGCACTACATGCCACGAACAGATGCTTAACCGCATGCGCGCTAGCGGTTTTCCCGGTGCGCGCTGCGATTTTCAAAATCCCTCGTTACGTGACAAGGTCAGCTCGTCATCCGCGTAGCGCAGGTTACGCCCATGACGAGCTGACCTTGTCAAGAGCGCAGAAGGGGTTAAAGTGTAAGTAACACTTTCCATTGCTTGTATTTCTTGAAGCCATAAACCGGTGTTACTCGACGTAGAGACCACAAAACATTTCTTTCTTACAGTTGTCTGTTCCAAGAATTTGCTAAAAAAAAAAACAGCTGCTCACTTGTCTGTCTGGAACTACTTTCAGTGTCAAAAAGACACCCTACTGAAAATGATAGGACTCTTACTAGCTTTTCAAGAAGTTGCATGGCTGGCCCATGCTTCCACTCCTGCCTGCCTGTCACTAGTCCATGGATTAGGATTTACACTTAAAGTAAACTGTGGGTCTATACACTTCATTGCAGTTTCATGAAGCAGTCCTCGATAGCACTCGAGTCAGAGCTTACTCTTCTGATGACTCCATCTAAAAACCAGCTGTGACAGAAGACTTTGCCAACCTTAGACTTGTGTGTGCTGCCTTCAACATGCCCTTCCTATGGCTCATGGCCTTTGGTATTCCAATAATGCAGCTTTGTTGTCTGCATGTGTGTCCTGTTCAGGACGCATTTAGGCATCCATTGGAACTGGACCACAAGAACTTAAGACAACGTAGTCTTCATCTGCACTGCAGTTGATGCAACAAGTGCATAAACTCTCAACGTGCATCTCATTCTAGAGATATACACTGAACTTTATCCTCAGCACTGTCCCAAACAGGGATGGATGGATCAATAAAGCATTTGCAAAACTTGGCTAGCCAGGGGTATTTTTACACATGGACATGCTGGTATTGAGAACATTCCTTCAAGGCCCCAAGGCATTTCTTTTCGGACTTCAAGGCTTCAGGCGGTCTCCTTTATTGGTGAAAGTAGACAATTACAACACACATGTGCTACATAAATAAATAAGTGGAGGGGACAAGATCCTCCATTCTTTTCGATGGAGCTCAGACACTATGGAGCTGGGCGATTGCCCTTCGACATCACCTTGTCAGCAGAACTTCTGCCAGGAGCAATAATGAATGGAGAGATTCCTTGAGCTGATTAAAAGAGTAGAGGGGAGTCAGACCATCTTTAATTACTGCAAATCCTTGATTTTTGAAGACTTCTACACCTGTCACGAAAGTGACCCAAAATACTTGTTCTTTGTAAGCAGATTCTTGCAGCCCCACTCACTTGAAACTCTTTCAGGGAACAAATTGCCTAGAATGTTTAATTGGGAGTCTCGTCTTTCTCCTGATTCTCTGGGTGACACACATGATCAAGTAAAAGCCATGCACACTCATTGTAACAGAGTGCATCTTAGGCCATAATGGTACATGGACATCCTGGGTCTGATGTGTAAGACACTAATACCCCTCAATAGGCATTCATCCCTTCTCTCAAAGCAAACGTATCATAATCCAGAGTCACTCTGTTTGATAGAATTTCTCCTGAACATTGAGAAATGTCCTATCTGAGCAGTTTTCTTAAATGCTGAAGAGTGCTTATCCATGCATGTGCACTTTCAAGAACCCACAAGGCTAAATTAAAATAATTCTATGTTTCAAAGACTTAATTTAATAATTCTTCCACCTGCAAAAGTAAGGTCTCCAATTCAATTTGATAAAACTCCACAGCTCAACCATTTCATGATTTTTCTGTAGGTGTATGTATGGTGTGAACCTAGCCAAAAGTCACCAGAACACTACATCTACTTCATCCAAATGTTTTTCACAATGCAGAGAGGGAATTGATGTGGGAGTTGTCTAGGTCCTTCCACTATCCACCTACCCCTGATGGATGTCCACCAGCCCATGTGAGGAGAGCACAGTACTGATACACCTGGGAACCCTCCTTTTGGCTATTCACAGGGCTAAAATGAAGTTCAGATCCTGGCAAATGACTCAACTATCCCTTTTGCCCTCAATTTGAGCAGAAGGTATCCAAGAATTCATTATCAAAAGTTCATTCACTTTCACCAGGGTAAGGTTATGCTTTGCCCAAGTTCTAATATCACACATAGGATTTGTTCACACTTTCATTTTAACATGCATTTTGCATACCTTCTTCCCGAATTCTTCAACTGCCGTGTTTGGACCGTTAACTTGCTAGACGTCTAACCTTCTCTCAAGCCAGAGCCCACCCGCCAACACAACGGACCCCAACGAAGCAGCCCGCAACTTCACACAGTGGCTGACCGCCTCCGCCGACGACCTCGCGCCACTAAAGAACCCTCCCAGCAGACCCAGAAGCAAGAAGGCATCCTGGTTCACCGACGACCTCAAGGACTCCAAGAAGACCTGCCGCACCCTCGAGAAAGCCTGGCTCCTCGACCGGACCACCGACAACATGACCGCCCTCAAACACGCTACCCGCAAGCACCACCAGCTCATCCGCACCACCAAGAAGAAATCCCTGAAGGAACGACTGGACAACAACGCCCACGACAGCAAAGAGCTCTTCACTATCGTCAAGGAGTTCTCCAACCCCAGCACCGGCACCAACGACATCACTCCGTCACAAGACCTCTGCGACTCCCTCGCCTCGTTCTTCCACCGCAAGATCGCCGACATCCACAACCGCTTCGGCGCCCCACCCACGCACCCAACCGTCGAACCAACGCCCCCCCACCGCCACCCTTCGCACCTGGACCACGGTGACCACCGAAGACACAGCCCGCACGATGAACACCATCCACTCCGGATCACTGACCGACCCCTGCCCACACCACGTCTTCAACAAGGCCGACTCCACCATCGCACCCCAACTCCGGAACATCATCAACGCCTACTTCAACACCGCCACCTTCCCGGAGAGCTGGAAGCACGCCGAGATCAGCGCCCTCCTGAAGAAACCTACAGCGGACCCCACCGATCTCAAAAACTTCCGCCCCATCTCGCTCCTCCCTTTTCCTGCTAAAGTCATCGAGAAGATAGTCAACAGACAGCTGACCGCCTTCCTCGAGACGAACGGATCCCTTGACCCCTCGCAGTCCGGCTTCAGAGCCAACCACAGCACCGAGATCGCCCTCATCGCAGCCACCGACGACATCCGGACCCTGCTCGACAAGGGGGAAACAGTGTCCCTCATCCTCCTGGACCTCTCCGCTGCGTTCGACACGGTCTGCCACCGCTCCCTAGTCCAGCGCCTCAGCAACATCGGTATCCAAGAGAAGGCACTGGAGTGGATCATCTCGTTCCTCGCCGGAAGAACACAGAGTCCGCCTCCCCCCGTTTCCCTCCGAGGCCACCGAAGTCATCTGCGGCGTCCCGCAAGGATCTTCACTCAGCCCCACCCTCTTCAACATCTACATGAAACCTCTCACAGCCATCGCACGCCAGCACAACCTCAACATCATCTCTTACGCCGACGACACCCAGCTGATCCTCTCCCTCACCAGAGACCCCGACACCGCCAGAACCTGCCTACACGAAGGGATGAAAGACGTCGCCGAGTGGATGAAGGACAGCCGCCTGAAACTGAACTCGGACAAGACGGAAGTCCTCATCCTGGGATCTTCGCCCTCCGCCTGGGACGACTCCTGGTGGCCCCCAGCCCTGGGCACCGCACCCAAGCCAACTGACCACGCACGCAACCTGGGCTTCATCCTGGACCCCTCCCTCTCGATGACCAGACAAGTCAACGCCGTCTCCTCATCGTGCTTCAAGACCCTGCGTATGCTTCGCAAGATCTTCCGCTGGATCCCGACCGAGACCAGGAAGACTGTCACCCAGGCACTCGTCACCAGCCGACTGGACTACGGAAATGCCCTCTACGCCGGAACCACAGCCAAGCTACAGAAAAGACTCCAGCGCATCCAGAACGCCTCCGCCCGACTCATCCTGGATGTCCCCCGACGCAGCCACATCTCCAGCCACCTGAGGAACCTGCACTGGCTCCCCGTCGACAAGAGGATCACGTTCCGGCTCCTCACCCACGCACACAAGTCTCTCCACGACCTGGGCCCCAAGTACCTCAACGACCACCTGACCTTCTACACGCCCACCCGCCAGCTACGGTCCACCAGCCTCGCCCTCGCAGCCGTACCACGCATCCGAAGAGCCACCGCTGGAGGAAGATCCTTCTCTTACCTGGCTGCCAAGACTTGGAACTCCCTCCCCATCCACCTTCGGCTGACCCAGGACCATCTCGCCTTCAGGAAACAACTCAAGACCTGGCTGTTCGAGCAGTAGCATACCCCTCCCCCCAAGCGCCTTGAGACCCTCCCGGGTAAGTAGTGCGCTATACAAATGGCATGATTGATTGATTGATTGATTGAAGCACTATCTTGACCGAACCAAGAACTTAAGATGTTCAACCCATTTCATAGTCTCCTTTGGTCACCCTTGCAGAGGGTGCCCTCTTTTGAAATAAGAAATTTGCTAATTGACCTCTGCCTGCATCACGGTCTGTCATGCGATAGCCGGACGTCCTCTCAGTGGAACAGCCATGGTCCACTGCATGTGGAATGTATCTTCCACAGTGGCCTTTATGTAACTGTATCTCTGGCTGGCATTTCCTTAACTGCCACAAGAAAGAATCGCCTAGACGTCAATAGCAGGTCAAGTAGTTTCAGGGCAGCCTTATCTTTGCAGTTTGTTTATTTAAGATGATCTTTCTTCAACACCTACCTTGGATTTTCTAATACAAGTTTTACTTTCTATTCCGGGTGTGTGTAAATCTCTGAAAGGTCCAATGATGTAAAAGAAATAAAGGTTCAAGATCTGTGTGGCTGTAGATACACATACTTTGCGTACTCCTGCCATCTAAAGTTGGGTCCCGATGTTTGAAAGTTATTTTTCTTCGAACAAGCCTTTAGAGTCACGAGGTAGGATAACTCATCCTCTTGATAAGAGTGCACATGGGCATCAGCTCCATTGTTAAATTGTTTTCTTTCCTCCATCGTGTTCGGACGTGTATTACAGCACTCCGGTTTCAGACCTTTTTCCCAATCCTCTTGGTGGGTAATTCACTTCACTCATCGGTATTGTTTCAAAAGAATTTTCCATACCTTGTATATCGAAATTCAGAAGTCTCTCATTTGTCGTGTCGGAACACTACGCTCGCGGCTTTCGGGCCTCCCCCATCCAGACTGCCTTACACCTATTTAACTCTATCGATGATACTCTGCTGATTAAACAAACTCCATTTCGATTCTGTTCTTGGTGCCATTCCAAGTACCTGCAGACCGACCTTCACAAGGTCTGCAATCTGTGCTTATCGCCGGGGCACAAAAAAACACTATTGTGAGGCCTGTTGGTTATTTCGATCCATGAAGACTTTGCGGGACGGTCGGACATAACACTAAGAGATGCATAGACGTGTGATCTAACACACGCGCCAGATATCTTTGGTTATATCAAACCAGAAGAAGAATATAAGGAAGTTTCAGCTGCTGAAGAGGAACGAGCCTTCTCGTTTAAAGATTCGAACTCTGACTAAGAGTCAGATTTGCTGGCACATGAAATTCTGCCGGGTCAAGGTGCCGTTAGTACTCAAATCCCTCATCTGCCCACACAAACATCTTTGGTTCCTATTAAACAAAAGGGTTCTGGGCCAAACTTGAAGATGCGTCAGGTAAAAGATGTGGTACAAAAGGGGGTGGTGATGGACGGAGCATCTGAATCAATCAAACACTCACACCCAGTCAAAAGATCTGGGTTTAATCCATCACCGTTCTTTAGCCCACTATGCCACCCCAGTTCAGACATGGCTATATGCAAATCAGTCTGACCCTGTGCCTCATGGAAGCTTGTTTCCGGTCCAGGGAAGACATGGCTTGGCAGTTCGGGCTGGACTGTTCCCATGAGGCACAGGGTCAGACTTATTTACATATAGCCATGTCTGATCTGGGGTGGCAGAGTGGGCTAAAGAACGGTGATGGATTAAACCCAGATCTTTTGACTGGGTGTGAGTGTTTGATTGATTCAGATGCTCCGTTCATCACCACCTCCTTTTGTACCGCTTTTGGCCGCCATAAGTGTGGCAGGGTATGCTCAGACGTGAGTCCCTTGCTCACTTTGCCACTGGATTCAAGCAAGCCGGGATGAAGACGGCTGGAATGCCAGAAACCGGTCCTCGGAAGCTTGTTTCCGGTCCAGGGAAGACATTGCTTGGCAGTTCGGGCTGGACTGTTCCCATGAGGCACAGGGTCAGACTGATTTGCATATAGCCATGTCTGAACTGGGGTGGCAGAGTGGGCTAAAGAACGGTGATGGATTAAACCCAGATCTTTTGACTGGGTGTGAGTGTTTGATTGATTCAGATGCTCCGTCCATCACCACCTCCTTTTGTACCGCATAACAGTAGTAACCGCACATCTCGGAAGACAACAGATAAATGTATTCCCATATCTAGACGATTGGCTCATAAAAGCCAAGTCATTCACTCAGTGTGTCCAACACACACCTCAGACATTTCAAACATTGCACGACTT
Source organism: Lissotriton helveticus (assembly GCF_964261635.1). NCBI lineage: Eukaryota > Metazoa > Chordata > Amphibia > Caudata > Salamandridae > Lissotriton > Lissotriton helveticus. Next base: position 1,077,249,975 of record NC_136068.1, read on the forward strand.
AGGGTTCACAATCAACTACACAAAGTCGCACCTACAGCCCTCTCTTGTATATCAATATTTAGGGGCTACAATAAACACATCTACAGCTCTAGCGTATCCCAGTCCAGCAAGGATACAGAGCATTCAAGCTTTAGTCACAATGTTTCAACATCAACACTCTCCTAGCCAGAGTGTTAATGAGACTAATAGGCATGATGGCGTCTTGCATCTTTATTGTGCCATATGCAAGACTGCAAATGCGTCCGTTACAGGAATGTCTAGCACAACAGTGGAATCCGGCTCAAGGACAACTAACAGACCTCGTGTTGGTGGACAGCCATACACATCACTCTCTGCAGTGGTGGAACACCGAAAACTTGACAAAAGGGCAGCTGTTCCTCGAACCTGTTCCACAAATAGTACTTACAGCAGACGCATCTCTCAGGATGGGGAGCCCATCTCCTACATCATACAACTCAAGTGCAATGGACCATTCAACAAAGATCGTTCCATATCAACCACCTAGAGCTGCTAGCAATATTCTTAGCGCTCAAAACCTTCCAAGTACAAGTACAAGACAAAGCTGTCCTAATCCGGACGGACAACATGACAGCCATGTACTACATACAAAAACGGGGGGACACACTCTCTACAGCTGTCCCAGCTTGCACAGGACATTTGGAGATGGGCCATTCCACAAAACATATATCTGTTAGCAGAGCACCTTCCAGGAGTTCACAATCAGGTAGCAGATCTGTTAAGTCGACAGACACAACAGATTCACGAATGGGAACTACATCTAATAATAGATCTCCTTTCATCGCTCTACTTCTAGAGCAAGTTCCAAAACCACTTCCACAGATTCCTTCACATTTCTTACATCCCACAAACTCAGTCCTCTCCACCTAAAGGATATTTCAGAGACAATTACAGGGGTAACAACTCCAAAGGTCGAGGCAAAGGTACATCAACCCATAAAGCCCCATCGGGCAGCAAGCAGTGACTCACTTATTATTCCCCCGATCATACTACACCTGTCGGGGGTCGACTACAGCGGGTGTTGGACATTATCCAACATGCTTATTGCCTGGAAATCATCAGCAGACCTCCCAATATTCCAACTTGCACCCACAGGCTCTCTCTGGAACACCAACAACTGCTCAAACAGGAAGTGCAAGCTCTGTTACTCAAAGGAGCTATAGACCTGGTTCCAATACATCATCAAGGGGCAGGGCTTTAAACACTGTACTTCCTAATTCCAAAAAAGGATGGCTCTCTATAGCCTATTTTAGATCTAAGTCCTCTAAATCGACTATATACTGTCTGAACATTTCCATATAGTCACACTTCAAGTGCTTCCTTGTCAGCATTAGCCTTAAAGGATGCTTACTTTCACATCCCCTTTCACCCAGCACATTGAAAATATCTTAGATTTGTTATAACCGGAAAGCATTATCAATTTAAAGGCCTTCCATTCAGAGTCACTATTGCACCCAGTCTCTTCAGCAAATGCTAAGTAGTGGTAGTAGCACATTTACAAATACGAAACATTCATGTCTTCCCATATCTGAACAACTGGATTATCAAAGCTAATACACACCTTCTATATCATCAACACACTCAAATTACTATAAATCTTCTGCATCAGCTGGGATTCACTATCAATACTCAAAAATCCTATCTTCGACACTCACAGCTGCAACCATATTTAAGAGCTATCCCCAACACTCAAGAGTTTTAGTCTATCCAAATTCAGCCAGGATTCAAAGTTTTCAAACACTGCTATTACAATTTCAAGCCAATCAATACTTAACAGTCAAAATGTTCATGCATCTTGCTTCAATGATGGCATCATGCATTGCGGTACTGCCTCATGCAAGACTAAACATGTGTCCTGTACAGGAATGTTTAGCATGACAGGTGACTCAGTCACAGGGTCGACTGGACAATCTAGTGTTGGTAGAAACTGCACTCCTCACTCTCTGCAGTGGTGGAACACATTAAACCTTTTAAAAGGGCGGCCATTCATCGACCCTGTTGCACAGGTTTTGCTAACAGCAGATACAGCCGTGGTAGGGTGGGTGCTCACCTGCAAGATATAGCAGTTCAGGGTCTCTGGAACACCAAACACCATATTCTCCACATCAACTACCTAGAGCTTTAAGCTGTTCACCTAGCGTTGAAAGTAGTTTTAGACCCCCCCCCTCCCTCTATGCAAGGTTGTTCTAGCAAGGATGAACAATATGACAGCCATGTGCGATATGCAAAACGGGTGGATCACACTCTCTTCAGCTGTCAGACCATTTGGTGTTGGGCGATATATCACAAAACCCATATGTGGAACTTTGCTGGCCTCTTCAGCAGAACACAGCAATAAGCCCACGAGTGGGAACTCCACCCCCATACTTCCACAAATGGGGTTTTCCGCTGATGGACCGCTTTGTGACAGCAGAGAACACAAAATGCCCAAACTTCACCACCAGGTACCCACACCCACTATCCAAAGGCAATACCCTATTGATAAATTGAGGAGGAATATTTGCATATGCTTTACAGCCTCTCCCTCTTCTTCCATTTCTGGTTCGGATGCTCGGGTAGATGCCTATCACTCTCATTCTTGTAGCTCACGCGAGAAGCTTCACCTCAACCCACACCTTTTCACTCAGAACCATGACGAAATCACACGCGAATCCAAAGGAGCTGAACCTGGCAACTTGGCTCATGAAGTCCTAGAATTCGGATATCTAAATCAGCCAGCAGAATGCATGACCATTCTTAAGGAAGCATGTAAACCTACCTCTAGATATTTCTATGCAGCAAAGTGGAGAAAATGTGTTATTTACCTTAATAACCAAAAAATGATCCACTCTATGCATCTATACAAAACATTATTTGTTACCTCTCGCATTTACAGGGCTCAGGCCTTGTGTACACTTCCATACGTTTATATCTTGCGGCAGCACCACCAAGGGTCCCAGCTGCACCTGCATGGAATCTCAATATTGTTCTACCACACCTTTTGAACTATTACACAATTGCCCCCTCCAATTTATTTTTTGGAAGGTGGCTTTTTTAATTGCTGTCACCTCACCAAGGCGTGTTAGTGAGCCTAGGCACTAACTTTAGAAGAACCATTCTTACAGCTTCAGAGGGACAGGGTGATTATTCTTACCAGCCCAAAATTCCTTTCAAAGGTTGTATCCCCTTTCCACATTGACCAATCAGTTGAGCTACCAGTTTTCTTTCCTCAACCAGATTCTATGGCAGAAAGGGCTTTTCATACACTAAAAGTTAAAAGAGCATTAATGTATTAAAAGCTCTAGGACAAAAGATTTTTGCACAACAAAACAAATCTTTGTTGTGTTTGCTCCCCCTCACTAAGGGAAGCACATTTCAAGAATCTGGCATTCCCTGATGGATCATTAAATGCATCCACAGATGTGATCTCAAAGTCAAAAGTACTGTCTTTACCCACTGGAGCGCACACTACCTGTAAAATAGGGCCATTTATGGCTTTCTTGGGCCATAGGTGACATTTGTAAAGCAGCTACATAGTCTACAGCACACACATTTACTAATCACTATTGTGTGGATGTTTTAGCACACCAACAAGCTAATGTACGACAGGCGGTGCTATATACTCTTTTTCACAAAGAACTGCAACATCCACTGGTTAACCACTGCTTTTTGGGGGGGCACTGCAATCATGTCTATGCAAAGCATATGTATCTACAGGTACACATGCCTCGAACGGATTGTTACTTATCCTGTAAGCAAAAATCCTTGGCATGTAGTGCTGTAGATTCACATGCGCCCACCCTCCTCCTAGGACATCTATGGTTGTTGGAGTTCTAATCTATATTTTCATATGCACGGATAGCTCACTCCATTCTCACACTCTTGCGGTAAAACAATCTAACAATGGAGTCGATGCCCAAGTGCACTATTACCAAGAGGAGTAGCCCCCTTCTCTCTTGACTCAAAATACTTCTTTAAAGAAAAGCAACTTGCAAACATCCAGACCCAACACTAGATGGCAGGAGTATGAAAAGCATGGGAATCTACAGCACTACTAACATAATCCTTGCATTCCTTTTAACAGTTTTTCATTCTTGGGATATTTCATAAACTCACATGCAGCACTTGGTCCTACCCTTTTCTTGGGGTTTACTTTTAATCTGCATCTTACATTCATACATCTTACAAACTTTGAATGCTGACCTGTGGTTGCATAAGTGGATCAGGAGCACAATGCAGCATTCACCTCACTGACTGAAGTTTGGACCGTTTGTATTAAGATTAATGTCCGTCTAATATGAACTATTGTTTGCGTAGGGGTATTCTATTACTTGGTACTGCTATTTTTTTAATTTTTAATTCACTGGACTCCCAGACTAACAGGAAATGATTCAAGCATGTAAATCTGTGAAATATGCCAATGCTGGATAACTGTAGTTTCAGGTCAATATCTTATACCTTTTATGACCTTTACCTGAAAACATTCCTTAATTGCATTTTATTAACAAAATGAACAATCTTGTGAAGGTTTGGCATTCTGCTCTTCCAGATGCATGTATTTGCAAGGATGCCAAAAAAGTGATGTGTAAATGCTAATAATGAGTTGTCCTAACATGATGTATCCAAATGTCCTGCTCTGTCAGGTCACTCAGCAGTGATGTTTATCACCCCCTGCAGCATGAAGCAGTGGTTGATGAACCTGTGCCAGCGGTGCATCGACGAGCGAGCGATCCTGTGGGTCTGTGTACTTCCAGTGCTACACTTCTTCACCTCTTCTTTCAACTCTGACCAGTCAGTATCACTATCTGCTCATTTGCTACAGGAAGATGTCTGGGCAGGGCTGGAAGGGTTTCCCTTTCATAGCTTTGCAAAGAATTTCAACGATCCAAGGTAAGTTAAAAAAGATAAATAAAAATACACACCCATATTTTTTATAACTACACATGCAGATAAAGGATTATTATCATATTATTATATTGAAAGTTATATGACGCAACAGCTACCTAGAGGTTTCCTGGCACCTATGGACACAGATTAAGAGAAAGAGCAGCAATTAGAGCTTAGTGATTAAATAACCATGTATTGATACCTTTTCGAAATTTGACAGTTATACTGAAGACGGAGTGAGAGTGGTAGTGAGTTCCATAGAACGGGGGCCAGTTGGGCAAAAGATCGACCACCCATACGAGCCAGTTTGAACCTAGTGGTCACAAATTTGGCTTGCTTGGAAGAACGGAGAAGACGAATGGGAATGTATTGGTGAACTAAGGTACTAAGATAACGAGGCGCCATCCCGGCGTTGATTCTGTGCTAATAGCAGAGTACTTTGAATTTGGATCGATTTTCAATCTTTAGCCAGTGTAAGTCCCGAAAGGTCTTGGTGATGGAGGCCATTTGAGGAAGCTGATATAGTAGTCTGGCTGCTGAGTTTTCAACCACTTGCAGCCTACGGATGACATCCTTGTTGGCCCCTAGATATAAACAACATTCCCGTAATCTAATCTTGACACAATCGGGGCTTGGACCACCGTCTTTTGTGCCATAGGAGGCAGCAACCATAGAATCTTTTTTATCCATTTCAGAATGACAAAGCACATTCGGGCAACCTTGACCGCTTGTTGTCGCATAGACAGTTGGTCGTCTATAATAATGCCCAGGTTGCGAAGGCTGGGGAAGGGGACCCATTTGGTGTGGCCAGTGATGCGGGCCCCAAAGATCTTTGCCACCAAGAATGAGGAGTTCCGTTTTTCCTCCATTCAGTTTCAATTTATTTGAGTGCATCCATCCAGCAATGTTTTGTAAGCCTATTTGGAGAGAAGACACCTTAGAAGTGTCATTTGTAGATAAAGGAAAGATAAGCTGACTGGCGTCTGCATAAGAATGTGTTGTAAGCCCAGCTTCTTCTGCTATGGCTCCAAGAGGACTGATGTAAATGTTGAAAAGTAGAGGGCTCAAAATGGAACCCTGGGGAACTCCATACGGGGAAACATGAGGTCTGGAGTTAGCCGCTGATTAAAATACCTCAAACGTACGATTAATTGGAAAACTCACCAGCCACTTCAAAGCGGTTCCCCCAATTCCCTTGGAATGTAAAATTTAAATAAGGGTCTCATGTGATACGGTGTCGTACGCGGCACTCAAATGTAACAAGATGAGTGCCACTGTCTCACCCTTGTCCAATCGCTGATGGATGGTTTCCATAACTCCCAAGAGTGTCGACTCGGTAGAAAAACCTGGTCTAAAACCGGATTGGGATAGATGCAGAATATTTTGGGATTTCACTAATTGAGTCAGTTGGTGGTTAACATGTTTTTCTAAAACAGCCAATAGACCAAAAATCCGGATTTCAATGCATACGATGAGTCACAAAGAAATTAAATATTCTAGCAAGATGTGACTCAAACCGATGACTCACTAAAGAACAAAAAATGTATTTCCACCTCAGTGTTTCGGCTTCCACTTTCCTCAGGTAGTACAAGATTTTTGGCAGGGTTGACTCCTATCGGTTTAGTCACAACTGCTGTACGGATTTACATCAAACTTGGCTTAAAAGTGGAACTAGTTGCTTTGGTGAAAATTCATTCAGTAGGTTTAGAGAAACAAGCATTTGAAAAAGGTGCCACACATGGGCTTGAAAGGGTTAACACTTTTGTATGTCTTTGCTGTTTAAAGTCATGATTCAGTGATTTGTGAATTTTTCAGACAGGGGTGATTGGCTGTTGAAGGTCGTATTAAAAATTGTTTTCGCTGACTGAAAATTGCAAATCTTTTTTTGGATTGTGACTTTCACACTGTAGAGAAAGAATTCCACTAGGTAAGGAAGATGCTATAACAATCACCCAGGGCACTAATATGGACAACTCAGAGGCATGGAAAACTTATCGCAATATACCAGGAAATAAGTTGCACTCGTGATCGCAGCAGCTGTCATTTTAAGTGCTAGATTCGTCCACTGTTTTGTAAACAAAATCGAGATAAGAATTTGGTTTGCGTCTTTCACAAGGTGTTTAAAAAAACGAAAAGGGTGTGAGGCAAAGCGATTAGAAAGAGAGAGAGGCAAAGAAAGCATGACTCAGGAGAAGAGCAGTGTGCTTTGAGGGTTCTGCGCAAACTGGTGTCGCTGCTGGAGACTTACCCTGACACAGAAAGGGTTGTTCTATTTTCTGAGGATTAAAGATGTTTTCACCATTGTTGGGGTGGGGCCATGAGTACCCAGAGTTGTCTGATGTCCTCACCAGAGAAAAGTTTAGTGCCACAAAGGTAATATAGACGAGTTATGCGCCTACCTAAGTTCATCTAGTACCACTCCACTCCCTCAAAGGGTCCCTGGAGTGTTTTCCTGCTATTTCTCAAGTCCCTCAACTTCACAAGCCTATTGTGATGTTGGTATAGGCATGTGCTCTAGACCCAGGATTCCATTGAGATTCTCAATTTGGGAGAGGCCCTCAGAAATGAGTAAAATGTCTTTGATGGCAAGAGGGTGTCATCTACAGCATAGGGTGACTTTATGAGGGTATCTCTAATGTCTAGGGTCCTCCTGGCATCTGGTTGGTGCCCTCATAGCGAAAATATTTTCAGCTTAAATCTGAGAAAGGGCCACACTATGTGGCCCCAAAGTTATGAATTGTTGCAAAGTACTCCGAAGTTGTCGCAGTATCATTGGCAGTAAGCCAGGTTTCCCCTACATGGCAGTCTCCTGTATGCCACTGTTCCATACAGTTAGATGCTAGAATCTGATCTGACTACTAGTCGCGATATCACCTCAACAATATGTACTATTGTGCGATACTTCATAAAATGTTTTAACTTGAGTCATGCACCCACACAGCTATGCCACTTGGAGCCTAATTCACCAGAAAGCAAAGGGTCCTGAAAAGGTAAACCCCAAAGGAATATATAATCAGATACACTAAATCAAATACATTTTCTCTGGCGCCTTTTTCTTCAGAAGACTATTGTCACACATCCTCAATTTTGTAACCTTCTTGCCCAATCCTCACCTCCTGTTGAGTGCAACACAATAATATTTTTCCTGTGGATGGTGTTTCTTTCAAGTGAGGATAGCTTGCAGAAAACTACCTTTTTTAAAGCATTAAGAGAAACTCCCATTATGCCATAGCAGGTTTCAAAATCACTTTATATTAGGCACCAAAGCTAAAAAGGTCATATGATCATGAGTCTACTTATTGAAAGGCATAAATGTTGAAGTCCTAAAGCTTGTTCTGTTGAAGGCAAAAAAAACAACAAGATGGTCCAAGATGGGAGCAGTCTTAAAGACAACAGGCAGTCAATAAGCAGCTGCATTTGGATTTTTTAACCCTCCTTTTGGGGAGCTCGTTTAGTGCTATGAGAGCTTTGCCATCCCATCAAAATCAAAAAGCTTGTATCCATGTAACAAAATCATAGAGACCTGTGCTTAAGCAAATCTTGTCACTTAAAAAAGCTAGCAATTCTAAAATTAGAGCACACCAGCATGAAAGAAAATGGGGGCAGTCCTGTATCCTACACACTGGATACAAAAAGTGTGGATGCTCCTTTATAGGTCACCTATAAGCATAGGATTAAGTAGGCAAAAATTTAATATTTTTCAAAATGCATTTATAGTCCTCTCCAGCACCCCAATCCAGTCACTGTGCCATTTCACATCCTTGCAACCCCTATAATTCCTAGGGCAAGCCTGTACTCCCCAGACGTGAGTCCTGTGATCTCTATGCCACTGGACTCAAGCTATCCTGGCTGATGAGGGCTGAAAGCCCGAACCCGGTCCTATGATGCTTGTTTCCAGTCCAGGGAGCACCTGGCTTGGCATAGGGCACAGGGTCAAAACTGATTTGCATATGGCTGGGTGCAAACTGGAATGGCACGGTGAGCAAAAAAACGATGGATTTAGGCCCAGATCTCTGTACTGGGGTGAATGTATGTTCTGCATTCTGTCCATCAACTGTTGTTTTTGCATTTGTCATCCTGAGTGGGACGGGTATGCTCAGACGTGCCACTGGAATCAAGCTATCCTGGCTGATGAGGGCTGAAAGCCTGAAACCGGTTCTAGGATGCTTGTTTCCAGTGCAGGGAGGACTTGGCTTGGCAGTTCGGGCTGGACTGTTCCCATTAAGATTATTAGTAAGGGCCTGTTGAGGCTCAGTGAATGCCCCTTTCTTACTCAGAAGTGCTCTTATTAGTGAACAGCTCTCTCCCTTCTGGGACGTTCTCTAAAACCTGCACCTCACTAACGGTTAAGAATTTGATAAATAAAAGCATTAGCAGGATTGGGTTTTCTGAACTACCACCGTAGTTCATTATTGCCTTTTCTAGACAAAAGTTGGGATGTTCTAGCGCTGCTACAATTGGTTGTGGACAAGATCACCGTAATTGATCTATTTCAAGCTGGGTTTAGGCCAGGTCCTAGTACTGATTTGGTACTGTGATGGATTACATTCGTAGACTGGTCAACAACAGTGGTACATTGCCTTGGTATTAGTGGATCATTTAGCACTCTGACACCACCAATCATGCCATTCTGATCAGGCGACTGTCTGAGGCAGGGTTCAAGGGCACAATCCTGGATGCATTGCCACCATATTTATCTACTGTCTTTTGGATGAGGGCATGCCCCATTTTGCCTTTTAGCCAGAGATATTAGATTTGGTGTCTTCAATTTTATCCTTGATCTTATTCAAACTCTACCTGAGGCTTCTTGTGACCCAGGAGGGCTGTCGAGCCGAGGGAGGGGGGTTACACTCGGCATGTAGGTGCTAATGAACCTCATCCATGGGGGTTTGATGTTGTTTGTCTCTGTCCCGGGGACCTTTATAATATAGCTCTGCAAATTGGAACAAATACAACCCATTCAGCATTTGACTCAGTGGTAGTGATGGTGAGCAGTCACAGGCTCTGCAAATTGGAACAAATACAACCCATTCAGCATTTGACTCAGTGGTAGTGATGGTGAGCAGTCACAGGCTTTTCAAGGAGTTAGTGAGGGGGCATTCGAGCTCAGAGCTTAAGATTCACTCAATAACATAATAAATAAATGTCCATCCCAGAGCTTCTCTTTTAAGAATGAAAAGTACTTTAATGCACAATAGCGAAATACTATACACTGTTATGATAAAATGCAAAGTTTGTAGCATGTGTTGCAGCACACACACGTGCTCCATATACTCCTGCCGTCTAGTGTTGGGCACAAATGTTTGCAAGTTGTTTTTCTTTGAAGTAGTCTACAGTCAAGAAGTATTTCATGACCCTCTCAGCCTACTCTGCACCAGGACAAAGGCTTCAAATCCCGCCATTGGGTTGGATGTGTTCCCTCGAGCTCCAAGAACAATAACAGCTTCTCTACTCACTTCAGTGCCATATGTTGAGCTGGATCTAGTGATGGAAGAACTATAAACCTCATTGAGGATTGCATCAATTTCTCTGTGAAGCAGTTTTCTTTCTAGGAATTAGGTTGTATTAATATGGACTGTAGAGGGAGGGTGTTAGGGAGACTAACTTCCTTCCAGTGTTGTCCAAACTGTAACAGCTAATACCCATGATGCAATCGCCCTTGGATGTGGAACCTCTGAGGATTTTATATATTTTTTATTTTAATTTTAAAAGTTTTATATAGCGCTAGCTTGACCCGTAGGTATCAGAGCGCTTTACATACACACTGTAAAAACAGAAGAAAATTGCAGTTCGAGGCATGTGGGCTGCTGAATTCTTATCTATAGCATAGATCGCCGCCTAGTGTTTGGTCCGAATGATTGCACATTGTTGTCCTGGAAGAGTCTTCGAAGTATCACGAGATAGGTGGCTCCTCCCCTGGACTACAGTGCGCATGGGCATCGACTCCATCCCCAGATTGTTTTTTTCTGCCATTGGGTTCGGATGCATATTTGATCACTCAAGATCGGAATCGATAGAAACTTTCCTTTAGGCCCGAAGGCCTTTTCCTTTACCGTCGGTATTGTCTTGCGTTCGGTGCCCAGCTCTGTTCCGGCTCAGTTCCCGAGTCGGACGTCCAGAGGAGTCGCGTGGCTCTTCGGTGCTCGAGGCCCAGTCGACGCAACAAGACTTTCGACGATACATCATGGAACGGAGCCCGTTCAAGAAATGTCCCGTGTGTGGATCGAAGTATCCCCACATCGACGTCCACCCGGTGTGCAACAAGTGCCTGTCGCCGGATCACGATGAAGCCAACTGTATGGCTTGTTCCCGTTTTCGCTCGAAGAAGACGATTCGACTTCGGCGCGTGGCACGCCAGGAGGCTCGGCAGACGGCCCTGGCACCGGTGGACATTTTCGAGGGGGAAGAAGCAGACAACCAAGAAGTTCGAGAGCCGCTTTCTACTCCCCAGAGGAGATCGACTACAACTACGACGCAGACGTCGAAGTCATAGATGCAGAAGAAGTCGACGAGGTAGGAGACGACAATGAGGCCTATGGGGCCACGGAAGATAGCTCAGGTGAAGAGCTATGCCCCAATCGAACAATCACTACGGCTCAGGTCGAGGGATCGCCACATGGCCTTACCCAAGACCTTACACCTGGATCCACGGTCTCGCCTACGGGCCCGACTACGGACACTTCTGCGGAGCCGCCATTGGTGAAATCGAAACCGAAAGTGAAAGCCTCGGTCTCGACGAAACCAAAAGTGATAGAGACGCCGTCGAAACAGAAGACGTCTGTCGCTCCGGTCGCCTCCTCGTCTTCCGACATGTCTGGGCAGCCGAAGCCGAAGAAGGTTGTCGATCCAGTTAAGTCGCTCAAGGGCGTCGAGCCGAAGTCGCTCAGGGGCGTCAAGCCCAAACCGCTCAAGGGCGTCGAGCCGAAGACTAGGGCACCAAGACCAATTGGCAAGGCCGCCGACCCGAAACCGTCGGCGCCGAAGGCCGTCGTCGCGGACGGAGGACACGGCGCTCCAACAGCGGCAGTTCCTGCACCTCGACCGGAGTAGGCCAAATGTTCGGCGCTCGAGTCTGCACATGCTGGTCGACGAAACCGCCCGCCTCCTTCACGAAGCAGGTGCCTGACTCCTTTCAACGCATCAGGAACAAGGCTTCCGCGGTCGATCCGAAGGATACTTCCACCCCGAAGCCCGCTGCCAAGACGCCAAAATCCTCGGCGCAAATCCAGTTCACGCTGCCGCCGAAAGTGGCGCCTAAGGCGTTCGCACCCAGGACGGTCGACGACGCGCCCATGAAGGTGTCCACGGGGTCGAGGCCTCCACAGCCAGTGGTGAGCTTGAAGCATCGACAACCCCAAATGGAGGAGCAGTCGGAACAATTTATTGACGCCGACACCGGTAAACTTTCACTCTACAAGAGAAAGATCACGCCGGCACAGCCTATGGAGTCCTACATAATTCCCTTGAAATGCAAAAAGCCTTCTACGGATTCCCCAGTTCTGGTGGAGCCGATTGATCCACGGCCTCGGACCATTGCTCCACCCTCACCCACTTATTCAGATGTGGAGGCTGGGGAGGGGGATGATGAGGAGTACAACTTCCCTGCCAACACTGATCCTGAGGATCACCAGGACTCATGGGCAGATGCAGGGGACCCTGAGGATCCGCACACTGCCAGTGAAGTGAGGAGGATATAGACAGGGCTACTTTTAGTAAGTCCATTCACCTTGTTAGCAAACGGATGCTGATTAGTTCTTTCTGAGCGCTGCTTTTCAGTATGTATTAAGGGTTAAGGTGGAATTATATATTCTGTTAATCAAGGTTAGGAAGTTTCTAGGCCAAGCTTGCCTTTTGTTACTAATTGCTACTTCAGAAAGGTTAATGACAACCAGGTGCAGAGATCTCACAGTTCATTATGCCAACATTGTTCTTACTCCTGTTAAGAGACAGTCCCAGTGCTACCTGCTGTGAGAAGCTTCACTCTACACAAAGGCTGGGTTGTTGAGAAGTACACTTAAAAAGACCCAAATGAAATTGGTTGTACAGCGTACGATCTTCCTTCCCTGTGACCTTTTATTGGCGGGATGGAATGTAAGGGGCCCTAAACAGGGCCCCAGGGTTATTCAGCCAAATGGTATAGCGGCGGGAGGCCCCCGTGGTGCCCCCCTCTGCTTCCACTGTTGTGCGAGAACTGTGCACCATGCACGACATGGTGCATGACAACTGTACGTGCACGACAGTAGAGGTAGTGCAGCGGCATGGCCTTCTGGCTCTGTATACGAGACGAAGCATGCCGCTGACGCAAGACTGCTGCTGGCATACCGCCAACTTGGCAGTGAAGTCCTAATCCGGCAGCTGGGATGCTGCCTGCTTGTCAACTTTTTCCCGACTGCCATGGGCTGACGATGTGCCCACCAACATCTAAATAGAGGTCTATGACTTCTCTGGCTTTTTGTCATGCCGAATTTCCATATGTGAAATTATTTATGGTTGCCAGGTAACACTGATTTTATTTGCACAGTAAGCTTTACTGCCTTGTAAGTGTTTACCCTCAATTTAATATCCAGATTATTTTGCAAGGACCCACACTCATGAAACGGAAAAATAGCATGTTTGTAGCTTATGTGACTGTAAATACACATTCTCTTTATTCTCCTGCCATCTAATGTTGAGCTTGAATGTTGAGGAACGGACACCCTTTTTGCCTCCTGTGCCATTTGAAGTATCTGTGCTCAGATCAGCATGATGCCTGCAATGTTATCTTCTCCCCTGACCACAATACCTCCTGTGAGGTCTGCCTCACTCCAAGAAGACCCTGAGATAGCAAGGAAAGAGGCTCTCCGAGTCTCCAGACATCTTTGTGGAAGCAGACCCCTCAGCGCAGAAGCAGGTGATGATGCAAGTCCTTCAAGCATCCTGGCAGAACAGCCATCGCCTAGGCCAGAGACGAAAAGCAAAGCGAACTGTTGCTGAAGACAGTCTGGCCTTGAGCCAAGAAGACGACCAGGGTTGTAAGCACTACACCCGTCTCTGAGACCCATGCAGGCAAACCAAGGAGTGCCTAAAAGGTCCCACACTGAGGTAGAGCACCACCTCGAGCTTTGAGCATGGGCATCAGAAGCTGCCAACTCCTGGGCCTCCATCTCCTTCGGGTAAGTCAGCACAGAGAGAAGGCTTCAAAGTCAGCCAAACGCTACGACAAGAACACCAAGCCACACTGAATCCTCAGGCATCAAGCACCGACACTCGCACAGAAGTTGATGCCGAAGGCACCACCGAAGCCAGCACAGAATCTCCTGTTGACACTGAGAGTTTTGAGGAATCAAAGAGCATCTCTTTAGTCACCCCATCAATGGGAATATATCAGTTAAACCACCTCCACCGAAGCCCTTGGAGAGACACCCTAACAAGAGGAGGCTTACCTTTAAAGAAGAACCCTCCTTGGAAGCCCCTTTGAGGTCAGCACAGAAAAAAACACGGAGAGTGGCACAAGCTCTCTCGCATATGTTCTGCCTTCTCCACCTCCTGAACTTCTTCCACCAACTCCATATCACCAGAAGGGTATCTACACACCTTTTCTGATCCGGGCAGTCCATTTGATCCCTTCCACCCATATGACCAGCCCTCAGCCTCAAGGCCCTCCAATGAACCCTGTGAAAACTGCAATTTTGACATATGCACCTCCACTTCAATTACCTAGAACTGCTGGCTATCACCCTAGCCCTCAAAGCCTTCTTCGAGATTATTTGAGACTAGGTACTCCTCAAGACTTACAGCTTGAAGGCCATGTAGTGCTTTCAGAAACAGGATGGCACACATCTTCCCAGCTCAAAACACTATTGAAGGCAATTTGACGATATGCCACTACATAATACCTCTTGCAGAATATCTTCTGGGGGCGCATAATGACTATATTGACCTGCTCAGCAGGACATGAACAGAAATCCACGAGTCCTCCAACAAGTCCTGCATAGGTACTTCCAGAGCTGGGGCACCTCACAAATTGACCTGTTCACCATCCTGAAAACACAAAATGCCCACTCTTGGCATCCACGTCTCCGCACCTACAGTCCATAAGCAGTGCACAATGGATGAACTGGTCAGGGATGTTTGCCCATACCTTTCTTCCTCTCCCACTCCTCCTTTACATGATGATGAAATTGAGACAAGCATCCCTGATGCTGGTGGGTCTCACTTGGGCTAGGAGGCAGCCCCTGCTTCTCTATGTTCCTGGAAATGTCCATCAACCTCAATGAGAAGATGTCGCACAGGGCGTACCTTCTCATTCAGAGGCAGGGCCTCTAAGTTAAGCACAGGTTAATTAAGTGACTTAAGTGGTTCACCCTGACCTGGAGTAAGGTTGTTGCTTGAGAAGGGTCTTCACCGCTCTCAATCAAAAACCCAATTTCTTGCAAATTTTCTTGCTAAATACTGAAACAATACCGGATGTATCAATGGTTTGCAACCGAGATTCCTGTTGCAAACTATAGAAAAGTTACCAAATCTCAAGTTGGAGTTGTAACCTATTCATGAAAACGGAAGAGGATCCTTTGAGGACCCCTTCATGATTTGTTGAAAATGTTTCAGGGGGAGGAAGCAGTCGCTCGGTAGCTCATTGCCAAATCTCACAGAAACTTTTTAAAACATGAAATAACAAAAAAAAGCCCTGTTTTTTCCCCAAGGAAATCAGGCTGCTTTGAGAAACATCTCTCTTAAAAACATTAATTGACATGGTGTTCTGGTGACCCTGTCAGACCATCATCCCTGTGCATTCAATCGGAAGGATTTGCAATTTGGGGCTTACTAATGAATATTAATGAAGTAGGTCTAACTGCTACCCACTCCAATTAGGACATTTTCAGACTTACCTTTAGTACATAGGTCAGTTTGCCAAATTCAATATTGGTCACAAACAGACTTGTTTCAAATTACAATCACTTTTTGTGACTAGATTATTGAAATAATGTTAGATATCTTTATATTTAATTATTTTTTGTTCGTCATTATTTGTTCTGGACATTATTACTGGATTATTTGAATTCTGCCTTTCCCGTGACCTCCATTGAGAAGGCATGCTCCATTCCCATGACATTGTGCAGATACCAGTTTGTTACCTCACGGTTGATAGTTTCATGCACACAAACATTTCTAGGTTTTTGTCATCACGAGCTTTGTTCATTCACCTTTGCTCATTCAGTTTCTGTTTTTCTTATGATGCAGGACCCTTGTAGCTCTCATGAAGAATAAGAAGCATTTGCTGGAAGTGGACAGAGTCTTGGGCAGGTCTTGGTTCTGCCTATTGCCTTCGGAAAAGCTGCCTGAATTTCTGGGTGAAGTACAAATTGATATTTTGGATGCCCTGATGGGAACATACTATAGATTGAGGGACATCGGCATTTGCTACATTAATGATAAGGTTTGTATATTTAGCCGTGCAGACATTGGCCATATTTGTATGCATTAAATGAGTTGCATGTCTGACCATTTAATCCTCAATGTGACATTCCATTACCAGTGAGTCTTTACAGCCATGTGAAGCTTTGAAAAGTAAACTCTCAGGACATTTTAACTGGAATTATCTGTCTCATGCACACATTTTCACCCCCATCGATTCCCCCATTTTCACAACATTCTATCACTGAACGGTCTATTAAAAAAGTGGATTCTGAATTGCCCTGGAGTACATTGTATATTGCGGCTGCCATTGGGGGCAAACCTACCTATGCCCTGCACACCAATATCAATCGGATTCTGATGGATACTTATACCTGAAGTTGTTTTTCTTCGAAGAAGTATTTCCTAGTCACGAGGTAAGGTGACTCATCCTTTCGGTGATAGTGCACATGGGCACTCCATTCTTAAAAAAAAAAAAATCCGCCATAGGGTTTGGACTAGTATTGCTACACTCCGGTATGAAGCCCTTCTTCGGGTTCCCCTCGGTGCTCAATCCTCTATACCCTCAACGGTATTGTTTTGTACACGTTTCCACACCTCTCCTCGTGTCGTTTTGGTCAACGAAATCTACTTTTCGATCGGAAAGCTTCGTGGGTACCTTCGGGCCTAACCGCATCGGTCCGGCTCTCCGTCAATGGAATGGAGACTGTTCAAATTCTGTCCTCAGTGCCACTCAAAGTATCCGTGCACTGACTCACACGAGGTGTGTAACTTGTGCTTGTCTCCGGAGCACAAAGAAGAAGACTACTACGATTGCAGATCGCTCGAAGAAAACCCTTTGCGATTGTCAGGCTCGATGTCGAAAGATGCAGCATCAAAGCATTGAAGACATGACGGATATCTTCGGTCAAGAGTCCAGTCAAAAAGATACTGGTATATCAGCGGCGGAGGAGGAAGAGGCCTTCTCCGTGCCGTAGTCAGATTCTAGCAAAAACAATTGATGGACAGAACAATGTCATACATTCACCCCAGTACAGAGATCTGGGCCTAAATCCATCGTTTTTTTGCACTCCACACCACCCCAGGTCAGACATGGCCAAATGCAAATCAGCCTTGACCCTGTGCCTCATGGTTACAGTCCAGCCCGAACTGCCAAGCCATGTCTTTCCTGGACTGGAATCAAGCATCCAAGGACCGGTTTCTGGCTATCAGCCGTCTTCAGCCAGGATAGCTTGACTCCAGTGGTGTGAAGAGCATGGGACTCCCGTCTGAGCATACCCATCCCACTTGGGGTGACAAATGCAAAAACAACAATTGATGGACAGAATGCAGAACAATGTCATACATTCACCCCAGTACAGAGATCTGGGCCTAAATCCATCGTTTTTTTGCACTCCACACCACCCCAGGTCAGACATGGCCATATGCAAATCAGCCTTTACCCTGTGCCTCATGGGAACAGTCCAGCCCGAACTGCCAAGCCATGTCTTTCCTTGACCGGAATCAAGCATCCAAGGACCGGTTTCTGGCTATCAGCCGTCATCAGCCTGGATAGCTTGACTACAGTGGTGTGGAGAGCATGGGACTCGCGTCTGAGCATACCCATCCCACTCGTAGTCAGATTCTAGGCTTGAGATAGACCTCAACACCGAAGAACTTCCACAGGGACAGGGTGACTTGAGTACAGAAGACCCCTTGCCCCATCAACCCACTAAAAAAAAAAACTAAGGCTTCGGCACCACCTCTGCCGAGGGTTGGCACCGAGACGACATTTCTGATGCCCCACTTTCCGGCTCGGCTCTGAAACACTAAGTCAAGCCTTCCAGCTCAGGACAGAGTCGAAACAAACCCTCTTCGGAACCGAAGCCTTCCGGTTCCAAGTCGAAATCCGTCTCAGAGCAGAAATCCTCCACGCCGAAAAATAAACCTCCTTCGGAGCTGAAATCTTCTGCTCTCAAAGACCAGTTCATATCGGCACTGAAAACTCCGGCGCCGAAACTAAAAGAGGTCCCTTTTGACCCAAAGTTAGTCATTGTTCTACTGAAAATGGATCTTTAACAGAAGAGACTTTATATTAACCCAGAAACTGACATGTTCTAGGCATGTGGGCTGCTGAATTCATATCTTTGCATAGAATGCCGCCTAGTGTTGGGTCTGGATAATTGCACCTTGTTGTCTTGGAAGAGTCTTCGAAGTATCACGAGATAGGTGACTCCTCCCTCGAACTACAGTGCGCATGGGCATCCACTCCATCCTCAGATTGTTTTTTTCCGCCATTGGGTTCGGATGTTATTCGGATACTCCATATTCGGAATCGAAACAAACTATTTTCAAAGGCCAAAAGGCCTTCGAACCTGACGGTATTGTATTCGATCGGTACCCCTCGACTCCATCCAACTTTTCATCTTGATCCGGTCGTCGACGAGGGCCGTTGGACCTTATCGACGCCACGTGCGTCTGCCGTCGATGGAAAGGAGTCCTTTCAAAAGGTGCCCACAATGCCACTCTAAGTTCCCGCATACTGACAAACATACAGTATGTAATACGTGTTTGTCACCTGAACACAAAGAAGAAGATTGCCCGGTGTGTGCCCAATTCCGATCCAAAAAAAACCATCCGGAATCGACGGGCTGCCAGGCGAGAAATGCAGAAGTCGGCACCGGAACCGGAGAATATCTTTGAGGACTAGCAAGATCTCCCCGAAGCTGCGACTCCGATCTAGATATCGTCACCGTCGAGGACCAGTCGGACTCCGATGACCAGATCACGCCGGGGCAAACTGTGAGTAGTCAGCCCCCCACTCCACACAGCCCAACAGACAGGGCTCCGGTCGAAGCATCGCCGAAAGGCCTTAGCCAAGATCGAGACATACCTTCGGAGACCCCACCTCTCGGCTCGGCTCCGAAGCCTAAACACACGCCCTCCGGTAGCCCAGGCCCGAAGAAGGTCATCGAGCCAAAACTAGTTTCCCAGTCAAAGGTCGTCGAACCAAAAAACTGGTAGACCCGAAGGGCGCAGAGCCAAAAAAGGTGGTCCAACCAAAAAACATCGACCCTAAAACAAAGGCCGTCGATCCAAAGGGTGTACACTCAAAGAAGGCTGTCAACGCTAAACAACCCTCGACACCGAAACACTCGACGCCGAAGCGCGTCGAGCCGCTAAAACCATCGGCACCAAAAAGCTTGGCACCGAAGCGCGTCGTCGAGCCCAAAAAGACATCGGAACCGAAGACATCGAAACCGAAGGAAAACTATCAGCCCAAAAAGGTTGTCGATCCAACCGAAACAGACGAAACAGAAAAGGCTGCCGAACACATAAAGAAGGCAATCGACCCAAAAAAAACACCTGGATTTGGACCGAACCAAGAGTCCCAGTCGATCCAAAACCAGTCACTGACCCAAAGAAGGACTTCAGAGACAAAAAAGGCGTCGAACCGAAAAAGGTTATCGAACCTAAAAAAGCTGTCGAGCCCAATGGAGCTCCAACACCAAAAAGCATCCAGCCACAAACTACAAAAAAAGTCCAGAGACCAAAGCCCTCGACGCCAAAGCCACGGACTGTTGAGGAAGAACTATTCCACCCAGATCCAGTGACTGAAGAGCAATCTAAATTATATATTGATCCAGAAACGCGACACGTGGTAGTTTACCACCGAAAGAAGAGGCCTTTACCACAAGACACTCCTTCTCCTGTTCCTCCAAAGAAAAAAGACTTTGGCACATCTCCCTCAAGGCCTTTCACTCCTCCTCCTTTTCTTCCTGATATGCCTTTCGTTCCTTACTCTCCCACACACTGATCACAATGAGGGAGAGGACATGGGGGAAGATCCTCAATACACCTATGATGAAACTGGGTATCCTGATCCACAAGATAATACATGGGATGATCAAAATGATCCTGATGATCAACAGCCCATCCCAGATACCTCCCCATACCCCACAAAACCGTCGCCTACAGACGACACAATCATGTTTAATCAGCTTATAGACAGGGCAGCTAAATATCACAACGTAGATATGCACACTGACCCTACAGAGGAGGACTTCTTGTTTGACACTTTCCCCAATTCTGAGAAAAACTTCAGAACTCTTCCAATGCGTAAAGGGGTCCTCAAGCATGCGCCTGATCTATTTAAAGATCAAGCTAGGGCGCGGGTGATAAATCCAAGAATAGAGAAAAAATATAAGGCAGCACCATCAGACCCTACATATATAAAACAGCAGTTGCGTTTAGATTCTTTAGTCGTTGCAAATGCTTGTAAAAGAGCCAATTCACAGACAACAGGAGATGCTCCCCCTCCTGATAAAGAATCTAAAATCCTAGAAGCCTCGGGAAAAAGAGTAGCTTCACAGGCCGCTAATTCATGGAGAATCGCTAATACTGAAGCCCTATTAGCGAGATATGATAGAGCACACTACGACTAGCTCAAGACTCTAATGCAACACCTACCAGAACCCTTTAAGGCACAGGCCAACGACCTCATTCAGGAAGGCAAGTTCATAACCAATGCCTCCATTAAATGTGTGCTAGACGCAGCCGATACATCGGCCAGATCTATCAATACCAGCGTTCTATTGCGCAGACATGCATGGTTACGCATATCTGGATTTAAAACTGAGGTGCAATCCACCATCCTCAATCAGCCAGTAAATCAAGACTTTCTGTTTGGCCCTGCAGTTGACACCATTTTAGATAAAATGAAAAAGGACACTGAAACTGCCAAGTCAATGGGGGCGCTTCAGTACCAACAACACCGGGGGTCATTTCGTCGCTCCTCATATAGAGGTACGGGAAGGGGCAACATATCGCAAAGCTCCTCCCCCTTCAAGTCTAATACCCAGAGCACTTTTAACAAAGGCTCCAATAGAGGAGGTTACAGGGAGAACAATAATAAGGGCAGAGGACGTGGAGGCAATAACACCAGAGCCTCCACTGCCACCAAACAGTGACTTCACCACACTCCCCCAGACCATATAACACCAGTTGGAGGCAGAATCAACCAATTCCTACCTGTCTAGAAAGCAATTACCACAGACAGGTGGGTGAGACAAATTATCCAGTATGGTTATTGCCTGGAACTCACTTCTACTCCACCCAACATACCACCCAAACACAGTCCTATGTCCAAGGAACATATAACAAGCAAGAGGTCCAATCCATGCTACAAAAGGGCCCCATAGAGCTAGTCCCTTTTCAACACCAAGGAACAGGAGTATATTCTCTATACTTCCTAATTCCCAAAAAGGACGGGTCGCTTAGACCCATATTAGACCTCAGACCTCTGAACCAATACATACTTTCAGAGCACTTCCCTATGATAACCTTACAACAGGTACTCCCATTGCTTGGCATGTAGGGCTGCTGACATTCATATCGCCCACCCTACTCCCCGGGGCCTGTCACAGCTGCAGGATTTTCTTTGCATGGCCATCTTTTACTCTACTATACTCCATCTTTGCCACAATGGCGAAAAACAATCTGAGGATGGAGTGGATACCCATGCGCACTGTAGTCCTAGGGAGGAGTCACCTATCTCGTGATACTTCGAAGACTCTTCCAAGACACCAAGGTGCAATCATCCGGACCCAACACTAGGTGGCGATCTATGCAAAGATATGAATGTCAGCAGCCCTACAGGCGAAGAACAGGTGCATACTGGTAAGTAGCATTTTCCATTCAGACCAAGCTGCCTCATAAACACAAACTTCCTCATGAGGTCAGATATTGTAAGATCCGTTTAGAAAAAAACGAATATTGGTACCAGTCCTTTTCATCCACCACCAGCATCCCCTCTACTACTCTCTTCTCCCACTTTAAATCCTTTGCCCATCACACCTCTGCATTCTCCACAATCTCAGCATGACGGAACGATATTTATGAGGGGGGACACACATTTATCAGTAGATCCATGGAGGGATTACACAATTGACCCTCAATTAGGCAATGATCCAGACCTTTACCATGCCAAGCCATCCCCACCGGATGACAATGTATCTTATCTGGAACTTATTGCCAGGGCTGCAGAATACAATTGGGTGGTATTACGCAAAGAATCCTTAGAAGAAGAATTTTTGTTTGAGACCTTAGGATCCACACACAGATTATAAACCTTCCCCAACAGATCCGGTATTAATTAAGGGCCAGTTGCCACTAGACTCCCTTGTAGAGTCCAATGCTTGCAATCGAGCTAATTCCCAAACCTCAGGGGACGCTCCTCCCCCAGACAAAGAATTCAAGCTAATAGACGCTTCTGGCAAACGCATAGCTGCTCAAGCTGCCAATCACTGGCACATTGCAAACATATAGCCAGATATGACAAGGCACACTGGGTTGAAAGGGAGCAATTGCTTCAATATCTCCCATACGAGCATAAAGCAAAAGCGCAAGATTTGGCAAATGAAGGAAAGCTAATGTTCTAGGCATATGAGCTGCAGATTATACACTATGCATAGATCGCCATCTGGTGTTGGGCTCGGATGCTTGCACTTTGTTGTTGTCTTGGAAGAGTCTTTTGTAGTAGCGAGATAGGCGACGACTCCTTTGGACGATAGCGCGCATGTGCATCGACTACATCCTCAGATTGTTTTTTTCCGCCATTGGGTTCGGATGTAACTTTTGCGCTCCTTATTCTCCAAACCTTTTCGATGCGCAAACTATCTACAAATTGTTTCTTCGCGTGATCTTCGACGCGCATCTCAGCTACTCTATTCCAGTTGTCGACGTGGGCCGCTGGGCCTATCAACGCCGTTCAGGCTTACAGCTCATGGAAAGGACTCCATTCAAAAAATGCCCCGGTGTAGAGCGAAATTCCCACACAGTGACCCTCACACGGTCTGTAATCTGATCTTTGTCCCTCGCCAGAGCACGACGAGAACAATTGCCAGGCCTGCGCCTGTTTTTGATCCAAGAAGACCATCCTTGATCGCCGGGTCCGACTACACATCAAGGCGCAGCAAGCAGCTCTGGCACTAGTGGACATCTTTGATGAAGGCCCCGATGTCCAGGAGGAGGATTCTGAGGACCTGGAAATCGTGTCCGAAGCAGATGACCCAGACGCAGACAACCACATCACTCCTGGTCAACGAGTGAGTACAACTGCCTCTACCCCAACTCCACCCGAAAAAAAGAATGCCATTGTCAAGACTTCGCCTGCTGGCCCCAGTCGCGACCGAAAAACAAGCTTTAGAAGCCCCGGCCCCCGCACCGGCTCCGAAGATAAAGGACAAGCCTTCTGGTAGCTTAGGACCGAGCAAACCAAATATCAATGTCCCGCAGTCGTCTTGGCCACCGAAGACGGTTGAGCAACCTACTCCCAAAAAAAGTTGGCACCAACCTCCTCGACGCCAAAACAAAAACCATCTGATCCGAAGCCAAAGCCTTCGGAATCGAAAACGATTTCGATTTCCATCTCCATAGATAAGCCAAAGGACCCCAAACCATCTCCTAAGGCCTCGGAGCAGAAATCCAAACCCCGCTCGGACCCGAAGAAGTCGGCGCCGAAAGCGGTTACCGAAGAGGAAGAACTTTTTCGACCGGATCATATCGATCCAAAGCAGAAAAAACTCCATATAGACCCCAAAACAGGACATGTGGCTGCTGATCCACACAAGAAGAGGAAGCTGGACAAACCAGACACTCCTGCAGTGCCTGTGAAGAAAAAAGACTGTGCCACTTCACTTATAAGACCCTATTCTCCTGTTCTTCCTCCTGAGCCTGTTCTCCTAAGCCTGCCCTTCCTCCTGAGCCTGTTCTTCCTCCTAAGCCTGTCTCTCCTCCACAGCATCCAAAACTTCCACCACATTCACCACCACCACCACCACCGGATGATAATGATTTAAGGGGTGCTGGAGGCAACAATGACCCTTTCACTTACCCCTATGACGGCACGGACACACCACAGGACGATTGGGAAGATTGATGACCCAATACATCCCCCAGACCTCCCTGATCCCCAGCCATATCCAACAAAGCCATCTTCCCCCAGATGACCATATTGGCTTTGGTCAGCTTGTGAAAAGAGCTGCTGTCTACCATGGTGTTCACATACATTCAGACCTGGCAGACAAGGACTTCCTTCTAGACACCTTCGAACAGTCACAGAAGACTGTCCAAATCCTGCCAGTGCTGGAAGGGGTCATTAAACATGCCCCGACATATTCAAAGACTCGGCGAGAGCTAGAAATCTCAATCCCGGGATTGACAAAAAATATAAACCCGCCCTGATGACCCCACCTACATCAAAGGGCAGCTACCCTTAGACTTACTAGTGATAACTAACTCTATGACCTCCGGTGACGCACCACCTCCGGATAAGGAATCTAAGTTGTTAGATGCCTCTGACATCTAATCACTGGCGCTTAGCCAACACACAAGCATTACTTGCTAGGTACGATAGGGCTCACTATGACCAATTAGAAACCCTATTACAACATTTATCTGATCAATACAAAACTCAGGCAAATGATTTAATTCAAGAGGGCAAATTAATAACCAACACATCAATCAAGTGTGCCCTTGATGCAGCTGAGACAGCCTCTAAGTTCATTAACACTAGTGTGCTACTCAGAAGACATTCCTGGTTGCGCATCTTGGGCTTTAAACAGGAGGTACAAACAACTATCCTCAACCAGCCGTTCAATCAGGAACACATTTTTGGACTAGCTGTAGATACCACTCTAGAAAAGATGAAAAAGGACACGGAAACTGCAAAATCCATGGGAGCATTATAGTCTCCATCCACATGTGGTTCCTTTCGTCGCTCCTTCTATAGAGGAGCTTCCAAAAACATTGGAACAGAGACCAAAATAAAGACCAAAACAGAGGCAAAATAAAGTGAGCAGTCTGGACACTTTTTGAATCAGTGTTAGAAGTGTTTGCCAGTGTAGTACATACAAAAAATAATACACATGGGTCAACTTTGTCTACTTAAAGAGAGTCGACATTTCGATCCGGCGCTCAAATTACAATGGGATCATCATCAGGACTAAACAAAATTATTATGCCTGGGTAAAACGATGGTGCGCCACGACTGAGCAGGCTCTGTCGTTCAAGGTACAGATAGGGTGCGTGTCCACTATGGTCTGTGAGCGTTCTCAATTCGGGCTCTGAGCAATTAATGTTGCAGTGATTGGAGCAACCACCATATGTTAAGGGTGGAGTTGCAGTAGCTAGTTGGCAACTGCGAGGGCTGAAGATAGGATTTGATAATCCCAAGCGTTTTGGGCGGTCTGTGTAGGTTCTTAGATCCGCGAGCTTGAAGCCGCTTCTGGTCTGATGCTGTGATACGGCTCGTATCACAGCATCAGAACAGAAGCGGCTTCAAGCTCCGGCTCGCCTGCTACTTACTGACATTGTTCTAACGCCTCGCGGATCTAAGTACCTACACAAACCGCCTGAAACGCTTGGGATTATCAAATCCTATCTTCAGCCCTGTATGTACTACACTGACAAACACTTGTGGAGAAGTGTGGCTCAATGGTTAGAGCAGGCAGACCTTGATGCAGAGCTCTGGCCAGGGACCAGGGTTCGATTCCCGCCTCGGCGGGTCTCCGGCTCATTAATTCCCCTGACTGGATATTCTTGCCTCAGTGCCTGTTCTGATCATGGGTCCCACGCTGCAACTCTGGGCAATAGCTTGCTTAGTCTCCACAACGGCCCCAAAAGCGCTGGGATGCCTGGCTGCACCTGGGGGGTGCCCAGGAGTGGACATTTCCCAGGAAAGCCAGGAAGGGTTCCTAAGCGGTATACGGACAGCGCCGGGATACCTCCGGTGGAGGTAGCTGTGCGCTTTACAAATTCCGACATTTACATTTATTTACTTCTAACACTGATTCAAAAAGTGTCCAGATTGCTCACTTTCTTTTGCCTGCAAATTCCCTTTTTCTCTCCGCACTATTTCTTTTTCTCCACTTTTTTAATTTCCGAGTATGGTACAGGATTGTGCCCTACATTTATGAATTGTTGTCCATGTATTGAAACCTAATAATTCTATGATTCTCTTTAAAATAAACTCCTTGTCCGGCTGGACATGAATAAATGTATAGCAGCCTATCATGGTCTATATATCATTGCCTTATATTTTTGAAAATGCTTAGGACCTTTGTTTTCTTTAATGGACTGTTCCCATGAGGCACAGGGTCAGACTGATTTGCATATGGCCATGTCTGAACTGGGGTGGCAGAGTGGGCTAAAGAACGGTGATGGATTAAACCCAGATCTGTTGACTGGGTGTGAGTGTTTGATTGGTTCAGATGCTCCGTCCATCACCACCCCCTTTTGTACCTATTTACAAAACAGACACTTGTCATTATTTAGAGTACCTGCAATTAAAGCCTTTATGGAGGACCTTAAAAGAATAATTCCTCCCAGACTGCCACCCTCTCTGGTGTGTAATTTAAACATTGTTCTTGCCAGGCACATGGGTCCCCCATTTGAACCTCTACATAAATGTGAACTTCAGTTCCTCTCATGGAAAGTAGCTTTCCTTGTCGCAATTACCTCTCTGAGAAGAGTAAGTGAGATCCAGGCTTTAACCATACAAGAACCATTCTTACAAATACATTGTAACAAAGTGGTTCTCAGAACAAGTCTGAAATTCCTTCCCAAAGTCATCTCTGCTTTTCATCTTAACCAATCAGTTGAGTTACCAGTGTTTTTCCAAAACCCAGACTCTGTGGCAGAGAGAGCTCCTCACACACTAGATGCCAAAAGAGCCCTACTTTATTATATTGACAGGACTAAGCCCTTTTGAAAGACGAAACAACTGTTTCTAGCCTTCTCCCCAAATAAAGGTAACACCATCTCCAAAGCTGGGACTGCAACCGATACAGGTGACCACCGCTAGGGAAGACACTGCTGCACAGTCTATGCATAGTGTACAATCTGCAGCTCATATGCCTTCAACGGAAAATGCTACTCATCAGTATGCATCTGTTCTTGGCATGTAGAGCTGCAAAGTTGTACACGCCCACCTGCCTCCCTAGAACCTGTATCTGTTCCAGAATTATCTTAATTAGGTACATTCACATGGACATCTCTTACTTCTTACTGACTTGCATCATTTCCCATCATGGCGAAAAACAATTTGAGGAAAGAGTCGATGCTCATTTTTTTTAAAACAAATTTTTATTGATTTTCCAACATATTAAATCACTGTGCAGTAATTAATGACATCTCCTACATCTATACTCCCCCATAATAGTCCGAGCCAAATCTAGCCGGGCATCATAAACATTATATGTCAACACTTCACTTCACTAATGTGAAAGAAAGGCGGTGTTCCCACTGCTCACATCATAGAATAGAACCCAAGCCCTATCTGTTACCATAATCAACAAAATCCGGTATTTAACCCCAAAACCATTAAACTGCTCTCCCCCTCCCTTTATCACCCGTGTGTCGAAAATGTTCAGTGCGTCTACATCGTGAATCACATAATAGTCAAATACCAGAACTTCCTGCTGTGGCTATTTTGCCATTTGTCTCGTTTGGGACCCCCCTGTATTGCATCTCCCACTTATTGTAGGTCAGTCACGTCTTGCACCAGTCCCTCCCAAGCTCTCGCAGACTCCAGAGCTTTCTCATTATTAAAGCGTCTCTAGAGTCGATGCTCATGCGCACTCTCGACCAAGGGAGGAGTCACCTATCTCGTGACTACAAAAGACTCTTCCAAGACAACAACAAAGTGCAAGCATCCGAGCCCAACACCAGATGGCGATCTATGCAGTGTACAACTCTGCAGCTCTACATGCCAAGAACAGATGCATACTGGTAAGTTGCATTTTCCTTCCAATTCTTCAATAAGATGTGCTCTAGATGCTGCTGATACAGCAGCTAGGGAGGTCAACACTAGCATCTTACTCAGAAGACATGCTTGGTTAAGGTTTTACAGGTTTAAGCCCGAAGTACAACAGTTTATTTTAAATACACCATTTGACAAAAAACATCTTTTTGGTCCTGAGGTCGACTAGGCGCTTGAGAATATGAAAAAGGACACTGAAATAGCTAAGTCCTTGGGACCGCTCCAGTCTCCTTTAAACAGAGGCTCCTTTTGTTGCTCCTTTGACCGAGCAGAGTCCAAAACCACACCATCGGACCAGAAAACCTCCTCTTAGAAAGGTAATAACTAGTCCTCTTCCTCAAGACGCTTTTTTAGAGGAGCATATAGAGAAAACAACTCTAAAGGCAGGGGTAAGGACACTACACTCCTTAACTCCCCTTCCCCAAATAAGCAGGGATTTCCCCACACTTCCCTCTGACCATACCACACCTGTCGGGGAGGACTTCAACAATTTCTTCCCATTTGGCAATCTCTAACAACCGACAAATGGGAGATCGGAATTATCCAACATGGTTATTGCCTGGAGCCTACCACCAATCCTCCAAACATTCTGCCTAGCTCTCACAAATTGTCTTCAGACCACTTGCAGTTGCTCGAACTGGAACAGCAATCTCTCTTATTAAAATGAGCCATAGAACCAGTTAGAGTACAGTACCAAGGTTCAGGGGTATACTCTCTCTGTTTTCTAATTCCCAAAAAGGACAGCTCCTTAAGACCTATACTGGATCTCAGAGAGTTAAACCAATATATACTGTCAGAGCTTTTTCACATGGTAATCCTTCTACAGAAGGGAGATTTTATGTCTACTCTAGACTTTAAAGATGCATATATTCATGTTCCAATTCATCCAGCTCTTCGCAAGTACCTCAGATTTGTGATAGCAGGCAAACATGACAAATTCAAAGTACTCCCGTTTGGAGTGAATACTGTTCCCAGAGTATTTACCAAATGCCCGGCAATAGTCACAGCTCATCTCGGGAGACAACATATTAATGTCTTACCCTACCTAGACGACTGGCTCTGCAAAGCCAGCACTTACCAAAACTGTCTGACACACTCTGACCACAATAGACCTACTTCATCAACTGGGCTTTACAGTCAATGCACAAAAATCTCACTTGCATCCTTCACAGATGCAAACTTACCTAGGTGCCACTCTAGACACTATCAAACCTCTAGCCTCTCCCAATGTAGCCAGAATTCATAACATTCAGTCTATGATACTACAGTTTCAATCCAACCAAACATTACCAGCCAGAGTGTTGATGAAACTGCTGGAAATTATGGTGTCTTGCATTGCAATTGTACCCCATGCAAGACTCCACATGCGTCCCCTACAAGAGTGCTTAGCACGTCAGTGGTATCAGTCACAGGGTCAATTAACCGATCTAGTGTTGGTAGACGGCTGCACCCACAAAATGTATCAAAATAAGGGCCTTTCATCGACCATATCCCACAGATCGTTCTCACAGCAGACGCATCTCTGACAGGTTGGGGTGCCGATCTCCAAGATTACACAATATAAGGCCTGTGGAGCAACACCACAAGAGTCTCCACATCAACTATCTAAAACTTCTACCAGTCTTTCTACCGCTCAAAGCTTTTCAAACTCACCTGATAGGCAAACCTGTCGTAATCCGGACAGACAACATGACAGCAATCTACTAAGTACAAAAACAGGGGGGACACACTCTCTCCAATGGTCACGCCTCTGTCAAGCCATTTGGAATTGGGAATTCCATCACAGGATTTATCTTCTGGCAGAACACCTTCCAGGGAAAAACAATCAGATTTTGCTGACCTCATCAGAAAGAGGCAGCAAATTCACGAGTTGGAACTTCACCCCCAAGTTCTCCTTCCATACTTACAACAATGGGGATTCCCACAAACAGACTTGTTCGCCACAGTCGACAACGCAAAATGCCCAAACTTCGGCTCCAGGTTCCGACACTCGCTCTCAAATGGCAATGTCCTATGGATGAACTGGTCAGGGATATTTGCCTACGCTTTTCTGCCTCTCCCACTCATTCCGTCTCTGGTTCGGAGGCTCAGGCAAACATCCCTCACACTAGTAGCTCCCACATAGGCCCCTCAACCATGGTACACCACCTTGTTGGAGCTGTCATTAGTTCCACATCAAAAGCTGCATGTCACTTCCAGGCTCCTCACGCAGAACTATGGAGAAATCAGTCATCCAGTCCCAAAGAACTACATTTAGTGATCTGGCTCCTGAAGTAATAGAGTTTGGTTATTTATATCTACCACCAGACTGTATGACTATTCTAAAAGAAGCAAGAAAGCCTACTACCAGAGCTTGTAATGCAGCACAGTGGAAAAGATTTGTTGTCTACTGTAAAAACAACAAAATCAATCTTCTAGATGCTTCTATGCAAAATAGTATCGGTTACCTGTTACACTTATAGCAGACTGGCTTATACATCTATTCGCTTGCACCTTGCAGCGGTAGCTGTGTATTTGCAGAACAGGCAGTATTTATCACTCTTGAAAGTTCAAGTAATCAAAGCCTCATGGAAGGTTTGAAAAGGGTAATACCACCAAGAATTCCCCCTGCACCAGTATGGAATCTTTTTTTATTTTATTTCCAAAACCTTTATTGACGATCACATCTGTAACACTGCTAGAGGCCAACAACCCGGAGGCAGGCAGCTATCTTTGCATGATGACATTGCAACTGATATTGTACATAGTAATACAGCGGCACCAAAAAGTGACCGGTCTTGATCAATATCTAAAACGCATTCTAGAATGTCAAAAATGTACGATTTAGGTATCTATGAAATGTATGAGGTTTTGGAATGAACAGAACAAAGCTCCATAACAATCCCATACGACTAGCATTGTAGAGTACTTGTCTCGCATTCCATCCATGTAGATCATATACTGATAGCAACCATTCGCACCAAAAGAAAGAGCGGATTTTCACAATACCAGTCATCCCTTCAATCTAAATTTCTGAAAAGTCACACTTCTGTCCCTTATATCACACGTCAGTTGGCTCCTCCCCATCCCAAAGAAACGACTAGCTACTCATTCATCATAAACAATCATTCAATACACAAGTCTGTTCCCACTCGACTCAACCAACTCACTAATGGTTTTGCAGCGTGAATCTTTCTGGATTCACTATGCTGTGCATATTCCGCAATCTGGTGGTTGGGTCCGGAATCGTCGTCTTTTTTTTTTTTTTTTTTTGTCGTAGCCCAGGTGGGCGTCGACGTCCCACCATTTGGTGTACCTTCGGTGACGTCGGCGTGCTTCCGGCGGAAGCTACCACCCTTGGGCGCCATCTTCAGATTCTTTTTTCCGCCGTTGGGTCTGGATCGTCGCGTGAAGCTCCAGAAGTTTTTGGAGGAAAAAGGAGAATATACAGCAAATCTTCAACGGTAAAGACCTGAGAACATCGAGAGAAGAAGACCTTTAGGACTGAGACGACGAAGGAAGGAGAAAACTTCGAAATCTTCGACGTCCTCAGAGGAATGCGCACACAGGGGGCCCCCTGAGCGCAGGGATGTACAAGACGCCCTTTAAATTCTGCAAGAACTGCCACCACAAGTTCGCACAGAAGGACCAGCAGCCAGTCTGCAACCTCTGCCTGGCAATAGACCATGAGAGCAAGGACTGCAACGCCTGCTCCGTCTTCAAGCCGAAGACACTCCGAATTCGAGAAAGACAAAGGACGGCTCACCACACGATGCAGGACAAGGGCCAAGCGCCGACGCTTTACGAACTTGGCCTCTCCACCGACGATGAGGACAACATCGCCGAAGGACCAGATGACTTCACGGTCGCTGAGACCGATAATAATACGCCACAGGGCCTCGAAAACCTGAGGCAGACTCTCGAAAGTCAGAGCACAGAGCCTCGAAAGGAGCACCGGCGCCGAGCAAATCGACGACCGAAGCTGCATTCTCCGAAAAGGAGCCCAGCGGATCCTCCAAGAAGGACTCCCGGAGGCACAAGACCAGCGAAAAGCAAAGGTCATCGAAGCAAGCCCCCGAAAAAGGGCCTTCGACTTCGACGACGACGCCGAAAAGAGCGGCCGAAACGCTCGACGACGAACAGGCCGCAGAAATGCAGAGAAAGAAGAGAAGGCTCGAGGCCGAAATAGAGAACATCCTTCAGAGAAAGAAGGACTTCGATGAAAAGTTACAAGATTCCCCCGCAGCCGGCACCGACCGTCGCTGAGGTTCAGGAGCTCGAGGAGTTCGACGTCGAAGAGCCGCCGAAAACTCCGGAACCTTCGGAGCACGAAGAGGAGGAGGACCTCTACTACACAGAAGGGCATTACAGGGAACAGCAGTCAAGCTACGGTTCAGGTTCCTCGACGGCCCAAGACCATGAATGGCAGGACATCGAGGCCGAAAACCCAGAGGAGGTTGTGGAAACATACCCCTCTAGGCCTTCGCCACCGGATGACATTGGGGCATACAATGAGGTGGTAAGAAAGGCGGCAACAGCTTATGGAATTAAGCTGGAAGAGGAGAAGCCAAAAGCAGACTTCCTGCTCGAGACATTGCTCCCCATACAGACAAAGAGCCAATTCCTGCCCATGCTCAAGAGTATCACAGACCAGGGAAAGGAGGCCTTCAAGGACCCGGCTACATGCAGATCTGTAACGCCGAGGACTGAGAAGAAATACAAATTCTCCTCACAAGACCCAGCTTACATCAAGGGATCCGTCACAGCAGATTCTATCATCGCTGCAACGGCAAGAAAAAGGGCAAACGTCTCAACAACGTCCGGACCCCCACCTGACAAAGAAAGCAGGAGGTTGGATCTGACTGGCAGGAAGATTGAGAGGAACGCTGCAACGCACTGGCGGATTGCGAATTCCAACGCCCTCCTGAATAGGCATCAATACCAGCACTGGGATGAGATGGGACAGTTGCTCAAGCACCTCCCGGAAGAATACCGTGAGAGGGCAGCACACCTGGTGGAGGAAGGGAAGAGCATCGCCAATTCATGTCTTAAGACAGCCTTGGATGGGGCAGAAACATCCAGCAGACTGATGGCTATAGGCATCACAGAAAGAAGGCAAGCCTGGCTCAGGATCTCAGGATTCAAGGCTGAGGTCCAGAACAACATCCTGAACACACCCTTCAACGGTGAAACACTGTTCGGAGCCCCAGTTGATGATAAGCTCACCCAACTGAAGAAGGACAACGAGACGGCAAGGTCCATGGGAGCCCTGCAGTTCAGAGGGATGAGAAGGGGCACTCCTTCACGGAGGCCGAACGGCAGAGGTGGAAGCCAGCGAGGAGATTCTCACCAGAGTTTCCACCAGGGGCAACAGAGTGACAACCAAGGCCACCAGGGCCAGCAGAGGCAAAACTGGAACTACCAAGGCAGGGGCCAGTCCTTTCGGTCGAGAGGAAATGGACGGGGCCAGAGAAGGAGAGGCGGTGAACAACCCCCCTCTAAGTGACTTCACACGAGAGAAGGTGCTCCACCACCCACACCCTCCGGGGGAGGAGCACGGAAAAACAAAGAGGAGAGGGCTACACGGACAAGACACAAAGGAACATGCAACGCCGGTAGGAGGAAGATTGAGATTTTTTTCTCCAGGAGTGGAGAAAAATAACAGACAAGTGGATACTCAATATTATGCAGTTTGGGTACTGCATAGAGTTTGAAAAAAGGCCACCAAACAGAAAACCAAAGAAAAGAGAGCTGCAACTACTGCAAGAGGAAGCACTAGAACTCCTCCTCAAAGCGGCCATAGAACGGGTCCCCTTCAAAGAACGGAACATGGGAGTGTACTCAAACTACTTCCTAGTGCCAAAGGTGGACGAAAGCCTAAGACCCATCCTGGACCTACGGTTCCTAAACAGATACGTCAAAACCCAGAAATTCAAAATGACGTCCCTACAAGAGGTCATCCCTCAGATAAAAGCAGGGGACTTCTTGTCCACCATAGACCTCAAAGATGCGTACCTGCACATCCCCATGAACAGGCAGCACAAGCACATGCTAAGGTTCACAGTAAACAAGGATCATTACCAATTCACGACCCTAGCTTTCGGCCTAAAGTCCGCACCAAGGGTGTTTACCAAATGCCTCGCGGCAGTGGCCGCACACCTAAGGAGAAAGGGGATACACGTGTACCCCTACCTCGACGACTGGCTGGTGAAGGCAAACTGCTACAGGACATGCAAAGAGCATGCGGAATAGGTGACAAGAACACTAGCAAACCTGGGTTTCTCCATACACTGGGGCAAAAGCTCGATGGAACCAGAGCAAGTAAAAATCTTCCTGGGATCCCAGATCGACACCATCCAATGCAGAGTCTTACCGAGCGAAAAGAGAACGCTCAGCCTACTGAGGGAGAAACGTCACCACCAGAAGGGGCGAGCTCTGACAGTGAGGACTGTGAGTAAGATCTTGGGGATGATGGCATCATGCATTCACCTGGTCCCCAATGTACGCCTACAAATGAGACCACTCCAAGAGTGGCTGCAACAACAATGGTCACAAGCTACAGGAAGTTGGGAGGATCTAGTGGTTGTAACGCACAGGGTGCAGGAAGAGATAAGATGGTGGACCAAGGAGAGAATAACAGAAGGGAAACCTCTAACACCACCGGACCCAACAGTGACCATCACCACAGACGCATCCCAGAAGGGGTGGGGCGCACACATGAACAGGCTCAGAGTGAGGGGTCTGTGGAGCCCTACAGATGCAGTCAGGCACATCAGCTACCTGGAACTGAAAACTGTGTTGCTAGCCCTCAAGGCCTTTCAGAAACACCTATACAACCAGAAGGTGCTAATACAAACAGACAACACCACAACGATGTTTTACATAAACAAACAGGGGGGAACTCAATCGTTCCCGCTGTCGAACTTAGCACAGGAGATCTGGAAATGGGCCATACCACTAAAAATAGACCTGCTAGCCATACACCTGCCAGGGAAGGACAATGTAGAAGCGGATTGGCTCAGCAGGCAGACTTCAGCATCCCACGAGTGGGAACTCAACAGTCAAGAAACAGAGTCTATTCAGGAAATGGGGCACCCCAACAATAGACCTATTTGCAACACACCGGAATGCAAAATGCCAATACTTTGCATCCAGGCAACCAGAGGCACTGTCCCAGGGGAATGCCCTATGGATAAGCTGGTCAAAAACATTTGCCTACGCTTTTCCCCCCGATACCACTGATCCCCAGGGTTCTCAACAAATGCATGAAGAGCAACATGACGCTCATCCTTGTGGCACCACAATGGGCCAGACAGACGTGGTATTCTCAGATAATGGAGATGGCGCAGGGGCCTCCCCACAAGTTCTCAAAAAGAAGAGACCTACTCTCCATGGAAAACGGAGGAATTCTACACCCAGAGCGCCTCAACCTCTCAGCCTGGCTCCTGAGGACTTAGAATTTGCACACCTAAAACTACCAGAGAGCACCCTGCGGGTGCTGCGAGAGGCAAGAAGGCCCAAAACACGCAAGTGCTATGGGGAAAAATGGAAAAGATTCACTCAATGGTGTTGCAAGAAACCGCTCCAAAGGAGACTGACCAAGGAGTCCACGGTGCTAAGGTACCTCACACACCTAATTAAGGCAAAGCTAAGCTCATCCTCACTGAGAGTGCACCTGGCAGCGATTGTGGCATACACAAGAGGAGAAACAGGGAGAAGCTTCTTCACATCCCAAGTCGTGAAAAGATTCCTGGAAGGGGCTAAAAGAATAGCGCCGCCAAAGAGAATGCCGCCACCGGCCTGGAACCTTAAATGTGGTACTGACGGAGCTCATGAAAGCACCCTTCGAACCCATCCACAAAGCATCACTGCAAATGTTGACAATGAAGACGGCCTTCCTGGTGGCAATCACCTCACTACGAAGGGTGAGCGAACTGCAGGCACTCACACTGCAGGAACCCTACATCCAGATACACAGTGACAGGGTCGTGATGAGAACTGACCCACACTTCATGCCAAAGGTGGTGTCAAGGTTTCACATGAATCAGAGTATTCAGATCCCTAGCTTCTTCCAAAACCCCACTACAAGCGCTGAGAGGTCGCTCCACACCCTAGACGCAAGAAGGGCTGTGATGCACTACATTGAAAGAACGAAGGAACACAGGAAAACGAAACAGTTCTTCGTGTCCTTCGCTAACAGTTACATGGGCAAACCAGTTACTAAAAACACCATAGCCCGATGGATCGCACAGACAATTCAGTTCTGCCTCAAGCAAGCTGGCCAGGAGCTAACAGGAGGGGCACAAGCCCACTCCACCAGGAAGAAAGGAGCAACAATTGCCTTTCTGGCCAACACACCGATTCAGGACATATGCCTGGCGGCAACATGGGCTTCAGTGCACACTTTCACAAAGCACTACTGCGTGGATGTACAGATGAACACAGAAGCACAAGTAGGACAACCAACGCTCATCTTCCACCCAACCGCCACAAAAGTAACGAAAACCGCTAGAAAATCTATGCACAGCATAGTGAATCCAGAAAGATTCACGCTGCAAAACGAATAGTTTCTTACCTGTCGGTGTAGTTTTGCAGCTTGAAGATCTTTCTGGATTCACTAGCGAACCCACCCGCCTCCGCCAGAAAGATAAGGCTGGAGAAGAGGGTGGAAACACATAGAAAAGAAAGCAAGTTGGAACGATTACAAGATACGTGGAAAGAATAACGTTGAAAAAACGATTAACAAACATAGCCATGGATTCACTACAAAGACAAAAAAGAAAAGAGACAGAAAAAAGAATCCGAAGATGGCGCCCAAGGGTGGTAGCTTCCGCCGGAAGCACGCCGACGTCACCGAAGGTACACCAAATGGTGGGACGTCGACGCCCACCTGGGCTACGACAAAAAAAAAAAAGACTACGATTCCGGACCCAACCACCAGATTGCGGAATATGCACAGCATAGTGAATCCAGAAAGATCTTCAAGCTGCAAAACTACACCGACAGGTAAGAAACTATTCGTTCCCATATATCAGTAGGTCTGGACCTCAGTGGCATAAGTTCCCAATAAGTTGTCAATTGGTCCTTGCAGTAAACTGCCGATTTTAACCAGTTTGCTATTGTAGGTGGAGACCCTCTCTTCCAATGTATTGCAATTTGTCTTTTTGCCAGCAATAAGAGCAGGGCAACCAGTTTGCGGGCGTTACCAGGAACTTCCATTACGTAACCCAACAGTGCCACAACAAGGTCTAGTCTCAACTCTAGTTCTACTATGTGCCCTATATGCTGGATTATCTCTTTCCAATATTTCTCTATCTGTCTGCACTCCCAGGTCAGGTGGAAAAAGGTAGCGTCCACCTCCCCACATCTCCAGCATTTAGCGTTGTTTTGAAGACCCATCCTCAATAGTTGCTTGGGTGTACGATACGTTCTATGAAGATAGTTAAAAGGAATCGGCCTCAATCTATAGTTTGGTGATAGATTTTCAAGCTGCGAGCAGCAGAATTGCCGTTGTTTATCTGTGATCGCTAGACCGGCCTCTTTCTCCCATTCCGATTTTGACGAGCTAAGTAGCACCGCGGCAGTATCTTGCATTACTCTATAAATGCGCGTTATTAGCTTACAAGGCGATTCTTTAGAAAAGTTCCTCCAACGCAGGCCACGCAGGAGGTGCTGTTGGGAAATCCGGATATCGAGCTATACATGCCGCTATCAGTTGGTAGTACAACAACAAGTCTGAGGCATAAGGGTCATCAGGTGCACACATGGTTTGTAATGTCAAAAATGTATTGTCTGGGTACAAGTCCCCCGCCGTGTTTAATCCTTTTTTACATGCTCTATCCGTTACACCTCTGTCTGTCAGAGGACCTAGGAGTGGATTACACCCCCAGTGGCATCGAGGGAGCAAATAATTCTGGAACTCCCACTCGTTTGGCTAATTTCGACCATGCCCATCTCACCGCTTCGACCGTGTCTGTCTGTCGGCGATCTTTTATAAGGGTGATAAACTGTCGTATTTAGAGGGGGTGGGCGCATCCACATCCAACTCAATTGCCACATGTGGTTGGAACGAAATTGGGTGATGCCTTTAGTGCAAATATTGGGCTTGGGCACTAAAGGCATATAATTCAGGCATATAATTCAAAGTCAGGCGCAGCGAGTCCGCCCTGACTGAATGGGGGTGTCAGAAGGCTCCAGGAGACCCTCTGCTGTTTTCCCGCCCATACTAGTTCCAAAATGGCCGTCCTGAGGCATTTAGAAAAGTGAACGGTAAGGGGCAGAGGAATATTGACAAACAGATATAGAAATTTGGGCAATACGACCATTTTAGTTATTGCTATACGTCCCGTGAGAGAGAGCGGCAGTGTCTTCCACCTTTTAACTTTACTTCCAGCCAGTCTATGGCCGTGCCATAGTTGGCAAGCCAGATTTCATGCACGGACCTGCTGAACCATATGTCCAGGTATTTAACCTGTCGATTCCCACGTTATCGGGTATGCTGTTTCACATTGTTTGGTATCATCAGTCAATGGCAACATTACTGACTTTGTCCAATTTATCAATATGCCCGATAGTCCACCGTATCGTACAAACTCCCTCATCAGGGGATCAAAATGTTCCTCCGGGTTAACCATATATATGGTCATATCGTGGGCGTACATGGAAATGAGTAGGCCGCATGACGTAAAACCTATACTGCGATGTGTGTGATGTTGCCGCAGGCGGGCCGCTAGGGGCTCTGCAATAGCAAACAGTAGTGGCGACAAAGGGCAGCCCCGTCTCGTGCCTCTTGAAATAGGAAACAAGTCGGAAATCTGTCCGTTAGTATTAACTCGTGCCATAGGGTCAGTGTAAAGCAACTTAATACGTTGTATAAGTAGCGGGCTGAGTCCCATGCGTGTGAACAAGGCAAACAAAAATCTCCACTCCAAAGAGTCAAATGCTTTTGTAGCATCCAGCAAGGCCGCGGCCGCCTTCATCTTAGGGCTAAGGTAGTGTAATAGGCCAAATAGTACTCTCAAATTGTGAGCGGTTGATCGACCAGGCACGAAGCCGGACTGATCGGATAGCGCTATTTGGGGTAACCGGTTTTAATCTGTCTGCCAATAACTTGGCGTTTTTTTTAGCATCTAAGTTTAAAAGCGAGAGGGGTCGATAGGATTCCGGGCAGGTCGGGTCCTTATTGGGCTTTAGAAGAGTGATAATCATGGCTTCGCGGAGAGTGAGAGGCAATATCCCAGTGTCTACAGCTTCCAGGTAAACCCAATATAATCGGGGTGCTACTATGTCTACGTATTCTTTATAGAAGGCCGCCGTTAGCCCATCCAGGCCAGGGGCCTTGTCGGCCGGCATACTTGCTATAACTCCTCGAATATCTTCTACAGTGAACGGGAGATCCATATATTGTCTTGCCCCATCATTGAACCATGCCAGACTAATCGTGTCCAGATTGTTCTCTATATCCAACGCCTCCGGGTTCGTCTGAGAAGTGTATAGTGACTTATAAAAGGCTGTCATAGTGTTCAGTATGTCACGTGGGGCCCGAGCTGTCACACCGCTCGTGTCTGTAAGCTCGGTGATGTATCCCGCACTCCTAGGTGCGCGCAACAGTGATGCCAATGTTTTCCCTGCACGCTCTCCCTCCCCGTATATCCTAGCTTGCGCATATTTATTAAGAAAGGGTGTCTCTCTCTCCGCCTCTTCCTGATATTTCGTTAATGTGGCTCCTAATTCTCCCTGCGTCGATGGTGACGGGGACTCGTCAATCATCCCCTCTAGCCTCGCAAGGTCTTTCTCCAAACTTTCCAGTGTGTTCCTAATGGATCTGAGAACTCCCGTTTTGAGAACCATGCAATTGCCTCTTGTCATAGCTTTGAACGCTTCCCACAGCATTCACGGCGATTCAACGGAACCCTCATTAAACTCAAAGTATTCTGTGAGTTTCTCGCTGAGTTCCTCAAGGAACACCTGATCCAGTAGTGCACGTGATGGGAATCTCCAGCTAAAAGGTTGCTCATATGGCTGTGGAATCGCTATTTGTACTCTCACTGGTGTGTGATCGGAAATGGATCTCTGGAGTAGATCAGCCTCCATGACTTGAGTGTGTAGGTCTTTCGACAGCAACCAATAGTCAAGTCTTGACCACGCATTTCTATGTGCAGTGACGCATGTACCCAAACGAGTCACCGGGTGTAGCGCCCTCCATGAGTCTATCAACCTAGCATCCTCAATTATGTCAGCCAATATTGCAGCCGCTTACGGGTGGTGTTCACGGGGAACCCCTTGTCTGTCGGCTGCCGGGGACAGCACCACATTAAAATCACCCCCCCCACAATATTGCGGCACTTCCACACATCTGGACTTTATGCATACATTTTGAAAAAAGGAGGGGCAATCGGTGTTAGGGCCATAGACGTTTACTATCAATGTTTGTACACCAAACAGTGTGCCTAGCAATATTATAAATCTGCCCTCCCTGTCAATAATCTCTGTTTGAGTGGACCACTGTAACCCCTTACGAATCAGTATAGCCACTCCCCTAGCGTAGTTTGAATATGGGGCTTCAACCGTCACTCCCCATCTGCCATGTTTAAGCATTGTCGTTCCGCTAGTAGCCAAATGTGTTTCCTGCAAGAGACAGATGTCTACCTCTTTGCGTAGCAAGTAGGAGTGCACCAATCTCGCCTTCCTGCGATCATTCATCCCGTGCACATTCCAAGAAAGGCATGTTAAGGACCCACTGTGGTTCGTAGAGCAACATAATTTTCACTGCGTACATTTTCATCCAAACCGGTTTGTACTCTTCAAGTCTAGCAGACATCAATCAATCAATCATGGGCATTTGTATAGCGCGCTACTCACCAGGAGGGTCTCAAGGAGCTGGGGGGGGGGAGGGGTCCGTTACTGCTCGAAGAGCCAAGTCTTGAGGAGCTTCCTTAAGGAGAGATGATCCTCGGTCAGCCGGAGGTGGATCGGGAGAGAGTTCCATGTCTTGGCTGCCAGGTAGGAGAAGGATCGTCCCCCGGCGGTGGCTTTGTGGATGCGTGGTACGGCGGCGAGGGCGAGGCTGGACGATTGTAGCTGGCGGGTGGGCGCGTAGAAGGTCAGGCGGTTGTTGAGGTACTTGGGGCCCAGGTCGTGGAGGGCCTTGTGTGCGTGGGTGAGGAGTCTGAACGTGATCCTCTTGTTGACGGGTAGCTAGTGCAGGTCTCTCAGTTGGCCGGAGATGTGGCTGTGTCGGGGGATGTCCAGTACGAGTCGTGCGGAGGCGTTCTGTATGCGCTGGAGTCTTTTCCGAAGTTTGGCTGTGGTTCCGGCATAGAGGGTGTTTCCGTAGTCCAGCCGGCTGGTGACGAGTGCCTGGGTGATCGTTGATCATCTTTCTGGTTTCGGTGGGGATCCAACGGAAGATCTTGCGGAGCATGCGCAGGGTGTTGAAGCATGATGATGAGACGGCGTTGA
Organism: Lissotriton helveticus; assembly: GCF_964261635.1. Classification (NCBI taxonomy): domain Eukaryota; kingdom Metazoa; phylum Chordata; class Amphibia; order Caudata; family Salamandridae; genus Lissotriton; species Lissotriton helveticus. Next base: position 1,077,291,493 of record NC_136068.1, read on the forward strand.
CTTGTCTGGTCATCGAGAGGGAGGAGTCCAGGATGAAGCCCAGGTTGCATGCGTGGTCCATTGGTTTGGGAGTGGTGCCCAGGGCAGGGGGCCACCAGGAGTCGTCCCAAGTACGTGTAAGGAATGTGTCGTTCAACTGCAGCCATTTATGCTTTCCACATGCCACTATATCATAGACTACCAACGGTTGCATCCATACATGATATGAACGTACATCAGTCATATAGAAAGTTTTCCGACTTTCCCCCTCATCAAGAAACTCAAAATGCTTAGTCGTGTGTACCCTCCCGCCCCACCCACAACAACCCCCCAATCAGGCCATGTTGACACCCCCCTCCCCCCCTCCCGCAGACATACCCCAACAAAAATCAAGAACCAAGACCATGCTACGGGAATCATCCCGGAGGGTACGCGGGGTGACCGCCTCGCTCCCCTGTACTTTTGACAGGGTGGCCGAGCAGATGGCGACACAGCCGCATCTCTAGGACCCACCCGTGAACAAATTGAGCAATTATCAATATACAGATTGACTCGTCACTTGAGACCCAAACGGCCTCCAGAGGTAGGTTCAAAGATCGAGAGCCACCGTATTGATGACGTCCATCCATCTGAATACTAATCACCAACCCTCATATGTGTAACATAAATCAAAAAGAGTTACTTAGATCATTCAATGTCACTTAGCCGGTCAGCAGTTTCCTGTCTCTCCAGAGTCGTTCGCTGTTTCTGTTCCTTGACCAGCTGTTTTGCATATTGCAACGCCGCCTTTGCATCCACAAAAAATGAAGGTCTGTCGGGGCCTTGGACACGCAATTTGGCAGGATAGATGAGGGCATATTTCGTGCCTGTTTGTTGAAAAATCTTTTTCGCTGGTATAAACTCCCTGTGAGCAGCCTGTACCTGCAGGGTGAAGTCCGGATACATAGCTATGTCATTACCTCGGTATTGAATCTTGTCTTTCTCCCGTGCAAGGCGTAGTATTGTGTCCCGATCCCTGTAATTCAATATCCGGGTCAATATCGGCCTAGGCGGGGCACCTGGTTTAGGCCTGGGGCTCAAGACTCTGTGAGCTCTCTCTACGAGGAACATTGGAGACAGCCCTTCTCCAAATAGGTCTCATCATATCCTCTATATAACGTTCCATATTTGATATGTCTGTGGATTCCGCTATTCCTGTGATACGGACGTTGTTTCTTCTAGACCTCGCCTCCTATTCCTCATTCTTCTGCTGTATCAGAGCCAACACTTTGTCCATCCCTCTCACTTTCTTATCGAGCTCGGATTGTCCCTCTTCTGTTTCGGTGACGCGTGTTTCCAGAACACTCACTCTGCCCTCCTGCTTGTCCATACGTTTCGTAATACTGTCTTTTTGAGTAGCCATAGTGTCCATCTTGCCGTCAATGCCCTGTAAGCTGGCCTGTAGTTCTTCGAACATCGTCCGAACATCTGCCGCTGGTAGCTGGCCCATGCCCTCCTCTGCAGTTTCCTTATCCACCCCTCCCAGATCTGATGATTTAGACGGCTTGCTTCAGTCGAAATTTAATTTGGGATAGCGTGTCTCGGGCTTCCCCATCCTGTGACCCTTGTCGAGCCCAGTAGTTGTACACTCGAATCCGCCAAAAATGGATGAATGCACAATTGTAATCACCTAACACGTCAACTGTACTCAAGTCTTTCAGAAAAAATGGCCGCCGTGGTGTTGTTTGTTAGGGCTATGGCTTCCAGTCACGTATGGCACATGTCCCAAAAAACGCTCCGAGTTTCACACCACAGAAATTTCCCATCTCAACCGCAAATGCAGGGCAATCCTCCAGTCTAATCCCGCAGCGCCGGAGATAAGTAATGTCCGTAGATCGCGCAGATGAAAAAATGCACAGTACAGGGTATGTTCTTTCTCACTCTCCCTTCAAGCCATCAAACTTGAGACACAGCAACGCCACCCAGCAGTTTTCCATATATGTCTTCTCCTATTTTGAGTGATGAATCATCGGCAATGAGCCAAGCTAGGCACATAGAATGGCGTTCTTGCTCGTACTGTACAGTGACCCAAAATGGCGGTGCAATTCCCAGCCTTAAGCAGTGGAACTTTAGGCAGTTTGATCTCAACGGTATGCATATAATCGCCCCACAAGACGTGTTAGGGTGCCCCCCAAATAATAAATAGCCCTCCGGAATGCAAGTGCTCTCCTTTCCGGCGCTTCCTGGCTGTTTGACTACGTCTCACCGGCCTTAGGTGATTTCCGACGATTCGCAGGCTCCGTCAGGCAGATCTCCGCAGCGGTGATAACCAATTTACTGTTCCAAGCACATCCTCTGCGCAGTGGCCACACCGCAGTCCTCCCCTGGTCACCAACCTTGTCGTGTTGCCCACCTCTCAGATGTAGCCAGCCGGCGTACGAATATTTCGATTTTCCCTCTGGCGGCTCGCACTACTTTAGTTTCCGGCTTGGGTCAGCCGCGTAGGCCTCTCCTCCACTCCTGCAGTTATTCGGTTGTAACTTCGGAGCAGCCAGTGCCGTGCAAGCCACACTTCGACAAGTCAGAGCTGGGTATCGTATCAAGCTCAGGGCACAAGTAGGTCAGAAATGCAGGGTGCTTTGGTCGGAAATTAACGGATTTTGCGCCAGGCTGGCGGGGCTGCAAAGTTAGGCAGCCATTCCGCTCAGCGGCCAAGCCACGCCCCCCAGTATGGAATTTAACATTGTCTATATAAGGCTTATGGGTCCACCGTTTGAGCCATTGCACAATTGCCCTTTGCAGTTTCTGTCATGGAAAGTTGCTTTATCTCATTGCAGTCACTTCATTAAGGAGAGTTGGTGAGCTACAGGCATTAACCTTGGAAAAACCCTTTGTTTAGCTCTACAAAGACAGGGTCGTTTTTCACACCAACCCTAAATCCCTTCCCAACGTGACTTCTGCTTTTGGTATAAACCAATCAGTTATGTTACCTGTGTTTTTTCCTCAACCTGATTTTGTAGCAGAACGGGCTCTTCACACACTTGATGTTAAAAGACCTTTTTAAAAAAATCTTTTTATTGAGTTTTAGCATGAGACACATGAAGTATGAAGGTAATAATACAATAAGGTACAAAGCATACTTAAGGGACAACATAAGACATATGTACTCAAATTATGTATACAGAGAACAAAGACCCCTACAATGTAAAACCCAGAAGAATAAAAAGAGTGGGGACTTGACTATACAAATCCATTATATTGTAGTGGATTAACTGGCACAAGTTTTTACAGCTGCAGACGAACTGTCAGTGAGACCATGATCAGTGCTTGGAAGTACAAGGTTACTGCTGAGAACAATTGGAGGAAACAATAGTTACGAGAACTATAATATGCATACATTAGGTAGCTGCATAGGCAAGTACAGTACAGAATAAAGCAACATATTTGTTTCCGGAAGCTCTATTATACTGTGGGTAAGTTGAGCCTGGATTTGGTATAGACTCAAGGGTGTGTGGACATCTGCAGTAAAAATTGAGAGGGATGCTATTTAAGACAAAAGAGTAGCATGTCAAAAGAGCTTTATTGTGCTCCATAGACAGGACCAAAGATTTTCGCAAAACAAAACAACTGTTTGTTGCATTTGCTCCACCTCACAAAGGCAATCCCATCTCTAAATCTGGCACTTCAAGATGGATTGTTAAATGCATTCAAACATGCTATGCAAAAGCTAAAAGAACTTTATCCATACCTCCTAGAGAGCATTCAACTCGCAAAATAGGGGCTACTATGGCCTTTTAGGTAACATTCCTCTAGCTGACGTATGGAAGGCAGCTACATGGTCTGCACCACACACATTTACCAAGGCCAAGCAGTACTTAAAACACGGTTTCAAACAACTGCAACATCTACAGGTTAGCCACTGCTTTGCGAGTATACTGCTTTGTAGTCTACGTAAAGCATGTGTATCTACAGCACACATGACTCAAACGGATCATCTTACTTATCAAGTTAGCATCTGTTTTTGGCATGCAGTACTGTAGATTCACTTGCGCCCACCCGCCTCCCCGGGAACCTATAGTTGCAGTTATTGATTATACATTCATACGCATGGACATCTCTATGCTACACTTACTTACTCTATTCTCACCCTCTTGTAGGAAAACAAACTAACAATGGAGTCGATGCCCCATGCGTGCACTATCACTGAAAAGAGTTGTCACCTAGACAGACAGACGAACTAAGAGGCATGGCTGACTGTAAGAAATCGAGCGCCCTGATTTTTTTAGACCTATCAGCGGCGTTCGATACTGTCAGCCATGCCCTACTCTTGGAAAGACTAAGGGACTTTGGGATTAAGGGCTTGGCCTTTCAATGGTTGCAATCTTTCCTCACAGGAAGGACCCAGAAGATACAACTGGGGGATGAAACATCTGTGACGGGGATTCTAGAGTGTGGGGTACCACAGGGGTCTGCCCTGTCCCCGCTCCTATTCAACCTCTACTTGCAACCGCTGATTGCTTCGTTGGCCACCATGGGCTGTAAAGTCTTCAACTACGCGGATGACACGCAATTGCTGTAAAGTGTCAACGACACTATGGCTGCACAACTCCAAGCTCAGAACATCCTGAGGTTTACAGTGCAATGGATGACAGATAACCTGTTAAAAGTTAACCCAGACAAGACTGAGGTTTTAGTTATCCCATCCACTACCTCACCTTGGAGTGACCTCTATTGGCCCATGGAGTTAGGCCCTGCTCCAAAACCAAGCCCGTCTGTAAAAAGCCTGGGGATCAAGCTGGATGGTGATCTGTCGATGGCCCCTCAGATCTCGTCGGTTGTGGGCAGTTGTACAAACATCATCCGGCAACTGCGGAAGCTAACTCCTATCCTTTCACAACCTATGATGCGATCAATAGTGGCTGCCACTATCATCTCCAGAATTGATTATGGTAATGCCCTTTACCTTGGCTTACCCAAAACTCTTACCAGCAGGCTTCAGGTCATAATGAATGACGCTGCTCGGTTGATCTTTAGACTCCCGAGGAGATCTAAAGCTACTCCCCTACTACAAAGTCTGCATTGGCTTCCAATCAAGGAAAGGGTGGAATTCAAGAGCTTATGTACAGCCCACAAGGCAATCTATGGCAAGGCCCCAGCCTACATTAAAGGTCGCCTGCAGCTGTACTGCCCTACGAGAACACTTCGGTCCTCAGACTCTCAGCTTCTGTTCTGCCCTCGCTACAAGCTAGTGACGAAGGGAGGGAGAGCCTTTTCAGTGTTAGTCCACCAGCTATGGAACAGCTTGCCTGGAATGCTGCGTGGGGAAGGAAATCTGTTACGATTTAGAAAGAGCCTAAAAACGCTACTGTTCAGTAGAAGCTTGAGCACAGTATAAATCCAGCCTCGGCCTCTGCTTCCACCTTGTCATGTTGTTGTCTGTTACCATCTTTCCTAGCGCTTAGAGACCTGCAGGTGATTAGGCGCGATGCAAAATCATATTAACAATAACAATAACCTTACCCCTTGACAAAGAAAGACTCCTTCAAAGAAAAGCAACTTGCAAACATCCGGACCCAACACTAGATGACAGGAGTGTGCAAAACATGTGAATCTACAGCTCTACATGCCAAGAACAGATGCTTACTGGGTAAGTAACATAATCCTTAGTCCCTTTAATGAGAAAAGTACTAATTTCGCGTTTCAGCTAGGTTCGTGCTGTGAACCCTCCACCCCCCCCCATGAATTGCAAAATAAAAATCCTTCTTCTGTACAGCTGCGGTTCAAAGTCCAAAGCAAAGAGGAGCAGAAGTAGGTACAGTTCTATGAACCAATGCATATATTTAACTTGCACAGCTCACTTGACCTATCGGATGTATATATGTGGGTGTGTGTGTGTGTGTGTGTGTGTGTGTGTGTGTGTGTGTGTGTGTGTGTGTTCTTGTTATTTCAAGTTCCCGGGCATTATATACATGCTGTACTATTCCCACAAATAAACATTCTTCTTGACCTCTAATCAGAAAACAAGGGCAAAGCAATCCTGTTCAAGAAGCCTGGAATGTAATTTATAGCCTCCGAAGGGCCAACCTTTCAGGTAGCATGGTGTGAAGATTTGCAATGACCTTTCCTGGTCATATAGCTGGTATTGTAGCCAGCACTTTTATTTCCACATTTCGTAATGAGGAGATCCATGTGCCAAGCTATATTGTGATCACAAACCCTGCAATTAGCAAAAACTATTTTTTTCTCAATTTCCTGAAGTCATTTTGTGAGTCAGAAAATACTTTTTTGATTCCGAAAATGGGTTTTGCGAACATATTTCAAATGTGAAGATTGATGAGAGGCATCCCTTTCTAATTGCTGGTTGCAGTAGTATTTATCAATGATTGCAGTTGCAAACAATTGATCAGTTACTGATACAGGATAGGAGGTGCTAACTTATTTAGAAAGTTTAAGGTTTCCAGGGGACTACTTCATGCTACTCCCAATGTACTACTAAACAGAATTTGTTTTTCTTTTAACCAGAAATGGCTTATTTATGGAACATGGGCTACATAAAAAAAGAAAAAGAAAATCCATTTGGGAATACAAACACAAGTATTGTGGTGTGCTGTTCCTTAAAAGCTGCCACTCCAGTGTTTGTACCCAGTCTCAGGGGATTGCAAATAACAAACCTACCTAATTCATATTCATATGGCAGGTAATTCTGCACCCCATTACAATTAGGAATTTTGCAATGCAAGCTTTTAGTACACATACCACATCATAACATCAAAAATTCGATGCATGAAAGTTGGTGTGCAGTTTACAACTACATTTTTTGGCCCGTCACTTATTGGGCACGAGATTCTCTGTTTTGTAGTATGAATCTGTTATTGTATATCATACTCTATTTATTTATTTTATTTATAAAGTATTTTGTTGAAGACCGTGGACAACCACAAAATTCTATTCTAGCACTTAACATATTATCATCACTAACCAACCCAACACTAGTCCAACGCAATAAACAAACTAGGTAGGTTTCCAAAAAGCGAGTAATTATTTGTCTGCTTAATAGGTCTAGAGAAAAATTAGATGGCTAATCCACAAGATCTCTATTTTGTCAAAGTTTGCAGTGGCACACATGCTCTTTGTCTCAACATAGCTACTAAAAAGTCACTATAACTGTGCTACAACTCAACTCTCCACAGATAAAAAGGGTAAGATGTTTGAGAACATAGAAGGGTAGGTCTCTAGAAATGCATAATATGCACATTTCCAGTTTCACTGCACAGCTTGTAAGTATTGAGCACAGGTGCTGAGAGGTTTGGAATTAATTTACTTTCTCACTGAGGCATACCTCACAAGCACTCAGAAAATTGTCCAAGAACAACTTATTGCCAACACCCTTATTAAGTCCAATTGAGGTGTCTGCCGGATAGGTGGTCACCATACTAATATTGAGATGCTGTTCATGGATACATGTATAAGGGTTTCGCCATACAGTACAAACTGAAATGCAGAAAATGTATGTTCGAGGCATGTGAGCTGTAGATCACATGCTTTGCATAGCATGCCATGTAGTGTTGTGTCTGTATGTTTGCACTTTGTTTTCCTTCGAAGAAGTCTTTTCCCGTCACAAGGTAGGTAACTCCTCCTTTCGGTGATAATGCGCATGGGCATCGACTCCATTGTTAGATTCTTTTTTCCCGCCATCGGGCTTGGACATGAATTGCGGCGCTCCGGTTCAACACTGATTCTCGGGTACCCCTCAGTGAGCTATCCACTAACCTCGACGTTATTGTTTCTCGATCACGTTTCCCACTCTCTGCGTATTGTAACGACTCAAGGTCTTTGATCAGAAGATTCGTGGAGGGCCGGTGGGCCTTCCCGCGTCAGGCCCGCTAGCAGTCAATGGAATGGACTCCATTTAAATGTTGGCCCGGGTGTCGCGATAAGTTTACGCGCAATGACTTGCATGAAGTGTGCAACTCGTGTCTATCCCTGGAACACGACTAACAGGACTGCGACGCCTGGTGATCATTTCGATCTAAGAAGACGCTCCATGACCATCTGGCTCGACGTCATGAAATGCATCAGCAAAGCGGCTCCGCTCCGGACATCTTCGGGGAAGATTCCGACCAGGAAGAATTCCACACGCAAGGAGCCGAAGAAGAGGAGGAACACATCTGTGTCCGAAGCAGACTCCGACACGGAAGAGCAAGTAACACCGGGTCAGTGTACAGTGAGTAATGACACTCCCGTGCCCCAATACTTACCGAACAAAAAGGCTCCGGTCCTTCCTCTGCCCTCGGGCCAAGGTCAGCACAGAGAAAAGGTTTTGGACCGCCGGCCCAGCAGCGAAGCATAAATCAAAGCCTTCTGGCTCGGGATCGAGTCAGCCCCATTTGGGCACCGAACCGATACCTTCGGCATTGAAATAAAAACATGTTGCAGTGATCATCGTTTCGTTACCGACATCGAAATAACTGCCGCCTAAAAGAAAAAAACCCTCATCCATCTAAAGAACCTTGTTTCGACGTTCCGCCTGCTAATACAGATCTGAAACAAAAGGAACTGGTTATCCATCCAGATACTGGGCATATTCATACAAAATTACCAGAAAAAAAGGAAAATGGGTTTACAAGAGGACTATCACCTTCCTTATAAAATGCAAGGATGTGGGTAACAACCCTTCTCCTCCTCCTATTACACATCCTTCACCCATTGACCCAAATTTACTAATTACACCCACAAATTCCCAAAGCCACAGTCACGTGATCCACAAGATGAAGGGGCTGGGGATGAAGATAGACCACAGGACATTGTTAAAGATCCCTAGGAGGATAATTCATATCCCAACACGATAATGAACCGGATTTATACCCCTCCAGACCATCCTCCCCATATTACATAAGTTATATAGAGCTATTTAACAGGGCTGCTCTGTAAAATGGGGTAGAATAACACGAGGATCTTGAAGAAGATTTTCTATTCAAGACCTCGAGTTCCTCTCAAAGATCAACACAAACACAGCCTATGCTCAAGGGAATGCTTAAGCATGCAGATGATATTTTTAAAGTCCCTGTGCGGGCAAGGATTGTCACACCCAGAATAGATAAATACAAGCCAGCGCCTACTGACCCCATCTACATCAAGGGTCATGTCCCATTAAACTCCTTGGTAGTCTCTAACGCTTGCAAAAGAGCATACTCACAAACCACAGAAGATGCCCCTCCTCCTGATAAGGAGTCTAAATTGATAGATGCCCCTGGCAAGAGGATAGCAGCGCAAGCAGCCAATCACTGGCGAATTACGAACACACAAGCTCTTCTAGCTTGCTATGACAGAGCTCATTATGATGAGCTAGAAAAATGTGTTCAGTTTTTACCTGATGAACATAAAACTAAAGCTAATGATCTCATTCAAGAGGGGAAATTAATTTTCAATACATCTATTAGGTGCACTTTGGACGCAGCTGACACCGCAGCTTGCGCAGTCAACACTAGCGCATTGCCACGCAGACACGCTTGGCTCAGAGTTTCTGGATTTAAACCCAAAGTCCAAGCCTGTACTCTAAATCAACCTTTTGATAAAGAGCACCTCTTCAGTCCCACAGTGGACACCTCCTTAGAAAAAACAAAGAAGGATATGGAGGTCGCTAAATCCATGGGGGCTTTGCATCTCCCTTCCTATCGGGGCTCCTTTCATCGCTCCTTTTATAGGGGGGGGGGGGGCTCCAAGAACATATCAACAGAAAATCCCTCCTCATATTACAAAGGCAATAATCTATCGCCCTCATCAAGAGGGTACCCTTAAAGGAGGAATTAGAGGGAATAATGGCAGAGGAAGAGGTAGAGGCAACTCAACACACACAACTTCCCCTGCAAACAACAAACAATGACTTCCTTCCTCTACCCCCCAATCATTCCACTCCTGTCGGGGGACGTTGTAGGAGAGTAGGGTCTGCAATCCTATGATCACCCAGATTTTTGCTTTTTGCTTTACTGGTTTACGACTTTCCTGGCTGTGGGCCTGCTAATCAGACCCACAGCCTAGCTGTTCTCTCTACTCCAAATTGTACCCAGGTACTGAATTGGCACTGGGCCCTCTCTAAGTCCCTGTGCCCAGGGCTGAGGTGCACCCAGAAGTCTCCCAGGGGCTGCAGCATGTATTATGCCACCCCTGGGCTGACTGACTAAACAGACACAACTGGCTGCTTGACAGCTGGGGCAAAGTGGTGTACTCACCCTTTGCTTTAGATATAGTATTCCTATGTCTAACCCCAAAGTGGACACATATATTCCTATCAGTCACTCCTATGGCAGGCCTTAACAATCCTGAAGGCAGAGTGCTTGGAATAATGTGAGATGGTGCTCTGGCATGAGCTGAGCCCGTTTGCAGCTTGCGGAACCAAGTCCTAATAGCTGTTCCATGATAACGCGTACCATATACTCTTAAGTGCATTATAATCCTCGCGGTTATATGCCAACTCTGGCATCGCTTTATCAAAACATGTCGAGTAAGGTGTCATACGAATTGGAATACTAACTCCTCGCCAATTCTGGCGACGGGGTTAGCCTTCCACCCTTCTAGAGGGACACGACATGTTGGTAACCTGTAACCCCGGTTAAAGTCAGACATAGCCTCAGCTCCACAAGATGGATGCTGCCACCGAGACACAAGTCTGCCCTCCTGTTGCTGGGAGTCCTCCCAGCGCAGGAGGCAAGGACAAAGGGTTTCCTGTCAGGGGCGGTGCCAGCACCGTCCCAGACAGGATTTTGTGTATCCTAGGTAGGCAGGGCTTTAGAGGAAGGTGACTGCAAGTGGCACGCCGGTGCTCACTATGCATAGGCCGGCTTGAACCAGTTCCAGGGGCACACCAGCCCCTGAGCTGGGGAAAAGCCCGCCAAAGGAGAGGGGTGTAACCACCCCCCTCCTAGTCCCACCCATAGGGCAGGACTTAGTCACGTGCCAGCCCCCTTTTGCAGGATAAAGGTAGGAGCAGGCCCCCTTCCAAATTAGATCATCTTTGAATCCTGAAACTACTTTCTACGAAAGGAACTCTCGACTTCTTCTCAAGATTTCTCCCTTGTGACTAAGGAGTAGTCACCCTGCAGCAGCAGGCACCATCCAAGCATCGCGGTCTGCTGTAAGTCTCTCCTCCGGATCAAGACTGCCCAGCTCGACGAGAACCGGCTTCCCTGGCACCTCTGACCTCTACCTAAATCTTCAGCCCAGCTGAGACCCGTGGGTGTGACGAGACCTCGAGGGACCGGCCATCATCAAGACTGCACGACGCTTGTCTAGCACGACCACCGAGTGACCCTCGACTGAGTGCTTTGGGGTAAGAGAAGCCCCGACCCTGAGCAGCTCCAGCACCGAAGTTCAGCCCCCCTGCATCCACGAGATCTGCGTGGGGCCCTTCTGCTCTTTGCTGCTCACCGCGTTGTCCAGGTCACTTGCCCGTTGGCTAGTGGCCCTTTTACAACGCTTCACGACGACAAACACTGCTGGTCTGGTTGCTCCAGACTAGCCCTTGCTCCCCTCCAGCAGAGGAGCACCCTGGACCCTCCTGGTCCACTCCAGACTCCATTTTAAGTCCACCGCGTGGGCTTGCATTTGCCAAGACTTGTTGCCCCAATCCTGGGTCCAGCGACGTCGACAGCAGACACCTTCGTGGGACAGCTCGCACCTCCATCCTGGTCGCCGACAACGCCTCCTGGTCCAAGAGACTGCAGAGCCCAGCAGCGCCCACTCACCTGGTCGAGGTGACTTCGTCCGGTGCCATCCTGGTGCCCACCTAAATCACTGGCTAGTGATTCAGAACTTGGTCCCCTCTGCTTACAGGTCTTCTTCTTCCCTGATCCAGGCTTGGATCACCACGAACTTCTTCACTGGCCGCCTGCCAGCAACTTCTTTCTTCAGGCTCCTGGTTCGTCAACGAGAGTTTCCGACGCAACTTGAACCCTATGCAGCCGCAGCCCCTGGGCTAGGTAAACCGAGTGCTCCGGTGCTCCAGCGTAGTCCAACACTCTAAGTGTCCGGATCCACTTTCGTTTTTGACCTACCTAGTCGGGTTCGCCCGAGAACAGTAACTTTGTCTTTACTAGCCTCCATAGACTTTTTCCCGCCTTACGCGTGAGAGTTCCCACTCTGCACACGACGTCCCTAGGCCTCCTGCTTGCAATCTAAAGGTTCAGTAGTCCAGTCCTAGCGATTCTAAAGCCTATGAGAATAGTACTTACCTGCTAGTAATTTCGCATTCCACTTCTTGTGTATATGGTTTTTCGTGCCCCTCGGGCATTTGTGTAAATTGTGCGACTTTAAGTATTTTCATAAGAGTCTTGTTGTGTGCTTAGCTCCCTGTCTCATAAAGAGCCAGGGTAGTCTTGTTAGAAATAAATATACGTTTATTTTCATAACAACTTGTGTGGTGTCCTTTCACTTGGTGTTCAAGGGGTATATGTGATGGTAAAACAGCTGGCTTAACATGCCCTCTAGAGTCTTAGCCTTAGACTGCTCGTATCCATGCTACTAGGATAGCTGGTCTATAAGGTTGACTTACAACCAATCATCAATAAGGGTTGTCTGGACTGATACATAGTGATCACTAGAATAGTGAGCACTGCATATCAGGCCAACTTCTCACATTGGTGGCAGCGGTGGGATTTGAGCTTGCTGTTGTTTTACCACACGTATCCTAAGAATATCATTTGAAAGATCACATAAGTACCAAGGTACATATAACTTAGCTTAGAATACTCTGAGTTCTACTGAACCAGCTGTTGTAGCTCTTAGGGCCTAGCACACCCTAAACTACAACTCTAGCAAGGGATCAGTAGGTAAACATATAGTGTAGGTAAGTGCACCACTTACACCTCACTAGAAAAGCATGTCTACCCATGGAGAGTCTTCAGAGACTCCCCTTGTGGTTATTGACCCTCCACAGGTCATCTCTAGATATGCAGCTCTCAGTTTTCAGGAGATGAGACAAGTGTGTACCTCCAGGAAACTGAAACAGGGGTCTAACCCCACCATTCCCTTTCTGGTAGGTCTCTTAGAGACTTATGATGCTAGGAAAGCATCCCAGGGAGATGGGAATATGCCAGCCTTAGAGGGACACCTTGGTGATCCAGACCTCCTTGACACTGACAAAGTAGTTGAGGAGGAGGAAGAAGAGGAGCTCTCTGGGGATGAGGCAGACAGGCCTGAACTAGTCAGCAGACTTACTAGGGCCAACTTAGACCTGCTTGGGAAAGGAGCTGGGGGCCCCCCAGTACGGTTTGGTGTCACTACAACGCGGTTTTTTACAACGCATTCCGTTACATCGGAATTTTTACAACGCATGATCCATTACATCGGATGCCATTACAACGCATGGCATTACATAGCAGATGCTATTACAACGCATGGCATTACATCGTAAGTATAGGTAAGTATATCTTTTTAAAAAAAATGTAATTAAGTTAATTTAATTAATTTAATTTAATTAATTTAATTAAAATACATTTTAAAATAGTAATTAATTTAATTTAATAAATTTAAATTTATTTATTTAATTTAATTTTAATAAAAATTGTAATTAATTTTAATTAATTAATATAATGAAATTAATTTAATTTAAATATTTTTAAAAATTATAATTAAAATAAATTAATTAAAATATTTAATTTAATTTAATTAATTTAATTAAAAAATGTAATTAATATAATATAATTAATTTAATTTAATATTCTTATTTATTTATTTATAAATGGTAAATATAATTTAATTAGCCCTAAGCACAAACCCAACCCTGAACCCTAAAACACCCCTGTACCCCAAAACCCAAACCCTACCCTGAACCCTAAAAACACCCCTGTACCCCAAAACCCAAACCCTGCCCTGAAACCTAAAAACACCCCTGTACCCCAAAACCCAAACCCTGCCCTGAAACCTAAAAACACCCCTGTACCCCAAAACCCAAACCCTACCCTGAAACCTAAAAACACCCCTGTACCCCAAAACCCAAACCCTACCCTGAAACCTAAAAACACCCCTGTACCCCAAAACCCAAACCCTACCCTGAAACCTAAAAACACCCCTGTACACCTGTACTTATTTTAAAAATTACTTTAATATAATAAATAATAAATTAATAATATTAAAAAACATAAATAAATATATTTAATCATAATTAATATTAATAAAATTAAAAAAAATTAAATACTTACCTATACTTACGATGTAATGCCATGCGTTGTAATAGCATCTGCTATGTAATGCCATGCGTTGTAATGGCATCCGATGTAATGGATCCTGCGTTGTAAAAGTTCCGTTGTAAAAGCCTCCCGTTGTAAAAGTTGCGATGTAACGGTGCATCACCCCCAGTACTGACCCTAATCAGGCCTAACATTGGAGTTAGGAGAGATAGATCTCCTTCTAGGGACTCCAATAGATCTCTGCACTCTAATGCCTCTTCTCAGAGGAGAAGGAACTCTCCCCAGAGGAGATTGACTTCCCCTCAGAGAATAGAGCATGAAGCCAGAATGAGACAGGCTACTCTGAGGATTGAAAGGGAAGAACTTGGCCTGGCCAAAGAAAAGCTTGCCTTTGCTAGAGAGCAGCAGATGAGTGGAATAGTTCCCACTGGTGGCAGCAATCTCCCAAGAGATAAAGAGAAGGGTTTAGATACTAAACACCTGACAAAGATAGTGCCCCCCTTTAAACAAGGGGATGACATCCAGAAATGGATGGCTGCTTTGGAGAGGGCCTGCACTGTGCAGTGCATTCCCCAGAGTCAGTGGGCAGCTATACTGTGGCTCTCCTTTGATGGCAAAGGTAGAGATAAGCTCCTCACTACTAGAGTTGAGGATGCTAACAATTACCAGGTCCTGAAAAATACACTGGTTGATGGGTTTGGCTTAACCACTGAGCAGTACAGGTTGCTGTTCAGAGACACCCAGAAAACTCAGTCTCAGGACTGGTCTGACTTTGTGGATTGTGCCACTAAGGCTTTGGAGGGCTGGTTGCTGGGTAGCAAGGTTACTGATTACACAGGATTGTATAATCTTATGATGAGAGAACAGATTTTAAATAACTGTCAGAACCAGTTGTTGCACCAGCACCTTGTTGATTCAGATCTGACCTCTCCCCAAGAATTGGGAAAGAAGGCAGACAAATGGGTCAGAACAAGGATCAAGCAGAACCAGACTCAGAACCAGGGTGGTCAGAAGAAAGCAGACCAAAAGGGTAGTAACAAGAGTGAACAAAATGACCAGAAGTCTTCAACAGGTCCCCAACAAACCAAAGAGGGTGGGGGTCAGGCTTCACAGCAGGAAAAGAAGACTCCAGAAGGCCAGTCAAAAAGGTGGTGCCAGTACTGTAAAAGTAAGTCTCACTGGTTTAGTGAGTGCACCAAAAGAGGAGGGCAAACTCCTACCACTACAGCCCCTAAGGCAACTGCACCCCCTAGTACAGTCAGTAGTGGTAGTGCACCTCCCAAGGCATTAGTTGGGTTAACCTTGGGAACTGAGGGGTCTGACAACTTAGTTGGCACACTCACTCAGGCTGTCCTTGTCTGTACAGGGGATGTGGATATATCCCCTGACACAAGTCCCAATACTTTGGGCAAATACAGGCAGACACCTTTGATACATGGAAAAATGGCTCAGGCCTACAGGGACACTTGTGCCAGTGTCACAATGGTGACACCTAACTTTGTGGACCCTGGACAGATCATGCTAGGTACAGATTACCTAGTGACCAATGCTAGCAATGTCACTACCAACCATAGTATGGCAATTGTTAGTTTCTCCTGGGGAGGGGTAAGTGGCCAAAAGAAAGTTGTGGTTAGTTCAGACCTCCCAGTTGATTGTTTGTTGGGCAATGATTTGGAAACATCCCTATGGTCAGAAGTGGAGCAGAGGACTCACATGGAAATGTTAGGCTTGCCAGCACATGTCCTTGCTGTGACTAGGTCACAGGCCAAAAGAGGCCCCACCGAACAGGTGCTGGATCCTGGAACAATGGACCAGACACCTTCCAAGAAGAGGAGCAGTAGGGTTAAGGCACTGCCTTCCCCCTTGCCCCAGGTTGAGGATCAAGCCTCTGAGGAAGCTGATCTCAAGGAACTGAGGGAAACTGAGCCTAAAGAGCTTGAACCTGATCAGGTTGAGTTTCTGGGCTC
The DNA here is from genome assembly GCF_964261635.1 of Lissotriton helveticus. NCBI lineage: Eukaryota > Metazoa > Chordata > Amphibia > Caudata > Salamandridae > Lissotriton > Lissotriton helveticus. Next base: position 1,077,307,601 of record NC_136068.1, read on the forward strand.
AGGTGGACCCTCCAGGGAAGACCTGGGGAAGGCACGGTTAGACTGCCCCTCCCTTGAACCCCTCAGACAGCAGGCTGCTGCTGAGGCTGCAGGGAATGCCACAGGTACCCACAAGGTATACTGGGATGATGGACTCCTGTACACTGAGTCAAGAGACCCCAAGCCTGGTATGACGAGGAGGCTGGTTATCCCCTTGTCTCAGAGAGGTTTCCTTCTTACCTTGGCCCATGAAATGCCCCTTGCAGGTCACTTAGGCCAGACCAAGACGTGGGACAGGCTTGTCTCACACTTTCACTGGCCTCACATGAATGAAGATACCAAGGAGTTTTGTCGCTCCTGTGACACCTGCCAAGCCAGTAGCAAATCAGGTGGTCAAACAAAGGCCCCCCTCATACCACTACCTGTGTTGGGGGTACCCTTTGAGAGAGTGGGGATTGACATTGTTGGTCCAATGGAACCCCAGACAGCATCAGGGCACAAGTTTATACTGGTGGTGGTGGATCATGCCACCAGGTATCCTGAAGCTATACCACTTAGGACCACTACAGCACCTGTTGTGGCAAGAGCCCTAATTGGAGTGTTCTCCAGAGTGGGTTTCCCTAAGGAGGTTGTCTCTGACAGAGGTGCAAACTTCATGTCAGGATATCTGACTGCAATGTGGAAGGAATGTGGTGTCAACTACAAGTTCACCACACCCTATCACCCACAGTGCAATGGGCTTGTTGAAAGATTCAACAGGACCCTGAAAGGGATGATTCATGGATTACCTGAACCTCTTAGGAGGAGATGGGATATCCTGATCCCCTGCCTCTTGTTTGCTTACAGAGAGGTCCCACAGAAGGGGGTTGGCTACAGCCCTTTTGAGCTTCTGTTTGGGGATCCTGTAAGAGGACCCCTTTGTTTGGTAAAGGAAGGATGGGAGAGACCTCTCAAAAAGCCTGGAACAAACATTGTGGACTATGTACTTGGTCTCCGCTCCAGGATGGCTGAGTATATGGAAAAGGTCTAAAAACCTTGAGGCCAGCCAAGAACTCCAAAAAGCTTGGCATGACCAAAAGGCTGTCCTGACTGTGTACAAGCCTGAACAGAAGGTGTGGGTGCTGGAGCCAGTGGCCCCAGCAGCACTCAAAGAAAATTGGTCTGGGCCCCACACAATCATTGAGCAAAAGGGAGAGGTCACCTACCTGGTGGACCTTGGAACTCCCAGGAGCCCCCTCAGGGTGCACCATGTAAACAGGCTCAAGGCATATGTCAACAGGAAGGACATGGGCTTGCTCATGGCCACAGATGAGGGACAGGAGGAAGAGAGTGACCCTCTCCCAGACCTGCTCACTCAGAATCCTGATGATGGATCAGTAGATGGTGTTGTCTTTTGTGGCAGCCTCTCTGAACATCAGCAACAGGATTGTAGACAAGTTCTGCAATCCTTCAGACATATGTTCTCTCTGACACCCAGCCAAACTGATTGGTGTACCCATGAAGTTGACACTGGAGACAGTCTGCCTGTCAAGAGTAAAATCTACAGACAGCCTGATCATGTCCGAGACTGCATCAAGACAGAGGTGCAGAAAATGTTGGAGCTGGGAGTCATTGAGCCCTCAGATAGCCCTTGGGCTATCCCAGTAGTTCTAGTGCCAAAGCCTCACACCCAGGGTGGTAAGTAAGAGATGAGGTTTTGCGTAGACTACAGAGGTCTCAATGCAGTCACTAAGACTGATGCCCACCCAATACCAAGAGCAGATGAACTTATTGATAGATTGGCTTCTGCCAACTACTTAAGTACATTTGACCTGACAGCTGGGTATTGGCAAATCAGGTTAGCTGAGGAGGCCAAACCCAAGACAGCATTTTCTACCCCTGGTGGGCATTATCAGTTTGTGGTAATGCCCTTTGGTTTGAAAAATGCACCTGCCACCTTCCAAAGGTTGGTGAATCAAGTCCTCACTGGGTTGGATGACTTCTGTGCAGCTTATCTTGACGATATTGCTGTCTTTAGCTCCACCTGGGAGGATCACCTGGTCCACCTGGGAGGATCACCTGGTCCACCTGAGGAAAGTGTTAGAGGCACTCTAAAAGGCAGGCCTCACTATCAAGGCCACTAAGTGCCAGATAGGGCAGACACAGGTTGTATACCTGGGCCACCTTGTAGGTGGAGGCCAGGTTCAGCCATTGGAGAGTAAGATACAGGCCATCAAGGACTGGGCTCCTCCAATCACCCAGACTCAGGTTCGAGCTTTCTTGGGCCTGACTGGTTACTATAGGAAATTTGTCAGAAATTATGGGTCCATTGTGACCCCCCTTAATGACCTGACAAGTAAAAAGATGCCAAAGAAAGTTCAGTGGACAGCAAGCTGTCAAAAGGCATTCAATGACCTAAAGCAGGCCATGTGCACAGCACCTATCCTAAAGAGTCCAGACTACTCCAAGCCATTCATTGTCCAAACAGATGCTTCTGAGTTGGGTGTGGGAGCTGTTCTATCTCAACTGAATTTTGATGGTAACGACCAGCCCATTGCTTTTATTAGCAGAAGGCTGACCCCAGAGAGAAAAATTGGTCAGCTATTGAGAGGGAGGCCTTTGCTGTGGTTTGGGCCCTGAAGAAGTTGAGGTCCTACTTGTTTGGCACTCACTTCACAGTTCAGACCGACCACAAGCCCCTCTTATGGCTAAGTCAGATGAAGGGTGAAAACCCCAAACTACTTAGGTGGTCCATTTCCCTACAGGCGATGGATTTTACAGTGGAGCACAGACCTGGTACTGATCATGGCAATGCTGATGGGCTCTCCAGGCATTTCCACTTAGAGCAAGAAGACTCACCTGGTCTAGGTTAGTTTATTGTCCCAAAGTTTGGGGTGGGGGGGTCATGTAGGAGAGTAGGGTCTGCAATCCTATGATCACCCAGATTTTTGCTTTTTGCTTCACTGGTTTACGACTTTCCTGGCTGTGGGCCTGCTAATCAGACCCACAGCCTAGCTGTTCTCTCTACTCCAAATTGTACCCAGGTACTGAATTGGCACTGGGCCCTCTCTAAGTCCCTGTACCCAGGGCAGAGATGCACCCAGAAGTCTCCCAGGGGCTGCAGCATTTATTATGCCACCCCTGGGCTGACTGACTAAACAGACACAACTGGCTGCTTGACAGCTGGGGCAAAGTGGTGTACTCACCCTTTGCTTTAGATATAGTATTCCTATGTCTAACCCCAAAATGGACACATATATTCCTATCAGTCACTCCTATGGCAGGCCTTAACAATCCTGAAGGCAGAGTGCTTGGAATAATGTGAGATGGTGCTCTGGCATGAGCTGAGCCCGTTTGCAGCTTGCGGAACCAAGTCCTAATAGCTGTTCCATGATAACGCGTACCATATACTCTTAAGTGCATTATAATCCTCGCGGTTATATGCCAACTCTGGTATCGCTTTATCAAAACATGTGGAGTAAGGTATCATACGAATTGGAATACTAACCCCTCGCCAATTCTGGCGACGGGGTTAGCCTTCCACCCTTCTAGAGGGACACGACATGTTGGTAACCTGTAACCCCGGTTAAAGTCAGACATAGCCTCAGCTCCACAAGATGGATGCTGCCACCGAGACACAAGTCTGCCCTCCTGTTGCTGGGAGTCCTCCCAGCGCAGGAGGCAAGGACAAAGGGTTTCATGTCAGGGGCGGTGCCAGCACCGTCCCAGACAGGATTTTGTGTATCCTAGGTAGGCAGGGCTTTAGAGGAAGGTGACTGCAAGTGGCACCCCGGTGCTCACTATGCATAGGCCGGCTTGAACCAGTTCCAGGGGCACACCAGCCCCTGAGCTGGGGAAAAGCCCGCCAAAGGAGAGGGGTGTAACCACCCCCCTCCTAGTCCCACCCATAGGGCAGGACTTAGTCGCGTGCCAGCCCCCTTTTGCAGGATAAAGGTAGGAGCAGGCCCCCTTCCAAATTAGATCATCTTTGAATCCTGAAACTACTTTCTACGAAAGGAACTCTCGACTTCTTCTCAAGATTTCTCCCTTGTGACTAAGGAGTAGTCACCCTGCAGCAGCAGGCACCATCCAAGCATCGCGGTCTGCTGTAAGTCTCTCCTCCGGATCAAGACTGCCCAGCTCGACGAGAACCGGCTTCCCTGGCACCTCTGACCTCTACCTACATCTTCAGCCCAGCTGAGACCCGTGGGTGTGACGAGACCTCGAGGGACCGGCCATCATCAAGACTGCACGACGCTTGTCCTGCACGACCACCGAGTGACCCTCGACTGAGTGCTTTGGGGTAAGAGAAGCCCTTACCCTGAGCAGCTCCAGCACCGAAGTTCAGCCCCCCTGCATCCACGAGATCTGCGTGGGGCCCTTCTGCTCTTTGCTGCTCACCGCGTTGTCCAGGTCACTTGCCCGTTGGCTAGTGGCCCTTTTACGACGCTTCACGACGACAAACACCGCTGGTCTGGTTGCTCCAGATTAGCCCTTGCTCCCCTCCAACCGAGGAGCACCCTGGACCCTCCTGGTCCACTCCAGACTTCATTTTAAGTCCACCGCGTGGGCTTGCATTTGCCAAGACTTGTTGCCCCAATCCTGGGTCCAGCGACGTCGACAGCAGACACCTTCGTGGGACAGCTCGCACCTCCATCCTGGTCGCCGACAACGCCTCCTGGTCCGAGAGACTGCAGAGCCCAGCAGGGCCCACTCACCTGGTCGAGGTGACTTCGTCCGGTGCCATCCTGGTGCCCACCTAAATCACTGGCTACTGATTCAGAACTTGGTCCCCTCTGCTTACAGGTGGTCTTCTTCCCTGATCCAGGCTTGGATCACCACGAACTTCTTCACTGGCCGCCTGCCAGCAACTTCTTTCTTCAGGCTCCTGGTTCGTCAACGAGAGTTTCCGACGCCACTTGAACCCTATGCAGCCGCAGCCCCTGGGCTAGGTAAACCGAGTACTCCGGTGCTCCAGCGTAGTCCAACACTCTAAGTGTCCGGATCCACTTTCGTTTTTGACCTACCTAGTCGGGTTCGCCCGAGAACAGTAACTTTGTCTTTACTAGCCTCCATAGACTTTTTCCCGCCTTACGCGTGAGAGTTCCCACTCTGCACACGACGTCCCTAGGCCTCCTGCTTGCAATCTAAAGGTTCAGTAGTCCAGTCCTAGCGATTCTAAAGCCTATGAGAATAGTACTTACCTGCTAGTAATTTCGCATTCCACTTCTTGTGTATATGGTTTTTCGTGCCCCTCGGGCATTTGTGTAAATTGTGCGACTTTAAGTATTTTCGTAAGAGTTTTGTTGTGTGCCTAGCTCCCTGTCTCATAAAGAGCCAGGGTAGTCTTGTTAGAAATAAATATACGTTTATTTTCATAACAACTTGTGTGGTGTCCTTTCACTTGGTGTTCAAGGGGTATATGTGATGGTAAAACAGCTGGCTTAACACGCCCTCTAGAGTCTTAACCTTAGACTGCTCGTATCCATGCTACTAGGATAGCTGGTCTATAAGGTTGACTTACAACCAATCATCAATAAGGGTTGTCTGGACTGATACATAGTGATCACTAGAATAGTGAGCACTGCATATCAGGCCAACTTCTCACAGACGTCTCTCCCAATTTCTACCCATCTGGAATACAATCACCTCAGACAGATGGGTTCTTCAGATTACCCAATCAGACCCTCCAGCTTATCGCGATTTCGCGATTCACGAAAAAATCGCGAAATTAGCTCACGAGCGCGATGGCCGCGATATCAACAACTATTGCCGCGATATTTACAGAAAAAGGGTCGGCAAAACAAACAATGCTGTTTCATTGGTTGTGGGCGCACACGTCATTACGTGCCGCCGTCCAGCCGTCCAATACCTGCTTCCTTCTGGTATTGTACACGCGCGAAGTAAGCATTTGGTTTGGAATTACTCAAATCTAGCTTGCAATTCTGAACTGGTAGACAAGAAAGGAGTGATATTATCTAAGCGCTGCTTGTTCACATGGTATGTAACTCATAATCTGCAAACAGGAATCGAGACAGGCTCACAGGCTTCTGTTAAAATTAAAATATGCTGGGTCACTGCAAGTACTGCTATCAAACACAGTGTTGTTTTTGAAGGAGCAGACATAAGCAGCGCCGTGTTAAGAAAACATTCGCTCGGCAAAAACAGAAGGGACTGCATGGTTTAATTACTATTACAATAGGGACCCCTGGTGGAAAAGAAATGGTTACCTTTTATCGGTTAAATTCAGAAGAGAGCGCGATGAATAGTTGGAGCTAGCTCAGCAGCAGAGTCCTCGCCTTTCATGCATGAGGCTGAGACAAGTTTGAATATGCAAGACGGCCAAGCATGTCAGTCTGACCCTGGTGTCTCCTGTGCATTACACACTTGCTAGATCATTTAATGGATCAAGTGCTCGATTTCTGAATTGTGGTTCCACCGGACCTTTTACATGTTCTGTTTACTTGCTGTATGGCATAAGTCCTAAAAAATAGAAGTGGGGTACCAACCCAGTTGGGCAGTATGCATGTGACATGACGTGTGGCATCATACAGTCCATGACTTCAAAGGAAGTGATATCACAAATGACATCAGATCTTCAGACCTCACACGTTTTGAGCAGGTCTATCAAAAGTACATTTAAGCGCACTAGGAGATTTTGTGTTGGGTTTGTGCCAAATAAGTGACGCAAACTTGACACAAAATCTAGGCCTCAGCTTATACATTATTTTTTTTATAAACTCAGCAAAAATTACATTGGCAACAAGGAGAAATGTAGTAGTAAATCTGTTCTGTTCAATTGGTTGCAAATGTCTTGATTTTAAATTATCTGTTGGGGTTAACCCACCTGCTGCAGAGGTCTTTGTGTGCCCAGTAGATCCCAGGGAATAATAATAATGAAAAAACTCTGGGCGTTAACACATTTGGTGGAGAGATCTTTTGTTTTGTCTAACTGCTGAATAATGCTCCTGCTATTGCGAGATAGCGTTTTGTCATGATAAAATAGGGCAGAGGATTATTATGCCTTCTGCAAGGTATGTGAATCAGGTTTCCAAGGCACTAGGATAGTGTCCTTCCATTTCTGGTACTTGGCTTCCGTTTCAAGATATTCTTAGAGTTTCTAATTGCTCAAATGGGGGTAATTTCTGATATTAATCTGTTTCCCTAGACTTCATTGCTTGATTTTGTTCAGGAGAAAGTGTCGCTCATAGTCGTTGAATGTCACTCGTAATTACACTGAATTTATGAAAATGTCACATATAAGCAATCTGAACTGCTGGGGATATTTTAAGGCCCCTTTTAGTCCATTGGGTTTCAGAAAAGAGGATAGTTTTTAATGAATTTTCTTGCCTTTGCCCACTCACAAAGTGTCACTCATATTGCCACACTTAATTTGCTACATTACTTTCTAGAAAAGCGTTCTAGCAGCAAAGCAGGACTTTCTGTATGGGTAATATTGGTATTGTCAATATATTTTCAATGTTAAAAAGGGTGATAGAAATTACTGTTTTTTAAAATGGATGGGTCCAGGAGGTAGCGGTGCCCCGGCAGGGGTGCATACATAGGTGCTAGAACACCACAGGGAAAAATAGGGCCCCCTCTCATGAGATTGGAGCTGTGCTTCTGTAGAGCTGCAAACACTTTAAACATGCCTGTTTCACAGTGGACTACCTTGCTAAATCAGTTTACATTGATTTAAGGCTGAAAGGGAATGATTACGAGTAAAATAAATTGCCGCAATAATGCCGCTAAATTTCCACTTTTGTGCCGCTAAATTTCCATTTTTGTGCCGCTAAATTTGGAAATCTATGCCGCAATATCCTGGGGGGTATGCCCAATATAGTTATTGCCTGGAACTTGCCGAAACTCCCCCAAACATTCACACAATGTCACAAGAACATTTTAACCGTCTCAAACAAGACGTTCTCTCTCTATTAGAAAAAGGGGCTATAGAACCAGTCCCATTACAATATCATGGGGCCGGTGTATACTCCCAATCCTTTTCAATTCCCCAAAAGACTGCTCTCTCAGGCCTAAACTAGACCTCCGAGATCTGAATATATACATCGAATCAGATCTTTTTCACATGGTGACACTCCACCAAGTGCTCTCGCTCCTTCAGCAAGGCGACTTTCTGTCCACTTTAGATTTAAAGGACGCCTACTTCCACATTCCAATACACCCCGCTCATCACAAATTCCTCAGGTTTGTGGTAGTGGGACAACATTACCAATTCAAAGTGCTCCCATTCGGAGTCACTACTGCTCCCGGAGTTTTCACCAAAGGCCTGACAGTAGTTGCAGCTACATACATACACATCTTCCCATACTTAGATGGCTGGCTCACAAGCAGACTGTCTAAAACACACTTACAAAACAGTGCAGCTGCTCCACCATCTTGGATTCACAATAAATCCAAGTCCCATCTCCAACATGCAAACTTTCTTTGGAGCCACTCTCCATATACAAAGGGCTCTGGCCTGTCCCAAACCTGCCAGAATCCACAACATTCAGACTCTAGTTTCCCAGGTCCAGCCTCAACACTCATTGCCAGCTCGGATGTTATTGCAGTTACTGGGAATTATGGCATCTTAATAGTCTCATATGCACGACTTCAAATGCGTCCCCTTCAGAAATGCTTAGCACGTCAGTGGAATCCGTCTCTGGGTCAATCAATATCAATCAATATCAGCCAACTTTATTCGGTTTCAACATATAAAACCATTAAAGTTATAAAAACGTTATAATATCCATAAAAGTAATAAAACAATTGATCACAAACAAGTTACAATCCACAATAGTACACATTGATTCAAAGCCAAAAATACAAGACTAAGTGCATGACCCCTTTACCCTCAGAAAATTCTTTTTTGAACAATTAAAAGAATGAATCCCAGAACCTTCTCTGGAATGTTTGTTATGAGTGTAAAAATGGACCCAGGCCATTGCTAACATTTAATCAAGGCAAGCCCTGGCATGGCCTTCACAGCAGATACCAGGTAGCTGAGAACAAAGTAAATACATGCAACATTTGTAAGTAAATAAGGGCTGGGGAGCCTGAGTAAAATTCCTCCTCTTCTGGACAATAAAAGTTTTTTTGTGGAACTTCATAAAATTTACAAAATAGTATAAAATGTAGCAGAACCTGTGGAGACTCGCCGTCGCAGCCACAGGGTGCGAACAACTGTCCTCTTCTGCAACCCCTTGGTATAGCCAACTAAAAATGAAAGAGGTCAATGCGAAACCTGGTTAATAGGAACCGTTTGTAAATACTTAAAGACCCCAAGAGAGAAGGCTCAGCTGATGCGGTTGTTTTCAGCATTATTAATTTACGGACGGTAGGTTTCCCCAACTCCAGCTCTCCCCTCTCAATCTTCCTTAAACTGCTAAAGGACAGCCTTATTAGTCTCTCGTCCTTTCTAGTTAGACTCAAGGTTGTAGTACAAGTCCGCCCTACCCAACCTTTCAAAGCTGCTCTTGATATATCTGAGCCATGGTATGTGGGGGGCATGGTCCAGAGTCGTACACTCTTTTAAAATCAGTTGACTTAACGGGGCTCCCACACTCAACAAGGTTTTCATCCAAAAGATTAGGGAGCGGAGGGCCAATTTATCACTTGGGTAAGGTACCCCAATTCTTCATGTGCCACTATGTTGGACATGACCCAAGGAACGCCCAATAAGCGTTTCAAGAATGCGTCCTCCGCAGTTTGAAGATCTGTGGTAACATGCCCCCATATTTCACTGCCATAAGAAGCCAGTCTCAGTTATCGGATCTAGTGTTGGTGGACTGCCGCATTCATCGCTCTCTGCAGTGGTGGAATCCACAAACCCTTTCCAAAGAGTGGCCCTTCATCGACACTGTTGCACAGACAGTGTTACCAGCAGACGCATCGCTCACTGGTTTAGGAGCTTATCTCCAAACTCACACAATTTAGGGCATGTGTAAGCTGCAGCAAAAGCGTCTTCACATAAATCATCTAGAGCTTCTAGCAGTATTTCTAGCGCTCACAGGCTTGTAGGCAAAGCTGTCCTGATACGTACTGACAACATGAAAGCCATGTATTATATACAGAAACGGGGGAGGGGGGGGACATACTCTCTAACTGTTATAACTTGCACAGACCATCTGTAGGTGGGCCTACTTCACAAAATGTATCTCCTTGCAGAACACCTTCCGGGAGTAGACAATCAGATCGCAGACCTGCTCAGCAGACAGAGACAACAGATTTTTTTTTTTTTTTGTAAATATTTTTTTTATTGCAGCAAAGTAGGTGGTACAATCAAAGCATTTGCATCATTTCCTTTGTCGCCCATTATAACTATTAATCTCCAGTATACGTGCCACACAGCCGTTTAGCTCACACCCCGGAGGTCGAGCGGCGCAAAAGTAAATTAAACAGAGACAACAGATTTATGAGTGGGAACTCCACCCTCAAGTTCTCCTCCATTTCTTTCAGATGTGGGGCTTCCCAGAAATAGATCTGTTTGCCGCACACAAAAGCGCAAAATGCCCAAGCTTTGCCTTCAGATATCCACACCCTTTGTCCAAAGGTAATGCACTATGGATGAACTGGTCAGGGATATTAGCCTACACTTTACCACCTCACACTCATTCCACTAGTGGTTTGAAAGCTTAGACAAGTGTCCCTGACAGTAATCCTAGTAGCTCCCGCATGGGCCCGTCAACCTTGGTTTACCACCCTGTTGGAACTCTCAGTAGTTCCTCATAAAAAAAACTACATCTCACATCCAATCTCCTCACACAGAGCCATGGAGAAATAAGACACCCAGATCCCGGTCATCTCAACCTTGCAATCTAGCACCTGAAGTCATTGAATTTGGCTACCTAAGTCTTCCACCAGACTGCATGAACATTATTAAAGAGGCTAGACATCCTACTACAAGGGCTTGCTATGCAGCAAAGTGGAAGCGGTTTGTTATTCATTGTAAGAACAACCAGATCAACCCACTTGATGCTTCAATTCAAAACTTCATTTGCTATTTACTGCATTTACAACGTTCAAATTCAATGTACACTTCCATATGCTTACATCTTGCTGCAATAGCTACATACCTTCAAAATAGACATTTGTCTCTTTTCAGAGTGCCTGTTATTAGGGCATTTATGGAAGGACTCCAGAGTTATTTCCCCAAGACTTCCACCTGCCCTAGTATGAAATCCTAGTATTGTTCTCACCAGACTAATGGGTCCATCCTTTGAGCCATTGCATAAATGTGAATTGCAAATTCTCACCGGGAGAATTTCTTTCCTCATTGCTATTACATCACTGAGGAGAGTGGGTGAGCTTCAGGCACTAATCATAGAAGAACCATTTTTATAAGTACAGCAAAACAAAGTGGTTCTTCGGACTAATCCTAAATTCCTACCCAAAGTAATTTCTGCCTTCTCTATAAACCAATCTGTTGAGTTGCCTGTGATCTTCCCTCAACCAGATTCTGTGGCAGAACGTGCTCTACACACTTTAGACGTTAATAGAGCATTACTCTTTTACATAGAAAGGACAAAACCTTTCTGTAATACTAATCGACTATTTGTTGCTTTTGCTCCACCTCATAAAGGCAATCCCATTTCAAAATCCGGTATTGCGTGGTGGATAGTCAAATGTATTCAGACAGGCTATACAAAAGCAAAAAGAACCTTAACAATTCCCCCTAGAGCACATTCCGCTCGCAAAATAGGGGCTTCAAAGGCTTTCTTAGGAAACATCCCCATAGCGGATATCTGCAAGACTGTAACATGGTCTACACCTCACTCTAACACATCTACACAATAATGTTTTGTGAATGCTAGACAGCAAGCTAATGTAGGCCAGGCAGTTCTACGTAGACTTTTTCAAACCACTGCAACAGCTACAGGTTAGCCACCACTTTGGGAGATTACTGCTGTATAGTCTATGCAAAGCATGTGATCTACAGCTCAGATGCCCCAAACGGAAAAAGCTGTCTAACCAAAGCCAACTCCGGCACCTAAAACTGTCGACCCGAAACACGCTTCAGAACCAACCATTCCGGATCCGAAAAAATCTCCGATCCAAAGAAAACACTCGAATCGGCAAAAGCTGCCAGCCAGAAGTCTTCGGAACCGAAACCAAAGCCGGTTCCGAGAAAGGATTCTCCCATAGAAGAGCTTTTCCGCCAGATCCAAAGTAAAAGACACTTGTTATTTACCCAATAACTGGACATGTCATCGCTTTGCCTCCTAAGAGGAAACTGGAACCTCCTCCCACACCTCCAGTCCCTCTTAAAAACATGCTCAAACTTCTCCCATAAGGGAACCTTCACCAATTCCAGAAGTCCCAGACTTTGACATTTCCCCCACACACTCACCAATCATCCCAGACAACCCTGCACCAGCAGATGCGATGAGGATGATAATTCTGGAGGGATAGAAGATGAGCAACCCTTAGATAATCCAGATGATATTGGTGGCCCATCAGATGATCCTTGAGGACTACAATGACCCAGATGCCCCAGATCTACCCCAAGATGATGCATACCCTTCTAGGCCATCTCCTCCAGATAACACCATAGGGTTCACACAACTTATTCACAGAGCAGCAGCCTTTCATTGTGTTTATCTCCATACTGATCCAGTGGATGACGACTTCCTTATGGACACATTATTACCCTCTCATAAGACCACAACCATCTTACCAATGCTTAGAGGGGTTATAAAGCATGCACCAGACATATTTAAAGATCCCGTCAGGCCCAGGGTAATTAATCCCAGGTTGGAGAAAAAGTACAAAGCCGCTCCAACCGACCCAGCCTATATCAAGGGCCAACTACCATTAGACTCTTTAGTGGTCACCAACGCACGGAAAAGAGCTAACTCTCAATCCGGGGACGCTCCACCCCCTGATAAAGAGTGCAAACTCTTAGATGCTTCATGCAAACGTATGATATCTCAAGCAGCTAATGTCTGGATAATCACCAACACCCAAGCTCTCTTGGCAGGATATGATAGGGCTCACTACGATGAGCTTGAAACCCATATACAACATCTCCCAGACAAATACAAGACCAGGGCTACTGATTTGATACAGGAAGGAAGGGTCATTACTAACACTTCCATCTGTTGCGCTCTAGATGCTGCTGACACAGCATCAAGGGCAATAAATACTGGCATACTTTTACGCAGGCAAGCTTGGCTGCGAATTTCTGGTTTTCAAACCAGAAGTACAAACCAGTATTCTCAATCAACCTTTTGACCAGCAACATCTGTTTGGTCCCACAGTTGATACCTCTCTCTCTCGAAAATGAAAAAGGACATGGACACTGTAAAATCTATGGGAGCTTTACAAAATCAAACTCCCAGAGCGTCCTTTCGCCGCTCCTCCTACAGGGACACCTCAACAACATTTTTTACCAATACTGTCTCCTCTTCTTACAAAACTCCCACCCAATCCTTGCCCAATAGAAGTTATTACAGAGGAGGATACAGAGGCAACACAACTAAAGGTAGAGGCAGAAGTAACATCACCCGTACCGCCTCCACTCCCAAGCAGTGACTTCCCTCCCCTCCCCCCAGACCATTCCACTCCTGTTGGGGGAGATTACAACAGTCCCTACCTGTCTGGAACTCCATCACAACAGACAGGTGGGTGAGACAAATAGTTCAGTCAGGTTATTGCCTGGAGCTCACTTCCATTCCTCCAACAATACCACCCAGACAGTGTCCCATGTCACAAGAGCATCTCACACTCCTAAAAACAGGAGGTTGCCGTATTACTGCTCAAACATGCAATAGAACCAGTTCTACTACACCATTAAAGCACAGGGGTTTACTCTCTATATTTCCTTATTCCCTAAAAGGATGGCTCCCTCAGACCTATACTAGACCTGAGACCTCAAAACCTTTACATACAGTCAGACCACTTCCATATGGTCACATTACAGCAGGTCCTCCCTCTGTTGGAACAAGTCGATTTCCTTGCTACCCTAGATCTCAAGGACGCCTACTTTCACATTCCCATTCACCAAGCTCACAGAAAGTACCTTCGGTTTGTAGTGGACGGTCAGCATTACCAATTCAAAGTCCTCCCCTTCGGAGTTACTACAGCACCCCGAGTCTTCACAAACTGTCTCGCAATAGTATCAGCACACTTGAGGAGGGAAAACATCCATGTCTTCCCATATCTGGATGACTGGCTAATAAAAGCCAAGTCATACCAGCAGTGCATCCACCACACACCCAAGACCATTCACCTCTTACACAAACTCGGTTTCACTATAAACAAAACAAAGTCACATTTCCAACCATCCCGGTCTCAACAGTATCTAGGTGCCACAATAGATACCTCCATAGGACTTGCATTCCCCAATCCAGTAAGAATACAAAGCATGCAAGCTCTTATACAAAAATTTCAACCGCAACACTCACTACCAGCTCGAGTGTTCATGCAATTAATCTGCATGATGGCATCTTGCATTTTCGTAGTACCGCACGCAAGACTCCGGATGCGCCCCCTACAGGAGTGCTTAGCAAGCCAGTGGAACCAGGCTCAAGGTCAATTAACAGATCTGGTGGTGGTAGACGGCCGCACACATCACTCTCTGCAGCTAATTTAAATGTTCATCTCAGCACATACCTAAAAGACCACCATCTTCTTGATGGCTCTCAACATGGCTTCAGGAGACAACACAGTACGGAGACAGCCTTGAAGGCTGTCTTTAAAAACATCCGGACTCTGGTGGATGCAGGCAATATTACTCTTCTTGTGCTATTGGACCTCACGGCAACCTTTGATACTCTATATCTCCTTTCAGGCTGGTTGCTCGCCTTAGAGAGAGGTGTTGGGGGCACTGCTCTGGGTCTCTTTGCCTCCTATCTTAGTGAGCGGGCGGAGACGGTGAAGCTGGGCCAGTTCTATTCAGCCCCTAAACCTTTGATTTGTGGTGTTCCCAGGGCTCCTCCTTGAGCCCAACTCTTTATAATATCTATGTGGCTCCCCTTGCAAAAGTAGTGAGATCTTTTGGGCTCGAGGTATTGTCCTATGCGGACGACACCCAAATAATGGTTTCTATTTCACATCGTGTAATGGACTTGGTGTTTGTCCCTGTCCATTACCTCATGGGAAGAACTTAGGGGTCATTGTGGACAATTCTCTATCTCTTGACACTTTGTTGTTGTCCTGAAAGAGTCTTTGTATGGTAGATGACTCCTCCTCTGGAGTATAGTGCGCATGGGCATCGACTCCATCTTCCGATTATTTTTCGCCATTACGGGAAATTATGGAGTTGTGTGAGAACAGAAGCACAAGTTACTACTTGTGTAAAGATATATCTGTAAGAGACATTAGTTAGTGATAGATTCCTTACCTTAGAATATCCCCAGGCGTCCATCAGGATCCGGAAAGTCTTTTTCGTGGCAGTACCCCTGCGCGCTGACAGGTGGCGTCGCGCGGCTCCATGTCCGTCGCTGGCGTCAATAAAGCGCCAAGATGACGTCACGGAGATGACTTAGGCGCCACCTGTGCGTGCTGACCTCAGTTCTGCACACTCATTTCCGTGCCAGGAGTGCAGAACCATGACAGAAATCGACCACTGGTGCCACGAAAACTAGGGCCCTGAAAGGGATAATCTTAACCCTAGTAATCAGTTCGCAGAACGGGGAGGATGGGTGGGGCGGTAAGGAATTTCTGTAGTTGGGGATCTCTGTGTATAGTCCTAATCTAGTGAATAGTCCTGCCCATGTGCGTGGACCCCGGAGCAATCAAAAATAATCTCTTAAACTGTCAAAAAATGCAGAACTGCACAGACACTTAAGAGAGAATTTAAAGACCGATAATGCAGCCTATATCCACAGGCCACACTGTCCAGTACTTCAACTAGAAATTCCACCAAAACTCTACAAACAGCACAGCCTGTCCAGGTTTTTCCACACAGAAAAACATGCTTTTACCAGAAAAGCCCTCAGGAATGATAGAGAGGAAGGAGTGGACAGACAAGCCCCATAGTCTGCCATTATGTGGCTCAGAACAGGATACTGTGCCTTTAAGAGAACTTTCCAGAACTCTCACAGAATGCACAGCAGGTCCCATTTACTTTCAGTTCTTTTTTCCAGCTCCTGCGAGCAGGACCCTGGAGCATTGAGCTCTCCCTTTTCAAGGGTTTCTTTGGCGATTTTTCACTTTTTTCAAGTTATTTGAGTGCTTTTCTTGAAGTACTTTGGTGTTTCTTCCTTGTGTGTGTTTGGAGCACTTCAAATCAAATCAAATCAGCTTTATTCGGTCTTTTAAATTTAAAACCATAAAAGCAACAAAAAGAAATACATACATGTATATAGAATTCAACAGTTCATTACAATATTAAGAAAAAAACGGATATTTAAAGTAAACTAAAATCAACCTGGTACAAAAATAAAAACACATGATAGACAGAGTCCCCTATCACCAATTGTTATAGTTCGGTACTCTGGGGCCGGGGTAAAGATCAAACAAGTCCCAAATAGAAATGGGGCCATCTCCAATTTTGGGCTGGGAAAATCTTAAAAAGGGAACAATGTTCCTGTGTTTGAATTTGATTAGTATCAGGTCTCCCGGAATGTCTTTGGGCAACATCCCTAGCCATCCCACCCTCCTGACGCTCAGGATTCCGCCATCTAAGTCAGGTGGCAGCGGTCTATTGTTATTAAGCCAAAAGATGGCTTTATGCAGCAGATCCTGGCTTGTTTCATGTTTGCCCTGACTACGTTCAGGGACCCCGGAGAGAACAGTCACATAGGGGGCGGCTTCAGGGGGTAAGTTAATTCGATGTCTTCTTTCTTGAAGGAGCCTAGGAGCTTTACAAGGGAGATGAGTGGGCTTCAAAGTAGCATTCCGGTCACTAGGAGAGATGCTGAGAGAGGAATCAATTGTTCGTTCTTTACTATGTACAATGGACTTGGGATTCACAAGATTGGTAGAGGGCGTAGGACAAGAGGGAATAGCAGTATTTACAGTTGATGGTAGAATCCTTTGTACTATTTTTTTAACATCAGACAGCCTATCTCCCAGTTCCTTAATTTTTGAGAGCAGGGGTGATAAAGCCGTATTCAACAATCGCTCAAAATTGGCCAGTAGGGTCGATTGGAGAGGGGAAACAGTCATTTGATGTAGTCCCCGCCTTAAACGGCGTTGATACGCTTGGGTTGGCGGGGGAAAAAGACGAGCTACAGCACATACGGGCGGCATTTGATGAAATCACCTCATTGCTCCTTTTGCTGATTGGTTCCCGAGACGGTGTGTCAGCCTGGGGCAAGATTATTTCAGGGTCCTGGGGAGTACAGTCTATAAGGTCCATATCTCTGTACACTGTAGGGGGAGTAGAGATATCAGGGACATAGTTTGTGCCACACAAGGCATTCAAATCTTCCCAGATAGACATAGTAATTAAGCTAAGAGGGCCCCAACACGTCACTAGGCAAATCAAAAGATGATTGAAAAGGGTAAATTGTCTCTGTACCTCTTCCTTTGATGGAGCCAAGAGGGGTGGCCCGTCCCGTCCTCCTCCGGTCCTCTGAGGGCCACAGAGGGCCCGCCCTTTGCCCGGGCTTAGCCCGGCGCACTCCCGCGCGCTCCCGCGCTGCGGGGATTGTGGGCGGGTTAAAACACGCCTAGGCTGGGGGCGTGTCAATCAGCCAGGTGAGCGGGGACACAGGGAATCCTGGTGGTTGAAGTTTCCAAGCGCCTACTGACAGAGCGCTAGTGCGGCAGAATTCGGCAAAGTTCGTCGGTCTCCCTCAGCCCCTGGAAGTCCCGTGGCAGCAAGGATAGTAGGTGAGGGCTTTCAAAAGGTACCCACAAATGTTCAGCACCCGCCCCAAGCGGCGCTGCGGCACCCGCGATAGCGGGTGCGGCGAGCAGTTTTTGTGCGCCTAGGCTGGGGGCGTGTCAATCAGCCAGGTGAGTGGGGACACAGGGAATCCTGGTGGTTGAAGTTTCCAAGCACCTACTGACAGAGCGCTAGTGCGGCAGAATTCGGCAAAGTTCGTCGGTCTCCCTCAGCCCCTGGAAGTCCCGTGGCAGCAAGGATAGTAGGTGAGGGCTTTCAAAAGGTACCCACAAATGTTCAGCACCCGCCCCAAGCGGCGCTGCGGCACCCGCGATGGCGGGTGCGGCGAGCAGTTTTTGTGCGCCTAGGCTGGGGGCGTGTCAATCAGCCAGGTGAGCGGGGACACAGGGAATCCTGGTGGTTGAAGTTTCCAAGCGCCTACTGACAGAGCGATAGTGCGGCAGAATTCGGCAAAGTTCGTCGGTCTCCCTCAGCCCCTGGAAGTCCCGTGGCAGCAAGGATAGTAGGTGAGGGCTTTCAAAAGGTACCCACAAATGTTCAGCACCCGCCCCAAGCGGCGCTGGAGCACTTTTTCTTTGTCGATATGCCTGCATTATTCGACAAATGCCCAGAGTGCTCGAGGAAGAAGGCCACGTCGGACCCACACGAGGTGTGCATCATCTGCCTTCCCTCATCCCATGTCCCAGAGGAGTGTGACATTTGCCAGGGCTTCTCTAGCAGGACCCTGAGAGACAGGATGAAGATCAGGCTCCAGGGCCTGGAAGACAGAAGACTGAAGGCACAAGGTGGGTCTGGAAGGGCTTCCTCTGCCCATGCTGAGGCCTCTGGGGGGCTCCCCAGGGGCAGGAAGACCAGCAAACGTCCCCATTCTTCGTCGGCGTCGATTGCACCGACTACGGCGTCTAGAAGGATGACTACAGTCTGTTCCCCGTCTCCCCAGGGCTCTGGGTCGAAGTGACGTCGACGTTCAGCGTCGAGGGAACTGAATAGACTGCCGTCGAGATCACCGGTGACTATTTCGTCGTCGTCGTCGCCGAGTGATCGTCGTCGAGAGGTGGCCCGGCGTCGGCGCTCGCCGTCGTGGCGACACTTCCGTTCGCCGTCGGCGAAGAGAAGGAGGTCGTCGTCGAGGGGATCCTTGACGTCGAGGAGGACGTCGAAGTCACGCAGGCATTCGGCTATGAGGAGACGCTCGCCGTCAAGGCGTAGGTCGCCATCGAGGCGAAGGAGGTCGCCGTTGAGGCGAAGCCGTTCGCCGTCGAGAGAGAGGAGCTCGCCATCGAAGGGCCGACGCTCACCGTCTGGTCGACGTTCTTCGACGCCAAAGAGGCGCAGAAGGATTTCTAGCACCAGGAGTCAGTCTAGCAGGCGGCAGGTGCCGATAGGTGATTCTCCATTGCCCCAGCCTAGAAAGGAAGGCGGATCACCTGGCTTGGTGTATTCTGAAGTGTTTATGCCTTCTAGGCCAAAGTCGGTTACGCCCCCTACCCCCTTGCCCAGGAGGCCTCCTCCGCGGGCTCCCACCCCACCTCCACTTCCACCTCAACCTCAACCTCAGCCTCAACCTCAACCTCAACCTCAGCTTCCGGCTGACAGGCCTCCCCCGATTCCACCAAGGACGGCTTCGCTGCCTCGGTATCCGACGCCTCCTAAGGGGACCCCTCGCCCACTCCTGTGAAGCCGGCGGAGCGCCCGAAGCCAAGGAGGTCGCGATCTTGCTCCGGTCAGAGGGGGAGATCGCGGTGTCGTCACAGGTCCTCAACGAGATCAAGACGGCGTCACAGGAGGCGCAGATCACGGTCCCACACGGGCTCTTCCAGGACCAGGACCTACTCACCGACTTTGTCGGAATCCCCGGGGACGAGAGGGTCTCCAGTGGACGACACCAGCACATTCCAGGATGTTCTTCTGCGGGGTGCAGCCAAGTTGGGTATCACAATGACGGTGCCTACTCACACGACATCCGTGATTTTCGAGACGCTTCATAAAAAGCACCTGTCTCGACCTCTACTACCTCTAGTACCAGGATTGGTGGAGCCCGCAGAGTAGTTGTTTCTCACTCCTGCGGTGACGAAGGCTGCTCCCTCCCGGCTCCTTAAGAAGTACAGGGCCCCGGATTCTGACCCAGCTTTTCTTCAGATGGATCCGACTCCGGACTCTGTCATAGTGACGGCGGCTAGGAAGCAACATGCCACCTCCTCGTCCTCTACTGTACCTTCTGATAAGGAGAGCCGATGGATCAATTCGGCAGGCAGAAAGGTCTATGGGACGGCATCTACCGCGATGAAGGCGGCTAGCGCTGCGGCTTTGCTATGGCGGTATGATCGTGCCCTATGGGAGTCCCTCCAGCAATTCGCTGAGCTCCTTCCCCAGGAGAAGAAATAGGACTTTCAAGAGGTCCTGAAGGAGGGAATGCTGGTGTCGAACCAGCTCATCAGCGCGGCTGCTGATGCGTCTCTTCTGGCGGCACATGGGTACTGTCAAGGTATCAACCAGCGACGCCGCGCCTGGCTTCGACTTGCATCACTCAAGCCGGAGGCTCAGCAGCGGGGAGCCAATCTGCCTTTCTTGGGGGAAACCCTGTTTGGCAAGCATGCGGATGACGAAATGGCCCGCATGAAGGCGGAGGCCGAGACCCTGACGGCGGTCGGGTTGGAGAAGCCCAAGGAAAAGAAGACCTACCGCCCATTCCAGAGACAGTTTGGGGCGCAGGGCAGAGGGCGTGGGCAGTCTTCGGGACAGCAGCAGCAACAACAGCAGCAGCAGTTCCGTAAGCCTCTCCAGAAGCGCCAGAAGGGTAGAGGCGGCCAGCAGTCCTCGACAGCGAACAAAGGCCCAGCTGGGTGTCGACCCTGAGCGGTTACTTTCCCTACATCCGTTACCCACTCCGGTGGGGGGGGAAGCGCTAAATTTTTTCTGGCAGAGTGGAGAAAAATTACTCGGGACAAGTGGGTGCGGAATATTGTTTGCAATGGATACAGTCTTCGGTTCACCAGCCCGCCTCCAGCCATTCCACCGATCAGCTCACAATTTCAACTGCGCGAGCTCCAGGCGGAGGCACATATTCTGTTAAGAAAAGGGCGATAGAAGACGTACCTCTGTCTCAAAGAGGAAGAGGTCTGTACTCCCGGTTGTTTCTGGTTCGCAAGAAGGACAAGAGCGAGTTCAGGCTCATTCTGGATTTGCGACAAGCAAACAAGTGGATTCGCAGAGAGAAGTTTTGCATGCTGTCGTTGCATCAGATTTATCCTCAGCTGCAACAGGGAAGACTGGCTATGTGCTATAGACCTACAGGATGCGTACTTTCATGTGCCCATTGCACACAAACACAGGAAGTTCCTGCGATTCCAAGTCGGCGCCAATCATTATCAGTACACAGTACTGCCCTTCTGGCTGAAGTCTGCGCCCAGAACATTCTCGAAGTGCATGGCAGTGGTAGCTGCACACCTAAGGAAGAACAAGGTGTTTGTCTCCCCGTACCTGGACGATTGGTTGATCAAAGCCTCCTCCTTCTCGGAAGCTCAAGCGCACTGCCAGAAGACGTGCGTTCTCTTGAACAAGCTGGGGTTACACGTCAACATGTCCAAGTCTGTCCCGACCCCGGTCCAGTGCATACAGTACTTGGGAGCCTCCATCAATACGCTGTCAGCAAGCGTGACTCCTTCGGAGGAGCGACGACTATCACTCCTTCGGAAGGCTCAGGCTCTTATGATCACTCCATCTACAACAGTGAGGACGGTGTCTTCTCTACTGGGGTTGATGGCCTCTTGTATCTTCCACATGCACGGCTGCACATGAGACCATTGCAGGAGTGCTTAGAGGATCAGTGGGATCAGAGGAAAGGGTCTTGGGACGACAAGATACGACTGTCTCTGAATGCTCTTCAGTCTCTGAAGTTGCGGTGTTCAGCGGAGAACCTCCTCAAAGGGGTTCCCTTTCAGAAGGACATTCCGGCACAGATTATCGTGACCGATGCGTCGCTCCACGGCTGGGGGGCGCACTCCGGAGACTTACAGGTTCAAGGAACGTGGTCCCCGACGGAGTCCACGTACCACATCAATTTCCTGGAACTCAGAGCTGTTCACTTGGCACTGAAGGCCTTTCATCCGTCCTTCCGGACCAACTCTCTGCTTGTACAGATGGACAATACGACCACGATGTATTACCTCAACAAGCAGGGGGGCTCGAGATCACGCACTCTGTCACAGGAGGCGCAGGCGATCTGGCACTGGCTTCTGGCCAGAGGAATGACGATAACGGCTACCTTTCTACCAGGTGTGCAGAATGTTCAGGCAGACTCACTGAGCAAGACAAAAAATAGGTAACAGGTGATAGGGCGCACTGCAAATGATTTTGGCTCTGTTAGGTTCACAAGTTACTCTGATTGCTACTAGGCAGAATAGGAAGGTTACCTAACTCCCCAACTAATTCCCCGATTCCAGGCAATTAAAATAATTCAAAGTTCCTGCCGAGCAATCAAAAAGTGTGTATTATGTTTACACTTTCATACACTATAGTCACAAAGTCCGTATATTGTCCATTAACCAGTAAGACACCAGAGTCCTGGTATAAGTCGATCCGTGTTTATTCTCAACTCAACTTCACACGATTCAATTATTCTTTCGTCAGATTCACAATATTCTTTGTAGTCAGATCAGCCTTGTAATCAGATCAGCCAACACGTGTTTCGTGGTAAAAACAACTTCATCAGGGCTGCAAGCCAAAAAGCAAAATATAAACTTTTTGTAAAACTACATATACCTCTCATAATGTAGAAGAGTATTAATGTTAATTAATCTAGCACCTCCTAAGTGAGAGTAGAAGCACATAGTTCCCAATACATTAGTGCCTTTAAAATAAAGTAAGTGTGACTCCCGGTGTCAAGTAACAGTGCACAACAAAAGCATTCGGGTCTATCGCCATACATAAAGGACAAATATTTGTATTACCTAGGTTAAACAGTTT
The DNA here is from genome assembly GCF_964261635.1 of Lissotriton helveticus. Classification (NCBI taxonomy): domain Eukaryota; kingdom Metazoa; phylum Chordata; class Amphibia; order Caudata; family Salamandridae; genus Lissotriton; species Lissotriton helveticus. The sequence continues at coordinate 1,077,330,321 of NC_136068.1, forward strand.
ATCTTCCGTTATTTCCAATCTGTAATTTTTTCAGGAAAAGTATTTTCTCAACAGTTAAGATCTCTGGAATGATATAAGGAAACTCTTAGCTCTGTCCTAAGAATCACCGGCATTTAAACTTCATCTAATAGATGTTACTGATAATTATAATATATGTTCAACTAGTAGAACATAAATGTATAGAACATAAATGAGAGCAGCTTCCCACTAGGTATATATGTTAAAGATTCTACTCAGAATCATTTAACTCGTTCTCTAGATTAATCACTCTATCGCTATATAGGTACAAGTGGTACTATATTACCTCTCTATTATTCACGTTGTCCATTCAGTAAAGTAATCCTTCGAGCTCTTTTTTTATTTTATATTGCGTTTCTCTTGCAGGTTCTGTAAAAATAAAAGGACGTGACTTTAGGTCTATGTCCTCTGTGTTTTCCGTATCTTTTTAGTTGTACCGTAAAGTATCGCTTACCGATCAAACCGCAAAGTCTTGTGTATCGTATATCTTTGGCTCGCGTATATCTTTTATCAACGCGTTATCTCGTATTTCTTTGTCAGAGTCTATAAAGAAATAGTTTGAAAAGTCGAACTGTAGATCTATATTCTACGTTGTATTTTAAAATTTTACAACTTTTAATACAGTAGCGCTCACCGTGTAAGAGTATATATCTTTTCCTACATCCTCCTGTGTTTTGCTCGCGTATATCTTTTATCAATGCGTTATCTCGTATTTCTTTGTCAGAGTCTATAAAGAAACAGTTTGAAAAGTCGATCTGTATATCTGTATGCTACGTTGTATTTAAAATTCTACAGCTTTTAATACCATAGCGCTCACCTTGTAAGAGTATATATCTTTTCTTACATCCTCCCGTGTTCGGTATTACCGGCGTCTATCTTAAGCGCCATCTTAAATAAGTGATTTAGAATTTAGTCGATGCCGCGTACTACTGATTAGGGCCGCCATCTTGTGTAAGTAGTACCGCGATTTGATACACAGCAATAGAAATTAATGTAAAGGCGGATATAATCTCAATTTTTTACTTATACTGCCGATACAGAGTTACATTAATTAATTTATTTTTTAAATTCGTATATTATTTTCATTATGAGTGAGTTGCCAATATCGCTAATTTATCGTTTTAACCTTGTAAAAGAAATTATATTATCCGTTACGCAGATATAATAATATAATTGTGGCTGTTTATGTTTACTCTGTCTAAAATAGCCTCGGTTGCCAGAACCTACTAGCGAAGTGCATGATCTTGTTCCGCCATAATAGAGTAGTGAATCTATCTATGTAGATAAATGACTAATCTCTATAGAGTATATTAATATTGATATGCTATATTTTTGAATTGCTATAGAATACAAAGAAAAGAGATTCTAGATTTTCATAAATTAGAGAATATAAGTAATTTAAAGTTTTCACAGAGGTGATTGTCAGTGTCAGAGTTTCAGGTACCTCCTATCATTCCATTACAGTTTCTAATTATAATAAGATATTAGTTACAACAGCAGGAGGGGTCATAGCAATAACATTTGAAGCATCCTCACATCATAGCGAAATTCATAATGTGCTTTTTTCAGACGATATGTAACAGATTCTCAACTTAAAGAAATAGTTTCTATTCACGGATACTTTTAATCATATTCTTAATGTTCACCCAAGTGAATCTGACGAAAGAATAATTGAATCGTGTGAAGTTGAGTTGAGAATAAACACGGATCGACTTATACCAGGACTCTGGTGTCTTACTGGTTAATGGTTAATGGACAATATACGGACTTTGTGACTATAGTGTATGAAAGTGTAAACATTATACACACTTTTTGATTGCTCGGCAGGAACTTTGAATTATTTTAATAGACTCACTGAGCAGACTGATTCAGGAAAACCACGAATGGGTCATATACGACGAAGTACTCGGAGAAGTCTTCGCAAGGTGGGGGACTCCAGGCGTAGATCTGTTCGCCACTGCCGAAAACAGCAAATGCCGAGACTTCGCCTCCAGGTACTACCAGCAGGGGACGCTGGGGAATGCGTTATGGATCAACTGGTCGAACAGCTTTCTGTACGCTTTTCCACCCATTCCCCTGATTCCGGCGGTGCTCATCAAGCTGTCCCAGTCCAGGGCGTGGATGATCCTGATTGCCCCGGAATGGCCCAGGCAGTGGTGGTTCACGGACTTGCTTCACCGGTCTCTCCTTCCTCACATACGGCTGCCGTGCCGGCTGGACCTTCTCACGAAGTTCGGGGGGCAGATGGTGCACCCCAACCTCTTGTCTTTGAGTTTGGCGGCATGGCTCCTGAGATAGTGCAATATGGCCATTTGAATCTACCTGAAGATTGCATGGACATACTGAAGGAGGCTAAGCGACCTTCCACTAGGACTTCCTATGCTTACAAGTGAAAGAGTTTCTGCATCTGGTGCAAGTCCAAGAACTATGATCCAACAACATGTAAGGAAGATGTCATTCTTCCGTATCTCCTACATTTGGCGCAGTCTGGCCTTAATTTTCATTCCATTAAGGTTCATCTCGCTGCGCTGACTGCCTACAGGAAATGCCCTTCACAGACTTCCTTCTTCCAGATCCCTGTGATCAAGGATTTTTTGGAAGGCTTGAAGAAAGTGTTCCCTCCTGTCAGGCTTCCTTCGCCTTCATGGGAATTGAATGTGGTGCTGTCCAGATTGATGAAGGAGCCTTTTGAACCTATTCATAAGGCTTCGATGCAGCACCTGTCTTGGAAGGCGGCGTTCATCGTGGCCATAACATCGGCCCGCAGGGTGAGTGAAATTCAGGCGTTGTGTTGCCAGGAACCTTATACTGTATTTCATGCTGCTAAGGTTGTTGTGCGTACTCACCCTAAATTTCTTCCAAAGGTTATCTCGGATTTCCATGTTAACCAGACCATAACGTTGCCTACGTTTTTTCAGAATCCTTCATCTCCAGCGGAAAGGTCTCCTAACCTTCCCTGGATGTTAGGAGGGTGTTGAAATTTTATCTGGATAAAACCAAAGATATTCGTATGTCAGACCAATTGTTTATTAATTATGGATCAGTCAGGACAGGTCTTGCTACTTCAAAACAGTCCATCTCTAGGTGGATTGTGTCCTGTATACAACTGTGTTACTAAAAGGCTAATAAGACCTTAGGGGGTAAACCTAAGGCTCATTCCACCAGGGGCAAAGCTGCCACGACGGCTTTGCTACGTAATGTTCCAATTGCAGAAATCTGCAAGGCGGCCACTTGGAAGTCGGTCCAAACCTTTGCTAAGCATTACTGTCTGGACACTGATGCCAGGACAGACGCTCAGGTTGGGCAAGCTTTGCTGCAAAATCTGTTAGCACAGTAGTGGTGTTACTTTTTTTCTCTCCACCGCCGCTTTGGTCTGGGGATGGGCTTGCCATTCTATTCACTAGATTATGACTATACACAGAGATCCCCTACTACAGAAGGAGTAGTTTCTGTTCTGTAACTCCAGTTCTGTAGTAGGGGTATCTCTGTTATAGTCATAAGCGCCCGCCCTCCTCCCCGGTGGAGAAAGATATTCATGTAAGGAATGCTACAGGTCTGGCTTTTTTACGCCTTCAAAAAGAACTGAAAGTAAATGGGACCTGTTGTGCATTCTGGGATTCTGGGAGAGTTCTGGAAAGTTCTCTTAAAGAAACAGTATCCTGTTCTGAGCCACATAATGGCAGCCTATGGGGCTTGTCTGACCACTCCTTCCTCTCTATCATTCCTGAGGGCTTTTCTGGTAAAAGCATGGTTTTCTGTGTGGAAAAACTTGGACAGGCTGTGCTGTTTGTGGAGTTTTGCTGGAATTTCTAGTTGAAGTACTGGACAGTGTAGCCTGTGGATATAGGCTGCATTATCTGTCTTTAAATTATCTCTTAAGTGTCTGTGCAGTTCTGCATTTTTTTACAGCTTAAGAGATTATTTTTTATTGCTCCGGGGTCCACGCACATGGGCGGGACTATTCACTAGATTATGACTATAACAGAGATACTCCTACTACAGAACTGGAGTTACAGGACAGAAACTACTCCTTATCACTAACTAATGTCTCTTACAGATGTTTCATTACACAAGTAGTAACTTGTGCATCTTAAGACACTTTAGTTATAGATTCTTTACCTTTAGAATAGATACCCCAGCAATACCAACCCCGGCGGTGGGTCTGCGAATAGATTACACCAGAAAGTCATGGAGGACAGAACAGCTAAAGAAGCTGTCCCTCCGGACCGGACCGTCAAGGCAGTAATGCTTGGTAAATGTGTGCAGCGAGGCCCTCGTAGCTGCCTGACAGATGTCCTGCAAGGAGACACCACGCCCCAAGGCAGTAGTGGCTGCTGTTGCCCTGGCAGAATGGCCATGCAGCCCCACAGGAGGCTCCTTCTCAGCCAACGAGTAACAGGCCTTGATGCAGAGAACGACCCATCGACAGATGGTCCGTTTATGCACCGCGCAACCTTTTTTGGTGTCTACGTAGCCAACAAAGAGTTGGTCATCCACCCGGAGCGGTTGTGTGCGCTGCAGGTAGAATGAGAGTTCTCGTTTTGGGTCTAGATGGTGGAGCCTCTCTTCCTCCTTTGAAGGATGCGGAGGCGGAAAGAAGGTGGGCAAAGTGATGGTCTGCCCGATGTGGAAAGGCGTGACAATGCTCGGCAAGAAAGAAGGGTGGGTCCTTAAAACCACCTTGTCCGGATGAACAGAAAAGAAAGGAGGTTTGGAAGAAAGAGCCTGGAGCTTACTCACTCTCCTGGCAGAGGTGATAGCTACCAGAAAAGCTGTCTTGAGAGTAAGAAGTTGTAAAGGACAGGAATGAAGGGGGCTCCAAGGGAGCAAACATCAGAAACGTCAAGACAAGGTTCAAGTCCCACTGAGGCATTATGAACGGCACAGGAGGAAATGTGTGAGTAATGCCCTTGAGGCCACGTTTCACAACAGGGGACTTAAAATAGAAGGCTGATCAGAAAGCCGCAAAAAGGCTGAGATAGCCGAAAGATAATCTTTGATAGTGTCCAAAGCAGAGCCCTGCCGGGCCAAAGAAAGAAGGAACAAAAGATCTTCAGAAAGCGGGGCAGAAAGTGGATCCACAGTCTTCGCTGTGCACCACGCCACAAATTTGTTCCACCTGCAGGTGTATACCGTTTTAGTGGAGGGACGCCTGGCTGCCAGTATGACATCACAAACTTCGGGAGGAAGATTAAAAGGTGTTAATTGTCACGCCAGATCTCCACGCATGGAGGTGGAGACTGGCAACGTTCGAGTGGAGGACTGTCCCCTGCTGCTGCGACAGAAGATCCTCCCGAAGAGGCAGTCGGTTTGCAACAGACCACAACTCCACTCTTGACGAAAAGCATCGCTGAGCGGGTCTCGCCTTGGAAACTCCAACGCGCAGAACCGAGGACATTGAGTGTTCTCTTCGGTGGTGAATAGATCTAACCAAGGCTCTCCCCACTGAATGAATGAATGAATATTGAATTTGTAAAGCGCGAACTTAGCCCAAAGACGTCAAGGTGCTGACTACAGAGCATCAGGGTGCGGTGAGAGAGGGAAAATGCTCAAACTGCCGTATCTAACAAAAGCCAGGTCTTTAAGGCTTTACGAAAAAGCGGAAGGGATACCTGACTAGAAAGTTCTTATGGGAGGGAATTCCACAATTTGGGCGCAGCCGTAGAGAATGCTCTGCCACCCCATTTAGCCTTCTTAAATCTAGGAACTGTCAATACGTTTTTGTCCGAGGAACGTAGCGCCTGCTATGAGCATAATGATGGACGATCGACTTGATGCCCTCTGAGCCAGAGCCATAATAGGCTTCATGAGTCAAGCATAAGGTCTTAAAAAGAATCCTTTGGTCCATCGGCAGCCAGTGCAATAGCTTAATCGAGGCCGAGACTGAGTGAGGTCTAGGAAGGTTCAATACCAGTCTGGCCGCAGTATTCTGCACCATCTGCAGGCGACGCACAAGGCCTTTATTAATGCCCAGATAGAGGGTGTAGGAGAGATGGGTCTGCAATCCTATGATCACCCCAGATTTTTGCTTTTTGCTTCACTGGTTTACGACTTTCCCTGGCTGTGGGCCTGCTAATCAGACCCACAGCCTAGCTGTTCTCTCTACTCCAAATTGTACCTAGGTACTGAATTGGCACTGGGCCCTCTCTTGTGTCCCTGTAACCAGGGCAGAGGTGTACCCAGAAGTCTCCCAGGGGCTGCGGCATGTATTATGCCACCCCTGGGTTGACTAACTAAATCAGACACAACTGGCTGCTTGACAGCTGGGGCAAGGTGGTGTACACACCCTTTGCTGTAGATATAGTATTCCTATATCTAACCCTAAAATGGACACATATATTCCTATCAGTCACTCCTATGGCAGGCCTTAACAATCCTGAAGGCAGAGTGCTTGGAATAATGTGAAATGGTGCTCTGGCATGAGCTGAGCCCGTTTGCAGCTTGCGGAACCAAGTCCTAATAGCTGTTCCATGATAACGCTATACCATATACTCTTGTGCATTATGTACCTCGCGGTCAAATGCTAACTTTGGTATAGCATTATCAAAACATGTCGAGTAAGGTGTCATACGAATTGGAATACTAACCCCTCGCCAATTCTGGCGACGGGGTTAGCATTCCACCCTTCTAGAGGGACACGACATGTTGGTAACCTGTAACCCCGGTTAAAGTCAGACATAGCCTCAGCTCCACAAGATGGATGCTGCCACCGAGACACAAGTCTGCCCTCCTGCTGCTGGGAGTCCTTCCAGCGCGGGACGCAAGGACAAAGGGTTTCCTGCCAGGGGCGGTGCCAGCACCGTCCCAGACAGGATTTTGTGTATCCCAGGTAGGCAGGGCTATAGAGGAAGGTGACTGCAAGTGGCACCCCGGTGCTCACTATGCATAGGCCGGCCTGAACCAGTTCCAGGGGCACACCAGCCCCTGAGCTGGGGAAAGTCCGGCTGGGGAGAGGGGTGTAACCACCCCCCTCCTAGTCCCACCCATAGAGCAGGACTTAGTCGTGTGCCAGCCCCCTTTTGCAGGATAAAGGTAGAGATCATCTTTGAATCCTGAACCGACTTTCTACGAAAGGAACTCAAGACTCTTCCTAAGATTTCTCCCTTGTGGCTAAGGAGTAGTCACCCTGCAGCAGCAGGCACCATCCAAGCATCGCGGTCTGCTGTAAGTCTCTCCTCCGGATCAAGACTGCCCAGCTCGACGAGAACCGGCTTCCCTGGCACCGCTGACCTCTACCTGCATCATCAGCCCAGCTGAGATTCGTGGGTGTGACGAGACCTCGAGGGACCGGCCATCTTCAAGACTTCACGACGCTTGTCCAGCACGACCACCGAGTGACCCTCGACTGAGTGCTTTGGGGTAAGAGAAGCCCCGACCCTGAGCAGCTCCAGCACCGAAGTTCAGCCCTCTTGCATCCACGAGATCTGCGTGGGGCCCTTCTGCGCTTTGCTGCTCACCGCGTTGTCTAGGTCACTTGCCCGTTGGCTAGTGACCCTCCAGACGACGTCCTACGTTTGTTTCACCGCTGGTTTAGCTCCTCTGGACTGGCCCTTGTCTCCTCTTGAAGGGGAACTTCTTAGGACCCTCCTGGTCCATCCCAGACGCCATTTTGTGTCACCGCGTGGGCTTGGTTCACCGGATCCAGCATCGCCAGCAGCAGACATCCGACGTGGGACAGCTCGCAGACCTCCAGCCTGGTCGACATCAGCGCCCTGGTCCGTGCAGCAGCAGAATCCAGTGTCACCTCTTCACCTGGCTGAGTGACCTCGTCCGGTGCCACCCTGGTGCCCACCTAATCACTGGCTAGTGATTCAGAACTTGGTCCCCTCTGCTTACAGGTATCCTTCTTCAGCTGATCCAGTCCTTGGATCAGCCCGGAACATCTTCACTGGCCGCCTGCCAGCAACTTCCACTTCAGGCTCCTGGTTCGTCAACGAAGAGACCCGACGACATTTGAACCCTATGCAGCCGCAGCCCCTGGGCTAGGTAAACCGAGTACCCCGGTGCTCCAGCGTAGACCAACTCTCTAAGTGTCTAGATCCACTTTCGTTTTTGACCTACCTAGTCGGGTTCGCCCGAGAACACTAACTTTTGTATTTACTAGGATCCATAGACTTTGTCCCGCCTTACGCGTGAGAGTTCCCACTCTGCACACGACGTCCCTGGGCCTCCTGCTTCTAATCTAAGGGTTCAGCATTGTAGGCCTAGCGTTTCTACAGTCTATGAGAGTAGTACTTACCTGCTAGTAATTTCGCATTCCACTTGTATAGTATATGGTTTTTCGTGCCCCTCGGGCATTTGTGTAAATTGTGCGACTTTAAGTATTTCTTTAAGAGTTTTGTTGTGTGCTTAGCTCCCTGTCTCATAAAGAGCCAGGGTAGTCCTGTTATAAATAAATATACGTTTATTTTCATAACAACTTGTGTGGTGTCCTTTCACTTGGTGTTCAAGGGGTATATGTGATGGTAAAACAGCTGGCTTAACACGCCCTCTAGAGTTTAGCCTAAAGACTGCACGTGTCCATGCTACTAGGATAGCTGGTCTATCAGGTTGACTTACAACCAAACATCAATAAGGGTTGTTTGGACTGATACATAGTGATCACTAGAATAGTGAGCACTGCATATCAGGCCAACTTCTCACAGAGGGCATTACAATAGTCCAATATGGACGTGACCTAAGGCAATGACGACCTGCTTGAGTGCTTCGAAGGAGAGGTAGTGAGAGATTCTTCTAAGGATCCTAATGAACCCGAAACAGGTGGAGATAGTCCGATTTATGCTCTAGTGTGTGAATCTGCAGCCCTACCTGCCAAGAACAGATGCATTCTGGTAAGTAGCATTTTCCTTTCCTTCCATGGCACACCCCTGTTTGACAGACAGGGGTCTGGGGCACCAGAAAGGCTAAAAACACATATGGAAGTGGCATGTTTAGTTACACTTGTAAAAGTCTATCTTAAACAGTTTCTGTAGTGGTGTATGGCAAAAAGTCCCTCTCTGTTATAAACACACAAAAGAACAAGCATTTGCAATGCATTTGGTCTCACCTCTGGAACCTTATAAGTATTTAGCTATGCAGCTCATTATTGCAGGTACAGCAAGATTTACTGTTGTACTGTGCATGAAGCAGTGAAAGGGTGCAGTACCACAGGCTGTCACTAGGTGTACCTTGGGATCTCTTTTGGCGACATAAGTTCTCTTCCAGGGGATCCTCATCAATAGTCATAAGCATTAGAATATTCCCGCCCATGTGCGGGACCCCGGAAACACTATATTATATGTGCCCCACATATATATACTCATATATATATATATATATATAAATACATATATAAATATATATATATAAAAACATGCAATAGCAGCCAAATAAAATCAGAGGTGAAATATGCTGTGTAGAATTTCCACCATACATGAATAATAAGCATTAGAAACATGAGAAACAACAACAAAGTTTGTTTAGAAACTGTTTTAATGCTCAGAAAACAGTAGAAATTCTCATAACTCACTGGAAGCATAGAAAGCTCCCAGGCTGCATTGCAAACACACAGTCTAAAAAGACTGAAAAGCTAACCTGTAGCTGCATAGCAATAAACTGACACCGTGCCTTTAAGGCACCCATGACCCCCAGTATCCCATCATACCTCAGGGGTGACAGTTAGGTCAGTTGTTCTTTCTGGCTCCTTCAGGAAGGATCCTGGTTACACAGCTCCACTAATTTTCTGTTTTCTGACAGAAAAATACTTAACTTTTGTCTATTTTTACACTTACTTTGACGTTTAACAGCTAGTCAAGTAAGATACTGTCTTTTTTAGTCAGTTTAGTGAACATTTTCCTCTGAGAATGCCTTCACTCTTTGACAAATGTCCTTCTTGTGGTAACAAGAAGGCAAAATCAGACAATCACGACGTCTGTATCTTGTGTCTGCCTGAAGATCATGATCCAGACACCTGTCCTCACTGTGAACACCTGTCAGGAAGAACTCTTAAAGACAGGGAGAGGATTCGCATTTATGGCCTGGCTCACAGGTCATCCAGAGGAAGATCTCCGGTGAAGAAGGGCTCCAAGAAGGCTCAAACATCTTCAAAAAAGAAGTCTTCACACCCTTCAACATCAGCGTCGGGCTCGGCGCTGAGAAAAGAACCACCGGTGGATCAGCTCTCGTGTAAACTACCGTCGACGGCGGGCTCGCCGTCGAAGAGATGACCAGGTACGTCGACGACGTCGAAGGATCCAGTCCCGTCGTCGAAATCCCCTCCGCCGGCATCAACCGGGCGACGATCGACGTCGAGGAATGTGACTCCGCCGCCGTCAACCGGGCGACGGTCGGCGTCGAGATCAAAGGCCCTTCCGCCGTCGTCAACCGGGCGACGATCGGCGCAGAGGGAGGTCACTCCTCCGCCGTCGTCATCCAAGCGACGTCCGGCGTCAAGAAGTGTGACCCCTCCGCCGTCGTCTAAGAAACGACGTTCGGCGTCGAGGACCAAGACCCCTCCGCCGTCGACAGGGAAACGTTGATCGGCGTCGAGGACGCAGTCTCCGTCATCGTCTCGTCGACGAGGGTGTCCAATACCCCTCCGCCGTCGTCGCACAGACACTCGACGTCGAGACAGAGGGCTCCGTCGACGGCTGGTCATCACCGGTCGACGTCGAGACAGAGGACTCCGTCGACGGCTGGTCATCACCGTTCGATGTCGAGGCAGAGGGCTCCGTCGACGGCTGGTCATCACCGTTTGACGTCGAGGCAGAGGGTTCCGTTGACTGCTGGTCATCACCGGTCGACGTCGAGAGACCATAGATCCTCGCATCGGTCGCCGCCGAGGCATTCTAAGTCGAGATTGTTCGACCCGCCGACCCCCCAGAGGCGTTCGGCGTCGAGAAAAGAACGCTCGACGTCGAGACATTCAGAAAGGAACTCTGTTATCATGGTTAAGGAGTCAGCTTCTCGTCATTCCACTTCACAGTCTTCTGGTTCCTCAACAGCATCCTCGAGGTCCAGAAGCCCTGTCCACAGGTCTCCGGTGCGTCAGCCAGATCCTTCGGCTGCGGAGATCAGACTGTCACCTAGATGGTACAGATCATTGGACCATTGGCGAAATTCAGGGGCTGCCAAACGTATGTATGAGTATGCCAGCTCTCAACACGGGTCTCCTCTTCAGAATCTGGTGGAGGAGATGGACAAGCGTAGTCCTCCCAGGCGCAAATCACCTGTGAGAACACCAACCAAATCTCACAGAAGGGAACTTCCGGTTAGACCCCGATCTCCCAGAAAAGACATTCCGGTCAGGCCTCGCTCTCCCAGAGGGGAAGATCGGGTCAGATCTCGCTCTCCTAGAAGGGAAGAGCATTCAAGAAGATCGCGTGAGAGGAGGCACAGTGCTCACCGTAAACGTCGAAGGACTCCGTCTACTTCATCTACCTCTTCGACCAGGTCTTCCAAAAGAGATTACTCTCCTACGCTGACGGATAGTCCTACCTCTAGATCCTCTCCAGTGGATGACATAGGCACTTATCTGGATGTCCTACAAAGAGGAGCTCAGAAGCTGAGCATTGAAATGTCTGTTCCTCAAGTTACTACGACAGTAATTTTTGAAACTTTGCACAAAAAATCTATCTCCCGTCCACTGCTGCCTTTAGTCCCGGGGATTATGGATCCTGTCAAGGACGTTTTCCTAACCCCAGCGGCTATCCGAGCGGTTCCAGCCCGCATACAGAAAAAATACAAACCGGCTTCTTCGGACATAGTTTTTGTAAAATCTGACCCTCCAGCAGACTCGGTGATAGTGGCAGCGGCGAGAAAGACACATGCAGTGGCCGCTACCTCTTCAGTCCCACCAGACAAGGACAGCAAATCTCAAGACTCCTGGGGTCGCAAGGTTTGCAATTCAGCTGCCTCCACGCTGAAGGTCCCCAGTGCGGCTGCGCTGCTGGGTAGATACGACAGAGCCTTATGGGACTCCATGGAAAGGTTCAAGTCCAAACTGCCAAAGGAAGACCAGAAGGACTATGAAGAGACTATGACAGAAGGATGTCTGGTGGCGAACCAGTTAATAAGCACTGCTGCGGATGGTGCAGTACTAGCGGCACATTCCTACTCACATGGGGTTTGTGTTAGGAGGTCGGCTTGGTTGCGCCTTACAGGGCTGAAGCCGGATGCGCAGCATCGCATCCTCAATCTTCCCTTTTCGGGTTCCTCTCTCTTCGGGGAACATGCTGACGAAGAGATGACCCGTATGAAGACAGAACTGGACACAGTAAAAGCGGTGGGGTTGGAAAAGAAAAAAGAATTCAAACGCCGCTTTAAGACCAACAGGGGGAGAGGGGCTCAACAGAGGGTTCAAACCCCTCAGTGGTCCCAAAGTAAGAACCAGGGAAAAACCCAGTTTCGAGGCAAAGCCAACAGAGGTAGAGGAGGTCACCAACAATCCTCTAACACCACGAGAGGAGGAAAGGCCTGCGCAGTGGCTTCCTCTGGCGCCATTGCCCACTCCAGTGAGAGGAAGTGCTTCACAACACCTGGCAGAGTGGGTCAGCATCACAAAGGATCAGTGGGTGCTGAATATACTGCGCAATGGATGCAAGCTTCGTTTCCGTGCGCTTCCAAAGAGCATTCCTCCAAAGAACTCTTACCCTCACCAGCTAAGCTTGCTCCGAAGAGAGGTGAAAGTTCTACTACAAAAAAGAGCTATAGAGGATGTTCCCCCCTCTCAAAAAGGAAAGGGAGTCTACTCCAGGTACTTTCTTGTCCCCAAAAAAGACCAGGGAGACAAGTTCAGACCAATACTCGATCTACATCTCTTGAACAAAGTCATCGTCAGAGAAAAGTTCCGCATGTTAGCTCTTCACCAAATAGGCCCACATCTTCAAACCGGAGATTGGATGTGTTCGGTGGATCTGCAAGATGCATACTTTCACATTCCGATTGCTCTACAGCATCGCAAGTACTTGAGGTTTGTAGTGGGAAGCAGACACTACCAGTACAAGGTGCTACCCTTCGGTCTCAAGTCCGCACCACGAGTCTTTACCAAATGCATGGCAGTGGTGGCGGCTTTTCTTCACAAAAAGGGACTCTTCATCTACCCATACCTGGACTGGCTCCTAAAGAGCTCGTCTCCGGTTCAGGTAACACACGATCTGCAACTTTGCCTACACCTGTTGCACAGACTCGGTCTCCATGTAAACCTGGAGAAGTCAGTCCAGCGGCCGACACAGTCCATCCACTACCTAGGCTCCGTTCTGGACACAAAATTGGGAAAAGCGTTTCCTTCGGAGGAGAGACTTTTTTCCATGAGTCAGAAATGCGAGATTCTGCTAGAGTCTCGGTTTCCAACAGCCGACAAGTAGCATCCCTGCTGGGTTCCATGGCGTCCTGCATTTTCCTCATTCCAAACGCCAGGCTGAGAATGCGTCCTCTACAACAAGCTCTAGAGGACCAGTGGGACCAAGCGACAGGGCATTGGGAGGATCGTATCACTCTTTCCCAAGCGACGAAGGATGCCATCAAATGGTGGACTCGGAGAAAGAATGTGCGGGTCGGAGTACTTTTTCACCAATCTCTTCCATCCCAGTCTATAGTGACGGATGCCTCTCTGCAAGGCTGGGGAGCGCACATGGGTCCGCTTCAAATACAAGGTCAGTGGTCTGCGCAGGAGCAGACATACCACATCAACATGCTGGAGCTCAGAGCGGTTTTTCTAGCTCTCAAAGCTTTCTTTCCAGCGATCGAGTCCAACTCAGTCCTAGTTCAGACGGACAATACAACCACCATGTCCTATCTGAACAAACAATGAGGCACACGATCTCGCCCACTCTCCCGAGAGGCTCAAACAATCTGGCACTGGCTTCTCTCTCGAGGCCTCACAGTAGTGGCGGTGCACCTTCCAGGCGAGTTGAACGTAAAAGCAGACGCACTCAGCAGGCACTTCGAAGATCAGCCAGACTGGGTGCTAAACGACGAGGTGGTAGAAGAGCTTTTTCGTTGCTGGGGTCGTCCAGCCATAGACTTGTTTGCAGACGAAGAAAACGCCAAATGCCACGCCTTCGCATCCAGGTTCCACCGACCAGGGACGCAGGGGAATGCTCTTCTGATTGATTGGTCAGGAACATTCACTTACGCGTTTCCTCCCCTGGCTCTGATTCCGAAGGTAGTGTCCAAACTCCTCAGGTCGGACATGGAGATGATCTTGATAGCTCCGGATTGGCCACGGCAGTGGTGGTACCCGGACCGTCTAAATTTCTCTGTGTGTCCACACAGACGACTTCCTTGCAGGCCGGACCTGTTGAGCAAGATGAACGGGAGGATACTGCATCCCAACCTCCCTTCGCTGAACCTAACAGCATGGCACCTGAGGTCCTGCACTATGGACATCTGAACTTGCCTCCCAAATGCATGAACATTTTAAAGGAGGCTGAGACCTTCCACGAGAGCGTCTTATGCGTTCAAATGGAAGAGGTTTTACTTATGGTGTAGGGATCATCATCTGGATCCTACTAAAGGGCAGGAGGAGGTAATCCTTCCATACCTCCTTTCCTTGGCAACTTCTGGATTGAAATATGTTTCCATTAGAGTGCATCTGTCAGCCATAGTGGCGTACAGGAAATCACCTCATCAGATTTCTTTCTTTCAGATTCCGGTGGTTAAGGACTTCCTCCAGGGGTTGAAGAAAGTCTATCCCCCTGTGGGAAATCCTTCTCCTCCTTGGGAATTGAACCTGGTTCTGTCCAGGTTAATGTCACCTCCTTTCGAACCTATCCACAAGGCTTCTTTGCAACATCTATCTTGGAAAGAAGCCTTTTTAGTGGCAATCACATCAGCGCGCAGAGTAAGCGAGATACAAGCTCTCTGTGCGAAGGAACCATATACTGTTTTCCATCACAATAGGGTTGTCCTGAGGGCTCACCCATCCTTACCTAAGGTGTTTTCTGATTTTCATATAAATCGGTCCATTTCCCTCCCTTCTTTTTTCCCAAATCCAGCGACCCCAGCAGAGCGGTCGTTGCACTCATTAGATTTAAAGAGAGTGCTCAGGTTCTATTTGGAAAAAACCAAGGGAATCAGGAAGTCGGATCAGCTGTTCGTGAACTATGGTTCGATGAGAACAGGCTTTCCGGCGACCAAGAGGTCCATCTCTAGATGGATTGTCTCTTGCATTAAATTGGCCTACCAGCTTGCAGGCAAGCCTTTGTTGGTGTCACCCAAAGCGCATTCTACTAGAGGGAAAGCGGCCACAGTAGCTTTCTTGCATGACATTCCAATGTCAGAAATATGCAAGGCTGCGACATGGAAATCAGTTCATACCTTTACGAGGCATTACTGCCTAGAATCTGATTCCAGGGCCGATACTCAAGTAGGACAAGCCTCTTTGAGGAATCTATTTGGGTAGCCTGCGGCCTGTACGAGCTTAGTTGTTACTAGGCTTAGTATGGGTATTACTGTATTGTTACTCCTTTGCCCGCAGGGAGATGAGGTGAGGCTCGCTATTCTATTCTAATGCTTATGACTATTGATGAGGATCCCCTGGAAGAGAAGGATTAGTTACTTACCTGTAAACCTAGTTCTCTTCCAGGGGTATCCTCATCAGTCATAAGCAACCCTCCCGCCTCCCCGGGCAAAGGACATTCTTTATTAAGGAGATATTGTTAACCTTTTTGTTATTGGGTTTGTTTTCAGTCTCCGAAAAGAACAACTGACCTAACTGTCACCCCTGAGGCATGATGGGATACTGGGGGTCATGGGTGCCTTAAAGGCACGGTGTCAGTTTATTGCTATGCAGCTACAGGTTAGCTTTTCAGTCTTTTTAGACTGTGTGTTTGCAATGCAGCCTGGGAGCTTTCTATGCTTCCAGTGAGTTATGAGAATTTCTACTGTTTTCTGAGCATTAAAACAGTTTCTAAACAAACTTTGTTGTTGTTTCTCATGTTTCTAATGCTTATTATTCATGTATGGTGGAAATTCTACACAGCATATTTCAGCTCTGATTTTATTTGGCTGCTATTGCATGTTTATATATATATATATATATATATATATATATATATATATATATATATATATATATATATATATATATATATATATATATATATATATATATATATATATATATATATATATATAGTGAACAAGGCTCTTCGGAGCCGAAACGTCATGCGGCGTGCTTGCACCTGAATAAAACGAAAATTGCACTCAACCTGGTCCGTGTCTGCGTGGTCTGTGGTGGACTCTGAACCCACGGAGGAGAAGCGCTGCTCTCTGGATATGTATTTATATATATATATATGAGTATATATATGTGGGGCACATATAATAGTGTTTCCGGGGTCCCGCACATGGGCGGGAATATTCTAATGCTTATGACTTTGATGAGGATACCCCTGGAAGAGAACTAGGATTACAGGTAAGTAACTAATCCGTACTGCACCCTGCAACATGATAGGGAAAGGATATGCTGCAGAGGTGAGAGCTGCCGACTGTGGAGCTGGGGATCCGTGTTCAAGTCTGATGTCGACTCAACATAAATGAAAGCTACTAATTTAAAATAAGGATAAGAAATCAATGCAGTGACCTCGGAGGTGGGGGTGGGCAAGCAGTGTTGTGCGAGGGGGTTGGGGATGAGATTAAATGAGGGCACTGCACTGTGAAAATTAACCAAAAGGGGTAGGAATAGGAGATTAGCAAAACAAGCAGTGGCATTGGAAGGATGGTGGGGGCCTGCGAGCAGTGTTGTGGGAGCTGTGAAAGGGAGACACTGGAAGATTAAGGAGAGGGCGAGCAAATAAATGAATGGCTTCGAAAGAATGGAAGACAGACTTGGGCTATCCCATAATCAAGCTTGAGACTTAGAGACCACTGCTTTGCCCAGCAGTGAGCGTTTAACTCATTGAGTCATGATGTAGGCTTTGTGGTGTTATGCTAGGTCAAACATAATGCCAGTTAATTTCTTCACAGTCAGTTTAGTTGCAATTTATATTAATACTCACGTACATGAAGTGAACCAGATGAGAGTTCGGTGATGTCAGATGTCCAATCTCCACACACCTGTCAAAAAAAGTTGCTTTAATATGTATGCTCTGAGTGCATGCTACAACAAACAAATAAAGCTATCTATGGATTGCTAGTGTAGATTGGCTATGTATTACCAGGGCGTGCTTTAATGTTGTTGGCGCCCCATGCAATAATGCTTGTTGGCGCCCGTCAATGACCTCATTATCCAGAAATTCCCTCACTGCCACCCTCCAACGGTCCCTCCTCCCCCCAAAAGTCTGCACAACAACTCTCTCTCACATGGATTTATTTCGTTTTATAGCGCTACTTAACCAGAGTAGGGTTTCAGAGACCTTTACATCAAACACACGTTGTACAGAGACGATGAATCATACATGTGTAAATAAGTCTCTAGGAAATGTTACATAAAGCAAAGAGGACTACAAGGTTAAGCGTTGCATGTCATCCATATTGGTAGGCACTATGTTGTAAGAGTGCTTGGTCTGGAGTAACAGACTCACAATTTAAAACCTAACATTGTGGTTAGGAGTTGATTTTACTAATAAGGATTGATTTCTACCTAAATTAGCCCGTTTTAGCAACATTAGAATAATGAAAGATACAGGAAAAAAATCAATATGCTCTAACATGCACCCAGGGCCACTAGAGTTTTACTGTTGTGCAGTATTTTCACAATAATATAGAATTGCGGTACTTGCCACATATTTCCTTATCTAATACATTATCTGCTAGCTCAAACTGTTCAAAAGTTACTAAAAACGAAGCAGCACATGTAGCCATGCAGTGGAACACCTTTTGCAAAGGTAGAGTGGTCACCTTTCTGTTGCTTATTGCTATATTTGGGCATTAGGTCCACACTCTTCAGCTGCAAACAATGCCCAGACAGTGTTAACAAGTGTACAAATAACTGAATAATGAAGAATATCACAATATGTGCCGTATTATGCCAAATAATTTGCCTGCTACTTAATTTACCCATACTTCCTGTAGCCCTGCCAATACCTTACAGTTTACATGCAGTTCTTTGATGGCATTTAACATCTAACTGTAATATTATTTGATTGAAATTTATAAACTGCAAGTGACAAAAGCATCTGTTCGAGGCATATGAGCTGCAGATTGTACACTTAGCATTAGATCGTCACCTGGTGTTGGGGTCGGATGATTGCATGTTGTTGTTGTCGTCTTGGAAGAAGTCTTTGTAGTCACGAGATAGGTGACTCCTCCTTTGGACGATAGTGCGCATGGGCATCGGCTCCATCCTTGGATTGTTTTTTTTCCGCCACTGGGTTCGGATGCAACTTTTGCTCTCCGGTTCGAAAATCTACTTTTCAAAGACTTCGACGCCCAAAACTTTCTAAAAACAAACTTTAACTTCAATATACATAGACTCTACCTCATCACTTTGACCACAAGATGCCCCAAGTGTGGAGCAAAATTTCCCCACAGCGACCATCACAAGGTGTGTAAACTGTGTTTATCACCGGAACATGAAGAGTCGAGCTGCACAGCTTGTGCGTCCTTTCGAACCAAGAAGACCATTCGAGATCGAAGGGCCCGTCGACGCGACATGCAGATATCAGCTCTGGAACCGGTGGATATCTTCAACGAAGGTCCATGTGTCCCCGAGGAAGATTCCGATGATCTCCAGATTGTATCAGAGGCAGACGACTCCGATGACTCCATACCATCAGGTCAACGCGTGAGTACGACTTCCCCTACCCCAGCCCCAACACCTAAACCAAAGGCTAAGGTCAAAACTCCGCCTTCGGGGCCCAGTCGAGACCGAGACATTGCTTCGAAAGCCCTGCCATAGAGCTCGGCTCCGAAGAAAATATTAAAGCCTTCCGGTAGCTCCATACCGAGGAAACCGCACATGCCGATTAAACCAGCTCCCTCGGCACCGAAACCAAAAGAAGTCCCGGTTCCGAAAAATACCCAGAAACAGCGAATTCTAAAGACAATACGGTACCGAAACAAATGAAGGCTGTTTCCGACGCTTCCAAGCCGACCAAAACAGCGTCCAGTCCAAAATCTTCGCTGCCGAAACCTACAAAGCCTGCTACCGATGCCTCCAAGCCCTCGAACCAGGCCTCGACGCTGAAACTGATACCTTCGGTGCTGAAAACTACGCCAAAGGACTATACAACTTCTAAAGCTAAAGACAAGCAAAAACCAGGCCCGGAGCTGAAAAAATCTGGTCCGAAAGCAATTTCTGAAGAGCTTTTTGGACCTGATCCTTTTCAAAAGAGGATATACATAGACCCAGAAACAGGACATGTTTCCACTACACCACAGAGGAAGAAGTAGTCTGATACAGCACCTACACTTCCAGTGCCTGTCAAGAAGGACTCTGCCACATCTCCTATGCACCTTCTTCTCCTGCATCTCCCTCTGTCCCTTTAAACATTTCCCCTCAAAATTCTCCTCTTCATTCTCCACAACATATACCTCCTCAGGATGCTGATGATGATCAGTATAGGATGGAGGGAGGGAAAGACCCATTAAATGCGCACTAGATGTAGCAGACACTGCATCCAGGGCAATAAACACCAGTGTCCTTGTTAGACGTCACTCGTGGCTACGCATTTTAGGATTTAAGCAAGAGGTACAGACTACTACCTTAAATCAACCATTCAATCAACACCAGTTGTTTGGTCCAGAAGTAGACACAGCTCTTGAAAAAATTAAAAAAGACACGGACACAGCCAAGTCTATGGGAGCTTTGCAATCCACCCAAGCAAGAGGCTCCTTTCGTCGCTCCTTTTAGAGAGGAGGCTCCAAACAAGCTGGAGCAGACAATTCAGCTTCCTTTAAAACTAATACACAAGCATCCTCTAATAAAGGATACTTTAGAGGGGGCCACAGAGGTAATTACAATAAGGGAAGAAGTTGAGGTAACAACAACGATCGATCCTCTTTCACCACTAAACAGTGACTTCCTTCAGCTCCCTCAACAGCATACCACTCCTGTAGGGGGGAGATTAACACAGTTCCTACCTGTCTGGAATTCCATTACAACAGAGAAGTGGGTAAGACAGATTATCCAGTATCGTTACTGCCTAGAGCCCACAGCTACTCTCAAAATATGCCAACCACACAGCGTTCAATGTCCGCAGAACATCTAACGCTGCTCCAACAAGAGGTTCTCTCATTGATACAAAAAGATGCAATAGAGCTAGTTCCATTGCAACATCAAGGAACAGGGGTCTACTCACTCTACTTCCTAATACCCAAAAAGGATGGGACACTAAAGACCAATTCTAGATTTGAGGCCTCTCAATCTGTATATACACTCAGATGATTTTCACATGATCACTTTACAACAAGTGCTCCCATTATTGCAACAAGGCGATTTCCTCACTACACTAGACCTCAAAGACGCCTACTTTCACATTCCCATTCATCCTTCTCACAAGAAGTATCTCAGGTTCGTGCTAGAAGGACAACACTATCAATTCAAAGTTCTTCCATTCGGGTTAACAACAGCACCAAGAGTGTTCACTAAGTGCTTAGCAGTAGTAGCAGCACATCTCAGAAGACAACATATCCATGTCTTCCCTAACTTAGATGATTGGCTCATAAAGGCCAAGTCACTCAACCAGTGTGTTCAACACATCCCACACAATTCAGACACTGCACAACTTGGGGTTTACAATAAACCACACCAAGTCACATCTACAGCCCTCGCATGTACATCAATACCTAGGGGCTACCATAAACACCAATACAACTCTAGCTTATCCCAGTTCAGCCAGGACACATAGCATTCAAGCCTTAGTCACAAGGTTTCAAAACCAACACTCACTCCCAGCCAGAGTGTTCATGCAACTAATAGGCATGATGGCATCTTGCATTTTTATTGCAAGACTGCAAATGCGTCCATTGCAGGAATGTCTAGCACATCAGTGGAATCAGGCACAAGGACAACTGACAGACCTGGTGTTGGTAGACAGCCGCACAAATCACTCTCTGCAGTGATGGAAAACCTACAACTTGTCCAGAGGGCGGCCGTTCCTCGAGCCTGTTCCACAAATAGTACTGACAACAGACTCATCCCTGACAGGATGGGGAGCACATCTGCTCCACCACACAACTCCGGGAAGATGGACTGCTCAACAAAAAGTGCTTCACATCAATCACCTAGAGTTGCTGGCGATTTTCCTGGCACTAAAGTCCTTCCAAGTACACATACAGAAGAAAGCTGTCTTAATCCGGACGGACAACATGACAGTCATGTAATACATACAGAAACAAGGAGGCACACATTCCCTGCAACTGTCCCAGCTCGCACAAAACATTTGGAGCTGGGCCATTCCACAAAAGATGTATCTGCTTGCAGAACACCTTCCAGGAGGTCACAATTAGATAGCCGATCTGTTAAGTCGACAGACGCAACAGATTCACGAATGGGAACTACATCTGCAAGTTCTTCAACCATTCTTTTACAAGTGGGGTCATCCAGACGTAGACCTGTTTGCCACACACGAAAACGTAAAATGCCCAACCTTCGCCGCCAGGTTTCCACACCCGTTGTCCAAGGGCAATGCGATATGGATGGACTGGTCAGGCAGATTTGCATACGCTTTTCCGCCAACCCCACTAATACCACTAGTGGTACGCAAGCTCAGACAACAGTCTCTCACTGATTCTGGTAGCTCCCACATGGGCACGCCAACCGTGGTTCACCACACTGCTAGAACTTTCTCTAGTTCCACACCAAAAACTGTGTCTCACACCATCGATGTTAACGCAGAACCGTGGAGAAATCAGGCATCCAGATCCAAATAAACTGAATCTGGCGATCCGGCTCCTGAAGTCTTAGAGTTTGGTTACCTTAACCTGCCACCAGACTGTATGAATATCATTAAAGAAGCCAGAAGACCTACTCCTAGAGCTTGCTATGCTGCTAAATGGAAAAGATTTGCCATTTACTGCAATATTAATCAAATTGATCCCTTAGATGGTTCCATCCAAAATATTATCTGTTACCTCCTAGATTTACAAATATGTAATCTAGTTTATTCATCTATACG
Source organism: Lissotriton helveticus (assembly GCF_964261635.1). Classification (NCBI taxonomy): domain Eukaryota; kingdom Metazoa; phylum Chordata; class Amphibia; order Caudata; family Salamandridae; genus Lissotriton; species Lissotriton helveticus. The sequence continues at coordinate 1,077,352,379 of NC_136068.1, forward strand.
TTTACATCTTGCAGCCATTGCCGCATATCTGCAAAACAGACAACATATGTCGTTGTTTAGAGTACCAGCAATAAAAGCTTTTATGGGAGGATTAAAGAGAATTATTCCTCCTAGGTTACCACCATCTCCAGAGTGGAACCTAAACATTGTTCTTACAAGGCTCATGGGATCCCATTTTGTACCTTTACACAAATGTGAACTACATTTTCTCACTTGGAAAACAGCTTTCCTTGTTGCTATTACCTCTTTTAGAAGAGTTAGTGAAATTCAAGCTTTCACTATACAAGAACCTTTCTTACAATTACACCGTAACAAAGTGGTTCTAAGAACTAATCCTAAATTACTTCCTAAAGTAATTACTCCTTTTCATCTAAACCAATCAGTTGAGTTACCAATGTTTTTTTCAAACCCAGGCTCGGAAGCAGAAAGAGCTCTACACACACTAGATGTCAAAAGAGCTCTTCTCTATTACATAGATAGGAGCAAGACCTTTCGCAAAACAAAGCAACTATTTGTAGCCTTCTCTCCACCACATAAAGGCAATCCCATTTCAAAATCAGGCATTGCAAGGTGGATTGTTAAATGTATACAAATATGCTATCAGAAAAGCAAAACACACATTAACAGTTCCTCCTAGAGCGCACGCAAACTAGGAGCCTCTATCGCTTTCTTAGGAAACATTCCTCTAGACGACATATGCAAGGCAGTAACATGGTCTACAACACACACCTTCACTAAACACTATTGTGTTGATGTACAAGCCAAGCAGCAAGCTGCAGTAGGCCAAGCTGTCCTTAAAACTCTTTCAAACTACTGCAACAGACACAGGTGACCACCGCTAGGGGAGACACTGCTGCACAATCGATGCTAAGTGTACAATCTGCAGCTCCTATGCCTCGAACGGAAAATGCTACTTACCAGTATGCATCTGTCTTGTATTAATTACTTTATTTTTTGAACCTTCCGCCACCCCTTCCCTCTTTTCATAATGGAATCTTCTGAAGAAGCTTACCTTAGAATGTTGAGTGAAGTGAAGCGTAGTTGGAGAGTGGATGGTCAAATAAAGAAGTCGGTATGACTAAATGAGGGTGGATGGCGCACAGCTTGAGGATTCGTATTTTTAAATTTTAGGGTGAAGTTTTACTTTGAAAAGTGAGCAGGTCGGGTGCTCCACCAGGTGACGTGTCCGTCCTAGGCACGTCTCTAGATAATTCTTGGTAATGTGTCACCATGAGTACACGGTGTCATCCCTGGGTAGTGGGCACTCCTTAGGTTCTTGTGACACAAGACTCGTGATTTATAGTTCAATTTAATTGTTCGTTTATTTCACATTATCATTATATTTCATGATAACAATCCGTGGTATCAAACGATGTTTCAATTATTCAATTTTCATAAACATATTTATATCCAGTTGCTCCAATGCATTTCGGGCAAGACATGCCCTTCATCTGGGAGCTTCTACAAACAAAACATAAAGACATAGCGCTAAGGATGTGTTACAACCAGCGGGGAGTTTTTTTTAAAAATAGAGAAAAGCAACATGCGAGAATGTGGTATGCAGTGAGTTAATCTAGGTGGAGTGAGAGTACATGTCGCATGCGGGGGGAGGGTGGGGGGGGTGTGTGTGTGGGGGGGTTTACGGGGGGGTGGGAGTGGGGGGGGTGCGAAAGGGAAAGGGAGTGGAGGGAGGGAAGGAGTGACTGGGGTCATGCAAGCAGAGTTCTTTTGTGCTTAACAAGTTACACGCCTTGTAAATGAGTCTCGGTAGAGGTTTGTGCAAGTGAGGGATAATATGGTGGTTAAACCCGTGAGCGCGAGCGGCATTACGCTTCAGCGTTTAATGAAACAGGTAGCATGACTTACTCGGTATGTAGCTAAGTTCGGCCTCGGTCGACGGTATCGGTTTCTATGCGGAAATGTCATTACAGGAAGTGATGTTATACGCGTGCAGGCGGTGTAAACATAAGCAACGGACTATAGGTAATGTCGGCCATGTTAAGTGAGGAAAAGCTGAGTTAGTGTGACGGCTGTGTGGTGGGTTTGAGAATAAAACGTGTATATGAACGCATCTTAGGAAACAGCGTATGCAGCTTACAGTATCTCATAAAAAGCAAGAAAATTCTAAACGGTCATTAAGACCCATAGGCTTCATAGATTGCATTCTATAAATCCAAGCCATCTCTCTCTGCAACAGATATTTACTGTTATCAATTCCCTCGATTTTCTGAACCTGTTCCAAGATCAAAAACTTTAGTTGAGACACATTATGTCTGTTTTCACTGAAGTGTGTCGCAACATTCGATTTAGTGTTCTTTAGTCTTATGTTGGATTTATGCTCATTGATGCGAGTCTTTATTTTTCTCTCTGTTTTACCAATATAGCATTTCCCACATGGGCACTTAATGAGATATACGACATTCGACGTGTCGCATGTCGCATTTACATGTAACTTTATTGGGGTCCCTTTCATCGGATGGTTCACCACAGTTCCAGTGATGACATTGTTGCAGTTACCACAATTTTTGCATGGTCTGGTGCCTTTTGCCGGTGGTTCCATGGAATGTTTTTTGGTGAGAATTTCTTTCAAGTTGGCGCTGCGGGTGTAGGCAAATATTGGAGGTTCTTTAAAAGTGGTGCCAAAGTCGGGTTCAATGCTCATGATCAGCCAGTGGCGTAAAATGATTCTTTTGAACGATGAGCTCATGTTAGAAAATTTCGACACTAGGACCATCCTATTCTTTTGTTCGCGTGGTGTTCTGCATAATAGTTTTTCTCTGGGTGTTTCAAGAGCTGTTTTTTGGCATTCTCTATGAGAGACTTAGGGTAGCCTCTTATGTGGAACCTTTCGCCCATTTCTTGCATTCTAATTTCAGTCTGTCTGGGATTCGATGAAATTCTCTTGAATCTCAGCATTTGAGATAGCGGTAAATATGATTTTAAAGACCCTTGGTGGTGACTGGTGAAATGTAACGCGTTGTTACGATCAGTTTTCTTCCGGAAAAGGTCTGTTTCAAAACCGGTGTCAGTGGTTGTAATCTTCACATCTAGAAAGGTAATCGTGTCTTTATTGATCTCCCGAATGAATTGGATACGTTTGTTGGCTTGGTTCAGTGAGGTTAAGTGTCACAAGAACCTAAGGAGTGCCCACTACCCAGGATGACACCGTGTACTCATGGTGACACATTACCAAATAAAGAAGTCTTCACAGTTACCTGGTGTCCTGTATTCTTCTCAACACTGGCGACGCGCTTGCTGTGCAGGGGGCAGCGGTGGCCATCTCCCCTTTCAGTTCTCTCTTCATAGTGAGGAAGACTCTACAGTGCTGCAGTGTCTTTGGCATTTCTACTCCAGAGATTCCGGTATTTCCGGAAGCGGGTCATTGGTAGTATCCTGTCTGGTGTGGCGATAATGTGGATCCTTACCATCATTGCGGTTGGTTCCCAAGGATATTATCGTGTCCAGTCAGGTGTTCTTCACCGCTTATCTCCATTATCATCCACTGTGAACCGGATGCTGCGTTGTGGAGGTGTGCCACTCTGTCTTCTGATCTATTGTGGCGTTTCTGCTGTTCTGTCTTCATGGAGTAACAGAATGTTTGAGCCTGCGAATTTCCTCTGTTCTACGCACTGAATCAAAAATTAGCTAGCATTCGCACCAAGAATTTTCAATTCTATTAAGGACACGGAGGCGAGGATTAAGCGCGAGGTCGCTCGCAACCCAAAGAAGCAATTTTACCAAATTAACACATGAACAAAATATAAATATCCCAAGGCACACGCAGCGCGCGCTGTCATCCGCAATATCAATATTGCAATTCAACAGTTTACATCCCTAACATGCCAAACACACAGAGAGAAGGGAGCTGGCATTTATCTCTTGCTGTGAGCAGCAAAGAAAGAGGAAGCTGGGACTGTTACCAGGGCTCTTGTAGGGCTAAGGAAGCGTGGCTTGGGCCAAGCATCATGGATAATGTAGTTTATTTTTATAAAATTGTAAGTTTATTTGCTGCTGAGATTTTTACAGTAAAGAAAGAGAAGCATAATCTGAAGCCTCCGGTCCTGTAATAGAATGGTAGTTCCACTCGGAGTTCGCAGCGGTGATCTGTCCTCCTGTCAGAGTTCTGATTCTCCGGTGAGTGCAGTCTGCTTCCTGTTTCCGTGAAGATCAGTGTGTTTCTAGAAGAGATGTGTTTTCTGCGTACTTCTCTTCATGACGAGTTTTCTGGATTTGAGAGAGTCGCCTGAAAAGAAATTTCTTGTGCTGGAGCGCCACCTGCCTTCCATTGATATTGCTGCATATGCCTACGTTATAGATTCATTTCAGATGAATTCCGAGCTAAGGAGCAGATTATGACTTGGGTGTGCAATACAGTTTGTGGGTTTTGGACAGTTGTGCAGGTTAGTGAATCTTCGCGTTTAATCTTCGCTGGCACCTTATCCCACTCATCTGGCACTTTAACAGCTCACATCAAAGTCTACCCTGTTTGCTGCAATTTACTTTGCCTTCTCGTTTCATCATTGTGCCTTCGTCCTCTAGTTACTCCTCACCACTGGGACTGAATTGGTGCACTACAACCTTTAAGATACTTTAAGAGACTTTACAGTTCTGCCATTGTTCTTACTGTAATTTACGTGAAGTATCTATCCACACTGTGTCAAACGTTACATTACAAGCTTACTGCATTACTCATTCTGAGTGTGCTTTTGGAATGCGTGCCTTTGTTAATACTGATTGCAGATTTAGTTAAATCCTCCTTGGGTACTCTGCTTTACTTACCTTTCTTTATCATCTCTCTTGCCTGTTTTCTCATCTCTATCTCTTTCTCTTCTGTTCTCAGTTTATTTTTCTTCTATTCTTTCGTTATCTGCTACCAACATGATAGCTGCCGCAAGTATGAGCCAGCCACCATCCTTCCTGAACGAAATTTGCTGGAAGGAATGGGTAAAATTATTTGAGTCCTCCCTTCTTGCTATAGGAGGAGAACGATTTGCTGCTTTGCGCAAGCAACATATTCTCTTGCATAATTTGGGGTACACGGTAGAAAAATATGAGACCTTACCTGAGCCAGAAACGGTAGATGGAGAACCAATTGATGTCTTTGCTATCACTATGTTAAAATTAGAGACGCATTTTGGGGACAGAATAAATGTTGTTCTTGAGAGGCAACAGGAACAAACAGGTAAAGTGAGGGTCCCTGGGGAGTTTAAAGACCAAGCACAGTTACATACCCCTAAATCCGAATTCTGAAAATACAAAGTAACTATGGGTCTAGATAAGCTAGTAATTGTGAAAGTCTGACCACCAACCTGATCTTAACTAAAGCATAATTCAACAAAGTAAGTGATGCTTCTCGGGTGTGAAAGTACCCATCAGATATCGTTCGGTGCCGCCCTTGTCATCACTTGGGACTCCTTACACCAAGGAGGATGTTACTGCATCCAACAACAAAAATAAACAGATGCCCCAATGTAACTAAGGATCTATAAGGGTAACCTCACAATGATACCTGAAAAGCAGTGCGTGTGAAAAAGGAGAGTGGTAGTGAATGATATAAAATTGGAGAGTATAGAGGGAAAACAATTTATTAGATACCTCTCATACTTCCAAGACTAAAAGCCAGTGTGGGAACATAGTAGTTTTCAACAAATAGCTACTATATAGTTAGAGACGGTCGACATGTTTCAGCAGTATAAGGACCTGGTGTCCACTGCCTTCTTCAGGACCAATACTTTGCTACTGTCAAGGTGTGAGTAAACTAAGAATCACCAGTGTGTGTAAAATCCATAAGTGTCACCTGGACGACTAGGATCTGTAGCAGTCCTCCAGAAACCTAGAAAGGTGACGTCCAAATGGAATAGGTTAGCGCGTCAGACAAACACAACAGCAAAAACAAAGACACATTGGTATTTGATAGAAAGCATCTCAATCGATAAAGGATATGAACACTTGTTTCTTATATCTCCAGTACCTCCAGAGAGTTACGCGCCATTGGTTTTTTGTATAATTCAGACCTCAAACCTGTGGAAGTAGCAATTATAAGAATGTCTAAAAATGCTAATCTTTGTTTATGATGTTCCACTGTAAACCAAGATATCATAGATGTGTGTTTTCGCCCCAAGCTTAGCGAACCTCTACGTTCATAAGTTTGAACAAGACCACATCCTAACATCAACCAACCCTTTTCTGGCGTCTATACGCACATGGAAAAGATACATAGATGATATCTTGGTTGTGTGGCGAGGTACGACAGATGAACTGCTACAATTTCATCAGTGGCTGAATACCAGAAACAACTGCCTTCGTTTTACAGTGGAACATCATAAACAAAGCTCAGCTCGTCATGAACCCATAGGTTTCTGTTTGCGATCAGCGCACCGCGAAAATCTGCATCACGTTGATGCGGTTAACACAGAACCATGGAGAGATCAGATACCCGGACCCAGCTCAGCTCAACCTAGCGATCTGGCTCCTGAAGTCATAGAGTTTGGTTACCTCAACCTTCCTCCAGAATGTATGAACGTTATCAAAGAAGCTAGACGTCCCGCTACCAGTGCATGTTATGCTGCCAAGTGGAAACGGTTTGTGATATACTGTCAAAACAACCAGATAAATCCTTTAGATGTGTCTATTCAACACATCATAGGATACCTATTACACCTTGAAAAGTGTAACTTAGCCTATACGTCTATCAGACTACACCTCACTTCCATTGCAGCATACTTACAAAATAGACAACATCTGTCTCTTTTTAGAGTACCAGCTATAAAGGCTTTCATGGAAGGACACAAAAGAATAATCCCTCCCAGAACGCCACCTTCACCAGTGTGGAACTTAAACATTGTTCTCCCACGATTAATGGGACCTCCCTTTGAACCCTTACATAAATGTGAATTGCAATTCCTAACCTGGAAAGTAGCTTTCCTAGTAGCTATTACTTCTCTCAGAAGGGTTAGTGAATTACAAGCATTTACCATTCAAGAACCCTTTCTGCAAATGCATCATAACAAAGTGGTTCTCCGTACTAATCCTAAATTCCTTCCAAAAGTCATTTCACCATTCCATCTAAATCAATCTGTTGAGCTGCCTGTATTTTTCTCACAGCCTCAAACAGTCACAGAAAGAGCTCTACACACCTTAGATGTCAAAAGAGCATTACTGTACTACATCGAAAGGACCCAAACTTTTCGTAAAACAAAACAACTTGTCATGTCTTTTTCACCACCACATAAAGGCAACCCTATATCAAAATCAGGGATAGCTAGGTGGATTGTTAAATGTATACAAATATGTTACCACAAAGCCAAACATACGTTAACAATTCACTAAAAGCCCATTCTACAAGAAAAATAGGGGCTTCAATGTCATTCTTAGGGAACATTCCCCTAGATGATATATGCAAAGCAGCTACATGGTCTACACCGCACACATTCACAAAACATTGTGTAGATGTGCAAATTAAACAACAAGCCACTGTGGGCCAGGCTGAACTAAAAACTCTGTTTCAAACAACTGCAACAGATACTGGTGGTCGCCGCTAGTAATGGGTACTGCTATACAATCTATGCACAGTGTGTAATCTGCAGCTCATATGCCTCGAACGGAAAATGCTACTTACCAGTATGCATCTGTTCTTGGCATGTAGAGTTACACGCCCACCCGCCAACCCGGCTACCTTTATCTGTTCCAGTTTTATCTTAGATACAAATCACATCGACATCACTACTTCTTGTACAGCTCCATCACTTCCCTAATGGCGAAAAACAAACTGGGGATGGAGCCGATGCCCATGCGCAGTATTATCCAAAGGAGGAGTCACCTATCCCGTGACTTCCAAAGACTTTTCTACAACAAAACAAACTGCAAACATCCGGGCCCAACACTAGGTGGCCATATATGCACAGTGTGTAACTCTGCAGCTCTACATGCCAAGAACAGATGCATACTGTAAGTAGCATTTTCCTTACAATGTTTGTTTTTGAATGTTTATATATATTTTTATAAGTCTTTTTCACTCAATTATCCTCAATTGCATTACACAGAAAATAAAATGCACCAAGGATTGGATGCAATATATATTGTTGTTGTGAGTTACTTTAACTAAGTCTGACACACATTGTTGTTTTTTACAAACAAATTGTTGTTTGATATGTTAACTTATGGTAGACTTTTGTTCCTGTGCCTCCCTTTTTTTTCTTATGTACAATTGATAGCCAGGTTCGGCGGAAGGGCCACTTTGCCCATTCGGTTTTGCAAGATGTTTTTGTTTGAGGCCACTTTACAGACCCTTCACCTTGTGGAGGAATTACATTGGTGTCTGTTTTAAGGCTAGGAATCATCAGACGAATGCATGCTGTAATGCTGTTTCTGATGTATTCTCTGTCTAACCACAGTTTTCTCCCACCTCCCCATTTTTTTAAAATCTAAAAGGGTCTCAAAATAGTACTCAGCACACTGTTACTAACAGTTGTTCATGCTCTGTGTCTGAGGGCATAAAAAGGGAGCAGGCGAGAAACTGATTTTGGCATGCAGGGGTGTCACTTATATGCAGCTCCACTCTTTCACTTCCATGGCATGTTAAAGTCAATGCAGAGCATTAAGATGCCACCTCTCCGTGCACAGGAGCAATGCTTCATAAATTTCCAGATCCAGTCAGGTGCCTGGGGGATAATCTACTTTGAGGAATCTGAAGTTAGAGTATCCACTTTAGCCTCATAAGTGGTATGAATGATCAAGGGCATATATTTCACGATATACAACGTACCTTTCTTGCAAGGAAGTAATAGGAATGTAGGACAAAGGTCAAGACTGCAAACCAATAATGATGAAGACAAATCCCCTTTAATGCCATTACATTTTATAAAGTTGTTCAAATGTAATGTGTATGTGCTTGTTGGAGTTAAAAAATAAAATAAAGACTGTCCCCTACTTTAGCTAAAAATACGCTTGTAATATTTATACCCAACCAAATCCAGAATATGGAAAACGCACATCTAAATATCAACTGCTTTGCTAGTGCACAGCTAAGACGTTTTAGCAGACTTGATTAGGCTCACCCATCTGTTCATTGACCATTCCTGGCTTGTTAATATTAATACTGTTCTAGCTAAACTGACTGATGATCGCTATGACGCATCACATTTACTGGGGATAAGTAACTATTCAACAAATAAACTATGAAAGGTACTAATCCTGCAGACCTACAGTAACCGGTAATAAACTTTTCTCACTTCTGGGTCTTCAATGGGAATCGACTGAATGTTTTTAGATGTCTATAATATGAACAGCTAGGTCTTTCTTCAAAAGTACATGATCAAGTATATCTGAAATTGAAAGTTGGTTATTCTACTTCAATAAATGCAGATTTAAGTTATTATATCTTGAATTGTGTTTTTTTTTACATTTACAGATGGTGCAGCAACTTCTTGAAAAACTGTTGAGCATCATGGAAACTCCCAACAACAGGTACTCAAAGGCAGCATTATCCAGCCTTCTTTCACTCAAGGTATCGTTTTAGCAGTGGTCACTAACGAGTTGGTCTGGAGTTACTGGTATGTTGCCAGTACCCTGAAAGTAGCTCCCTGGAATGCTGCTTGTCACAGTTTGTAATTCAGAGGGTGTTGCCATTCTGGAGATGTGGTTCTACATATCTCCTAGAAGTGGTCACCCACCAAATCAGCAGCAGGACCACAGGTGTCCATGCAAACCACACATGGTGACAGTCTGCGGTACCTGTAATATCACCAGGTCTCCATTCTCTTAGTTTCTCAAATGCACATCAAGTTTGGTCAACTTTGCAAATCCCATATCTTTCGATAATACAGTACTTGGGAAAATTGGGCCAGCAAAGAAGTGCCAGCTTTAACCACAGTGGAGTTACTAGAGTGCTGGACTTACAAAGGCTGAGTGAAATTATGGGTTTTTACTATACATTAGTAGCCATGTAGCCAAGGAGAGCAGAGGCTGGATTGAGAGTGGATACAGGTAATGGGATTGTTTGTTTGAGACGGTGGGAGTTGTTTTTGCATACAGTTTGTGCATACATGTATATGCATTTGTTTAAATCGTGTCTCCAACCAGTGAATTGTGAGCTACCATTAGTTGGCAGAGAGCTTCAGAGTAGCTCCCAGCCTTGAGTTCATTTTTAACTAAGAACTGCAATAAATAAGTGTTGTTTTCCTTTCAAAATTGAGGAAAGGCTATATTTATATTATCTTCAGATAGCAGAGCCTGATAATGAACAGTGCGTCACTCAGATTTATGCCCCATGCGGGTCACAGATGTTCAGAACTAAAGTACTGAGGTATTTAACTCTTAAATAAAAGTTGTTTTCAACTCAATATTGGAGCATGAGGTCGAAATGATATTTCAGAATGCCTTTAAATGAGATCAAATTAAAATGAAGAGTTAACTTACTATTTAAGTAACTCTTCATTTATTTTTCTCCCAATCCAAAGTGTCACATTTGCAAACAGCAGGCATCTTGCTCCCAGTGGCTGGAAGACACGATGACATATTCATAACTGAAAAATTGTAATTTTCTATTAAATTAGAGAAATTTAAAGTGAAGAAAAATGTTTCTATGAAACATTGTCTTAATGTTTTTCTCTGCTTTATATTAAGCCAATTCAGTCCTAATGTTTTATGAACATTTAAACAAATGATTGTAGTTTCCTGTTTATAAATATGGCACCATGTCTGCAGGTGACTGGGAGTAATATGCCTACTATTTGTAAAGACACTTTGACAAAGGAGAAAATGAAAAAGATACGTTTTTTGCAATGCACATAAAAATAAAGTTAACTCTTCAGTTGAATTTTCTCCTATTTCAAAGTGTTGCATTTACACACAGCAAGCATCTTGTTCCTAGTGACTGGTAGACTCACTGCCATATTTATAACTGAAAAATACAGACCTTTTTTTAAATAGAAATTTTAAATGTGCAGAAAAAAGTTCCTTAATATGGACTTTTTTGTTGAGTATTTTTCTGCCTTTTAAAATTCTTCCATTAAAATAAATGGTTGTTCGCTTGTGCTGAACATGTAACGGTGCCCCCTATGGTGAAAGGTATGTCCTTTGCCAGAAGTACATTAGACACAGGCTCCCAGTCACCCATACATTCCATTCATAAACACATGTTCATACATCTCCACCGACCGTTCGCTCACTGATGCACATGGCATCCCTATCATAGGACCCCTAGTCACAGTATTTGTTGAAACCATAGTATCAGGAGCCTTAGACATCCGGTTTGAAGTCAGTGAAGCTGGGTAAGGGGATGTCTGGTAACAAAGCGCGAGTTACTTGACCTTCAGTAGCTGACAACGATTTTAACTGATCAGAAGTGGCTCTCATTTAAAAAAAGATTAGAGACCCCTGGTTTAAATGTTTCTCTGAGCATATGTGTGCTATTGTGTATGTGTTTCCCTCATTTAAAGACATTTTTTCACCCTGTGATCTCAACAATGGATATGAAAAGCAAGGTTTGAAGCTTACTGTTTGGAAGCCAAACAAGCCTGGGGTGATACTCTAACGAGTCACATCTGGCTACTGATAAGTAACTCCGGGTCAAACAGGCACTTATTTTTAATGCACTGTATAGAAGTGTTGAAAGCACAGGAAATTTGGTCAAACTGTTTACCAACAGCTGTTGCAGCAAATTTACTACCTAAACAAGCTAAGCTAATATCGCCAAAACGTGATGCACTAACAGTGAAAAATCAGAGTCACTGCAGTTGGGCTTCAAAACTTTACGACTATGGGGGGGTTGCCACACAACCACTCGTCCCCTCTAAAGCCAATCATGAAGCGCCAATTAACGAGATTACGTTTTGAATTAATTCTATTAATGGCATATAAGTATGGTCAGAGCTACAAGGAAGAAATAGACACAGTGCAGACTCTCTGAAAAAGAGGAGGAAACACCAATTCATGCGCTGTGCATCTGTAAGAAATTAAGTGCTTTTAGAATCTTTTGGCTCTGCCCTATCTGGCTCATTTTGAATGTACAGACATGCCAAGAGGAACTAGGAGAGGACATGAAAGGCGACTCTGCACATTTGGCGGCCCGTTTTATGAAATTTATGACAGTGGCAATAACTCTGAGGAATTTTGAAAACAGCTTAGAATCTTAAAAATCTTGACCATGAGTCCTGCTGCCTTTTTTAACCGTGATCTGCGATTTAAAATTGTTGATTTTAGGAGTAATAGGATTATAAATTGATATATGTTTTTATAAAATAACATCTCTATCAAAAAAGGGGGAGAGGTTAGAACAGAGGGGCTCGTTCGTCTCTGGTAGCGCTGAATCAACAAACCATAGGAACAAGCTCAAAATTCAGCTTTGATAAACCAGAGTGTCATGGTCATCAAAGAAGTCTCCCTTGCACGGAACCCGTTCGGTTTTTTAAAAGAACCCTCACCCACCAACCTAGTTGATGGCATGCTTCATCATTTAATCATTTGATTTATAAAATGACGAACAGGTGTTTTTTTCCTGTCCTTTTAGGTAACCAATTGCAATGATTTTAAGTAATTGTGCAATAAAAATGTATCTATCTCACCCTGGAAGCCATGGTGTCGGGGAATACGTGTATCTGGTACCCCCAATATAAGTTGTGCATCTCTCGTACAATTTTGAGTATTTCTGACATAACACTGGCATAATAATGTCAAATCTTGACAACATCGGCATTCATGAACTAATAATGACATAAGACATCTATCCTTGCCATATTGCCAGTAATTGTGGCCATCTTTGGAATAGTACTTTCTGATAGAGACTTCTAGTTGCAGATTCCTCACCTATTGAATAATTCCCAGGCGTCAGGCTGGATCCAAACACTTTTCTGCACTACCTCTGTGTGCGAGGTGGCACCTCGTGGCCCTTTACTGACGCCACTCCAATTCGTAAATGACATGCGGGGCTAGATAGGCACCACTCCTGTGTGCTGACATCAGATCCTTTCTTTCCAAGCCAGCAGATGTGTATCAGGAGCTTACCTCCTTGGGATATTTACCTAGTTTTTCCAAATTTTCTCAAGTGTGAAAGGGATTTCACTCCCTAAAACAACCGGTTTCAAGCCCTGTAGGGACTGTCCGAAATAGATATCTGTGGCAGATTCCCATCAGGTGTTCCTGTGATGCCTGGGGTCAAGCTAAGACTCCAAGGCCTGCGAAGACCACATGTTGAATCCGAAGGCCATCAATAACTATGAGGTTGCCAAGCATACAAAGACTCCACATTAGACTGTTTCAAGTTGTGCTTCGCGTCTTAGGTTCACTCTCGGTCCCATCCCAGAAGTTGACGGAGCCTCTACCGAGGTCAGTCTTTCTTGCGATTCAAGTACTCTGGTAAGTGTAAGAGACACATGAAGGTGAAGTGTGATTCTGCTCCCTCTCGCCACTTCCATTCGACGACTCAGGTGCGTGGCCCGGGGCATGTCGACACCGACTTTGCAGCCTAAAGAAGCGGCTCTGATTGTCCTCTCTGACACCAAATTGACGCTGGACCAGAGTCTTGTCCAAATCCATCCAAGTTGCAGTTTCTCCCACTTGAATTACCACAGGCTTGGCAGCACTCACTCCATTCCCTTTTTGTACTCATGCAGATAAGGACTGTGACCTGGGTTATGAGTTTGTTCAATTATTACATTTGATACGAGGACTTGAAGGCTAGTGGCCTTGATACCTACCGGGAGATTACTATTTTCTCCTCCTCCTGGACCAGTCACAGAGGAATCTGTTACCTATGCCATGGTGAACTCTAGGGCGGCTGAAGTTCCTGACCTCCAATTCACTACCTTGGAGTTTAAAACCAATGTTTTGACAGAAGTCCTCCAGCTGGGGCAAACATTTTCTGAGCCCCTTCTCGAGGCACTAACAGATACATTGTTGGGTGCCTTGGCCAAACCTTGCTCTGGCCCTCAGTCAGTAGACAGATTGCCAGGTGCCATCGTCCTGGACTCACTGTGCCACTGTAATCAAGCTATCCTGGCTGAATAGGGGTGAGACCCCCGAAACCGGTCCTAGGATGTTTGTTTCTGGTCCAGGGAGGACCTGGCTTGGCAGTTCGGGCTGGACTGTTCCCATGAGGCTTAGGGCCAAGACTGATTTGCATAGGGCCAGGTCTAACCTGGGGTGGCATAGTGAGCAAAGGAATGATGGGTTTAAGCCAGCTCTCTTGACTGGGGGTGAATGTTTTGATTGGTTCTGCATTCCGTCCTTCAATTGTGTGTCTTTTGCTTTCTCGCCCTAAGTGCGCCAGGTATGCCCAGATGTGGGTACCAGGCTCACTCTGCCACTGGATTCAAGCTATCCTGGCTGAAGAGGGGTGAAACCCCGAAACCGGTCTAGGATGCTTGTTTCTTATCCAGGGAGGACCTGGCTTGGCAGTTCGGGCTGGACTGTTCCCATGAGCAAAAGAATGATGAATTTAACCCAGATCTCTTGACTGGGGGTGAATGTTTTGATTGGTTCTGCATTCCGTCCATCAATTGTCTATCTTTTGATCTCAGTCCCCTGAGGACGGAGAAAGACGGGAAAGGTATCTTTGGAAAGGGGAGACTCTCCCCTTTCCAATGGTACCCCTCCCCAGTGGATCCCTGCTTGGGGATCGCCCCAGGAGGGTGATCCCCAAGCAGGGATCCACCCACTAGACACCAGGGAGGGGGCAGTAGCCACCAATCTGCCACCCCCGGGGGGCAGAAAGCCCACTAAACCCCATGGATTTTTTGTTTTAGGATGGGGGCTGCCCGAAACGGGCACGCCAATGCTCCCACCCCCCACCACCATTACAGCCTTTCTGCCCCTCCCCCCAGGCAGGTGGGAGCACTAGCCCCCAATCTGCCCCCACCTCCCGTTAGGGGGGGTACGAAAGCCCACTAAACGCCAGGAATTTTTTCTTGCACAATTTGTTTTAGGGTGGGGGCTGCCCGAAACCAATGCCCCCACCCCTTGCCACCATTACAGCCTTTCTGCTCCGGGGGGGGGGGGGAGGGAGGGAGAGAAAAAGCCCACTAGAAACCAGGATTTTTTTTTGTTTTATTCATGTAGGGGCTGCACAAAATGTTATGTTATGTTATGTTAATTTCGATTTATATAGCGCCAAATCACCAACAGGTCTCTTAGCGCTTGCTTTGGGAACCCGTCCTGGCTTTCCCTGCGAGATTACCCCTACTGGGCATCCCCAAGGTGAAGACCAGGCATCCCGCCGCGGGGTGGCTGTAGTGGAGATTAAGCAAGCTATTGCCCAGAGCTGCAGAGTGTGAACCCATGATTCGAGTAGGCACCGAGGCGAGAATTATTGAGTCCGTGGACATTTGGGCTCAAGACCCTGCCGCGTCGGGAATTGAACCCTGGTCCCGGGTCTGACCTCTGCATCAGGGTCTGCCTCCTCTAACCAGTGAGCCACACAAAATGGGCATGACCCCCGGGAGTACAGATGGGGGAAGTGGCCCTTGATCTGCCCCCCTAGGGGAGCAGAAAGCCCATTGGGCGCCAGCGATTACGCAGGCTTTTTTTATGCTGCCCAAAATTGTCATACCAATGCCCCCACCCCCACAAAAAATAGCCACAGTCTTTCTGCCACCCCTTGGGGGCATATTTGGGCAAACCCCAATCCCCCAATAGGCTCCAACTTTTTTTTAGCAATGTTCCTACCTGTGGATTTGGGACCTAGCGCAGCTGGCACGTAGGGAAACCAAGCAAACCTTTTTATTTTTTAAAACTAGATATCAAGGGAAATCCAGGATGGGGTGACTTGTCTGGCTCTCACCAGGTTCTGCTACCCAAAATCCCTTGCAAACCTCAAACTTAGTAAAAATAAAACACTTTTTCCTCACAATTCTGTTGTGGGAAAGTTCTGAATCTGAGTGGATCCACAAATTTCCTTCTACACAGCATTCCCCCAGGTCTCCCGATAAAAATGGTACCTCGCTCGCGTGGGTGGGTCAAGTACCCGCGACGGGCAAGGGCCCTAAACCTAGTGAGGCGACATCAAAATTACTTCAAACCAACCTGGTTTTCAAGGGGAGTCCCATGAGTGTTTGACCCCGGGCTCCGCGGCCATCTAGGGAAACCTACTAAACCCACACATTTCTGAAAACTATACACCCGGGGGATTCCAGGGAGGTATGGCTTACGTAGATCCCCCAGCTTTTTCTTACCCAGAATCCCCTGCAAACCTCAAATTTAGCTGAAAAAAATCACGTTTTCCACACATTTTTGTGTGGGAAAGTTGTGTCATCACCGGGCTGACACAAATTTCCTACCACCCAGCGTTCCCCCAGGTGTCCTGATAAAAATGGAAAGCCATGCCTCCCTGAAATCCGCCGGATGTCTAGTTTTCAGAAATGAGTGGGTTTAATAGATTTCCCTAGATGGCCACCGAGCATGGGGCCAAAAACCCAGGTGACGGGGGGCGTGGCTAGCAGCCGAAGAGCATGGCCACAGCCTAGAGAGGCTCCGAGCTCCCGATATAGGGCCCAGTCAATCCGTTCATTTATCCGCGACCTAAACAGCCCAAAGACTTACGGGAACACGGCGAAAGGTGGGCGGCTACGTCCGCTGCCGATTTTGGTGGGACTGCAGTCCTCCCAGAGGCTGTGACGGAGTGCGAGGACCTGGGGCCTAGCAGTGAGCGGCAGCCGGGACCCACAGAGGGTGCCCGGCATCGGAAGCCTGCGAGCCGGATTGGGGAGGAGTGAAAGTGCCGGTGGTCGTAGCGCCCTCCCTAACTATCCCCGTAGTGGCAGTGAGTGGTGGTGTCACATAACAAGCCCAGAAGCCCAGCGCGGAGCCCAGTAAAGTCCTCCTGGTGGGGGTTGAAGGCGATTAGTCTGGCGGTCGGGCGAGGACTGAGGAGGACACCCCTGCTGCCATTTTGAGATCGAGCGCATTATAGATCGCTTGCTTTCAACTAATGTACTGCGACTGACTCCAAGGTGGTAGGATGCGCGCCGAGGATCGGACCGGGAGGGAGCGGTTGTACCGGAGGATGGAGTCTCTCCCGCTACCCCCCCCCCCCCCACCCCCACCCCCCCTCCTCCCCCCTTCGCTCCAGACGCAGCGGTGGGTGGCAGTCTATCACGGCGCGGCCTGGCAGGGCAGGATAGGATCCGGTGATATTTTTGCAGTGGGATCGGAGCATGATCCGCAGTTGGTCAGGGTGAAAGCCTGGTGGACCCCCCGGCCCCATTTTGAGACTGTATGTAGCCGCCCGCAGGCTTGGACTAGACGCGTGCTTTAGCAGGGGCGCCCAAGGAAGGTTGGACATTGCAGATAAGAAGCCTCTCACACGCTCACGCAGCATGAAATAATAGTACAGAGTGATATCACTGCTGTGCTGCCATCTTGCTCCCCCAGGGGCTTTGCTCTATTCTGAAGTGACATTCATCGCACCTAATCAGCCCAGGGACACAAACTGCTTTTAAAAACCCAGACCTCACGACCGGACACCTACCTGCCCACCTGCAGAGATGCAACTTTGCTGACCAATCGGCTTAATAAGACATTTACAATCCCCCCCCCCCCCCATGGACTAGGGCATACTTATATTTACTGGCTTGTTGCAATACAGTGAACTGTCCTACGGACGTCTATTGTTGTGGCCCTGCTCCACGTGAAATCCTCCCCTCTACGGCTACCATGAGCGGCAGGAGCACAAATGGGACCAACCAGGTAAAGCTGGACAAATTTGCATTCACCAAGTCACAGGGTGAAACACAAGACAAGGAAGTCCCTTAATCAGCGGGGGCGGCAGGGGGGGCCACGCAGGAGGTTACCCTGCAGGACATTATGGCAACCTTAAATTTAGGTAGATTCCAGAATTGGGTCTCTCGCAATTGACCATTGCATTAATCCGAGCTGATTTTAACAAAATGTCCGCCCAAATTTCAGATGTCGAGACTACAACGGAAGCCGTCTCCTCAGGCACTTCCACCCTTAAGAAACAGGTGCAGCAGCTGGAGGTGGATAATACATTTCTAATGGGGCGCTCGAGGCGGATTAACATTCGCCTAATTGGCGTGCCGGAGGGCGCAGGGGGCCTGGCCCTTGACCTCTTTGTGGAGGAACTGGTGACGAGTCACCTCGAACCACGAGGGTTATCCAACTTCTTTTCTGTTGAATGGGCACATTAGGTCTCGGGTGGCAGGCCAAAGCCTTGGGCTCCACCGCGCCCTATCCTGGCATGTATATTTAATTTTAGGGACCGGGATGCAATCTTACAAGCAGCCCGGAAGGCCCCGCCGATCCGTATTGATAATGCCGCCATCACGATCTTCCCGGACTACACTGCGGCAGTCACGAAGCAGCGCAGGGCATTCCTCGATGTGAAGAAGGCCCTTCGGGAACGGGAGATAAAATACTCCATACTATTTCCAGCCAAGTTGAGAGTGGAGGCCGAGGGAAAAGTGTGGTTCTTCCCCACGCCTGAGGAGGCGCAAGACTGGCTGGAGGGATGGCATAAGGCACCGAGGCAGGGTTGCACTGGTCATCGTGAACCGCGGCGAAACGATCGTCAGGACGACGTGGAACAAGAATGAATGCCGGTCTCCGAACTCTGACATGCTGAGGATGGGGGGCCGACACTGCGGCCACGTGGGGGATCTGAGGCCTTGCTTCCTCTGGACTTGGCCCTCTTTGGTAACTCTGTATGGTAGGATATGAAGATGTATTGATACAGTCACTTTGAGATGCCACTCTAAGGTGCTTTTTGTTATGTTTTGTGAGGATGACCTGCCGAGTTGTTTAAAGACACTTAAAAATGTATTCATCTTAAGTTCTCTTTCTTGACATTTGAAAAGGGGCTTTGGGTCACTGAGTCTATCGGTGTGATGAGATTTATGGGAACAGGGGCAGTTTTTTCTATTCATCAAAATGCCTGCTTTATCCCAAGAGACTGACTTCACGACTGATGAAATACTGTCTGCCATCCACTCTCTGCAATCTGGAAAAGCTGTGAGACCCAATGGGATTCCCATTGAGCTTTATAAACGTACATCTGACTTAACAGCCCCGCATCTCCTGACAATGTTTACAAATAGCTTGGAGGCGGGGGAACTTCCACACGATCAACGAATGGCTACTATAGTTGCGGTGGCAAAACCGGCCAAACCCCCAGATGAGTGTTCATCATACCGTCCAATATCCTTGCTCAACGCCGAGGCTAAGATTCTGGCCAAAATGATTGCCATCCGACTAACCCCACATCTCGAAATTCTGATTCATCCGGACCAATCCGGGTTTATGCCCAAAAGGGACACCACACTTAACCTGCGGCGGGTGCACGCAGTAATAGCACGCATGCCGTGTCTTCAGGAGCCTGCAGTCATCCTTTATCTAGATGCTCGAATGGCATTTGACATGGTGGAGTGGCCCTATTTGTTCGCGGTCCTCCGGTATCTAGGCTTTGGTCCCAAATTTTGTGCATGGGTGAAATTGCTATACTCGCATCCCCTGGCACACGTGGTGCCCAATGGCCATATTTCTAGGGATTTTTCGTTGAGTCAAGGTACGCGCCAGGGCTGCCTGTTGTCTCCTTTGCTATTTGCGTTGGCACTGGAGCCATTGGCAGCCTGGATTCGATAGGACCCCATGATTAGGGGACTAAACTGGACTGCAACGTGGGAGGACCGCATCTCCCTGTACGCTATACTTGTCTTCCCCCAGACGGTCTATCATAGTACTCTTGAATATTTGCGAAATGTTTGGTCAGGCATCCGGATATAACATCAATTGGTCCAAATCGGTTCTCATTCGTTTTTAAAGGCCCACCCCCATTGCTCCCGGTGGATTGCCCCCTTAAGGTTACGGAAGACTCCTTCAAATATCTGGGTGTGTGGGAGATGCCCAGTCCGAGTGACTTCCTCCTTAAAAATGTAGGGCCCCCCCCTTGAGCGGTTTCGGAGTGACATGACCCTCTTGGGCAAGACAGCCCTTTATAAAATGATGACACTTCCCTGACTACTATATGTATTGGAAAATACTCCATTTCCTGTCCCCATAAAGTATTTTTTTTAAATAGATGCATTAATCTCGGGCTTGCTCTGGGGTAATAAGCCGGCGCACATTTCGCGTGGCAAGTTAATCAGGGGCTGGTACGACGGATGTATCGCCCTTCCCGACATTCCGTTATATTATTGGCAGCCCACTTAAAAATAATAAATCAATGGTTACTCACGCCCCAAACAGAACCAGCATTCCAAGCGAACGGGTATGAGCTGGGAGAGGCAGGAATTTTTTCAGCACTGTATGATAAAGGGGGCACCTCATCCCTCCTGGGCCCAACGGCACATACAGTGAGCATTTGGTGCGAGGCACAGACCCGTATTAAATGCAAGGGCACTATTACTCAAATGACTCCGCTTTGGTCTGCACGACAGCTGGGCAGACTCCGCAATAGCAAGTGTTTCAGGGCATGGGACCTGATAGGTATCTCCACGGTGGGTGACCTATGGAAGGGAGGTACTGTAATACCGTTTGACCAGCTTCAGATCCAGTATGACTTGGCGCCTACTGAGAAATTTAGGTATTTGCAGATTAGTCATGCCCTGGGGTCGATTCTTCCGCCAGGCACCGATGTTCCTGAAGCCACCCCATTGGAGGACACAGACTGGTTACTGAACACATGCTCAAAAAAGCGACTTAATTCACATATCGCAAACTAGTCAATAACTTACTGGACCCCACATTGAAACTAAAGGACAGTTGGTGTACTGATTTGGGGGAACTAGATGAGACGGACTGGCAAACAGCACTGTCTTCCCCGAGGGAGGTGGCCATACCCTCTGGACTCCGTCTGGTACAGCTGAAGATACTTCATCGTGTGTACTACACTAGGGTCACCTTACACACCTGAGGGAGGGCCGCGCACCGCCTTTGTCTAAGAGGTTGCGGGGAGGAGGGAACGTTCTTTCACACCATATGGCAATGCCCCCAGATAACAGCGTATTGGGCTAAAGTCATGAGAACAATGTCACAGGTGGAGGGGGAATCTCTGGTCCCGGAGCCAAAATTCTGCCTGCTGAACATATGGAAACCAAACTATCTTACCCACCCTGCTCAGGATTGGGTGACACTGGGTGTAATGTACGCCAAACTAAATATAGCCAAATATTGGGGATCCGGGGAGGTACCCGCACTTGCAGACTGGTGTAGGGATCTTGATGTGGCTATGATGGTGGAGAGAGTGGTGTACCTGCACCGGGGCTGCACCCGGAAATGGGATAAAATTTGGGATGCCTTGAATGAATTTAGAGGTTATTTGTGCGATCCACCAATGCTAGATGGGGAGAGTGATTCTAATTAGGAGGCGGGAGGGAGTGGGGGACTCTAGAGATGTACCAACGGTGATGGAATTATGTTTTTTGGCTATCTTGAAGAATATGCTGACACTGTTGTCTATAGTGCTCTGTAATACCCAAGGTATGTACCTTTTATCTGTCGTATGCCCTGCTAATGTTCTCAATAAAAACATTTTTTTTAAAAACCCAGGTGACCCCCCTTGCAAAAGAAGGTTGTTTTGAGATAGGCAATTTTGAGGTCCCCTCAATACGTTTTGGGCCCTTGCCTGACGCGGGTACTTGGTCCTCCCACATGAGTGAGGCACCAATTTTATCTGGAGACCCGGGGGAACGCTGGGTGGTTGGAACTTTGTGTCAGCGCGGTGATGCCACAACTTTCCCACACAAAAATGTGTGAAAAAAGTGATTTCTTTTCAGCTAAATTTGAGGATTGCTGGGAATTATGGGTAAGGAAACGTTGAGGGATCCGCGCAAGCCATACCTCCCTGGAATCCCCAGGGTGTCTAGTTTTCAGAAATGTGTGGGTTTGATAGGTTTCCCTAAATGGCCGTCGAGCACAGGGCCTAAAATCCAGGTGACTGGTGCGTGGCTTGGGTAGCCAGCATGACGGACGCAGCCTGATCGTGCTCCGTCCGCCCACGACAGAATCCAATGATTATCTTGCATAGATCCTGCCCAGAGAAGCTGTAAAATACCTTGACCGATGCCCTGATCATCTGGGGCCTCAGCGATAGATTCATCCTTGGAATTGCGGCATAGCTGTGGTGTTTCCAGCCGACAAAGACCCGGAGGGAGAGACGCGAGCTGGGCATTCCCCCTTCAGCCTGGCTGTGTTGCGGCCTGGGGACCTGCGTGTCGGAGAGGCGCTGAGTGGGATCGCCAGCTCCCATCATGTCCCCGTGTGAGGTACCGGCCCAGATTCTGAGCGGGGGTGCGGCGGTCCCTCTTTCCCCCACTAACTTGGGGCTCCGTCTGAAGATGTGCCGCCGGGTTGGAGGGGCGGACTGGCCGACCCGCGGTGCCCGCCGCGGCCCATGGCCTCATCAGTTGGTGTTGCGGGGTTTCGGCCGGTGCCTTCAGCGGTGTTGGGCCTGGTCGGGCCTGCCTTTGAAGAGCGGCCAACACACAGGGATCTGGCCGGCCTGAATGTCGTTGCAGCACTGTGGGATCAACGTGTGAGGCCCCAGGAGATCGCGGCGGGGCCTGAATCAAGTTGAGGCGCGCAGTGGCAGGCGGAGTGGATCCCCCTCTCCTGCCGGTGAGTGAGGCGCCTGGGTGTGGGGACCTGCTGGGTGGTCTGCCCCTGCTTTTCGAGGGGGTGCCGCAGGATATCCGAGGGCCCCTGCTTCAGTGGAGAGTGCGGCGGAGACCCCTCCCCACCTTGCGGGTCTTCATCTTGTAGCGCAGTTGGCATGGGGGAAGGCCTCCAGTCACTCGACCGGCACGGACTGAGAGGTATTGGTCCTTGTGGCTGGTAGAGTCGACCTGTTGAGGGGAGATTAGAGAGTGTGTGTCTCATTAGCAAGAATCAGGGACACTCATGGACCTAAGACCCAAAAGCACTTACTTACCACCAACTAGTCACAAAATTTTGGATACGTTTGAAATAGCTGTTCAACAGGACTTACATATAATCTTCAGAACTCCCAAAAAACTTCGTTCAAATTTAACAACATGCGAATATCAGGCTTTGCGGCAACTTTCTTCTAACACCGATCTTAAAATCTGTAAAGCGGATAAAGGCGGGGCACTTGTAGCCTTAGACACCAGCTATTACATGCAAAACTTAGACGACCGCCTCAACAACTCAGATCTGTACATGCGTTTGAATTCTGACCCTACCAATGATTTCAAAGAAACACTTGTTACCATCATTTATACTGCTGTTTCCACCAACACCATCACAGAAAGAGACAAAAAATACCTAATCAAAGATTATCCACAGGTACCATACATCTACTTAGTACCAAAAATTCACAAACATGCCACCAAACCTCCTTTCCGACCTATTGTCAGCACCTGTGATTCTATCCACGAACCCACTGGCAGATATATTGACAAACATTTACAAGCTAGTGTTAAAAATATGCCATCATTCATCCAAGATACCACTGATTTCTTAACCAAGCTCCATAACATCAACCTTCCATCAGATCAACCAGTTATTCTATGTACTATAGATGTCAATTCCTTATACACATCAATTCCCCACAACTTGGGATTAGAAGCTTTGGAATCCGCCTTGGTACAGACTGACAAACCCACAGAATTACAGATCTTTATTCTCGAACTGATGCAGTTTACTCTCCATCACAGTTACTTCAAGTCTCCTAAAAATGAATATTACCTTCAGCTATCTGGAGTCGCCATGGGCAATTGCGCGGCTCCAGCGTACGCAAATCTATTTATGCATTCATTTGAGAATCAATACATCTTGAACCACCCGGATTGGCAACCATTTCTATGTACCTATTACCGATACATTGATGACATTTTCATCGTTTGGAAAGGGAATGAAATTCAATTAACCAAGGCCATTGATTCTCTCAATCAAGTAGATGACCACATCCAATTTACACACAATTGCAATACCACAACCATACCCTTTCTGGATGTACAAATCACGCTATCTGGTAACCAATTCGTTACATCAATATATACGAAGGACACTGACCGCAACAACTATCTACATTACCGTAGTTTCCATCAACCAAGTTTAAAACGACATTTACCCTACTCACAACTCCTCCGTGCAAAAAGGATTGGATCTACCACTGATTTGTTCACCCAGGACAGTGCTTCTATCATCAGGAAATTTCACCAACGTGGTTATCCAAGAGATCTTACCCAAACTGCAGAAGAAAGAGTAACACAAATACAAAGACAAGACCTTTTAAAACCCAAAGAGAAGACTCTAGAAAAAGACACTCGCCCTGTCTTTGTATCTAAATTTTCAACGCAATAAAAAAAAATCTGAGTCAATTCGGAAACACTGGCCATTGCTTCAACTTGAAACAGATTTCAACAAAGTGTTCGAAAAACCACCCATCTTCGCTTACCAACGATCTAAAAACATTCAAACCCTACTGAAACAGCCGCAAACAATTGAACATAAAATTTTCGGGGCACAGTACCGTGCCACAACTGTGGACACTGTAACAGCATCATTCCAGGAAACACATTATCCCATCCAACCCAGGGAACACCGATACCTTTACGCGTCAATGCCACCTGCGACTCCATGAATGTCATATATATGTTGAGGTGCCCCTGTGGCCTCCTATATGTTGGCAAAACAGAACGTAAAATTAAGATAAGATTGACTGAACATCGCAGCAACATTCGTACGAAAAATTTGGAATCTTGTGTAGCTGCTCACTTTGTTCAAAACTCACATAACCCAAGCCAAATACGTTTCCTAGTACTTGAAACTGTGGAGAAACAGTCGTAAGGACAATAACAAAAATTTGCTCCAATGTGAACTGTACTGGATTTATCGCCTTCAGTCTCTCAATCAATCAATCAGAGCATTTATGTAGCACACTAACACTACTCACCCGGAGGGTCTCAAGGCGCTAGGGGAGGGGGGGTCCGCTACTGCTCGAACAGCCAGGTCTTGAGCTGCTTCCTGAAGGCAAGGTGGTCCTGGGTCAGGCGGAGGTGGGTCGGGAGGGAGTTCCAAGTCTTGGCGGCCAGGTAGGAGAAGGACCTTCCTCCTGTGGTGGCTCTTCGGATGCGGGGGACGGAGGCGAGGGCGTGGCCGGTCGATCGAAGCTGGCGTGTGGGGGCGTAGAAGTTGAGGCGGCTGTTGAGGTATCCTGGGCCTTGGTTGTGTAGGGCTTTGTGTGCGTGGGTGAGGAGACGGAAGGTGATTCTCTTGTTGACCGGGAGCCAGTGCAGATCTCTCAGGTGTCCGGAGATGTGGTTGCGTCGGGGGATGTCCAGGATGAGTCGTGCAGAGGCGTTCTGAATCCGCTGGAGTCTCTTCTGGAGTTTGGCGGTGGTTCCGGCGTAGAGGGAGTTGCCGTAGTCCAGACGGCTGGTGACGAGGGCCTGGGTGACCGTCTTCCTGGTCTCGGTGGGGATCCACCGGAAGATCTTACGTAGCATGCGCAGGATGTTGAAGCACGACGAGGAGACGGCGTTGACTTGTCTGGTCATGGAGAGGGAGGAGTCCAGGATGAAGCCCAGGTTGCGTGCGTGGTCTGTTGGTTTGGGTGCGTTGCCCAGGGCGGGGGGCCACCAGGAGTCGTCCCAGGCGGAGGGTGAAGATCCCAGGATGAGGACTTCCGTCTTCTCCGAATTCAGTTTCAGGCGGCTGTTCATCATCCACTTGGCTACGTCTGTCATCCCTTCGTGTAGGTTGGCTCTGGCTGTGGCGGGGTCGTTGGTGAGGGAGAGGATCAGCTGGGTGTCGTCGGCGTAGGAGATGATGTTGAGGTTGTGTTGGCGTGCGATGGCTGCGAGGGGGCTCATGTAGACGTTGAAGAGGGTTGGGCTGAGCGAGGAGCCTTGGGGAACGCCGCAGATGACTTCGGTGGCTTCTGATCTGAACGGGGGGGAGGCGAACTCTGTGTCCTTCCGGCGAGGAACGAGATGATCCATTCCAGTGCCTTCTCCTGGATTCCAACGTTGCTGAGGCGCCGCACTAGGGTACGGTGGCAGACAGTGTCGAAGGCCGCGGAGAGGTCTAGGAGGATGAGGGCCGCTGTTTCTCAGTTGTCGAGCAGGGCTCAGATGTCATCGGTGGCTGCGATCAGGGCGGTCTCGGTGCTGTGGTTGGCCCGGAAGCCAGACTGCGAGAGGTCGAGGGATCCGTGCGTCTCGAGGAAGGTGGCCAGCTGCTTGTTGACGGTCTTCTCGATGACTTTTGCAGGAAACGGGAGCAGCGAGATGGGGCGGTAGTTCTTGAGGTCGGTGGGGTCGGCTGATGGCTTCTTTAGTAGAGCGCTGAGTTCGGCGTGCTTCCAGCTCTCCGGGAAGGTAGCGGTGTTGAAGGAGGTGTTGATGATGTCCTGCAGGTGGGGTGCGATGACAGCGTCGGCCTTGTTGAAGACGTGGTGAGGGCAGGGGTCGGTCGGAGATCCGGAGTGGATGGAGTTCATCGTGCGGATGGTGTCTTCGGTGCTGATCGGGGTTCAGACGCGGAGGGTGGTGGTGGGGGGCGGTGGTTCAGTCGTGGCGTGCGTCGGTTGAGTGCTGAAGCTGTTGTGTATGTCTGCGATCTTGTTGTGGAAGTAGGAGGCGAGGGAGTTGCAGAGGTCTTGCGAAGGGGTGATGTCGTTGTTTCCGGCGTTGGGGTTGGAGAGCTCTTTAACGATGTTGACGAGTTCCTTGCTGTTGTATTAACTACCTTTTTGCACCTTTTTACCCACCCTGGTCTTTTCTTTTTCCTATATTCTGTTACCTAGTATGCAATGTTTCCGGTCTTACAGCAATGTTTTTCCGTTCTATAGTTTCTACATAGTTGTACACTAATCTCTCTGCACCCTATTCACCCCTCACATCAGTGTTGTCATTGCACAGTCCCCTTTCTATGCACATTCTTTTCCAGTCTACATCTAAGCACACTTCGCGCATGCTCCGCGTCTTCCGGGTCTCGCATACACGGACCTAACCTCGCCGGTAGAACCTCTATGAATAACTCCTTGTACTATTAGTTGGTAAGTCACTCTATATTAGTTCTTTCTGCCTCGGCTAAGACTTGCATGATTGCCAGGTTCTTTATGCACAAACTTTGCACGTTTCAACCACTTACGCAACTTTACGCTATTACTTGCACGGCACAGCCCGTTTTTTCCTCCTTTCCATCGGACTCAGCGTTGCCTGCTTATTTATTTTATGTAAGTGTCTTGTCATAGTCACCATTTATGTCGTATACAACTAAGGTGGTTTGTTTCCCTTCTTCCTTTTCCGTTTCCTGTACACGTCGTTTTATAATTCCCACATACAGTAACGGCTCGCAAGCATGTTGCATGTCACTGTTCCTTATTTTAGGGACATTCCACGAATTAACTGCACATACCCCATCACAGCAATTAGTTTCTCAGGTTCCTGTATTTTTGCAATCTACATAAGGTTCAATTAGTTTTTTTCATAGATTCCCCCTGAAGAAGTGCAGTGTTGCACGAAATGCATCGGGGATTACCTAAAAACCTTGAGAAATTCATTATTGTTATAACTTTGGAACTGTACGTCTGCCAATCAAATTGGACATTATCTTATGACGTAATATGATTAAAATGCTACAAGCTTACTATAATTAAAAATGGAATCTGAATAAAAGACTACCATTACAGCAAATTACCTCAGAAGTACCTAGTCTACTTTCCATAACGCACTCCTGGTGCTCCCGAGAGTGCCCAGGGACAGTCCTTACCCCTGTAAGGCACGCTATTTTCTTCATTAGCAAATTCACCAGGTGGGAGTGACATTATACCTAATTCTGCGCTGCTCATCAACTCTGCAACTGCCCTCCCCTCGCCTTCCTCTTGCTCGGGCGGCCGCACGGGTGGGAAGCGCAGCCTGCTGCTCCTGCTCTGTCTGGCCGCTGTTGAACCCTCTAGAGGTCAGAATCCAGAGCGCTGCTAATGTCCTGGCAAGGATCCAGATTGGGCTGAGGTGGCATGGGACCATTGATTTATCGAGAACCTATCCCCAGCTCTGCGGTCTGGCCAGATCTTAAGGCGACCCTGGAAAAGATAGTTGATTTCCCCCCACGACCCCAGCTTGCGGTCCTGACCTACCGGACTTGACTCGTTCCTTGCCCCAGTGTTAATAAATGACGACCTACGTTGGTGCCCTGAGAGACGCGTAGAGCTTCACTGCCAGCGACGCTGCCTGGCGTAAGACCTCGGCCGGATCCTCCACCTTGTTACCCCTCCCCTTGGAGGTGGGCAAGGGCGGACCCGGGGGCGCAGGTCCCAAACAGGGCATCATTGACCAATTCATGATGCCCGCTGCTTCTCCCGACAATGTGGCCCACCTGGCAGCAATCAATCATGCAAGGGACACCCTAGATGCCAAGATAGGCGCAGTGGGGTCTGAGGTCTCCTTTCTGCGCCAAGATCTCCGCAAAGCAGTGGACCGTATTACAGAAGCTGAAACCCGGTTCTCGACGGTGGAGGACACTGTGTCCACCCTCCATAAAAAAGTGAACAAGCTCACTGTGGTGTCGCAAGAGCTGGCCTCCAGGGTAGAAAATGCAGAGGGGCGCGCAAGGCGCAATGATCTACGCTTTGTGGGCCTGCAGGAGGGATGCGAGGGTGGCTCAATGACCACTTTCATCGCCAAATGACTCAGTCATTCTGCCAAAAGATCTCCGTTCTTCGTCCTTTGTAGTGGAATGGGCCAATCGTGCCTCGACACAAAAACCTCCACCAGGTGCGGTCCCCATGCTGGTCATCGCCAAAATCATGAACTATGCTGACCGAGATGCGATATTACGGTTTGCCAGAACTCACAAAGACAGCCTCCAGCATGACTCATTCTATCATGGTGTTCCCAAATTACACGCGCCTGGTCCAGCAATAGTGCCAAGCTTTGACAGCTGCGAAGCGCAGGCTACGTGAGCTGAACTTACAATACATGTTGCTATATCCAGCCAGGATACGTATGATCGACAACTCCAAATCCTTCTTCTTTGACACTCCCGAGCGCCCTCATCTGAGACCTAACTCTCCGCCTGTTGTGGACTCTGATTCCTCTAGCAGTTCACGCAGTCAATGTCCACGGCAGAATAAATCCTCAAAATGGCGCCGCTCTGGATCAAGCAGGAGATCGGAAAGTCCTGAGCGGCCATTTTGATGATCCGGAAGCCATGTCCACACTTAGCCACTTCGATGCTTATGACGGAACGGTTCCATCATGAGCGCCGGTTGGGCTGTGCTTATGACAGAACCGTTCCATCACGGACCCACCCGGTTTTTAGAACCTTCGCGCTGAAGGTTTTAAACTGCAAGTTGACTTGGGACTGGTCTATCTAGTAACCTTTTCTTATTACTCTCCTCTCTGGGTGGGCGAAACCACAGACTTGTGCCCCCTTGTTGTGTATGATTGTGGGGTGGGAAGGGATCCTTTGGTGTGGATATAGGAGGCCCCCCTTTGGGTGTCTCCTAGGTCACACACCTCGACAGATACTCCTATTTCTTGGCAGTGTCGGGTGGGGGGTGGGAGGGTTTCATGGAAATTTAGTTTTGATGTGTTTGAATTAATATGTTCTTTTTCGCAGACAGGCCATGCTCTCCGTCCACCCCTTTTTGTATTTGTAATTCCAAGGGGTGTTATTGTCGGGTGATGCTACTCTGGTTGGGGATCTAACCGTAGTGTCCTGGAACGTCAGGGGTCTTCTCAACAAGGTGAAACGGGGTGCAATCTTGCGCCAAGCAAAAAGATATGTGGCTGATATCTTACTCTTACAAGAAAGCCATCTATTAGGCATTAGGACGCCCTGCCTAGCTCGATTTGGTTTCCATCATGTATATTGCTCTGGGACCCAGTGGGGTGGCTATTCTCATCCATCGCAGGGTCCAATATCAATAAATTACACATCAGGCGGATTTGGGAGGCCGGTTTCTCTTCGTCACATTCACATTGTCCGGGGAGCGGGTCACCATAGGCAGTATATATGCGCCTCCTGCTCTGGAGACTGTATTTATTGACAAACTATGACGACTGGAATGACAGCATGGGACCCCTGGACCGGCCGTGCAGCCCAGACAGCACACCTTTACAGGGCCAAACTAAGCTGCATACCTTAGCCATTACCTTGGGATGGGCTAACATATGACGCGAATATCATCCCACCAAACTTAATTTTACCTATTTTTCCGCGGTACATGGTTCTCAATCGCGACTGGACTATTTGTTTGCCCCACGGATACATTTTTACAGGTTCTCCCATGTGACCCACCTGCCCCATGGGCTTTCCGATCACTCTTCGCTTTGTCTACAGTTCCACACCCTCTACTGTAAACCCCCATTCCGGTGGCAGATGTAACCGTGGCACCTACGGAACCCGAAATACCAGAATATGCTTCACACAGCGGTCACAACATACTTCGAGGATAATTGCCCCACGGCCCCCTCTCGGACTATTCTACAGGAAGCCCTAAAACCGACCGGCCCCGATGTTGATGTTGAGATTAGTTATTGCACGACTGAAAAGCAGGCGTGACCGGAGCAGTTGGAGGCTCTAGAGTCAAGTCAAGCGACATTGGCCTCAGTTCAATACCGATCCTAACCCTATTATTTGCCAAAATCTGCTGCAGACGCAACAGGATCTTCGGCAACATCTTATGGGCGAAGCAAAAGAGATCTGGGAGGCGTCACAGCACCGAATCTATCAATGGAGCAATAAGTCCAGTAAGATGCTGCATAGACTCTGCCAGGCAGATGCGTCCCCGGCGATTGTCCCTGCCATTCGCGGTACTGACTGGTCCCTCCACACGACACCGCAGGGAGTCGCTGCAGAATTTGCTAGGCACTACTTCCCTCTATACTATGAACGAACACATTTCGCAGGAACTGATTGCTGAATTCTTGGTGGATATTCCTCCCCGTCGTCTCCCCCATCATCTCCCTGAACAATTGGACGCTCCTATTAGAACTGAGGAGCTCACTGGACTATCAATGCGCTCCATGCTGGCTGCGCTCCCGGACCTAACGGGAATTCCTAAGGCCGAACATACACACGTTGGGGCCCCTTCTATTGGCGACCATCCAAGAGGCTGCGGAGTCTGCCATAAATTGTGCTCTTTCACACCCCGGCCGACCCCAGGATTGACCCTTCCTTGTATCTCCCTTATAAATTTTTAACCAAAGCTATTGGGGAAGGTGTTAGCTGATGGATTGCGGAGTTGCATCGGTGAATTGATTCACCCGGACCAGTCGTACAGGGCTACTCGGCATAATATCAGACGGGTGCTCAATGCCATGGCGCCAGCCCCGATGCTGGGTCGACCGGCCGCCCTGTCCGACATAGATAAGGCGTTCGACTCCCTGAGCTGGGTGTATCTGTTCCAGCTCCTTGAGGCGATAAACTTGGGTCCTCGTTTCTTGGCTTACGTGCGCCTGTTATACATGGAGCTGACTGTGTCAGTCCGGGTTGCGGGGCACCACTCACAGCCTTTTTCTATCCAGTGGGGGCACTAGACAAGGCTGTCCCCCTTATTGTTTGCTCTTGCGATTGAGCCCCTGGCGGCGTGGGTTAGGAGTGACCCAGTCCTTCGAGGGTTCGACTGGTCCCAGTCTCGCTCGGACCGCATAGCTTTATATGCAGATTATGTCCTCTTTTTTATGATTGATCCCTGGTATTCGGGACCCTGTATATTGGAAATCCTCAGGGTTTTTGAGGGAACTACCGGCCTCCATGCTAACCCCACCAAATCTGTTATTCCAGGGGTGCGGGCATCAGGGACGCGACGCCTGGGCATCGCAGCTTTTTCGGGCAACGGATGGCTTCAAATATCTCGGTATATATATTTCCCCATGTCCAAAAGTCTCCTGGGCACCCGATTTTACTCCGCTATTGGCTAGCCTTAACAGCGAAACCACCGTGTGGTCCTCGCTCCCTATATGACCGCTCAGCCATTTTTAAAATGGTGTCGTTGCCCCGTACCATGCATTTCCCCCAGAATTACTCATACCTCATTCTGTGCTCATGGTTCGCACAAGTCGCAGCCATACAATATAAATTCATGTGGAACGATCAGAGTGGCGCTCCGTACATGTACACAATCCACATATTGCTTTGGGATCGACGCAGCAGATATTTATGCCTATTATGTAGCGTCCCATATTCTGATAATAAACAAATGGTGCTATGGCTCCCCCACGGATCCACCCTATTCGGCTGAAAATGCTGCTATGGATCAGGTCCTGCTCCTCCATCTGTTGTACAGTACAGTTCAGTTCTTCTCGATCATCTGCCACCGGCTGGCAGAGTGGTGATGCAACTCTGGCGGGCTAAGACACGATAGATGGGCTGGCAGGGGACACTCGATCAAATGACTCCCTTATGGCAGGGCGCATACCTCCGATCCGTGACAACATTAAAAGGGTTTAGAGGGTGGTGTCGGGTTCAAGCTGGATTCCACAGAAGCGAAGATGAAGACTCTCCGCACTTCCAGCAAACAACACCTGGAGGACTATTAGCACGTACTCACAGATAATTGTTTCTTAAAAGTGTGGGGAATAAACCAGAGAGTGACCACCACTCTTGCCCATTTGATGTAGCTGGATCAGAATTGATGTGTGCTGTAATTAAAAAGGAAGTCTACTAGAATCTTGAATCAACAGTAGGAGACTTTACAGACATTAATGTATATATAGCTTAGTGCACCACTCGCCAAAATATATTCTCAGGTTGCCTTGAAAGTCATCCGCAATCAGCCTCCCTTCGGATAATAGCCCTTTCTTGTAGGTTTGCAAGAGGAATTTTATAGGCAGCAGAAAGGGTTTTAATGATGTAGCTTAGCTTATACACGGGAACACTCCCATTCAATCACTCAGTCTGGGGATCAGTAGGTGATAAACACCAGTGAGGAGGGAAACCGAGCAATGTCTGGCAGATACAGGAGTGGTTACGTCCGCTGCAGAGGAGCAGAGGGGAATAACTCTACGTATAGAGAATATCAGGGCGTTCTAACCGGCTGCAAGGGCAACAGGCAGCGGGACTAAAACACACTCAACAAGCTGCTGGAATGTAAGGCGTGCCGTCTGGCTCCAGAGGGGGAAGGCAGGGCGGAACAGCGGCGCACTTACGGGGGTAACAAATGCAAGGTATGCAGTCCAGCTTTGGTGGGGGTGTAATGGAGCAAAACAACAGTTCGAGGCATGTGGGCTGCTGAATTCATATCTATAGCATAGATTGCCGCCTAGTGTTAGGTCCGGATGATTGCACATTGTTGTCCTGGAAGAGTCTTCGAAGTATCTCGAGATATGGACTACAGTGCGCATGGGCATCGACTCCATCCCCAGATTGTTTTTTTCCGCCATTGGGTTCGGATGTGATTTCGACAACTCCTGTTCGGAATAGTTATAGAACTTTTTCAAGGCCAAAAGGCCTTCTTCGAACCGTCGGTATTGTTTGCGTTCGGTGCCCAGCTATATTCCAACTCGTCGAGTCTGATATCCGGTGAGTCGTGTGACTCTTCGGTGATCGAGGCCCAGTCAACGCAGCAAGACTTCGACGGCATGGAACGGAGTCCGTTCAAGAACTGTCCCGTGTGTGGTTCCAAGTACCCACACATTGACGTCCATCCTGTGTGCAACAAGTGCCTGTCGCCGGACCACGACGAGGCCAACTGTATGGCCTGTTCCAGGTTTCGATCGAAAAAAACGATCAGGATGCGGCGCGTGGCGCGCCTCGAGGCCCAGCGATCGGCTCCAGCACCGGTGGACATCTTCGATGAAGCGGACAAACAAGAGCTTCAACTGCAGATTTCACCTCCATCGGGGGTGGTCGAGTCCGACTACGAAGCGGACGTCGAAGGCCAAGACATAGAGGAAGTCGTCGATGAGGTAGGGGACGACGACGAAGCATATGGGGCCATGGAAGATAGCTCGGAGGAAGAGCTATGCCCCGTTCGTACTCTTACAAAGGCTCAGGTCGAGGGATCGCCACACGGCCTTACCCAAGACCTTACACCAAGATCCACGGCCCCGCCTTCCGGCCCGGCTACGGACACCTCAGCGGAGCCGCCATTATCAAAATCGAAACCGAAACTGAAACCCTCGGTGTCGACGAAAACAAAGATGGCCGAGACGCCATCGAAACCGATGACGTCTGCTCCACCATCGACGCCATCGTCTTCGGAGGCCTCGAAGCCGAAGAAAGCTGTCGACCAGGCAAAGGTGCCGAAAGTGGTCAAGGAGCCGAGCTCGAAAAAGGCCGTCGAGCCGGTGTCAAGCAAGGCAGTCGAGCCAAAATCCAAAAAGGCTGTCGAGCCTACCTCAGGCAAGTCTGTCGAGCCGAAAGGCAACAAGCCTGTCGAGACGAAGTCGGCCAAGGGCGCCGAGCCACGGTCTGGGGTCCCGACGCAAAAAGTCAAGGCTGCCGATCCGAAGCTGTCGACGTCTGCGGCCGTGGCCAAGGATCGAAGCGCACCGGTCAAGGATGCTCCTGCGCCTCGGACAGACTAACTGAAGTCATCGACGCTCGGCTCGTCCCCTGGGGGCGGACGGAGGTCATCGGTTGGGTCGACGAAACCGTCCGCTTCCTTTACGAAGCAGGTGTCGGACTCCCTCAAGCGACTTAAGGACAAGGCTTCAGCGTCGGAACCGAAAACGCCTTCCGCACCGACGCCTACTGCCCCACCGAAGAAGACTTCGATGCCGATCCTCTACACGTTACCGCCTAAGGTGGCGCCGAAGGCCTTCGCACCACGGTCGGTGCCCAAGGACTCTGAAGTGTCGAAGCCAACTCACACAGGTGGGAGTTTGAGTCATCGACAACCTTTATTAGAAGAGCGGTCTGAGCATTTCATCGATGCCGACACCGGGAGGCTCACGCTTTAGAAGAGGAAGATAACTTCACAGCCTTTGGAGTCATTTACCATTCCTCTAAAACGCAAGAAGCATGCACCAGAAACACCAGTACTGGTTGAACAGATTCTTCCACAGACTGGGAGGAGTGCAACACCTTCACCCACTTACTCTGCTGGAGAGGAAGGGGAGCAAAATGAGGAGTACAATTTTCCTGCAAACACGGAGCCTGATGAGCAACAGGACTCGTGGATGGACGCAGGTGATCAAGGGGACCAGCAGACGGTCCATAACCCTCAGATTTATAACGTAAAGACGTCTCCCACTGAAGATTCTGCGGCATTTAATGCCTTGATTGAAAGGGCAGCTACGAACCATGATGTGGAAATGCATGCTGACCCTGTGGAGGTTGACTTCCTTTTTGACACTTTCTCCACTGCTGAAAAAACTGTCAAGACTCTTCCGATGCTCAAAGGGGTCCTTAAGCATGCAGCAGACATTTTCAAAGAACCCACGAGATCAAGGGTTGTCAACCCTAGGATAGAGAAAAAATACAGACCGGCACCTGGCGACCCAACCTACATTAGGGGCCAGTTGCCTCTGGACTCTTTGGTGGTCTCTAATGCCCGCAAGAGGGCAAACTCCCAAACCACGGGTGAAGCTCCTCCCCCAGACAAAGAGTCAAAAGTGCTGGAGGCATCGGGGAAGAGAGTAGCAGCTCAAGCGGCCAACATCTGG
This sequence comes from Lissotriton helveticus, assembly GCF_964261635.1. Lineage (NCBI taxonomy): Eukaryota > Metazoa > Chordata > Amphibia > Caudata > Salamandridae > Lissotriton > Lissotriton helveticus. The sequence continues at coordinate 1,077,387,907 of NC_136068.1, forward strand.
CGCACCTCAAACACGCAGGCACTGTTGGCCAGATACGATAGGGCACACTATGACACCCTAGAGCAGCTGTTGCAACACCTTCCAGACCAGTTTAAAGAGGGAGCTGAAATGCTTATCCAGGAGGGAAAGCTCATCTCCAACGCTGCTATAAAGTGTGCGCTAGACGTTGCGGACACAGCAGCGAGAGCAATCAACACTAGTGTGATGTTAAGGCGTCAGGCATGGCTCCGCATCTCAGGGTTCAAGCCAGAGATACAGACTGTTATCCTCAACCAGCCGGTTAACCCAGACAGGTTATTTGGTCCAGAGGTGGACACCACCCTGGAAAAGATCAAAAAAGATACTGAGACTGCCAAGTCCATGGGTGCTCTCCAGTCACAACAGTTTAGAGGGAACACTTTTCGTCGCTCAGGCAATCGAGGTGTTAGCAGAGGACACATGTCGCAGCAGACGCCATTCAATAAAAGTGGTGCGCAATCCTCGTACACCAAGCAGGGCAGAGGTGGATACAGAGGAAACAGTGCCAAGGGTAGAGGCAGAGGCAACAACAGTTCCCGTTCCTCTGCCACAAACAAACAGTGACTCCCTGTCACTGCCCCCCGACCATCCAACACCTGTCGGGGGGAGACTCCAACAGTTCCTGCCAGTCTGGAAGTCCATCACCACAGACAGGTGGGTCAGGAAACTTATCCAGTTCGGCTATTGTTTGGAGCTGACATCCACTCCACCAAACATACCCCCAAGACAACGTCCTATGTCAGCAGAGCACTTGCACTTATTGCAGCAAGAGGTTCTTGTGATGCTGCAAAAAGGCCCAATAGAGCTCGTGCCAGTGGAGGAAGAAGGCACAGGGGTTTATTCCCTGTACTTCTTAATCCCAAAGAAGGACGGCTCACTCAGACCGATTCTAGACCTACGCCCCCTAAACCAGTACATTCTTTCAGAACACTTCCACATGTTAACACTGCAGCAGGTTCTTCCATTGTTAAACCAGGGAGACTTCCTCGCAACCTTGGACCTCAAGGATGCTTACTTTCACATACCACTCCATCCATCCCACAGGAAATACCTCAGGTTCACCATCCAAAACCGGCATTACCAGTTCAAGGTCCTCTCTTTCGGAGTGACCACTGCCCCCAGTGTTCACGAAATGTCTGGCGACCGTAGCGGCGCACCTCAGGAGACAGAGCATACATGTCTACCCTTATCTAGACGACTGGCTGGTTCAAGCCAAGTCGGCCCAGCAGTGCACCGCAGACATGTCCCACACCATTCACCTCCTTCACAGTCTGGGGTTTTCACTAAACTATCCAAAGTCGCACCTTCAGCCAGCCCATGTGCGGCAGTATTTGGGCGCGACGATAAATACTCTGGCAGCCACAGCCCAGCCAAACCCAGCGAGGATCGACAACATCCAGTCGCTAATCCAGAGGTTCAGACCGCAACACTCACTCCCAGCGAGAGTGTTCATGCAGTTGATAGGCATGATGGCCTCCTGCATCTTCATAGCCCCGCACGCACGGCTGCATATGCGTCCGCTCCAAGAATGCTTGGCGCATCAGTGGACTCAGGCTCAAGGACAGTTGAAAGACCTAGTGTGGGTGACCGGTCGGGCATACAACTCTCTGCATTGGTGGAATCCACACAACCTTTGCAAGGGCCGACCGTTCCAAGTGCCTGTGCCACAGATTATCCTAACGACGGACGCATCTCTCCAGGGGTGGGGAGCTCATGTGCTCCACTACACGGTGCAGGGACTATGGACAACGCAGCAAAAGAAGTTGCACATCAACTACCTAGAACTGATGGCAATCTTCATGGCAATCAAGTCCTTCAAGGTACATCTGTGCAACAAGGTAGTGTTGATCCGGACGGACAACATGACAGCCATGTACTACATCCAGAAGCAGGGAGGTACGCACTCTCCACAGTTGTCTCATCTGGCTCAGAGCATATGGAAGTGGGCCATTCAGAGGAACATCTTCCTCATGGCGGAACACCTCCCGGGCAAGGACAATCAGATGGCGGATCTACTCAGCAGGTTCAGCCACCAGATGCACGAGTGGGAGTTACATCCATCAGTACTCCGCCCGTACTTCCAGCAGTGGGATCATCCAGAGATAGACCTGTTTGCCACAAGGGAAAACGCAAAATGCCAAAGCTTTGCCGCCAGGTTCCCTCATCCACAGTCGCAGGGCAATGCGATATGGATGAACTGGTCAGGCAGATTTGCGTACGCTTTTCCCCCAGCACCTCTCATTCCGCTGGTGGCAAGAAAGCTAAAGCAACACTCGATGACGCTCATCCTGGTTGCTCCAACGTGGGCACGCTTCTAGAGCTCTCCGTGGTACCGCATCAAAGGCTGCACCTCACACCAAGGCTCTTGACGCAGAACCATGGCGAGATTCAGCATCCAGATCCGCAACAGCTCAATCTGGCGATCTGGCTCCTGAGGTCTTAGAGTTTGGCTACCTTAATTTGCCTCCTGAATGCATGGACATCATCCGGGAGGCGAGAAAGCCCACTACCAGAGCTTGCTATGCGGCAAAATGGAAGCGGTTTGTAGTTTACTGTACTGAACACAATATCAACCCGCTAGATGCATCCATTCCTAATATCATCTGCTATTTGTTACATCTTTACAAATGCAATCTAGCATATGTTCCATTCGGATACACTTATCCGCCATAGCGGCTTACCTCCAAAACAGGCAGCATCTCTGTTTTCAGGGTGCCTGCCATTAAAGCATTCCTAAAAGGGCTGAAGCGGGTCATCCCTCCCAGGACCCCACCAGCTCCTGTGTGGAACCTCAATGTGGTCCTCACCAGATTGATGGGTCCCCCGTTTGAGCCTCTACATTCATGTGAGATTCAGTTCTTGACATGGAAAGTGGCTTTTCTCATTGCCATCACGTCTCTGCGACGTGTTAGTGAGCTGCAGGCGCTCACAATACAAGAGCCATTTATACAAATTCATTCAAACAGGGTGGTGCTGCGCACTAACCCCAAGTTTCTTCCTAAGGTGGTGTCGCAGTTTCATGTCAATCAAACCATCGAACTGCCCGCGTCCCTTCAAAACCCTGAAACTGTGGCATAAAGAATGCTCCACACGCTTGATGTCAAAAGGGCGTTAATGTACTACATTGACAGAACCAAACATTTTAGAAAGACACAACAACTCTTTGTTGCCTTCTCGGCCCAGCACAAAGGCAACCCCATTTCCAAAGCAGGAATAGCCAGGTGGATCATTAAGTGTATTCAGATTTGCTATCAGAAAGCTAAGCGCACTTTAACGGTCCCCCCAGGGCACACTCCACACGCAAGTTGGGAGCCTCCATGGCATTCCTAGGTAATATTCCTTTGGAAGACATTTGTAGAGCAGCCACATGGTCTACACCACATACGTTTACCAAACATTACTGTGTAGATGTGCATTCCAAACAGCAGGCAGCTGTAGGACAGGCTGTTCTTAAAACACTTTTTCAGACTTCTGCAGCTGGCACGGGCGGCCGCCGTTAATGGAGGGACTGCTATGTATTCTATGCTATAGATATGAATTCAGCAGCCCACATGCCTCGAACTGAATATGCTACTTACAAGTATGCATCTGTTCTTGGCATGTAGGGCTGCTGACATTCATATCGCCCGCCCTCCTCCCCGGCGCCCGTAGCGGCTGCAGACTTTTCTTGCATTCAATCTTGAGCATGGCCATCGCTTACACTATTACACTTCATCTTTGCCACAATGGCTAAAAACAATCTGTGGATGGAGTCGATGCCCATGCGCACTGTAGTCCAGGGGAGGAGCCACCTATCTCGTGATACTTCGAAGACTCTTCCAGGACAACAATGTGCAATCATCCGGACCCAACACTAGGCGGCGATCTATGCTATAGATATGAATGTCAGCAGCCCTACATGCCAAGAACAGATGCATACTGGTAAGTAGCATATTCAATACGCTTGCTGAAAACAGAAAAACAAGGCGTGCCGTCCGGCTCCGAGTGAATTAGGAGCGGAACAGCAATGCACTTGCCGGGATAAACAAGGTGTGCCGTCCGGCTCCGGTGGGGGGTATGAAGCGGAACAGCAAGACGCTTGCGGAAACAAAAAAGGCAACCAGGCATGTCGTCCGGCTCCGATGGGGGTGGAGTATGAGTGGAACAACAACGCACTAGCACATAAAGATAGGGCTTGCCGTCTGGCTCCAAGGGGGTGTGACGGAGCGGAACGCGCAAACACTTACTGGCGCAAGGAAGCCTGCACGGAGAAGTCCCCAGGAACAGGATGCAATGAGTAACAGGACGCTAGAAGCGGCAACAGGAAGAGACGAGAGGGGGGCATGGTCACGACAAGTAAGAAGTAAGCCAAACAATGAGTTACGGAGGAGACTGCTTTTTACGTGGGTTAGGGGCCCTCTCCAAATTACCTATCGTGAGGGAGACACCTCGCAATACACAGTCTCTTGCCCTAAGATTACGCTCTTTTCCTAACAGGGTGGGACCGCATCAGGATCTCGACCCTCGGTGATGTAATAAGGGGCACCACAATGAAATCTTTTCAACAACGACATGATGATTTCGATTTTCACAAATCACAATTCTATAAGTTCCTTCAACTCTGACACACACTTCTACCCCAGATCCACACATTAGAATCCCTCCCTGAGTTTCAGCGCCTAGAGGGCCGGTTGCTTACAGGAGACCTAGGACCCTACAAGAGCAAACAGGTCTGTCAGAAACTGACAACCTATACACCCAACACACTGGACAAGACATGGCCTGCATGGCAAGCAGATATACCCGAAATCACCGACGATGATTGGGCTGAGGCCATCGCCAGCCCTAGGGGTCCGGCGGTTTACATGTGTTTTCGGCTTATCCAATTTAGGCACATACATTGTGCATATTACACTAGGGTACGCCTATGGCGGATGGGCGTTATTCAGTCTCCCATGTGCCTGAGGTGCGATAGGGAGGAGGGGGTCATTCCTACACACGGTTTGGAGCTGCTCGGCATTACAGCAGTTTTAACGCTGAATCTGTTCGTGTCTCGATCAGATGCTGTCACTGGATCTCCCACTTGACCCTCGCCTTTTCTCGTTACATTTAACAGAGAACATTGGGGGGGGGGGGACAGGTATAAACAGCACCTCTTGTTTTTAGCTCTCACGGTGGCCAAGAGGGATATAGCGCAAATGTGGAAGGCAACATCGCCCCCGACCTTGGGCAAATGGAAAATTCAGCTAGATAAATGTATGGGGGCCGAGATTGCTGTTTTTGAAGCCTGAGGGTGCCCAGCTAAAGATGGCAAAATCTGGACTTGATGGGCAGACAATTGTGCCATCGACCTTCCCCCCCCTCCCCCCCCCCCCCCCCTGTTTTTATGTGCTGGTATATCCCCACTGTAATTTCTAAAATATGTCTATGGATATGTTTAATGTTGCACACTATGACGAATACACCGCTTGCACCAATATGGAGACCGGAACCTTTCTGTAAGTTTTTCGTTTGTCACCTACATGTTCGGTGGGTGTTGTTATAAATCAGAAATATGGTTGTTTGCACAAGCTAAGTTTACATCTCTCTTGCCATGGTGGGGCTGCGACCCCTACATATTGCAAAATAACCAAATCAGCAGGTGACCCCCTCCCCACCCTGCAAAACCAGGTCATTTGAGTAAGGCAATTTTGATGTTGCCTCATTACGTTTTGGGCCCTTGTCTGCCGCGTGTACTTGGGCCTCCAACACGTGTACTTGGGCCTCCAACACGAGTGAGGCACCATTTTTATCGGGAGACCCGGGGGAACGCTGGGTGGTAGGAAATTTGTGTCAGCCTGATGACGCCACAACTTTCCCACACAGAAATGTGTGCAAAAAGTGATTTTTTTCGGCTTAATTTGAGGTTTTCAGGGGATTCTGGGTAAGGAAACGTTGGGGGAGCCATGCAAACCATACCTCCCTGGAATCCCCCGGGTAACAGAACCTGGTGGGAGCCAGTCAACTCACCCCATCCTGGATTCCCCTGCGTGTCTAGTTTTCAAAACTGTATAGGTTTGCTAGGTTTCCCTAGGTGCCGGCAGAGCGAAGGTACAAAAACTACAGCTAGGCACTTTGCCAAAAATGGGTAATTTTTCACTGTGCAATTGTGGTCTGTCCATGTTGCGTTTTGCACACTTTCCTGTCGCGGACACTAGGCCTACCCACGCAAGTGAGGTACCATTTTTCTCGGAAGACTTTGGGGAACGCGGGGTGGGTGGAAATTTGTGGATCCACGCAGATTCCAGAACTTTCCACCACAGAAATTTGAGGAGAATTTGTTTTTTTTTTTACTTTTTTTTTTTTTAGGTTTGCCAGGGATTCTGGGTAACAGAACCTGGTGAGAGGCAGACAAGTCACCCCATCCGGGATTACCCTGGGTGTCTAGTTTTCAACAAAGTATAGAATGCTAGGTTTCCTTATGTGTCCGCAGAGCTAGTGTCCGCAGAGCTAGTGTTAATAAACTACAGCTTGTCGCTTTGCAAAAAAAGGGTAATTTTTCATTGTGAAATGTGGTGTGTTCACTTTGTGTTTTGAGCTGTTTCCTGTAGTGGGCACTATGCCTACCCACACAAGTGAGGTACCATTTTTATTGGAAGACGTAGGGTAATTCAGATGTGTAAAGCAACTGTTATTAACTATTGACTTTCGATGCATTTCTGCCTTCCAAATGAAAGACCATTTGTAAAAAAGTAATTTTGAAAAATTATCTAATTCTCATGCTATTATGAGTATTCCCAATTTCGGAAATGTACAAATATCGACTGTTTCTAAACTCTATTTCGTTCCCATTTCAGAAATACATAGGTGCATTTCATACCGATTTTTCCATGTATACATTTGCCCAGAATAATTGCTATATACCAGGTACATAATAAAAAACCATTGCAAGTCGCTTAGTTTTTGGCTCTGGGTTCGTCGGGTTCTTGGTGAACCTACAAGTCTTGTATATCCCGACAACCAGTAAGGTCCAGCGGATGTAACGGTATATTGCTTTCAAAGAGCTGTCATAATTAGAAGACGTTACAGGTGAAAACATTGACACTAAAAGCTGTTTTTCCAACTAATTTTCAATTTTTCCTATATTTAACTGTTAGTTTCTATAAAGAAACCTTGAAGAATCTACACAAGTGACCCCTTGCTGAATTCAGAATGAATGTGGTCTACCTTTAAAAAATGTATAGCTTTCCAGGATCCATTATTGTTTCATACCCATGTCTACCATTAACTGGAAGGAGGTTGAAAGCAGCAAAAATAGCAAAAATAGGCTATGTCCCCAAAAAATGCCAAAACTGTGTAAAAAATGTTGGTTTTCTGACCAAAGTAATGCTGGGAAAATGGTGATTTCAGCCCCACAAACCCAGGCGCTTTCACTTGCAGCGCTTTTTTCTCATTTTTCCCCAAAAAAGACAAACGTGTGTTGTATTTTGGCTAATTTCTGGGTCCCCTCCAGGGGAATCCACAAACCCTGGGTACTTCTAGAATTCCCAGGATGTGGAAGAAAAGGACGCAAATTTGGCGTGGATACCTTATCTGGTCAAAAAGTTACAGGGGCCCAAGTGCAAACTACCCCAAATAGCCAAAAAAAGGCTTAGCACAGTGGGGAGGGGAAGGCCTAGCAGCGAAGGGGTTATAGAGGAGGGTACAGAGGAACCAATTCCAAAAGGTAGGGGTAAAGGCACCACAACGCGTAGCTCCCCTTCCACCAAAAAGCAGTGACTTGCCCTTACTCCACCCTTATCGCTTAACACCTTTCGGGGGAAGACTTCAACAATTTCTCTTTGTTTGGCTATTCATAACATCAGACAAATGGAAAGTCCACATTAACCGACATGGTTATTGCCTGGAGCTTCCTAGCAATCCTCCAAATATTCCACTGCGCTTTCACAAACTCTTGTTAGAGCACCTACAACTACTCAAACAAGAGGTGCAATCTCTATTGTCAAATGGGACCATAGAACCAGTTCCATTACAGTATCAAGTTTCAGGAGTTTACTCTCTGTATTTTCTAATACCCAAAAAGAATGGCTCCTTCAGACCAATTTTTGATCCAAGAGAGTTAAACCAGTACATACTGCAGAACACTTCCATATTGTAACACTTTTTTATGTCCACCCTAGACGTAAAAGATACATACTTTCACATTCCGGACCATCCAGCTTATCGCAAATATCTCAGGTTTGTGATGCCAGGAAAACACGATCAGTTCAAAGTACTCACTTTCGGAGTAATTACTGCACCCAGAGTGTTTAAGAAATGCCTAGCAGTAGTAGCAGCTCCTCTCAGAATACAACAGATTCATGTCTTTCCATATCTAGACGATTGGCTCCTCAAAGCCAGTATACACCAGAAGTGTTAGCAACACACTCAGACTACTTTGACCTACTTCACAGGTTGGGTTTTATGGTCAATCCGCAAAAGTCTCATCTTCAACCTTTACAAATAGTCCTATCTAGGAGCAACTCTCAACACTCACACTTCTCTAGCCTCTCCCAATGCAGGCAGAATTAAGAATATTCAAAATCTGGTATTAGTTTCAAGCCAACCAATATCTACCAACCAGAACCTTCATGCAACTGCTAAGAATGATGGCATCATGCATTAGCACGTCAGTGGAATTAGTCACAGGGTCATTTAACAGATCTAGTGTTGGTAGACAGCTGCACCCATCGCTCTCTGCAATGGTGGAACACACCAAATTTATCAAAAGGATGGCACCTTATCGACCCTGTTCCACGAATCGTGCTAAAGGCAGACACATCTCTCACAGGTTGGGGTGCCCATCTCCACAACTACACAATTCAGGGGCTCTGGGACAACAAACACAAATGCATTCACTTCCACTACCTAGAACTTCTAGTAGTATTTCTAGCGCTGAATTGATTTTATTTGTTCTTGGCTGTTTATCTTGAAAATATATGCATCTGCAAGGCACGTAGATGAGTTGTTAATAATAGTACATTTATACTTACCCATATATACGTAATTTCATGATATTTTATTAGTATTCTGCATATATTTTGGCATGACCATATTTTATCATTTGATAATGTGACATACTTCTGGGTGGTCACTGCTGGTAATTCTGCAAGATGTGGTCACTATTGTGATTTTATTTGATGTGCTCACTACTGCAACAATGGTCAAAACCTTTAGTTACTTGGGACTATTTTCATTGCTCAGAAGTAGGTCTCTTTATACTATAGTTACTGAAGCTTTATTTTTGCATTGGTTTTCAGTGCACAGCAGCAAGAAGCGGCACAGATCAGCATGAAAATTCACAGTGAAATGTGCAAGCACACAAAAGAAACTTGTTTTTCTGAAATCCCTGCACTGTCCGCTAGAATCTTTTTTAAATTAGCCAGGAGTGCTTCTTCAGAGGTGAGTGCTTATCATAAAGCCATCCATCTACAATAGATTTTGTTGTGGATATTTTCTGCCGATTAATTGTGTGATTTTTAGCACTGCTCTCTAAAGGATTGTGGGATCTATTGGTAATGTATTGTAAAATATTCTGACAACGCATATTTAAAAAGCTGTACCCAAAACACTTGAGAGCAGTTGTGGTAACTTTACTAGTTGTAAGACATTCTGAAGCACAACAAGAATAAAAAGTGAAGGGAGAAACAGCAATTGCTCTAGAGTGGAATGTGTCATCAAATCTATCAATCAGAACATTTGTAAAGCACACTACTCACCCGGCAGGGTCTCAAGGCGCTGAGAGGGGGGGGGGAGGCGGGGGGGGAGAGCCTGCTCGAATAGCCAGGTCTTGAGTAGTCTTCTGAAGGCTAGCGGGTCCTGGGTCTGCCGTAGGAGGATGGGGAGGGTGATCCAGGTCTTGGCGGCGAGGTGAGAGAAGGATCTGCTGCCGAAGGTCGCTCTACAGATGCGGGGACGGTAGCGAGGTCGGCGGCGAGGTCGGCGGAGCGGAGCTGGCAGTTAGGGGTGTAGAAGGTGAGTCATCTGTTGAGGTATGCTGGGCCGGTGTTGTGGAGGGCCTTGTGTGCATGGGTGAGGAGCTTGAAGGTGATCCTCTTGTTGACGGGGAGCCAGTACAGGTCTCTCAGGTGGGGTGTGATGTGGATCAGGCGAGGGATGTTGAGGATCAGGCGAGGGATGTTGAGGATCAGGCGTGCAGAGGCGTTCTGAATACGTTGTAGTCATTTCAGGAGTTTGTGCGAGGTTTCCGCGTAGAGGCTGTTTCCGTAGTTCAACCTGCTGCTGACAAGGGCCTGGTGGACCGTTCTTCTTGTAACAGTAGGGATCTATCTGTAGATCCTGCGGAGCATGCAGAGGGTGTTGAAGCAGGAGGATGAGACTGTATTGATCTGCTTAGTCAAGGAGAGGGTAGAGTCGAGGATGAACCCCAGGTTGCGTGCTTGGTCGGTGGGTGTTGAAGCAGGAGGACGAGACGGCATTGATCTGCTTAGCCATGGAGAGGGTAGAGTCTAGGATGAACCCCAGGCTGCGTGTGTGGTCGGTGGGGTGTCGGGGCTGTTCCCAGTGTGCTCGGCCACCACGAGTCGTCCCAGGCTGAGGGGGTGGAGCCCAGAATGAGGACCTCTGTCTTGTCTGAGTTCAGCTTCAGATGGCTGTTCTTCATCCACTCGGCGACGGCTTTCATTCCTTTGTGCAGGTTGGTTTTGGCGGTGAGGGGTAGGATCAGCTGGGTGTCGTCGATGTAGGAGATGATGTTGAGGTTGTGCAGTCGGGCGACGTGGGCGAGCGGTGCCATGTAGTGTTGAATAATGTTGGGCTAAGGGATGAGCCCTGGGGTACGCCGCAGATGATCTCGGTGGCTTTGGAGCGGAACTGGGGGAAGCTGACGCTCTGGGTTCTGTCGGAGAGGAAGGAGGTGGTCCAGTCCTGAGGCGTGTCACGGATCCCAGCGTTGTGTAGACGTGTGCCTAGGGTGCGGTGGCAGACAGTGTCGAAGGCGAATGACAGGTCCGGGAGGATGAGGGCCACGGTTTCGCCGTTGTCCATTAGGGCCCTGATGTTATCGTTGGCGGCGAAGAGGGCAGTTTCAGTGCTGTGGTTGCTGCGGAAACCGGACTGGGACGAGTCCAGGATGCTGTTCTCCTCAAAGTAGCGGGTCAGTTGTCGGATGACGGTTTTCTCGATGACCTTCGCTGGGAAAGGGAGCAGGGAGATGGGCCGGAAGTTCTTGAGGTCAGCCTTGGGTTATTTCAGTATGGCGTTGATCTCGACGTGCTTCCAGCTCTCCGCGAAGGTTGTTGTTTCGAAGGAGATGTTGATGGCTTTCCGGAGATGGGGTGCGATGGTGGCACTGGCTATGTTGAAGATGTGGTGTGGGCATAGGTCTGACGGAAATCCGGAGTGGATGGTGTTCATGATTTTGATGGTGTCGTCAATGCTAATGTTGGCCCAGGAGAGCACGGGATCGGTGCAGATGGTAGCCGTGGGGGCGAAGGTCTCAGTGTGTTGTCGGGGATGGTTGTGACGTTGAGGCTGTCGTGGATGTCTGCGATCTTGCGATGGAAGAAGGTGGCAAGGGAGTCGCACAGGTCTTGTGATCGTGGGATGTCGTTGGTGTTGGAGCTGGGGTTGAAGAGTTCCTTAACGATGTTGCAGAGCTCTTTGCTGTTGTGTGCGTTGTTGTCTAGGCGGTCTTTGAAGTAGGCCCTTTTGGCGGATCTGATGGAGTCTGCGGGTGGCATTCTTGTGGGCTGTGTAGTTGTCTGGTGTCGGTTCACGGTGCCATTTCTACTCTAGTTTTCTGCATGTTTTCTTGGAGGCCTGGAGGTCCTTGTTGAACCAGCTGGCTTTCTTGCTGGTGTGTCTGTTGGAGGGTTTCTTGCTCGGGGCGAGGGTGTTGGCACAGTCGTCGATCCACTGTCTGAGGTTGCGGGCGGCGGTGTTGGGGTCGTGAGTGGGCCCTGGGCGAGGGTGGTGGTTAGTTGGTCCTCAGTTACTTTGCTCCAGCAACGGCGGGGGATCTGTTGGGTGTGGTGGTGAGTGGTGGGCTTGCGGAAGGTGAAGTGAATGCAGCGATTGTCTGTCCAGTGGAGTTCGGTGGTGTGGCTGAAGGAGATGTGAGAGCTTGCTGAGAAGATGGGGTCAAGCGTGTGGTCTGCGGTTTGGGTGGGAGTTGTGACAAGCTGCCTGAGTCCAAGGTTGGGGAGGTTGTCGATCAGGGTGGTGGAGTTGCTGTTGTTGTTATTCTCGAGGTGGAAGTTCAGGTCCCCGAGGAGGATGTAATCTGTAGAGGCAAAGGCGTGTGAGCTGACTAAGTCGGCAATGGAGTCACTGAACTGTGGCCGGGGTCCGAGGGGGTCTGTAGACGAGAATACCTCAGAGGGTGGTGTTGGGATCGGTGTGGATCTGGAAGTGAAGGTGTTCGGCAGTGCTGAGGTGTCATCGGTGTTGGTCGAGACTCTGAGAGTGTTCCTGTGGACGATGGCGATTCTTCCTCCTGTTCCGTTGGTGCGGACCCTGCGGGGGATCTTGTAGCCGTCCGCGATGGCTATATCGGGTGCTGAGGAGGGGTTCAGCCAGGTCTCCGTCCGGAAGGTGACGTCTGGGGAGGTTGAGTCGAGTAGATCACAGAGTTCAACGGCGTGTTTGCGGGCGGAGCGGGTGTTGAGAAGAGCATCTGAGGTGGTTGTGTTTTTTCCCGGTGGGAGGTTTGGCGGGACGGATGCTGGTGATGCTACAGTTCCGGCAGGAGAATGTTCCTTGGGTGCGCTTCGGACTGCCTGGAAGCAGGTGAGTGATCGTCTGGTGTTGAGTGCGTGGAGGGTGCTGGCCTCATAGCGGAGACGGTCGTCGTGGCGTTCGCGGGAGCCAGGGAGACTGGCACTGGGCGTGATCCAGGCGCGGAAGTGCGCAGAAGGGCTTGCCTTAGGCATGCAGCCGCTGCGTGACCGCGCAGTGGTAGCCATATGAAGTGGAGGGAGGGTCATCTGGGAGGTGGGAGCGGGGCAGGGCGGGGGCGGGGGTCAGGGAGGCGGCGATAATGGGGGAGCAGAAGGGAAACCGGAAACAGAAAAGTACAGTAGCAGTAAGGGGGTTTAGAATGAGAGAAAAAAAAAGTGACCAGAAGCAAGTAGCAAGAACAGAGGGCAGGCATTGCTGGGTCAACTGTACCTTGCAGATTTGATTTATATTATATGCACCTAGATATGGTTTAGATGTCTGAATCTTGGCTTTTGGATCACCCAATTCCTATTCTGCAGCATTTGGTCCTATCTGATTATGTTTATTTGAGCAGATGTTATTTGCAAAGAGGTTTCACAAGAGTCTGCTGTGGAGAATTAATCTGCAATCTAGACTGCTAGATTTACCACTACGGCCTGCCATCAGCTTTGTAGCATTGCTCTGAAATACTTTTAATTCGGCCATCTGAACCTACCTACATCGATATTTTAAAAACAATGACTAGGCCTTGTACTAGGTTATCTAATGTTGCTGGCAGGGGCGGTGCCTCTTCTGGGGTGTTCATTGCCTCTCCCAATGTGTCACTAGTACATAATTAAAAGATCCTGATGTCCGAGGAATGGGCCTTGGCAGTGGCAGCTCTGTTTCTTCGTCAGCATGGCTTTCTCGGCGGTATTAAGGCTGGATGTGGCCTATCCTAGTGATTGGCAATGCTAGTGTCATCTGAAGTCTAGTGCCCAGGTCAGGTTGGGCAGGTCCGGACTGTGGCCAACCTGACATACGCCCTTCAGGCCTTAAACACGTGCTCTGATAGGGAGTAAGGAGTACACAGCACAGGCCCCTGGTCTATTGGGAGCGCTGGGTTCACCTGCCCCATCCAATCCTTACTTTTCTGTCATGCAGTTTAATGTAGAAAACGAATAAGAGCAAAGCCTGGATTAGTGCTGGGCAGGTTTGGGTGGTCCCTCCTGGAATGCTCTTTCAAGGCAGTACGGGCGGGATGATTATAGGAATTGATCAATCACTGTTTTTATTTCAAATCCACACATTGATTGGTCATGTGTCTTTAAAGATGTGATGGTTTCCACCTTTTCTCCTCATGCACAGCACCAGTCATGGCACTGTACATGAGGGAGTGGAGAATAGCAGTCGCCTTTTTGTTTTGTTACTTCCTGCAGGACCCACATCTATAGCACGTGCTTACAGGCCTGGTGACTGTATCTGATCCAGACATTTACTCTGCGCTGCTGCATCATTTTGGCTACAGCCTCACTCCATATACACCACAGTATGTGATGAATATAATTTCAAGGGGTTTGAGTACTGCTGTCTCAGTAGTTGTGGGTCTGGTTAATTACAAAGCCCTGCAACGTTGTAAGAATACAGTGTAAGATTATTTCCTTCTAACTGATGGACAAGTCTTTAATTATTGATGGACAAATATTTATTTTCATTTTGTTGGAGAATACTTCTACATGGCAGTCACTCAATCCATAAGTCACTCTTGCTATGACAGCCAGTCTCCCGATTCTTTAACTTTAGCTCATTATGTAACGTACAAGAGATCATGTTAAAAGTTAAGCATTGCTTGCTCTCAAAGTGATAGCTGTGTAGAGCAGCCTTCAGGCTGTTCTTGAAAGAGTGTAAACCAGCTTGTTTTACCACATTAAATCAACAGTGTAGAATATATGATAAAGAACCACACAGTGTTTATGAAAAATAACTCTATTTATTACTAACAAAATCACTAACACATTGAACACATAGGTATGTCTCATACTCCTAGATATTAACAATAGACACAAGAATAATTCCACATAATCAGGTAAGTAGCACAAATATACACTGGTCGCCAGGGAGAGACCAAACAATATATTAAGAAAGTGGAATGCTAAATGCAAAGGAGAAGCGGGACTTAGACCAGAAGACTTAACTGACTTGGGGATGCAAGGAACCACCCAAGGTAAATTCCCAGGAACCCCACAGAGGCTGTGTGCAGAGTGGAAACACAGCAGCGTGCCCAATGTGAGAAAAAGGAAGAGCCAGGTTGCATTTTTAAATAAAAGGCCCTTCCAAGAGGACCCTGAAAAAACCCCTAGGAGGAAAGAAGGTTGGAAAGCCACCTCACCCATAGATGTCCCAGGAACCAGGTTACCTGCACTAGGGATGCTGAGTGCATGGGGCGAAGAGACATCAGAACTGCAGTTGAAGACAATGGGAGCAGTACTTACTTTGTAAAAAAAAAAAAAGTGCTGGGGCTCTCTGAGGCCACCCCAGCTTGAACCACCCATTACCCCTGGCAGTGCTGCGAATGACCGTTCTTATACAACTACTAACCATCACACTGTTACCGGTGTGACAATTCGGACTGTTTGAGGCATCCAAAGGTATAAGAATGGCTTGGGAGCTGGTATTGTTTTTTAGGTATATAGAATTAATAAACAACTGATGTTCTGGCTTTCTCGGAATTACATAAACAAGACCACCATGAGGTAGCGGTCATGAATGTCAATGTTGTTAATTAAATGTCAATGTTGTTAATTAAGTGCTGGTTCTGATAATTAAGTGCTGAGCACCGGAAACCACCGGCTCAAATTAAGCACAGAGGTTAGCCCACTTCATCAATTGGCTAACTTCACTTAGAGTGACAGCATTCCTTCTTTCACAAGGAGGACATTCACGCACGAGGAAGTTTCTTTTTACCAATTTGTTATTGTTGGTGAGAGGGTGCTGAAGCTTTTACAACACTGTTTTATAAAAAAAAGGCAAAATGAAACAAGTATTGAAAAAGCCAAAAGTCTGACAGCCAATGCCAGACCGATTGGCATAGTCAAGGCTTGTCCTTGTAGAGCTTCCTACCCCTAGGGAAATCATGGAGATGATTTAGCAGCATGTCTAGCAAGACAAAAGTGGGACAGGGATGCCTGTTCATGGTGGGAGCTTGCAGAGCTTCGTATCAGTGGCGGAGTGAGAGATCCCTTGAAGGCGTGAGTCTCTAGCTCTTTCCTGAAATCTGGGACTGTTTTTTTGTTTCTGAGGCCGCATCACAACTTTCTACAACCCGCAAAAAATGGAGATAGAGCCACAAATTATAGGCAAAGATCTACGTTCAAATATGTGTGTAGATTATTTCCTGAGATTTTATCTCTCTGCATGTAACCTTTTTATTAACTCTTACTATTTATGGCAGTTAAGCAGTACTTTAGGCTGGTGGGTGCATGTATCTAATGGAGAGTGTTCAATGTCACTTGAAGGTCACAGGTTTGAACCCCAATGGATCCTCTCTGCCTTTCCTCCTGCCGATCTGGATTAAAAGAGTTCCTAAAAGTTGGGTGATATTTAAAGCCTATTATCCATTCCTCGAGACCCGAAAAATGGTAATACATGCTATCAAAGTGTAATTAATAATATATGTGGTACCAACGCGAGGTCCACATTTTCCTAATTTAGGCCCAGTTTTATCTCCAAACCATAACCCATCATGCGGGTAACTGCTATTGATTTCCGGAGTTAATTGGGAACCTACTCAACGATGGAACAATTTAACATCCTGGCTAAACCATGCGGTTGGAAGGAGAGAGGTCCAGTTAGTGCTGCAAGATGGTTTGCAGTGTAAACAGCACTACTTTGAGCTCAATTCATTGGATTTAAGTCCAGGTTGGATGAATTGTTCGAACATCACATTGGCCAATACTGAGCTTTTGGAAGACACAGACAACATATTTGGAGTACTGTATCTAGTTATGGAGACCTCATATGGAGGATGCTGGGTCCAGTTCTGGATGCCATGTCTGGAATCCTGTACTAAGTTCTGGAGACCTCACTTGGAGGAAGGCTGTGTCCAGTTCTGGACTCCATATATACCTGGAGTACTGTTTTCAGTTCTGTAGACCTCACATGAAGAAGGCTGTGCCTAGTTCTGGAGGCCATATCCGAAGTACTATATTCAGTTTTGGGGGTTTTGGAGTGAGTGTTATCAGTCGACAGAAATAGGTGGGGAAAAGGTCCGTCTGTATTACCTGGAAGATGAGGAGAAGGTATAGGACTCAGGCATTCACATGCCTGGAAGTATTACTAACTATAGGTTCGGGAAGAGAACATATACAGACCTAGGTATAACTACAGAATGTGGAGATTGGCGACGTGACACTTGCACAAGTCTGCAGTATGTGTATGTGGACCAGTGAGCTACCAAAAGGGACATTTACATACCGGAGTAGTATACCCATTGTATATGGGCATGGGAAATATGAAGGAGACATCCGTATATGGGCATGCTAAATATGAAGGAGACATCTAGATACCTCGGAGGCCAATCTACGGTATTTGCAGCGAGAGGGAATATATGAAAGAATTTTGTACATACATGAGAAGTATAACTAGGTAGAGAGGAGCGTATCCCCTGCTCTGTTACACTCTATATGAACTGTACATAGTTGCATTTTCAATGACTATCCCTGCCCTATTTACTTTACCCTGGAAGTTATGGGCTGCATGCTGGACTTTGAGCGGATATTCCCCCCACAACCTCCCCAACTTACTTCGTAATGGTAGTTACGAGCAGCATACTTTGAAGGGATATTGCAGCACTTAGAATTTTACATTAGAAGTTACATGCAAAAAAATGTCCTCGCCCCACAGTACTTTACACCTTTAGCTACGGGTGGCACTTTGACTGGATATTCCGCTCCACAGTACTTTGCACTGGCGATTACGGGTTGCATTTTGAATGCAGATTAGAAATGTGACATGCCTTGGAGGTGGAGGCCTCGGCTCACTCAAACCAGAGATGTAGCGAAGTGCACCAACTTGTCTCTTCATGCGTATGAAGTGAACTGTGTAGTGAACCACGCCGAGTGACGAGCCTAAGGCCTGCCCTGAGCTATCATGCCTCCGGCGCCGGAAACCTTGGCACCTTACCATGTGCAAGTTGCCCGGCCCAGGACCGGAGAAGGCTGAAAGGAGGGCAGGGACCGGTGCAGAGCTGCTATAACGTAACCCCGGACTTCAAGTGGAGTCCAGCGGGAGTCTGAGCTATCACGTCTGTGACCGTCACGTCACACGACCCATAAGTCCACAACCCACCAAAACAAAGCAGCACTGGTAATGGCTTATTATGGCTGTTACTTACGGTTACTGGTGGTGGTTGGCAGCTGGGCTCTGGCCTGCCTGCCTTTATTCGATAGGCGGCCTAGGCCTGCTGCTGCTGCCTGCACTACGACATTGTCAGCCCAGGCTAACCACCTTAACCGCTGATGACTCGTGGTGGGTTGCTTGCAGGTGTCCCAGGCGAGCGTGGCATTTTGGAGAAAACAAATCTCGCACACTGCTTGCCGCCCCCACAGAACCTGCGCAGACCAAATCCAGCCGCCTGCCTAATCAGTGTCCCGCCCACCGGCAAGGGCAGCGGCGGTGCCGTATATCTAAAGCAAATTCAAAATGCTCATTGTGACCATCCATATTGGATTAATTCATGGAATAAATAAATTGAGTCTGTACACGAGTCAGTGAGGTCATTTAATTTTATATATTGTCGAGTCTACGGCTATATGTACGCCACATTCACATTGCCATATGACGTGCAGAGCTGCAGACGCATAGTGTTATGCATTAGACCCGACCCTGACACATAAATGCCGGTGCTAAGCACTGGGAAGCACCAGCACAAATTACTCTGGAAGAAATGCCTCTAGAGGAGTCCTTGAAGAAGGCCGGTGTAATCCAAGACAGATTCTTGAAGTGAAGAACCTGCAAGCATAGGTGACAGTCTATGCCACTTGGAGGTGACCAGGAGACACGGAAGCACTATGCCCAAGGATGTTGGGAGGTGCAGGAGTGAAGATGGTGAACTTGTTGCTGCAGCTGTGAGGACCAGGCGATACTATGGAAGACCAGGAGCCATCCACGAGCTGTCCCATGTTGGTGTCTAGGTGGTCTGTGTCCGGGAGGAGAACCAGCCATCCTTGGTAGCCGCAACTTCCGTGGAGAGCGAAAAGATGCAAATGTTGGGACCAGCAAGGTCCAAGGGACTTGCCAAGTGCAGTAGAGTCAAAAGCAGGCCCGAGCAAGCAGGGGAGCCCATTGAAGCAAGAGCAGACCCTCAGGATGACTCACAGACCGAAGGCACAGGAGTTACAAGAGGACCTCCGGCAGCTCACCCAAGATGGAGGCCCATCTGCAAGGGGATGCAGTGTGGACGCTGATCTACGGTGGATGAGGTGCTGGGGGCTGAAGCTTCTTGTAGTCTGAAGATCTCTGGAGTGCGAGCCACAAGCCTTGGCAACGGCAAGTCAATCCCGTGCAAAGAGGTTTAGTCCCAGTGGCTCAGACGAGGAATACTGTCCCTCAAAATTGCAAGGAGGACAGGTCAGACCTCTGGAGAGGAACAGAACCACCACCTGTGATGCTGAGCATCAGGAAATCTGTGGGACGACAGGAGCAGCAGACCTGTCCGCTTTTTTGCGGCACATGCAGATGCAGTAAAGTGCCTCCTTCGCTGCAAGGAAGATTGCTTCAGATGTCCTTGATACCCACAGGTATTCTGGAGAACTTAGATGGAACACAGACAATGCAAAAGACTTGAACAGCGAGACCAGGAACAGCAGGAGTTTTCCTTGATGCAGTCTTGGATCCAGACGAAGTCCATCTTTCCAGACGGTTAAAGAGTGACATAGATTCAGGGTTGAGACTTGTCCAACGATGAATCGGAGGACCCACCCACAGGGGAGACCTTAAATTCCACAAAAGGGGTTGGAATGACTCAGGAGTCCCTCCCAGGAGAGGGACTGGACCAAGGGGAGGATACTCCCCTGTCCTTTGTCCAGTTTCACTCCAGAGCGGGAACCAAGGGTTCTTTAACTGAGTAAAACCAGAGTATGCAAGGAAGGCACCATTTGTGCCCTTCAATGCAGTCTGGTGGTGCTGAAAAGTGCCCCCACCCCAGCCCAGAACACGAAGTCCTGTCTGGGAGTTGCTCACATTTCCCTGTGACAGGAAACCCATTGTTCTACCTACCCCTGCTCGAGCTCAGCAGCAGGAAGGCAGGATTGTGTCTGTGATTGGCAGAAGCACTGCTTGTTAGCCAACCCTGAAGGCTGTTACCGGGCTAACTGGGGGGGTACCCTAGAGAGTCCCCAAGTACATGGGAGCATACTTGCAACCCTGGAATCAGTGTTTGGGTATGAATCCAACACGTTTGATACCAAACACGACCAGGTTCTGCACAGCCAATATATAGTTAGACATCTCGTAAGGACTTTAGTCTACTATATATCTTAAAATGGTTGACAACACTTGCAAAGCCTGGAGAATCGACTCCGGGGTTTGTAAGGGTGTCCTGCTCACACACAGGCACCATCACACTTGTAACCCAGCACCCTGCCATGAGGACTGAAGGGCCTAACATAGGGGTGACTTCTAGTTTGAGTGTAGTGACCTCAGATATAAGGAAATGTATATCTGTGGTGAGGGATGCAAGCACCATCTTGCACAGGCTGCAATGGCAGGCATGTAGTCGCAGATTAAGTGGACTCCCATGGGTGGCACAATACATGCTACAGCCCATGGGAGACCCCTGGTTTACCCATGGTCTGGGAACCTCAGTACCATATACCAGGGACTTCTAAGGATACACCCGGAGCCAATTGTGGATGTACCAAAGTACTTACCAGACCCATTTTAGGCGAGAGAGCACAGATGTCGGGTCCTGATTAGCAGGAACTCAGCATGTTGGTCACAAACACACGGACACCAAGCAAAAAGTGGGGGTAACCATGAAAGCAGATCCTACTTTCCTACATCTGGTTTCCAGCAGAATCCGTAATAGATATCAACTTGCTGGAGCTCCAAGCAGTTCATTTGGCATTCAAAGCTTTTCTTCCTTCCATAAAGGGAAAGCTTGTTCAGGTGTTCACAGACAACACTACCGCCATGTGGTACTGCAACAAACAGGGCGGGGTGGGATTGTGGATGCTTTGTCAAGAGGCCCTGCATCTCTGGACATGGCTGGAACACCAGGGCATATCCCTGGTGGTTCAACACCTGGCAGGTTCCCTGAATGACAGGGAGGACAAATTCAGGTATCGATGCATAGCATGTCACAAGTGGCATCTCTATCCAGAGGAGGTGCAAGTTCTCTTTCAGGGGAAGGAGGTGTTTATGTACACTTGGTTAGATCCTCTTCGCCTAAGTTGAGAACGCGCAATGCCAGTAGGTTGGTACGTTGGAGTTTTCAAGGCTGCTGTCGCTTGGAGACTCTTTTAGTCTCAAGTGGAGCTCAGGCCTGCTATACTTCTTTCAGCCCATTCCACTCCTGCCCAAAGTGCTCAAAAAGATCCGGATCTACCGGGCACAAGTCATTCTTGTGGCTTTGAACTGGGCATGGAGAGTCTGATATCCTGAGCTTCTCCAATTGAGCATCAATCCTCCGATCAGGCTGCCCCTTCGGGAGGATCTTTTGTCGCAGCAGCAGAGGAGGGTCCTCCACCTGAAACTGTCAACTCTACGCCTTCTTGTGTGGAGATTGAACAGCGGCAGTCGATAGCATTCAACCTTCCTCCTGAAGTCCGCAATGTTATTTTGGCAGCCAGGCTTCCCTCTACCAAGACTCTCGCAACTCTTATTGATTATTTTGACCCTTGCTCAGGAGGGCTCTGCTCTGGGCACTCCTAAAGGTTACCTTTCGGCCTTGTCTGCCTTCTTGTGGCAATAACTTCTGCCAGGAGGGTGAGCAAAATAAAGAGTTCCGGGTGAAGACCAACTCTTCGTGGGGTACACGGGATCAAAGAAAGGTTGTGCGGTGTAGGATAGGACTATCTCGCGATGGGTTGGTCTCTGCAGCAGAATTTGCTATGCTCTGTCCAAAAAGCAGCTCCTGAAGGCTTAAGGGCTCATTCCACCAGAGTGAAGGCTGGTACCACAGCATTGCAATGTTGAGTTCCCTTCCTCGACATTTGTCAGGCAGTAACTTGGCATCCCTCCACACGTTTGCAAAACACTACTGCCTGGACAGTCCAGTCTGAAGGGACAGCCTTTTTGGCCGCTCTGTCGTGCAGGGCTTCCTGATCGAACCTTGTCCACAGTCACTCCTGTGGGAATGGTATTCATCTGATAGAGACCACTAGCCACAGATTCCTTAACGTAGAATTATCCCCAGGCATGAGACTGGATCCGGAAAAATTTTCTTTTCCCAGCATCTCTGCGTGCCGGGGGCGGTACAGCGTGACTCTGCCCAGACGTCGTCCGCGGGCGTGACATCAGTAAGGTTACATAAGCCCCACCATGGCGCGCTGACATCCGTTTTTTCCTTTTCCGCGTGCAACGCGGATCCGGTTTGTGCTCTGGGCCTGTTTGGGCCTTTTCCTTCGCTATTGCGTAGTGACTTGTGGGAACAGTGTGAAGATGCCTTCGGGCTTTAAAACTTGTTCGTCTTGTGGACGCCTGATGTCGGTGACAGACCCTCACCTCATTTGCATGTGGTGTTTGGGGGAAGATCACAGCTCCACTGACTGCAAGGCATGCCAACAGTTGAAGCTGAAGTCGTGGCAGGAACGCCAGATGAAGCTTCTCTCGACTCGCATGTCCAGGTCGGCTTCGTCACCTCGATCAGCTTCTACAGAAGGTTTTCGAAGCAGTCGTCATCGCTGCCGCCCTTATCCCTTCCTGTTCCACAAGAGCGTCGCACCCCTGTCAGTAAGTGTCGCAGTTTGTCCCCGAGGGCTGGTTTCCGGCCTCTTGGGGGCGTGGGCTCTCCGCGGGTGATGCGGCCCTGCGTATCATCCCCCTATCCACCATTTCCTGGTGAGGGGGCATCGAGAGCCCAGAATGAGGCATATGTGGTGGCTTTGCAGGCCTTGCTGGCTCCTCCTCCTTCCCCTCCTGGGACGTCGGCAGATCCCCTGGGCAGTACAGGGCCTTCCACGGCTCCCGGCCCCAGCGCCGACTGGTTCGGCACCAGGCTTGGAGGATGTGGTGCCATTGGGGTGCGGCCCTTCGGGGGTCCCTCCTTCGGACCACGGCACCCCGGCTTCTCCGCAAGCTCCTATGGGAGTCCCTGTGGTGTCGCGGGAGGTCGCCGGGGCTCAGGTCCCATCTCCGAGCCCCTCTAGACCTTTTGACAAGATGATCCTGTCTAAGGCAGAGGTGACGCAACTACGGCGCCAGCAACTGCTTGCCCTGCCGCCACAGGGGTCGGCAGACCCCCCTAGTCCCGTCATGGGTTGAGGCTGGCGGGGGACCCCTCGTCCCTCCCCGGGCCCCTCTCATTCCTCCACGCAGGCGGCTGCCTTCTCGGAGGTCAAGTCGACCTTGACAGCGCCACATGAGTTGGCGGACCCCTCTTGTCCCCTCGTGGGTCGAGGCTGGCAGGGGTCTCCCTGTCATTCCCCGGGTCCCTCCGCACAGGCGGCTGCCTCCCCAGATGTCGAGTTGGCCTTGGCGCCGCCATGGGGGTCAGCGGTCCCCCCTCACCCACCAATGGGTTGAGGCTGGCGCGGGGCTCCTTCCCACTCCTCGGGCGCTCTTCGTCCCTCCATGCAGGCGGCTGCCTCGTTGGAGGTTGAGCCAGTGCCGTTCTGGCATCGTCCCTTAGCCGCCTCGCCTCTGGCCCCTCCCCAGTCTCCGGCACTGTGTGATGTGGTAGAGGCCGGTCCGGCGTCTCCGGTGACGCTGGACGGCACCCTGCTCCAGGTTGCGGATTCCACGGCACCGGACAGGCGCCAGGTCGTGGATTCGTCTTCGGACGTCCCCTCTTCCCTGGAGGTTGGTGGTTGCTGGTGTCGTCCTCGCCGGAGACGGGCACCGCTTTGTGGCCTTTTCCACGGTGTCATCCATGGCCGGCTCCTCACCGTTTTCGCCAGAGGAACCACGGGTCCCCCATTCCTCGGCACCTTTCTTCCTTCCTGACCTGACCTGCCCTGCCCTGACCTTTCCCCACTCTGATTGGCTTAGGGAATGGCCGCCTTAGCTTGCAGCAGTCTCCGACAGAAAAGCTGCTTTCCCCACCGCGGTGCCCCACGGAGGCGGGTGCGGCCTTCGCTCGCGTTGTTTCCACGGCTGTGGTAATTCTGTGCATGGTGATCCGGCTGCTCATTTCCCCCGGATCATCTTTTGGAGGTTCTTCACCAAGGCTCTGATGGGAGGGAGCTGCTCCTTCCCTTTCAGGGTTCGCTCTGTTCTTCTCTGATGGGAGCTTGGGGGCGTCTCGCCACAGGGGGATCCGGTACCCCAACACCTTCTGCATCAGCACCTTCCAGGACCGCGTGACCCGGCGTGCCTTTCCTTCCACCCCTCTGCCAGCGGGCCCCTTTTGCGGACCGCCTTTTCCTTCCTGCCGACGCTATTGTCTCCACCATCACGGGAGGCCCGTTGGCTGGATTCTTGGGGGCGCAATATGTTCATCTCGACCAGTGCGGCTGTGCGGGCCCTTAACACCTTATGTGTGTTGGCGAGGGCCACCTCTTGCTTGTGGACTCGGCGGAGTCCCTTGGATCTGCAGCTTCTCAGGAGGATGCTGGTGTTGACTGTGGTTCTGAAAATCTGGACCCTGTTGTTATCCCGATATCGAGGTCCAATACCCGTGTCACAAAACATCAACATACCATGACGAATTTAGTATCGACGAACCGATAATGACTAGGACATCATCCCTATGCATTTGCGTCATGATCGGAGGTTGCCAACACCCCTAAATCCTAGTTTCCGTTCCGACCCTTTAAGCTCCATTTTGCAAGCGGCATCCATCTTGTGCCTTGCCCTCATGATAAGTCAATTAAAGGTCGAGCTTGATCCAAAAGGACACGTCCACCTTCCCTGACTTCCCCCTGACCTGTCCCAACTGACTCCACTGCCTTCAGCCAGACCTGTTTGGGCAGCTCCTCGCCCAGTGGCCGAATACGATAGCATCAATGCATAACATTCCACAAACCATTCACTACATACAGACCATGCTTTCTGCAAACATGCACCTGTCCACGTTCCTTGTTTATGGCCAGTTTTATGACTAGGAGGTGCCCTTCTTTATTGAGGTTTCATCGATATCTGATGGGAGTTCCGGGCCTAACTGGGTAATCTATCAACGAACTGGACATCTAAAATGTGGGCTTGCTTACATGACTTCGCTCTTTGTATTATTGTAGAAATATGTGTATAGCCATATCATAAACTCAAGAATTCTTGCTCGAAGCTATTATGTTTGTATATAAGGAGAAGGCTGGTTCTGTAAAAACGAACAGTCTCCCGAGAACCTACTATCCGTGTGGTGTACTTCTGGGACACGTGTTACTTGGTAGCTGCCAATAAAACTTGATCTTTGAGTGCGACTAGAAGACTCCGTGTTTCTGTGGTCCGGAACAAGGGAGAACTCAGAGGTCTTCGGGTGTTATCCCCTGGCACCAACGGGTTCCTAAAAACCCGTTACCTCAGTTGGCGCCCAACGTGGGGCGATATCAAGCGGCGACGGTCCAAGCCAGATGTTCGTGAGGAGCTTCGTGTGAAAATTCCGGAGGACGGCCAGCCACTTCAGCGACCCCTGTATGTCGACGTGGTTCCGAAGGTCTTTGCTGCGAGGTTCCCCGTGTCCCGACGGCTACGAAGGACTGCTGCCCTGACTATCGCCTTGTTTTGGACCCAGTGATCCTTGGTAGAGCGAAACGATAGACGAGTCTTCTAGCGACGTCACAGATCTTCAAATACTTCAGTTAAGTATAAGTGGAGCGTCTCCCAGTCCTTAGTTTGTCCTTAGTTTTTGGTATCCTTGAGATACGCTTTGATTTGGTACTTGCAAGCCCCAAAGCCGAAGGACTCGTGTATTCACGAGAAGTTACGTAATAGATCATCCTTTGAAGTTTGAAGCTAGACTAGTGAGCGAAGATGCCTGGTTTTAGCAGACTTGGAAACTTGTTTTGTCTTGGTTGTAGTAAGGACTCCCGATTAGAGGATTCTTGTCCGGTTCCTCCAATTGGAACTCCAACATATGAGCTCTATGTAAAGCACGGCGTAGGTCCTATCACATATAATGAAGCATGGATAAAATACACCCGCAAGGATGGTGTTTTAAAATGGCCCCAATATGGTAGTTTTGACTCAGAAATTTTAGATAATTTAGAGGTCAAATTGTTCAAGAAGAAAGCCCGGCCGGCGATGTTTGACTCTTTCCGTTTATGGCGTAAAGAGGCCAAACAAAAGGAAATTAAATTAGAAAAGAAAAATAAGAGAGAAAGAGGTATTTCGGTAATGCAAGCCGCGATAAAATTTAAAGACAACGAAGATGATCAAATGAGTGAGCAGTTGCACAGGCAACGTAAAATGGCAATAGATCAATGCTATCCTGTTTTACCATCTCTTCAGCAAGAGACAGTAAAGGAGCGCGAAAAAGATCCATTAATGGCGCATTTGCTAAATTCGCCACCACCCTATGCACAAAATGCCACAGCACCTCCGCAACCTTTAGTTGCACCTCTGGTAGCTGTTATAGCGGCTCCTTTACAGCACCCACCAGCTGTTCTTCAGCTGGCTCCTGTTTCTCTGGTGCAGCCTCCTCAAGGCTCATCGATCACATCTACTTCTCCTACTGTTCCTTCTACAACTTCGCCTAGCGCACCTTCTATTTTCTCTGATACTCATTCTACGAATGTTTCTGTTTCTGCTCTGCGTGACTCTGTTCTACCACCAGTTATTCCTCCACTTTCGTCTTCCGTCTGGCATAAAATGGCCAGCATTGTTACTAACTTTCCTTCACCACTTTTTCGGTCGCCTAAAACGACCCCTAATACGGAACGAAGACAATTACGAAGCCAAATGCCTGATTATCAGGAAAGGGAGTCATTGAATAAGTTAGCACGGAATTGGGCTATGGATACAGCGAGATATGATGTAGAGTCTGTCATGAACGTCTTCCGTCAATGGGATGAACCAACGCAAAGATACGTCTTTGAGCAGATGTGTGTTTTTCTGTGTGAGGATTTGGAAGATAATGGTCAGAAGAGCAACCAGCAAGAGTTGTGTAGTGTACGATTTAAATTTGGGGAGGGTATGATCATAGGTCCCGATGTCGAAAAAGCAGTTGAGATATTATTATCATATCGAAGTACGGGTGGTAATTCTGGGTCATCATCTGAATGTGGTACATCTAGTAGGAAAAGAGTGAGACAGTACCCCATGAGAGAGGTTCCTCCGGTTTGGAGGGAAGGCGATGCAAATGCAGTACCGCCAATTCCGCCTCATTTCCAGCGTGTATGGGTACATGTCCCCTGGAAAAGATCCGAAGTTTTAGCACTCAAGCAGACACTACCCGATCCCCGTAAAAACCCGACTGGGTATTATAAGGAGTTGTCGCAAACTGCAAGCTCATGTATAATGAATTTAGCGGATATAGACATGTTGTTTGGGAACGTTGTTCCCCATCCTTTATGGAATAAAATCCGTCATACGGATCATGACCAAGAATTAGGTGACTCGTGGGCGAACATTACAACTACAGATGCTAGACAAGTCGGTGGTTTTAAACCTGAGCCGTTAATAGCTGAACTTCCCGGTAGAATTATAGCGTTCATGAAGACAATAATGCCTGAAGTACGCGTAAACTGGGACAAACTCTCTGCGTGCAAGCAAAAGAAAGATGAGAATGTGTCTGACTTTTTCACGAGATTTGAGGAAACTTTCACCGACCATAGTGGTCAGGATATGGCTACCGAGGGTGGCCAAAGATTGTTCGTAGACAAATTTGTACATAATTTGCTTCCTGAACTGTGTACTAGACTAAAAGATTCAGAAAGTGCTTGGGCTGTCTCCACGTCAGCGCAGATTTTAGCAACAGCCCAGTACTATGAAAATAGGCGCAAAGACGAGCTAGATAAGGCAGACAAAAAGACGAAAGATTTAAAAACTAAAGTTCTTCTCCAGCAGGCCTATCCGCCTCGTATGGCTAGTCAGCCCAATTATCAGCAACAACAGCAGTATTCGAGAAACGCGCAAGGAAACGAGTTTCCCCATCAGCGTGTTCCGTATGGCCCGAATCAATGTGCGCATTGCAAGGAAGAGGGTCACTTCAAAAGTAATTGTCCGGCTCTTGCGCGACGCTTGAACGGTGTTTCAGGTGTAAGGGGAAGAGGTGTTCAACATGCCTCTAGAGGTAGGGGCCGTGGAAATTTCTCCCAGAACACAGCTTCTTTTCCGTCTAAGAATTCCATGAATAGCTTTGACCAACAGAATAATGCATCGTCTAAGTCAGCTCAGTACTATGCTGACGACTATTACATCGAACACGAAAATGAGGGTAACGATTGCTAGGACAGCCATGGACAAAGAGAGGGAGTTGTTTCAGTTCCAGTAGATCAGAATGGACCTTATGTCGAGGTAATGACATCAGGAGTGTCGGAGCCATTTCTGCTGGATACTGGTGCTACAAAAAGTTCTAATATGCACTCGAAACTTCCTGGCGCACCTTTGTCTGGCGAAATGAATGTCTCAGTAGGTTTCTGTGGCGCCCCTGTTAGAAATCCGATCTCTAGTCCTATATTACTTTCTGTTGGCCCATGCGAGTTGGAAGCACCCCTCATTCTTACGACAGGTTGCGGTGAAAATTTGTTAGGTTTGGATTTGCTAAAAAGGTTATGCGACTCTATACTGTTCCCCCTTGGGAGTACAACTTACTTTAGGTAAGAAAGTCATTTCTCCAATGTATTTGTCAAAGGAAAATATTCCAACTGAATTGTTATCACTTCCTGATATACTTTGGGGTAATGGTTCTAATGATGTCGGTCGTTTGGAGATAGCACCGTATGTCATAACTTTGAAAGCCAACGTTAGGTTGCCACGTATTCCCCAATACAAAATATCTAGCGAATGCGAAAAGGCGTTGTTAACAATCGTTTATGATCTGATCGATAAAGATGTTATCGAAGAAACAACAGGTAACGTTTGTAACAGTACAGTTTTGCCAGTCTTAAAACGTACTGATCCTTCACAGCCCCCTGTGTATAGGTTTGTGATTGACCTCAGAGAAGTAAATAAGGTAGTTATCCCACAGTTTCCAGTTGTCCCCGACATTACTGCTTTATTGACAATGGTTCCAGCTTCAGCAGCTTGGTTCTCGGTGATTGACCTGAAGACCTTTTCGGCTTCAATTTAGGAGGACGAAGCTTCCGCTTCAAGTGCGCTCCTCCAGGCTACTGCGAAAGCCCATCAATATTCAGTCAGGCTCTGAAAACACAACTAGACACAATTGTGCTGCCAGATGGGTCAACTTTGATTCAGTACGTAGACGATCTGCTGATTGCTGCAGACACTGAAGAAATTTGCAAGCAAGCCACGTTGTCATTATTGCATCACTTATGTGACATGAAGCACAAAGTCTCTCTTTCCAAACTACAATTTTGTCGACAAGACGTAACCTACTTAGGTCACATCTTATCGAAGGAGGGAAGGAGACTGACACCAGAAAGAATACAGGCAATCGCAGAACTAAGTGCCCCAAGGACACAGAGAGAGGTTCGAGCCTTCTTGGGCATTACATCGTACTGTAGACAATGGATACCGAATTTCTCATTACTAGCTAAACCCTTGCTGACACTACTCTGTAAGGGCACGCCCAATCCTATGCCCTGGTCTGAAGATTGCCAAACGAGTTTCCACAAGTTGCGTGTTGCATTATGTTCGGCTCCTGTGTTGGGAAACCCCAACTACAGTAAGCCTTTTACATTATATGTCCACGAAAAGGAAGGTTGTGCATTATCAGTCTTAACGCAATACTTTGGGGACAAACAGCGCCCATGCGCGTATTTTTCGGCAACTCTAGATCCTGTGGCTAAAGCCCTTCCAAGTTGTCTGAGAGCAACCGCCGCAGCAGCTGTCTGCATTCGACAGTCTGCTGGATTAGTCATGAATAATACTCTGATCGTTATGGTTCCGCATGCAGTAGACATTTTGCTAAATAGGACAAAGACACAACACCTCACTAGCGCTCGACTATCCAGTTACGAACTTACACTGCTAGCAAGTCACATCCACATAAAGAGGTGTGATACACTCAACCCCGCTACGCTACTTCCCATCCCAACAGAAACAGACACAGACAAAATTGATAACCATGACTGCTGCTTTAGGACAAAAGAAGAGACAAAAGGGAGAGTAGACTTACAGGACACTCCCCTTCCCGAATGCAATGATACTTTATGGGTTGATGGTTCATGCTTCAAGTTGCCGAATGGTGATACGACTACAGCATATGCCGTAACGACATTACACACCATTATAGAGACCGCGCGTATTTCCCACAATTCTGCACAAGCCGCAGAACTTATTGCACTTACCAGAGCATGTGTGTTGGCGAAAGGAAAGCGAGTGAATGTGTACACTGACAGCCAATACGCCTTTGGTGTGGCTCACAGTTTTGGGAGATTGTGGCGTGAACGTGGGTTCTTTACGTCACATGGTGCAAAGATACAACATGGTCAGCTAGTTAATGAGCTCCTTGAGTCACTGACCTTGCCACTACAAGTTGCCATCATAAAATGCAGTGCACACAAAAAGATTCAGGATGATGTTGGCCGCGGGAATGCATTTGCAGACGAGGTTGCGAAAGAAACTGCAAGGAACACAATGAGTCGAATGTATGTTGTGGGTCCCGCTAGATGGATTGCTGATGTGGGAATGTGTGAGGACACCATTGACAGCGTGAAATCGATACAAGCCGAGGCCACTGAAAACGAGGTGAATGAATGGAGAGAAAGTACAGGTAGATTAGATTCGAATGGTTGTTGGGTCGAATTATCAGAACACCAGCGATGGCTATTACCTAATGCATACGTACTTGCAGTAGTAACGAAGGCTCATGGAATTGCACACATCAGTTCGAGAGGAATATGTAAACTATTGGCCCCAGTATGGCAGAATAGTAATATCCCAAAATATGCAGAGAATGTGGTCAGAAACTGTATGGTATGTTTAAAGTACAATCCCGGTAGGGGAACCCCAACTCCAGCTGGTCATTTTGCGCCTCCAACGTACCCGTTCGAGGTTCTGCAGCTCGATTTCATCCACATGGAGAGGTGCAACAATCTGAAGTATGTGCTCGTCGTTGTTTGCGCCTTCTCCAGGTGGGTGGAAGCGTACCCCCTTAAGGACAATACCGCCTTATCAACTGCCAAAGCCCTTGTCAAAGAGTTCTTCCCGAGATTCGGTATGCCTAGAATTGTCTGGAGTGATAACGGAAGTGAATTCGTAGGATGCGTGATGAAGAGTGTGTGAGTGTCTAGGCATACACCAAAAATTCCACGCTGCAAATCACCCCCAATCAGCTGGATTAGTAGAGTGCTACAATGGCACAATAAAGCTGAAATTAGCCAAGATCCAAGCCAGTACAGGTCTTAAATGGCCTGACGCCCTGCCTCTAGCACTCCTGTCGACCAGAATGACTGTCCATTCCAGATTAGGACTTAGCCCCCACGAGATAGTGTTTGGCCGCCCAGCCAACGTCTGGGGCGTGCCAAGAACAAAGAAACTCAGTGAAATAGAACACCCCGTACTGCTTGACTACCTGTGCGAATTGACAACTAAATTGCGTGTTTTACACCAACAGGTTCACAGTTCCTCTCCACCAGCCTCTGACAATCCAGGCCACCTCATCGAACCCGGCACGTGGGTCCTGGTGCGGAACTTCCAGCGCACCAACAACAAACAACCGAGGTGGACCGGACCGCACCTGGTACTTCTTTCCAGGAGATCTGCCGTTCGGGTGGAAGGCAAAAAGAACTGGGTACATGGGACCCATTGTAAACGGGTCCCTCTGCCCCTTCCCTACGACCGGTGGATCAATAAAGGAATTGCCGACTCCGAGACAGAATCCGTACCTCGCTTCATCCCTTTCAGCGATGCACGTTTGAAAGAAACTAGTACCGAAAAGGAGAGTGATCATATTTTACAAGGACTTGTGTCACCGTCTATGCAATTGGACACTACCGAACCCGAGACATTGTTTGAAGACCACACCGTACCTGGGAAACGACGGTACAACCTACGGTCTAGACAAAGAGACTAATAAAAATGCAAACTAATGTAAATTTCTTTTCCCCTAAGAACAATTTTTGATTTTTCAGCTCTCTCGTCCCAGGGAACTTGCTCATTCTTGATTTTCGAACCGCCATCCGGTTCTGCTGCTAGGGTCGCGGTTGAAGTCTGGGGAGTGCAACTGGGGAAGTTTTAGGTCCACGGTTCTGGTTGGTCCACGGGAGTCACCCCGGACTGAACAGAGCGCGCTCCCTGGCAGAATCAATCTACCACCGCGGGCAGCAACTAGAGGATGGAGTTTCCTAGGGTAGAGAGACCTATCAGACTCACGAACTTTGAAAAACAGTTATGCACGATACTGTCCAAAAGAAGATTCCTGATAATGTGTTTTAATGTTATGTAGCATAGTTGTGTTTTTGACTGGTTATACTCTATTCGTATTTAAAGTTACCTTTTTGAATGACACCCAGC
This sequence comes from Lissotriton helveticus, assembly GCF_964261635.1. Classification (NCBI taxonomy): domain Eukaryota; kingdom Metazoa; phylum Chordata; class Amphibia; order Caudata; family Salamandridae; genus Lissotriton; species Lissotriton helveticus. Next base: position 1,077,420,316 of record NC_136068.1, read on the forward strand.
CACCACCTCCTACTACTATTTCTCCACACTACTTTCACCCTCTACCTGAACACGAGTCTGCCCGAAGACTCGAATTTGTAAATAACTCTTTTATTCAACTTCTACACCAACACCAGTCCATAATGAACACCTCGAACTGTTGGATATGCGGACTCATGCCACACACAACCGATAAGGGGATCCCATACTTCATTCTGCCATTCAGTTATTATGGTTCTCTGTGGGCTTTCCAGACCATGTTCCTATTCGCCCTAGAACCATACCCGACCCGTTCCACTGAGAGCGATTCCAGTAACAAGGCACTAATTGCAGGGATAAGAAATATGAGTAGGGATATCGACACATCTGACAATCCCCAAAGATGAACTCAGTCCCTACACCCGTTGGAACGTGACCAAACATGGGGTTTATCTGATCAAGAGCCAGGCAGCAAAGAAATCCCACCCAGTTTGGGTAGTGCCCCACCGAGGTCATTTATGTTTACAGGGTATTGGTAGGGATCCCACGGCACAGTTAGGAAAGAGCATTTGCACAGAAACATATGTGTTCGCTTCCCGAACTTCCCCTATACTCTTAGCAGCCAAAGGCACGTATTTCGTCTGCCACGACCAAGCCTACACGTGGTTGCCCCCTGACTTCTCAGGTACATGTTTCATCTCATTTCTGCTGCCTCCCACCTACACGGCCAGAGCAGATTACCATCGGACAAGGACAGCTAGGGGTGTCGTGAGTAAAGACGACACCGCGGGTCAGGAATTCGCTGACTTTGCAAAGGGTTTTCTGCCATTTTGGGGTCCTATGGTGAACAGCAGGAATATTCGTCAGTTATCGAGGATAGTCGAATCCACCGTGATTACAACGGCCGAAGCCCTTGGCAATTTGACAACCGAGCTTCAGTCGGATCGACTTATGACCCTTCAGAACCGAATTGCCCTAGATATCATACTCGCCGATCGTGGTGGTGTGTGTAGAGTCATCCAATCCAGTTGTTGTATATTCATCCCTGATAATGCGCCGACAGTATACCAGGCCATCTCTAAACTACATGAAATATCTGGTTCCCTTCACGTTGAGAAAGGGGATTGGTCCTTGCTGGGGTGGTTCTGGGAACTGATCACCGGCTGGGGATGGAAAACACTGATCTTCATTGGGATGATCTTAGCACTTCTGTTTATGTTCTGCCTATGTGTACAGTGCGCTCCTGCACTATGTGGCCTCTGTGCTACTTCGTGTGTACGGAAGCCTGTGTCAAGGGACGAACGGAGTAACAGAATGATGCTACAGCAGCATCTCCACGAATTTCTCCATATCGATTTTGACTCAGATTAACGTGAGTTATTGCCTTACATAAGGGCAAAAGGAGGGTCTGTGGTTCTGAAAATCTGGACCCTGTTGTTATCCCGATATCGAGGTCCAATACCCGTGTCACAAAACATCAACATACCATGACGAATTTAGTATCGACGAACCGATAATGACTAGGACATCATCCCTATGCATTTGCGTCATGATCGGAGGTTGCCAACACCCCTAAATCCTAGTTTCCTGTCCGTCCCTTTAAGCTCCATTTTGTAAGCGGCATCCATCTTGTGCCTTGCCCTCATGATAAGTCAATTAAAGGTCGAGCTTGATCCAAAAGGACACGTCCACCTTCCCTGACTTCCCCCTGACCTGTCCCAACTGACTCCACTGCCTTCAGCCAGACCTGTTTGGGCAGCTCCTCGCCCAGTGGCCGAATACGATAGCATCAATGCATAATATTCCACAAACCATTCACTACATACAGACCATGCTTTCTGCAAACATGCACCTGTCCACGTTCCTTGTTTATGGCCAGTTTTATGACTAGGAGGTGCCCTTCTTTATTGAGGTTTCATCGATATCTGATGGGAGTTCCGGGCCTAACTGGGTAATCTATCAACGAACTGGACATCTAAAATGTGGGCTTGCTTACATGACTTCGCTCTTTGTATTATTGTAGAAATATGTGTATAGCCATATCATAAACTCAAGAATTCTTGCTCGAAGCTATTATGTTTGTATATAAGGAGAAGGCTGGTTCTGTAAAAACGAACAGTCTCCCGAGAACCTACTATCCGTGTGGTGTACTTCTGGGACACGTGTTACTTGGTAGCTGCCAATAAAACTTGATCTTTGACTGCGACTAGAAGACTCCGTGTTTCTGTGGTCCGGAACAAGGGAGAACTCAGAGGTCTTCGGGTGTTATCCCCTGGCACCAACGGGTTCCTAAAAACCCGTTACCTCATGACTTGCGGCACCACTCATTAGATGGCCGGGAGCTGGCGGCGTATATCCTTCGCTCCGCTCTGGACATCTCGGAGGTGCTTGGTCGGGCCATGACGTCTTCGGTTGCCCTTCGCTGACATTCTTGGTTCTGGGACAGTGTGTTCCCGGAAAATGTTCAGGAACGGCTGGTGGATCTACCCTTCGATGGCACTCTCTTGTTCCACGCGCCGGCAGACTCGGCCATCCAGAGGTTCTTGGTGGGGCTTCGGCCTCCTCCTCCTCCTTCTTCTCCTCCCCCCTCAGTGATCTGTTGGTTGATCTAGGTCTTGGCTGCTGTTCCTTCATTGGGACGGGTCGTACCAGTTGTGTGATGTGTGATTCATGTGCCTACAAGTCCTCTTTTATTGGAACTGTGGCTCTGTTGGCTGCTGGCCGGCCATTTTTGCTGTGTCTTTTTGTTTGGATTATCTGCACCAGATTGGCCCTAAGATTAGACCTTCTGTTTGCTCTTGGCTGCTTGACAAGCCCTCTGGTAAAATCGTCTCTACCAGATACATTGTTACCGAAGGTAAGTAACTTGTACATTTGGTATCCATTTGAAGGTAATTAATCTGCAGCTAGATGTCTCTATCAGATGGACAAGTTACTTACCTTCGGTAAGGCCTTATCTGGTAGAGAAATGATCTGGTAGAGAAATGATCTAGCTGCAGATTCCTTACCGACCAACCCTTCTTCCCCACACTGCAGAAACGTGTTTAGGGTCAGGGCTGGTCCCTTTAAGAACCTTAGTTCTAAACACACCAATGTCAGAGCACTTCTTGGCTCTGCGCTTCTGCCGTGGAAAGTTGTGAAAAGTATCTGACGTCATCGTGCCGAGGTCACACCTGTATAGGTGACATGGAGGTCCTACCGACACGCAGAGCAGACCGATGGCACCTACGTGTGCAAGGATATTGCTCGAGGAAAAGTCTTCTGGATCCCAACCTGACGCATGGGAAATTCAAAGGTAAGGAATCTACAGCTATATCATGACTCTACCAGATAAGGCGTTACTGAAGGTAAGTAACTTGTCCATTAATGCAGTAACCCACCCATAGCCCCTAAACCTCAAGCACCCAGTTCTGAAAAAGTACTCCGGTATCAATAAAAATACCAGAGTATTGCCACACATACCCACCCATTGCCCCTAAACCCTCTGCAACCCGTCCCAGTATTTTTGATATTAAAAGGTAATTTCTGAGGAAAACCATACTTAACCACCCAGTGCCCCTAACCGCCCTGCATTATGTTCTGAGAGTATATGATCATTAATATAACATATATATATTAATATTACATAAATAAATTAATAATACATACATTAGATACACTTTTATATCCATTAATATTGTTTATCTATTTAATATAATAAGGTGAAAGGTTTCTCAAAGTGTAACTCTGTCACCAGCTGATAAATTGTGTGGTAAAGTTTTGCAATGTAAAGACTAGTGTGCCAACTGTCAGTTTGTTGTAAAAAATGTGTGGCAAATGCAGGTCGATGTTAAAACTTTGGAGTAAATGTTATTTCCCAGTCCCACCCAGCTGAGTAAGGGGGTGGTCAAAGGAGATGCAGACATGATCCAGAATAAGATGGGGAGAAAGGTTTCCCATGCCCAATCTGAGAAACTGGGGGAGGTTCTGGTGGGCGGTGGCCCAGGGTGCAAAACAACAGTTGATGGACAGAATGCTGAACAATGTCATACATTCAACCCAGTACAGAGATCTGGGCCTAAATCCATCACTTTTTTGCACTCCACACCACCCCAGTTCAGACATGGCCATATGCAAATCAGCCTTGACCCTGTGCCTCATGGGAAGAGTCCAGCCCGAACTGCCAAGCCATGTCTTTCCAGGACCGGAATCAAGCATCCTAGGACCGGTTTCTGGCTATCAGCCGTCTTCAGCCAGGATAGCTTGACTCCAGTGATGTGGAGAGCATGGGACTCACGTCAGAGCATACCCATCCCACTCGGGGTGACAAATGCAAAACAACAGTTGATGGACAGAATGCAGAACAATGTCATACATTCACCCCAGTACAGAGATCTGGGCCTAAATCCATCGTTTTTTTGTACTCCACACCACCCCAGTTCAGATATGGCCATATGCAAATCGGAATATGTAAACTATTGGCCCCAGTATGGCAGAATAGTAATATCCCAAAATATGCAGAGAATGTGGTCAGAAACTGTATGGTATGTTTAAAGTACAATCCCGGTAGGGGAACCCCAACTCCAGCTGGTCATTTTGCGCCTCCAACGTACCCGTTCGAGGTTCTGCAGCTCGATTTCATCCACATGGAGAGGTGCAACAATCTGAAGTATGTGCTCGTCGTTGTTTGCGCCTTCTCCAGGTGGGTGGAAGCGTACCCCCTTAAGGACAATACCGCCTTATCAACTGCCAAAGCCCTTGTCAAAGAGTTCTTCCCGAGATTCGGTATGCCTAGAATTGTCTGGAGTGATAACGGAAGTGAATTCGTAGGATGCGTGATGAAGAGTGTGTGAGTGTCTAGGCATACACCAAAAATTCCACGCTGCAAATCACCCCCAATCAGCTGGATTAGTAGAGTGCTACAATGGCACATTAAAGCTGAAATTAGCCAAGATCCAAGCCAGTACAGGTCTTAAATGGCCTGACGCCCTGCCTCTAGCACTCCTGTCGACCAGAATGACTGTCCATTCCAGATTAGGACTTAGCCCCCACGAGATAGTGTTTGGCCGCCCAGCCAACGTCTGGGGCGTGCCAAGAACAAAGAAACTCAGTGAAATAGAACACCCCGTACTGCTTGACTACCTGTGCGAATTGACAACTAAATTGCGTGTTTTACACCAACAGGTTCACAGTTCCTCTCCACCAGCCTCTGACGATCCAGGCCACCTCATCGAACCCGGCACGTGGGTCCTGGTGCGGAACTTCCAGCGCACCAACAACAAACAACCGAGGTGGACCGGACCGCACCTGGTACTTCTTTCCAGGAGATCTGCCGTTCGGGTGGAAGGCAAAAAGAACTGGGTACATGGGACCCATTGTAAACGGGTCCCTCTGCCCCTTCCCTACGACCGGTGGATCAATAAAGGAATTGCCGACTCCGAGACAGAATCCGTACCTCGCTTCATCCCTTTCAGCGATGCACGTTTGAAAGAAACTAGTACCGAAAAGGAGAGTGATCATATTTTACAAGGACTTGTGTCACCGTCTATGCAATTGGACACTACCGAACCCGAGACATTGTTTGAAGACCACACCGTACCTGGGAAACGACGGTACAACCTACGGTCTAGACAAAGAGACTAATAAAAATGCAAACTAATGTAAATTTCTTTTCCCCTAAGAACAATTTTTGATTTTTCAGCTCTCTCGTCCCAGGGAACTTGCTCATTCTTGATTTTCGAACCGCCATCCGGTTCTGCTGCTAGGGTCGCGGTTGAAGTCTGGGGAGTGCAACTGGGGAAGTTTTAGGTCCACGGTTCTGGTTGGTCCACGGGAGTCACCCCGGACTGAACAGAGCGCGCTCCCTGGCAGAATCAATCTACCACCGCGGGCAGCAACTAGAGGATGGAGTTTCCTAGGGTAGAGAGACCTATCAGACTCACGAACTTTGAAAAACAGTTATGCACGATACTGTCCAAAAGAAGATTCCTGATAATGTGTTTTAATGTTATGTAGCATAGTTGTGTTTTTGACTGGTTATACTCTATTCGTATTTAAAGTTACCTTTTTGAATGACACCCAGCCACCACCTCCTACTACTATTTCTCCACACTACTTTCACCCTCTACCTGAACACGAGTCTGCCCGAAGACTCGAATTTGTAAATAACTCTTTTATTCAACTTCTACACCAACACCAGTCCATAATGAACACCTCGAACTGTTGGATATGCGGACTCATGCCACACACAACCGATAAGGGGATCCCATACTTCATTCTGCCATTCAGTTATTATGGTTCTCTGTGGGCTTTCCAGACCATGTTCCTATTCGCCCTAGAACCATACCCGACCCGTTCCACTGAGAGCGATTCCAGTAACAAGGCACTAATTGCAGGGATAAGAAATATGAGTAGGGATATCGACACATCTGACAATCCCCAAAGATGAACTCAGTCCCTACACCCGTTGGAACGTGACCAAACATGGGGTTTATCTGATCAAGAGCCAGGCAGCAAAGAAATCCCACCCAGTTTGGGTAGTGCCCCACCGAGGTCATTTATGTTTACAGGGTATTGGTAGGGATCCCACGGCACAGTTAGGAAAGAGCATTTGCACAGAAACATATGTGTTCGCTTCCCGAACTTCCCCTATACTCTTAGCAGCCAAAGGCACGTATTTCGTCTGCCACGACCAAGCCTACACGTGGTTGCCCCCTGACTTCTCAGGTACATGTTTCATCTCATTTCTGCTGCCTCCCACCTACACGGCCAGAGCAGATTACCATCGGACAAGGACAGCTAGGGGTGTCGTGAGTAAAGACGACACCGCGGGTCAGGAATTCGCTGACTTTGCAAAGGGTTTTCTGCCATTTTGGGGTCCTATGGTGAACAGCAGGAATATTCGTCAGTTATCGAGGATAGTCGAATCCACCGTGATTACAACGGCCGAAGCCCTTGGCAATTTGACAACCGAGCTTCAGTCGGATCGACTTATGACCCTTCAGAACCGAATTGCCCTAGATATCATACTCGCCGATCGTGGTGGTGTGTGTAGAGTCATCCAATCCAGTTGTTGTATATTCATCCCTGATAATGCGCCGACAGTATACCAGGCCATCTCTAAACTACATGAAATATCTGGTTCCCTTCACGTTGAGAAAGGGGATTGGTCCTTGCTGGGGTGGTTCTGGGAACTGATCACCGGCTGGGGATGGAAAACACTGATCTTCATTGGGATGATCTTAGCACTTCTGTTTATGTTCTGCCTATGTGTACAGTGCGCTCCTGCACTATGTGGCCTCTGTGCTACTTCGTGTGTACGGAAGCCTGTGTCAAGGGACGAACGGAGTAACAGAATGATGCTACAGCAGCATCTCCACGAATTTCTCCATATCGATTTTGACTCAGATTAACGTGAGTTATTGCCTTACATAAGGGCAAAAGGAGGGTCTGTGGTTCTGAAAATCTGGACCCTGTTGTTATCCCGATATCGAGGTCCAATACCCGTGTCACAAAACATCAACATACCATGACGAATTTAGTATCGACGAACCGATAATGACTAGGACATCATCCCTATGCATTTGCGTCATGATCGGAGGTTGCCAACACCCCTAAATCCTAGTTTCCTGTCCGTCCCTTTAAGCTCCATTTTGTAAGCGGCATCCATCTTGTGCCTTGCCCTCATGATAAGTCAATTAAAGGTCGAGCTTGATCCAAAAGGACACGTCCACCTTCCCTGACTTCCCCCTGACCTGTCCCAACTGACTCCACTGCCTTCAGCCAGACCTGTTTGGGCAGCTCCTCGCCCAGTGGCCGAATACGATAGCATCAATGCATAATATTCCACAAACCATTCACTACATACAGACCATGCTTTCTGCAAACATGCACCTGTCCACGTTCCTTGTTTATGGCCAGTTTTATGACTAGGAGGTGCCCTTCTTTATTGAGGTTTCATCGATATCTGATGGGAGTTCCGGGCCTAACTGGGTAATCTATCAACGAACTGGACATCTAAAATGTGGGCTTGCTTACATGACTTCGCTCTTTGTATTATTGTAGAAATATGTGTATAGCCATATCATAAACTCAAGAATTCTTGCTCGAAGCTATTATGTTTGTATATAAGGAGAAGGCTGGTTCTGTAAAAACGAACAGTCTCCCGAGAACCTACTATCCGTGTGGTGTACTTCTGGGACACGTGTTACTTGGTAGCTGCCAATAAAACTTGATCTTTGACTGCGACTAGAAGACTCCGTGTTTCTGTGGTCCGGAACAAGGGAGAACTCAGAGGTCTTCGGGTGTTATCCCCTGGCACCAACGGGTTCCTAAAAACCCGTTACCTCATGACTTGCGGCACCACTCATTAGATGGCCGGGAGCTGGCGGCGTATATCCTTCGCTCCGCTCTGGACATCTCGGAGGTGCTTGGTCGGGCCATGACGTCTTCGGTTGCCCTTCGCTGACATTCTTGGTTCTGGGACAGTGTGTTCCCGGAAAATGTTCAGGAACGGCTGGTGGATCTACCCTTCGATGGCACTCTCTTGTTCCACGCGCCGGCAGACTCGGCCATCCAGAGGTTCTTGGTGGGGCTTCGGCCTCCTCCTCCTCCTTCTTCTCCTCCCCCCTCAGTGATCTGTTGGTTGATCTAGGTCTTGGCTGCTGTTCCTTCATTGGGACGGGTCGTACCAGTTGTGTGATGTGTGATTCATGTGCCTACAAGTCCTCTTTTATTGGAACTGTGGCTCTGTTGGCTGCTGGCCGGCCATTTTTGCTGTGTCTTTTTGTTTGGATTATCTGCACCAGATTGGCCCTAAGATTAGACCTTCTGTTTGCTCTTGGCTGCTTGACAAGCCCTCTGGTAAAATCGTCTCTACCAGATACATTGTTACCGAAGGTAAGTAACTTGTACATTTGGTATCCATTTGAAGGTAATTAATCTGCAGCTAGATGTCTCTATCAGATGGACAAGTTACTTACCTTCGGTAAGGCCTTATCTGGTAGAGAAATGATCTGGTAGAGAAATGATCTAGCTGCAGATTCCTTACCGACCAACCCTTCTTCCCCACACTGCAGAAACGTGTTTAGGGTCAGGGCTGGTCCCTTTAAGAACCTTAGTTCTAAACACACCAATGTCAGAGCACTTCTTGGCTCTGCGCTTCTGCCGTGGAAAGTTGTGAAAAGTATCTGACGTCATCGTGCCGAGGTCACACCTGTATAGGTGACATGGAGGTCCTACCGACACGCAGAGCAGACCGATGGCACCTACGTGTGCAAGGATATTGCTCGAGGAAAAGTCTTCTGGATCCCAACCTGACGCATGGGAAATTCAAAGGTAAGGAATCTACAGCTATATCATGACTCTACCAGATAAGGCGTTACTGAAGGTAAGTAACTTGTCCATTAATGCAGTAACCCACCCATAGCCCCTAAACCTCAAGCACCCAGTTCTGAAAAAGTACTCCGGTATCAATAAAAATACCAGAGTATTGCCACACATACCCACCCATTGCCCCTAAACCCTCTGCAACCCGTCCCAGTATTTTTGATATTAAAAGGTAATTTCTGAGGAAAACCATACTTAACCACCCAGTGCCCCTAACCGCCCTGCATTATGTTCTGAGAGTATATGATCATTAATATAACATATATATATTAATATTACATAAATAAATTAATAATACATACATTAGATACACTTTTATATCCATTAATATTGTTTATCTATTTAATATAATAAGGTGAAAGGTTTCTCAAAGTGTAACTCTGTCACCAGCTGATAAATTGTGTGGTAAAGTTTTGCAATGTAAAGACTAGTGTGCCAACTGTCAGTTTGTTGTAAAAAATGTGTGGCAAATGCAGGTCGATGTTAAAACTTTGGAGTAAATGTTATTTCCCAGTCCCACCCAGCTGAGTAAGGGGGTGGTCAAAGGAGATGCAGACATGATCCAGAATAAGATGGGGAGAAAGGTTTCCCATGCCCAATCTGAGAAACTGGGGGAGGTTCTGGTGGGCGGTGGCCCAGGGTGCAAAACAACAGTTGATGGACAGAATGCTGAACAATGTCATACATTCAACCCAGTACAGAGATCTGGGCCTAAATCCATCACTTTTTTGCACTCCACACCACCCCAGTTCAGACATGGCCATATGCAAATCAGCCTTGACCCTGTGCCTCATGGGAAGAGTCCAGCCCGAACTGCCAAGCCATGTCTTTCCAGGACCGGAATCAAGCATCCTAGGACCGGTTTCTGGCTATCAGCCGTCTTCAGCCAGGATAGCTTGACTCCAGTGATGTGGAGAGCATGGGACTCACGTCAGAGCATACCCATCCCACTCGGGGTGACAAATGCAAAACAACAGTTGATGGACAGAATGCAGAACAATGTCATACATTCACCCCAGTACAGAGATCTGGGCCTAAATCCATCGTTTTTTTGTACTCCACACCACCCCAGTTCAGATATGGCCATATGCAAATCAGCCTTGACCCTGTGCCTCATGGGAACAGTCCAGCCCGAACTGCCAAGCCATGTCTTTCCTGGACCGGAGTCAAGCATCCTAGGACCGGTTTCTGGCTATCAGCCGTCTTCAGCCAGGATAGCTTGACTCCAGTGGTGTGGAGAGCATGGGACTCACGTCTGAGCATACCCATCCCACTCGGGGTGACAAATGCAAAACAACAAAGACATGGCTTGGCAGTTCGGGCTGGACTGTTCCCATGAGGCACAGGGTCAAGACTGATTGGCATATGGCCATGTCTGAACTGGGGTGGTGTGGAGTGCAAAATAACAATGGATTTAGGCCCATATCTCTGTACTGGGGTGAATGTATGACGTTGTTCTGCATTCTGTCCATCCACTGTTGTTTTGCGGTGGCCCAGGGTGCCCTATTTCCGGCTGGGTGCTTTAAGACATAAGCATGAGGACTCTGTCTATCCCAAGAAACCACCTACTGGTGGGAACTCTACAGAAGTGGCCAGTATGGCCCTAGGGCTGTATAGTTCCCAGGGGAAAAGAGTAGAGCATGCCCTGGTGTCCCTTAGCTGAGATGTGGATTCCAAGGGTAAACCTGTGATCCCTGAGTGTAGGAGTCGTCACTTCCATCAGGTAACAGTTAATGGGATCCTTGTCATTGCCCATTTCCTCAGAGCATTACACCGGACAGGTGTGCAGGGTAATTCAGACCCATGGGCAGAACTTCTTATGGCTTAGGTGTCCCTGGAATGGAGTGGGAGGTGATGCAGAGGAGGGTCATAGTTAGTCCGCAGATGCCCATTGATTGAATTCTCAGAAATTAATTGCCACCAGAGTTAAAAGAGCTGGGAGGGTTGGCCACCCAGGGTGCCCTGGAAAGTTCTGGTTTCTTGGGGTACCACTCCCAACAGGAGAGTACAGAGGCCCAGTCTGAGAGTCCGTAAGGGAAAAAAGTCCACAGTGGGAGGACCAGTGGATCAAGGGCCGCCAGCTCTTAAGAACAGAGCACCCCAAGACTGACGGAAGTGGGTTCACTTATAGCCGGGATGTGCTTCCTGCACTGTCATAGAGAAAGAGGGCTTGAGACCAGCACCTAGCAGAACCCTGCATAACACATAGTGTGTCACCCTTGTGGGGGTGGTGGTTCCCCTCCTAGAAGTCCAGGCTCACCTGCCACAGGTAAAGACCCTGAGCTGAGTGGCCAGTTTCAGGCTACCACACTTGAGCTGGTGGGAAGGAGAGTGGAAGAAGGACTTTCTAACACCCAGGGCTATTTTCCTGTACTCTGAGCAACCTCTGAGGTCAGAGAAGACTGCATGGCCTGGGACCCAGCTCTTGACATTGAGAGCTGCCAGCGGCCTCTGTTGGTTGCTCTCCTTATGGGCAGAGGTTTTCTTGGGTTGGGGTCAGAGGGTTGAACCAAGGAGTGGAATGGGCCACATCACTTGTTGGCCATTGTGGCACTGTCAGCCTACTGGGATGCATCTGTGAGCAAGTTAATGTTAGGAGATTCACAGATGAGTTCCCCAGGTGAGGCGAAGAATTTCCCATGGGTCAGTCCAGTGTCTCAGGAGAGTGTAGACCGAGGATGCAATTGAGTTTAGAGGGGCATAAAAATGAAGTGTTTCCGCAGTAGAGGGCGTTGTCCGGGTTCTAGTATCAAGGTATTGATTAGTCTACCCTGGCTTTAGGCTGGAGGGGTGTCATGTTGGACCTGCCCCTCTCTGAAGGGTCACCCCCAAATGTTTTGTCTCTTCTACTCCCGTTTTCTGAACTCTTTGTTGGCTTTTATGACTCAGTTCACTTTACCATTGCTAACTAGTGCTAAAGTGCTAAACTCCTTTAAACATGGTAAAATTTGGTTATACTCAGCTGGCACATTTAATGTACTTATCCGTCCCTAGTAAAGTGGTACAATAGGAACTCTGGGCCCGTAAATTAAATGCTACTAGTGCGCCTACAAAAACAACAATGGGATGAATGGAGTCCTCAAATTTAATCTCAGCCACTGGGAATAGCTTGCGCTGCATCCCAATCCATGCCACATTACTTTGGACCCAGCCATGTGCAAATCTGTCTAGACTGTGCTCGATATGGGAACAGTCCAGCCCTAACTGCCAGCCAGGTCCTCCCTGAACCAGAGCACAAGCAATGTCAGACTGATTTTGCCCTAGATAGGGCTCTTCAGTTGCTTATAGCTTGGTTCCAGTGGCACAGGGAGCCAACAACTAGGCATACCTGGCACATGTAGGGCGACAAATATAAAAACAATAAGGGTATGGATAAAATGCTTGAATTAATCGCAGCCACAAGCAATAGGTCGTACTACATCCCAATCCATCGTTTTTTGCCCACCATGCCACCTCAGTTTGAACCCAGTCATCTGCAAATCAGTATTGACTCTGTTCATCATGGCAACACTCCAGCCCGTACTGCCAGGCAAGGTCCTTCCTGAACTGGAATACCATCTACCTAGGATTTAGGGTCTTAAACCAGGTATAGTTTGATTCCAGTGACACAATGAGACGGGGACCGACGTCTGGACATACCCGGCACACTTAGGGCTGGGCTGTTGGGATTGGAGCAGGGTCAAGACTGATTTGCATATAGCTGGGTCCAAACTGAGGTGACATGGTGTTAAAAGTAATTACCAGTGGCTGAGATTAAATCAAGCACTCATCACTTTTTTGTATAGACTAGTGTGCCTGCTGCGCTTATTGTGCCACTCACTTAAGTAACCCTTTAAAACATCTCGGATCTACCACGGCAGTCTGCTTAAGCAGTTTTGAAATGGCATTTTGACCCTGCAAAATAAACCTGTTGCCAGACCTAAACCTTCTTTTTTAACATATGTTACCCCTAGGGTAGGCCCTAAACAGCCCACAGCTCAGGGTGTGTTGTATTTAAAGAGTTGTCCATGTACTTCTAACGTTTACATGTCCTGGTAGTGAAACACTCAAATTATATTTTTGGTATTGCAAGGCCTACCTCTGCCATAGGATAAAATTGGGTTACCTTATTACAGTTAATAACTGAAAAATGTGTGTGGGAACAGGTAGGAATGGGAGTCTGTGCTGGAGTACTGTGACGTGCTGGGGTGGGACTACTTCCCCCAGAAAGCCTTGCTGCACCTTTCATTGCCCCGCTGTTCAGCAGGAGAAGGGAGCTTCTGCGCTATTAATCGCTTGCGTGCGGCGAGAATTCCAGCCCTATGCTGGACATTCCAATCGCGGACGTGGTCGTGACGGAACCATTCCGTCATCCACACAGCCCAACCGTGACTCATGACGGAATGGTTCCGTCACGAGCATGGAAGGGGTTAAAGCATGTTTACCTGCTATGGCACGAGAGACTGTGCTGGAGTCATCTGACCTGCTGCATTTTTCGCTGCTTCACTGATCATGAGGAGGCTCTGCGTTATTAAAGCGCGTTTACCTTTCCACGGTGCAGGACGCACCTGGGATCGCTAGATTTCATCATGGGTAAGCGCAAATCTTATTGTCCTTCGGACCCCCAAGTTAGATCCTGCCCCCGGGAACCATGAATCGATAGTCCTCTAGCTCACCTCTGCCGCCGGAGTTATCACTGAGGATATTCTCTGTGTGGAGGAGGAGTTAGGGCAATGGGGGAACCTTATTAGCATCTACTCCAGCAACAAACTTTTGCCCCGTGAGAGCAAGTAAGATGGACACTGAAAGGAGTCCGTAGGATAACAAACTCTGTTGGACCTAGTGCTTAGGTGTTAAAAGGCACAAATAAATAAATATATTGTGATCCAGCTGTTTCCTCCTTTGACCCAAGTTAGCCCGCTAAGAAGAGGAAAAAGAAAAATGTGAGCGTTAGCAAGCTCTATTTAAACCTAGCCACCCCTGATGGCTCTAATATTTACTTTGTGGCCAATGACTCATTCTTTTATGATATTAACTCATTATCGGCACAAATTGTGGACGAGATAAAAGGCTATTTGGCTCTGTAATAGACAATTATATGAGCAATTTGCATTGATGGTTAAACATTTGACTTAAATTTGAAGTTGACTTTGTTACAAATACATCCACCTAAAAAAAGCGCTGAAGCAGGAGGCCAAATTAACCCAAGGTCGAACGGCACTCCCCCTCATGCTTTTCAATCTAGTTGCAAGGAGGGAATCCCCACTAATCCTTCCGACTTATAGCCACCCGATAGCAGGCTTTGCCTAACAAAGACTAGGGTAGATTTCTCCCACCCCATATTGATGGGTTGGAAGGCAATGCAGTCGGGACCCGGATAGTGGAGGGGGCCTGCTCAGTTGACTGTCCCAACCCTTCTCCAGATGTCCTTCACTCAGCAAGGTCAAAGTAGGGCAAATTCTGGTAGAACTTTACTTCCCACACTTAGCTTGTATCTTCCCCTGTCCTCTGCCTCCCTGGTGGCAGTCCTCACAAGAGTACCACGATTATGCCTTGGGGAAAAAGGAATCCACCCATCAAAGTAGAAATAAAGTTATACACTGGTGCAAGACTCAAATGGAGGATGGGGGCGTTTGGTAGCGCACATCATCATAGTCTGCAGATTTGAGTGGGTGGGGAACAGGCAGAAACCATGGGAGGGGGATTGCATTGTTAATTTTGCCCAACCTGACATAGCTGGTTATTTAATTGGGCAAGTGAACCATGTTGGCTCCTCCGCCTCCTCGATTAATGTCCTTCCCTTGAGGTTTCTCTACCCCCTCCCCCCAGCCCCACGATGCTCACTTACAATACTAAAGCCCGATCTAAGCAGCTTGGAAAACAGTTAGCTGCACAAATGTTAGCGCCAGTGAAACAGATCTCCAATAGATATGGGCCATTTAGCTCACTGGATTCCAACAATTGACAACCTTCTCGGGAGGTTAATCTTCACCCCCACTCCCCACATTGAGGCCGTTAGAGAGACCAGATCAGTTAGTACAGCTGTCAAGATGGACACTTTTATCCATTTTTTAAGCTGGAATATTGCTGGGTTAAACAATAAGAGGTTATCATGCATGGCTTAAATGTCACCATATTGCAGGACTTCAAGAAACTTGGGACTCATGAAACTCGTTTTTTCAGAATGGGTTCTAGTCATTTTTTTCGTCGGCCATTCCTTCCTCGGCTGGCTGGGCCAGTTGAGGTTTACTGATCCTGGTATCTACAAGTATTTCCTACAATTCATCACTAGTTGACACTGGTTCTCTGTTTTTGCTTGGAGTGAGACTCATTTTTAAAAAAGCACCTGCTATTTTAGTGCTTAATTTGTAGAACTCCTTTTCTGCAGAAAATAGGCTCATGCATCTAACTTCCCTAAAAATGTTTTAGAAGGGTACACTAGAATAGGACAGCAACCTTAGTATGTCCTACTGTTAAGTGACTTAAATAATCACACTTGTACCCTCCTGTACCTTTTGGAAGAGGACTTTATACCTGGCAAGGCACACTTTGAGAACACATGGCAGGGAGGTTTACTCCGCTCCATATTGGCCAATAACAATCTTTTCTCTTCGATGCAAGTAAATGTGAGTGCTGATACTCTGAATTTTATCCCCACTTTTAGTGGCAGAGGGAATTTCGCTATTATTGATTGTCTTTGTTTCTGCTTATTTGACCCACTTTCTTAGGCATTCGTGAGTCACCTGGAACCACTTTAGTGACCAGCCTTAAGCCTCAAACCACTTTAGTGATTTAGCCTTAACCCTCAAATGGAGAGTTGAGAAGGACCCTAACTCCAAATTGGAGCTCATTAACTTCCTACATGAGTTGTGCAGGGATATGCCTTCTACTGTCAGATATGATCAGAGGGGCAAGCTAACTCATTCATTTAGCGATGAAAGGGGGCAGACTGGGTTGTATCATGGCCCCTTTGTTATTCACACTTTATATCAACAACCTTGGCCCAACCCTTTCTGAGGTCTGCAAGGATATTCAACTTGCGGGCCAGCACCTTATTCCAGCTCTACTATATGCTGATGATGCGGTACTAATACCAGGAACGTCTGTAGGACTGAAGCGCCTTTTAGAAGCATTTGTCAGCTATATGAATGAACTGGAGCGGAGTACTAATTATAGTAAATCTCACTTAATGGTTTGGGGCTCTACGGGAAGGTCCCAGGAAATGCATCTTTGAAGGCAAAGAGATTACGAGAGTCAATGCTTTTTCATATCTCCGTATAACATTTAACGAATATGGGTCTTGGGGTCCATTGGTTAGAGCAAAAAGGAATATTATGGCCAGTGCTATTGCCTCTGTTTTTGAGTCTGCCTCACGGCTTGGCGCAAAGCCAATTCAGGCCTTGTTTAAGATATATCAGTCTTAGTGTATCCCCATGGCGAGTTTATGGGAGCGACATTTGAGGTTACAGAGGGGCCATTGCGATACAAATTATTGAAAACAAATCCATGAGTCAGTTACTTTTCTGTCCCAATCAACGCCCTCCTATATTCTACATGAATATCAAGGGGTGGGATATATATTGGACTTACTAGCCTTATGTCCTCTGCTCTTATAGAATTCCAGATGGTTAATGAAATAGTTGACATTGAATCAGGCAATCATAGTTGACTGTTGTAATGGCCTGAAAATTCTGCCAATAATCAGGAGATGCAAGCTTATCCCTCTTGGGACCCAAAAGATACAACAATCCACAATACTTACCCACGAAAGGAACAACAACAATAAGTACAATTCTATTGCTCTTGCCGAGAGGCTCGCACACAACAACAACAAAATATCACAAAATGTCACAAACCTCCTGGTGACAGGTGCTGAGATGCGGGAGGCTATTTGCCGCTCCTCTGGTCACAGAATACTCACCCAGGTAGGACTACATATATCCAACGCATACCTCTCCTAACAAGGCTGGGGGGTGGCAGAATTAGAATTTAGCTCCTTGCTGGGAGCCGGCCAACCTTCCGTATCACCAATTACCAGTTTGAAGGGAACGTACTCATCCTTCCACAAGCATTTGGTCAAAAAGGGGCACGTCCTCCCACCACAAGGAACACAGACAGATAATCATATACTCTGGGGTTTCTTTTATTATATGATGAAAGAATAGTTCACGGTAGGCCTTCTTTACACTAGCACCTAAGCAATTGCTAAACGCAATCAGTAAAACATATATAGAACTTATGTATATAAATGTATTGGACCTGAAAATAGGAAAAGATAGTTCGGCAAGATCAGTAGGAATATAAGAATTAGTGGAACACCTCACCAACTGTCTGCACATCCCGCTTCCACTTCGCCAGAGGGAAGCCCGTTTCTCTGGCCGAATCAGGAGACAGGGCGGTACTATCTGTTACACCGTCACAGCTGCACGTCTGCCCTGTGTAGGACTTCCGGTGATCAGGACCCAGACACCCCCTTTAGTACCAGTGGAGATGGAAGACGAGGCTCCTGTGAGCCACACCCCCTTTTACCATCCGATTCTGTACCACTCCGCACCAAGGCCACAGCTTCGGCTGGCCAGGCGTCTGTTATGACTTCGGAGCAGAGCGAGTACATTCCTCTGACAAGAACCAGTTCCTTCCAGTATACGAAGTGCAGAAAACAAGTGAAAAGCATAACATGGCTTCTCACCTAGAAAAGCTCAGAAGATGGCGACGGCTTAGAAAATGGGGTCACTTAAGCATAGGCCACTATTCCCGTAAATTAGCAATATTAGTATGCAAGACGGCATAAGAGTATGCCAAAGCCAATAGGTAAGCACTGCCATGAAGCAAGATAAAGTCGGAAACAGATGAGGCATAATCGAGCCCTACTCTGTAGCTTATTCATACTATGCAGGCCTACACATCACTATATTAGATCAAAATATACTGAGATGGTGATGGGCAACGGTCATAATCGGGCCATTCAACCATATAAATGGCACATTCATTACAACTGTATGAACTTAAATAAAGCTGGTAGTATTCTTTGGCTCACCTTAGTTAAACTGACACTCGCTAATCTAGGTCTCCCTGAACGTTGTAGTACATTTGAGCAGATTGGTGGGGGAGGGGGTATTCATAGTGGGTTAAACATTTCCAAGCCACCATGCATGCCAAATGAGAAAGGAGGGAAGTGTGTAAATCTAGCATTCACACCTTTGCTATGTTGAGAATGATGCAACCATTGAATCTTACCTGTGTTTCTAACCCACATCATCGGATCCTCCTTACAAGATTTAGATTGAACCTTTTACACTGGATCCCTGCAGAGCCTTGTGGATGGAACGGAACTGATAAGCTAGGACCTTGTACTTCCGATTCCTTCTCTGAACAGGATACTTTGCACTTTATATTGTTTTGTGACCCTTACAGCTCACTCAGAAAGCAGTTTATTATCCCCCTATTGAGAGCGCTGTTATTCCCCCAAGCACGACCCGCGTTAAATTTTCTGCAAATGTTATTTAATGAATGGATCTGCTTCAATGTGGCTAGTTTTCTAAAGGGATGTCAGACACAGGAAGAGCTGTGGTCAGCAAGTTATTGGCAGCGATCAGTCAGCCTATTCTGAAAGAGATTTTATGGTTTATATAATGTTTTTACCTTTTTAATCTGCATTGTTACTCATTTTTTATGACTGTCATTGGCTTTCAATTGCGTGTCTGTCATCTGAATACAAACTGGGTCCGTTCTCTCCATTTCAGTGGAGTCAAGCTAGCCTGGCTGATGAGGGGTGATCCCCTGAAATCTTTCCCAGGATGCTTGTTTCCAGTCCAGGGTCGACCTGGCCTGGCAGGTTGGGCTGGGATGTTCCCATGGGGAGCTGGTTCAGGACTGATTTTCATATGTGGGGTTTAAACTGGAATGGCATGGGGAGCAAAAACTATGGTTTCAGGTCCAGATCTCTGTACTGGGGTGAATGTGACATTCTTCATCATTCTGTCCATCAATTGTTCTTTAAGCATTTACTTTTAGAAAGGTGGCATTTTCTGGGTCTAACCATTTACAGCCTGTAGCCTCTTTGCTGGGTCCCATGAGTAGGTGTAATAAACAGTTGGGTTTGGCCTGGCTGTTGGCAGGATGAGCCATCCTGACTTGATCGGGGGGAGGGGGCAGATCTTTCACCTCTCACATTTGCACTTCAAAGACACTGCCTCAGCTCACACACAAAGAAATTTACTCTGGCCTATTGTGACTTCAGATAGACTGGGACCAGGGCAGGGAGGTAGAAAAATCCAAACACTTCTGTGGGGGAAACTCCCATTTCAAAGGTAAAACCCGGTACTAAAGTAGGACTCTCAGACTCAATCTCCAGGTCACTTCTGGCCCTGTGGAAGATTCAGAAGAAGGTATGCCCAGCTGCTGGAAGGACTGCCCTGCATCTGGAAGGACTGCCCTGCTGCCCCACGGCCTGAGGAAAGAAGTCAGGACCTACTCTTTGTACTTTCTCTTGCCAGAGCGACTCCAAGGGCTAGCTGACTGGCCTCCTGTTCTAGCTGCAGGGGCATAACAAGTTCCAGATACCTGTCCTGCATCTGCCCAATTGTCTAGACTCATCTGGACCTGCCTGTGTCCTGCTGCTGGCTTGAGTTTTGATCTCATACTTTTTCCTTGGAATAGATGCAATGCAACACAACTCGACACAGGACCTCGCACCACAACCCTCCCAGCTCCTCATCAGCACCGACGCAGTGCAACGACCTGCATCAAGGACATAAAGTAGACTGACCTGGTCCCTGTATCTGGCCTGCACTCCTTCGTGTTGGACTCAACTTTGGACTTTGTCCCTGTCTGCTGCAACCAGATAACCACAGTTGACGCCTTGTGCATTTAGGCGCTACACCTAAAACTTTTACATTGCATATCTCCAGTTCTGCGGATTCGTTTTTTGTCATTTTTGTTTCAAATAATAAATGTTACCATATTTTTCTAAGTTGTTATCGGATTTTTCTTGTGGTGTGTTTTCACTTTGTTGCTGTTTGTTTGCTGGATAAATACTTCACACATTTCAATTATGTTAAGCCTGACTGCTTTTGTGCCAAGCTACTCTGTGGTTCATCCTGACCAGGATTGTGGCTGTTGCTTGAACAAGGTATCGGAAAGAAACAGTTAGTTATAGATTCCTTACCTTAGATTATCCCCCAGGCATCGGACTGGATCCCCAACGTTTTTCATCCGCAGAACACCTGCGTGTCCGTAGGTGGCGATGGTCGACTCCACGTTCGTCATCGTGGTCGGCGGGATGATGTTGCGGAAGTTACTTAGACGCCACCCTCGTACGCGGACGTCCGTTCTGTACACAACTTTACGCACCAGAAACGCAGAGCCATGCAAGACACTGACCACTGGCGCTCAAAACTAGGGCCCTGAAAGGATGTCCTTATCCTTAGAAATCAGTTCGCAGAACGGGGAGGATGGGTGGGGCGGTAAAGAATCTATAACTAACCTGTGTTTCCTTCAGACATATTGTTACCGAAGGTAAGTAACTTGTGCATATGAAAGAAACAGTTAGTTATAGATTCCTTACCTTAGAATAGATACCCCAGCAAAACCAACCCCAGAGGTGGGTCTGCGATCCAAGATCACACCAGAAAGTCCTGGAGAACAGAATGGCCAAAGAAGGCGTCTCTCTAGACTTGGCTGTCCATGCAGTAGTGTCTCGTAAACGTGTGCAGCGATGCCCACATAGTTGCCTGACAGATGTCATGTAGGAGGACTCCCCGTCCCAAAGCAGTAGTAGCTGCCATCTCCCTGGTAGAATGGGCACACAGCCCCACTGGAGGTTCTTTCTTAGCCAAAAGTAACAGACTTAGATGCACAGAACGACCCACCTGGAGATTGTCCGTTTGTGCACGGCCCGACCTTTCTTAGTGCCCACGTAACCAACAAAGAGCTGGTTGTCCACCCGTAATTGTTTGGTGCGATCCAAATAGAAGGAGAGCGCACATTTTGGATCCAGACAGTGGAGCCTCTCCTCGTCTTTTGAAGGATGAGGAGGCGGAAAGAAGATGGGCAAAGTGATGGTTTGGCCAATATGAAAAGAAATGACCACCTTTGGAAGAAAGGAAGGTCGAGTTCTGAGGTTGACCTTTTCCGGATAAACCGCCAGTAAGGGAGGCTTGGAAAACAAAGCTTGTAGCTCACTAACCCTGCGCACAGAGGTGATGGCCACCAGAAAAGCAGTTTTGAGAGTTAAGCGTCTGAGAGGAGTTATGTAGCAGCTTGACGGGAGCGCACATAAGATAGGTTCACACCAAGGCCAAGTCCCACTGAGGCATTATGAAGGGAAGAAGAGGAAACAGTTGAGTAAGGCCCTTAAGAAGTCTATTTAACAGGGGACTTGAAAAGAGAAGGCTGATCAGGAAGCCTGAGGAAGTCTGAAATGGCCGAGAGGTAGCCCTTAAGCGTGCCCAGAGCAGAGCCCTGCTGGGCGAAAGACAGAAGGAACAAAAGAACTTAAGAAAGGGGATCCACAGTCTTTGCTGTGTACCATGCCACAAATTTGTTCCATCTGCAGGCGTATACCGTCTTAGTAGAGGGACGCCTGGCTGCCAAGTTTACATCACAAACTTCAGGAGGCAAGTCAAATGATACCAACTGCCATCGCTCAATCTCCTTCCAAGGAGGTGGAAGCTGTACATTTCTGCAATTCATTTATTGTGCCATCCAACTTGTATTTTAATTCCTCTATGAGCTTTGTATTTTCATCCAGATACATAACGCATCACACCTGACATGCACCTAAAACCTATCTGCCACTGTCCCAGCCTACACTTCGAAGTTCCCCAAAAATAAGAAAGAGGAGAATTCCAACACCACTGTAGTGCCAAGGGCTGGGGCAGAACACTGATTAGTGCATAAAGGTCCAATACATCCAGGAGAAGTAGAGTTTTTTTCTCAGACATGGCATGCTGTACAAACATATGCAAAAATTAAGAGACCGTGGACAGTTGTCTGAAGATTTTTCATTCAGTCCCTGCCATCCTTAGCCACAAAAGAGCTCCCTGTGCAGGGATACTAATGAATTCAGCTTTAGTTCAATGGCATGAAAATTCACGATGTGCTCAGATGCATCAACAGAGGGTGAGTGATAAAGTGGCTGACCTGGAAATAGCGAGCCAAACTGCAGTGTAGGTTTGTGCTGCAGACAGAATCTGTGGACAGTTTAGATACTGCATTTATTCATCGTAAAATAGCTTAGAGGGTTTGCTGTGCCTGCTCCAAAGCACAGTGTGTAACTTAAAGATCACATTTGTGTATTTTATATAGATGAAACAAATGTTTTGTAAAGCGCGTGTATGCAGAGGCGTCTTAGCGCTAGCTGCCATTGAAACTAGCCCAGAGGGAGATGATAGGGAATAGGGCTTAGATGCAAAGAGCCATGTTTTTAGCGATTTTTATGAACAAGTGTCTGTTGGTTTGACTTTTCAGACCGATGGACAGTGTGTTCCAGCTTAGTGGCCAGATGGAAAAAGCTTCTGCCACCCCATTTTATGGTCTTCACCCTGGGAACAAACAGCAGGGAGGCCGTCGATGACCTGAGGTTGCGTTTTGGGACGTACCATCTGATATACTTACTGAGATAGGTAGGTCCAGCCCCGTGAAGTGTCTTGTGCACAAGCACATTGAGTTAAATTAGATCGTTTCCTGGACCGGGAGCCAGTGTAGGTCTTGAATATTTTGGGATACATGACTGAATTTGGGAATTATAAGCAGTAATCAAGCAGCTGCATTTTGTAATGATTGCAGCTTGCATATAGTCCTCTTGTTTGACCCTAAATAGAGGGCGTTGCAATAATCGATTTTTGATAGCACCAAAGCAACGATAACTGTTTATCTAAGATCCTTAGGAATGAAAGGTATGATTTTTCGTAGGGGCTATAGCGTATAAAAGCATGATGATGTAATGCAGTTAACCTGATCAGTTAGTGATAAATGGTTGTTTAGAGTGACTCAGCTTTTATTTAGCTTTTTTTACTGGCAATGGGAAAGGCCTGGCAGCTTCTGGCCACCAGGAAGTATTCCAATAGGAAGTATCCTTGCCAAACAAAACCACTTTGGTTTTGTCAGTGAAACTTTAAGCAATTGTCACGCATCCACCTGATAATATGAACCATAAAATCATTACATTTAGTTGCCACGTCCTCAGACTTTGCGGATAAAGACACCACTATTTGAGTGTCATCTACATAACCAATGGCAGTAAAGCCATGAGAGTGAATGAGTTTGGCCAATGCTTTAACATAGACATTGAACAAGGGTGGAGATAGTGAAGATCCCTGAGGCACCATGCACGGCAGGGCATAGCGGTCAGATTTATGTTCTCCCATTACTATGGTTTGTTCTCTGTCCGTTAAATAGGATCTAAGTATGTTAGACTTCACCAGTGATCCCCATTTCGGACAGGCGATGGATGGGTATTTGTTGATTAACCGTATCGAATGGAGCTGAGAAGTCTAGCTAATTCCGTATAGCCTTCCCTCTGCTGTTTAATTGGACACAGATATCCTCAGTGGCAGCAATCAGTGCAGACTCTGCTGTGTAGAGGCCGAAATTCATGTTGTACAGGGTTCAGTTTATCATTAGACTCTAAAAAAAGAAGTACTTCTTCATTAAGAGCTTTTTCAATTTTTTAGATGGAAATGGCAGACAGGAGATAGGCCAGTAATTGTTAATCTCCGTAGGATCTTGGGAAGGTTTTTTAAAAATGGGTTGAACTAGGGATTTTTTCCAAGTGTTAAGGAAGCGTCCAACATCCAAGATGTTGTTAAGGAGGGGTGCTAAGTGGTCTGCAATAATGTTGGGGACCGTATGAAGGACCATAGCTGGACAGGGGTCCAGTGGGGATCCTGATTTTGTTGACAATATGAGCCTCTCAACTCGTTCTGGCATGAAGTGATTAAACTTTTGTAGGCGAGCCTGCATTGTAGGCGAGCCTTTGTTCAACACAACCAGGTTGTCTCCCGCTTGGCAGCTTGAGAACTCATCATATACTATATATTTTTACTTTGTTATGGGAAAACTCTGCTAATTTGTCACAGAAATCTGTATATTATGGCAAAAGTTTTTGCTTTCGCCAAATTTGGATGAGGCAGAGACTGTTTTGAAAAGTTCTCTGGCTGAGTTTTTAGCAGAACTTATTTTCTCAGTAAAAAAGTGTGATTTCGCTGAGATTGGCTCTTTATACTTTTCAATCGCCTTCTTGTAGTGGTTTTTTCCTGTTGCCGAGTAATCTATCCTCCATGCTTGTCCCTGAGCCCTACATTTTTTCATTTGAGCTTTAAGCTCCGGTGTGTACCAAGGGGCTGATGGTTGGTTCCTGCGGTTACGTATATGCCTCTCTGGGGCTAGCTTTGCCGCCGCAGAATCAATCCAGCCATCAATGTTGAGGGCTGCAGAGTCAGGGTCTGTATTTAGACAAGGGCCATGGGAGCGTTAGGCGGGTTCAAGATCTGGAGTATTTATTTTTCACCAGGAATGCGTTATAACCATTCTCTTATTCGTTTGATTCTTTGAGGGGCTGTCCAGGAATTGATAACTCAATGAAAACCGTGCTGTGATCTGTCCATGTCATTATTTGGGTTCTGTTAAATTTGATCCGAGCATAGTTGGTAAAGATGCCATCAAGAGGTTGTTTACCTATGTGAGTTGGCTCGGTGACTATTTGCTTTCGGTCAAAGCTCTTTAGCCCATCGTTTAAATTGATGGTGTCTCGACATTCAATGGATTCTAGGTGAAAATTAAAATCCCAGAGTAGGGAAAAATCGGGATACTCCATTCAAGACTCTGACTGTCTTTATGGAGGAAATAGATGGATTGAGGCCAGGTGGTCAGTAGATTAGTATCCCATTAAAAGCTATTGTGTTATTGCATTTGAGTATAAACAGAATAGCTTCTTCCTCCAATTGAGGGGTAGCTGCAAATGATGCCTTAATGTTGGAGAAATAAACAATAGCAATCCCTCCGCCCGTTGTCCTTCCCTATCAACTCTGAACTAGTTGTATCCATTTGGTATGACCGTATTAAGGTCAGGCTCAGAAGAACTGTTAGTCTAGGTCTCCGTAAGGAACATTATGTTTGAGGCATATGAGCTGCAGATCTCACACTTAGCATTAGATCGCCATCTGGGGTTGGGCTCGGAAGCTTGCACGTTGTTGTAGTCTTGGAAGAAGTCTTTGTATTCACTAGATAGGTGACTCCTCCCTTGGACAATAGTGCGCATGGGCATTAACTCCATCCTTAGATTGTTTTTTTCCGCCATTGGGTTTGGATGCAACTTTTAAGCTCCGGTTTGAAGTCTCTATTTCAAACTACTTCGACGTGAAATTCATAAACTCTTCGGATTGACTTCGAACATCTTCAGCTTCGACGCAACTTTCATTGGCTCGATTCCGGTCGTTAACGCGGGCCGTTGGGCCTATCCACGCCGTGAGGCCTACGGCTCATGGAAAGAACTCCATTCAAGAAATGCCCCCAGTGTGGAGCAAAATTCCCGCACAGTGACCCTCACAAGGTCTGCAACCTGTGCCTATCACCTGAACACAACGAGTCCAGCTGTCCAGCCTGCGCATCCTTTCGATCGAAGAAGACCATTCGAGATCGAAGGGCTCGACGACACATCATGCAAAGATCAGCTCCGGAACCAGTGGACATTTTAGACGAAGGCCCAGATGTCCCAGAAGAAAATTCCGAAGATCTCCAAATCGTATCAGAGGCAGAAGACTCGGACAACCCCATCACTCCTGGTCAACGTGGGAGGAGTACTGCCCCAACCCCACCACCAAAACCAAACGCTATGGTCAAGACTTCGCCTGCTGGCCCCAGTCGCGACCGAAAACACACTTCAGAAGCCCCGCCTCCGGGCCCGGCACCGAAGCGAAAAGAAAAGCCTTCCGGTAGCTCAGGATCGAGCAAACCACATGTACCAATCCCACCAGCACCTTCGGCATCGAAACCAAAAGAACTCCTAGCTCCAAAATCGGTTCAGATGCCTTCCACCTCCAAAGACAAATCGGCCCCGAAAACCTCAAGGCCCGTGGATAACCCGGCTTCAAACGCTTCAAAGCCTTAAGATCCCACTTCGGTTGTGAAACCAAGAACCTTGGAACCGAAAGCTAAGCCTAAGGACTCTACCATGCCTCCTAAGGCCAAAGACAATAAAAGTCAACACCAACCCCGCTCGGAACCGAAAAAATCTGCGCCAAAAGCGGTTCCTGAGGAAGAGGAACTTTTTCATCTGGATCCTGTCGTTCCTAAACAGAAAAAGATATATATTGATCCTGAAACAGGACTTGTCACCACTGTGCCATATAGGAAGTAGAAGTTCGAAACAGCACCTGCTCCTCCAGTGCCTGTGAAGGAGGACTCTGCCACATCACCTATGCATCCTTCTCCTATACATCCTTTTAACCCACTACCTCTCCCTAAATCTATTACACCACCTCAAACTGAAACTTCTCCACCTCATACACCCCCAGATGATGAGGACCTAGGGGTGGGGTGTGACCCAATTGACCCTTTCACGTATCCAACCAACCCTGATGCTTGGGAGTACCCTATCCCAACAGATATACCAGACGTCCCAAGCCCACACACATACCCCTCAAAACAATCTCCCTCAGACGATAATATTGGTTTTGGACAGTTGATTAATAGGGCTGCCATCTATCATGGCATCACAATGCACTCAGAGGCAGCAGAAGAGGACTTTCTGTTGGATACATTTGTACAGTCCCAAATGGGAGTCATTAAACATGCCCCCGAAGTGTTTAAAGATCCCGTATGTGCCAGGATTATTAACCCTCGAATAGAAAAAAAGTATAGACTTCCTGCTTACATTTAGGGACAGCTGCCTTTGGATTCTCTAGTACAGTGTTTCCCAAACTGTGGTCCTCGGACCCCCAGGGGTCCGTGACACATTCCCAGGGGGTCCGTAGGCAACAGTTTTAAAAGCACAGAAATATTTCTTGTATAAATAGCAGCTTTCCAGCAACAATAAAAGTGTCAAGAGAATGCCAGTAATTAATTACCTGCTGGAGCTGAGGAGAGTTTTGTTCAGTTGCAGCTTTGATTAAACTAATGTAGTACAGAGGGTTAATGTGCCTACTGCAAAGAACGTGTATCATGCATCTTAAAAAGCAGTATTTTTATGTGCATAGGTTCGTGGTTACTGCTTTTGTCACAGAGAATATTTTGTTACTGTGTACTTCATAGGTGACAATCATAATCTAGCATAGGGACCTATAAACTGTCATCAAAGAGCTGCTTGCAAACTGCATGGTACCAGTTAGTAACTTATATTTTTTCCCAGGTATTCATTATTCTGATGCTGCTAAAAAGATTTATTTGGGTGGAAATACATTTTTAATGTTAAAGTCAGTGCTAGCCACTGTGTTAAGTTCTGAATCCTGAGTTTGTGCTTTTCCAGACAGGGCACTCTTTAAACATTTTATATACACACTGATTTACATGTATGATTTAATGTCTCTATATGTGTGTGATGTAGAGTGCTCTGACATCCTACAATGGTATGAGAGATGCTATAAAACAAATGAAATACATGTGACAGAGGGGCTATTACTTCAATATAAAATACTAAGCGCCAGATGTACGATCTGCTTTTATATGCGCGAACGGGTTCGCGAACCCGTTTATGCATGCAAAAGCCTATTGAGCCATGCACATAGCCTATTTCGCGAGTCGCAATTTGTTTGCGACTCGCTAAATAGGTTTTGCAACTTGCTATTTGGAAGGGGCATTCCCTTCCAAATAGGGAGTCTCAAAACTATGTACAAATGTTTTGCAGTCACAAACCAGTCGCAATTACCACCTACTTCAAGTAGATGGTAATGCATTCGCAAATGGGAAGGGGTCCCCAGGGGACCCCTTCCCCTTTGCAAATGCATGCAAAATTATTTTTTAAGGGCAGGCAGTGGTCCCAGGGACCTCTGCCTGCCCTTAGAAAATGAAACAAAAACGTTTCATTTTCTTTTTTTTTTAATGCATGGTAAACAGGCTGCATTTTTGTTTTTAACTGCTTTATTTAAAAGCAGTCCGAGACATGGTGGCCTGCAGAGCCCATCAGGCCACCATCCCTGGGAGGGCTGGCATTCCCAATGGGCTTGAAAATTGCGAGAGGCTCGTTAATATTAATGAACTTCGCAATTTGCGACCCCATTGGGAATCCCAAACAGTGTTAAACACACTGTTGTACACTTCATTTAGCGACTCGCAATTTGCTAATTGCAATGTGTCGCCAATTGCAATGCGCTAAATTAAATGGTCGTACATCTGGCCCCAAAATCCTTAGTACTTTGAGTATTTGTTTTGTGTGCACACGTGTGTATTCTTTTCGAATTACTGTTTTAATTTTGAAATTTAACTCCTACAAATTGCTTGGGGGTCCCCGGCTTCCAGTGGTGACTCAATGGGGGTCCTCAGGAGTCAAAAGTTTGGGAACCACTGCTCTAGTAGGTTCCACACTAAAAAGCGCGCCAACTCCTAAACCTCCGGTGAAGCGCCACCCCCTGATAAAGAATCCAGATTGGTAGACGCTTCTGGCAAAATAGTAGCTGCGCACGCAGCCAATCACTGACTTATAGCCAACACACAGGCATTGCTTGCGAAATATGATAGAGCTCACTACGACCAGTTGGAAACCCTACTACAACATTTGCTTGACTAATATAAAACGCAAGCAAATGATCTCATCCAAGAGGGCAAGCTAATTTAAAAAGCATCAATAAAATGCGCACTTGACGCAGCAGACACTGCCTCTAGATCCATCAATACCAGTGTGCTCCTTAGGCGACATGCCTGGCTGCGCATCTCAGGATTTAAGCAGGAAGTCCAGACTTCCATCTACAACCAGCCGTTCAACCAACAACTTTTTGGCCCGGCTGTGGATACTGCACTTGAAAAAATGAAGAAAGACACTGAGACTGCTAAGTCAATGGGAGCTTTACAGTCTCCACAAACACTGGGCTCCTTTCGTCGCTCCTTCTATAGAGGGGCCTCCAAAAACATGGGAGCAGACAACTCATCTTCGTTTAAAGCCACTACACAAACATCCCCCAATAGAGGGTACTTTAGAGGCAGATACAGAGGAAATAACAATAAAGTAAGAGGTCGAGGTAATAAAAACACTCATGCCTACCCCGCCACAAAACAGTGACTTCCCTCCGCTCCCCCACACCTTCCCACTCCAGTCGGGAGGAGATTATCACAGTTCCTACCTGTCTGGAATTCCATCCCAACAGACAGGTGGGTGAGACAAATTATCCAGTATGGTTACTGCCTAGAACTTAGCTACCCCCCCCCCCCACACACACACACACACACACCTCCAAAGCAGCATCCAATGTCCACAGATAATCTTACGCTCCAAAAGCATCAAGGAACAGGGGTTTACTTGCTGTACTTCCTAATACCCAAGAAAAACGGGACTCTAAGACCAATACTCGATCTCAGGCCCCTGAACCTATATATACACTCAGATCATTTTCATATGATCACTTTCCAACAAGTGCTCCCGCTGCTGCAACAAGGCGACTTCCTTGCCACACTAGATCTCAAGGACGCCTACTTCCACATTCCCATAGATCTTTCTCACAGGAAGTATCTAAGGTTTGTAGTGGATGGACAACACTATCCGTTCAAAGTCCTTCCATTCGGAGTCACAACTGCACCCAGAGTGTTCACAAAGTGCCTTGCAGTAGTAGCATACATCTCAAAAGACAACAGATCCATGTCTTCCCATATCTAGACGACTGTCTAATAAAAGCCAAGTCATTCAATCAGTTTGTTCAACACACTCATCAAACCATTCAGACATTACACAACTTGGGGTTCACGATCAACTACACCAAGTCGTATCTCCAGCCCTCTCATATACACCAATATCTGGGGGCCACAATAAACACCTCCACAGCTCTAGCATATCCCAGTCCAGCCAGGATAGCCAGCATACAAGCCCTCTTCACAAAATTTCAAGTCCAACACTCTCTCCCAGACAGAGTGTTCATGCAGCTCATAGCCCTGATGGCATCTTGCATTTTTATTGTACCATATGCAAGACTTCAAATGCATCCATTACAGGAATGTCTCGCACATCAGTGGAATCGGGCTCAAGGACAACTTACAGATCTGGTGTTGGAGGACAGCCGCACACATCGCTCTCTGCAGTGGTGGAACACAAAAAACTTGTCCAAAGGGCGGCCGTTCTTAGAACCTGTTCCACAGATAGTACTCACAACAGACGCATCACTCACAGGATGAGGAGCCCATCTCCTCGGACATACAACTCAGGGCAAATGGACAACTCAACAAAAAGTGCTGCACATCAATCATCTGGAATTACAAGCAATATTCCTAGCACTAAAATCATTTCAAGTACATGTACAAAACAAAGCTGCATTGATCCGGACAGACAACATGACAGCCATGTACTACATACAAAAACAAGGAGGCACACATTCTCTGCAACTGTCCCAGCTCGCACAGAACATTTGGAGATGGGCCATCCCACAAAATATGTATCTACTGGCCGAACACCTTCCAGGAGTTCACAATCAGAGTGCGTCTCTGTTAAGTCGACAGACGCAACAGATTCATGAATGGGAACTACATCCCCAGGTTCTTCTACCATTTTTCCACATGTGGGGCCAACTAGACATAGATCTGTTCGCCACACACTACAACGCAAAATGCCCAACCTTCGCCGCCAGGTTTCCACACCTGTTGTCCAAGGGCAACGTGATATAGATGAACTGGTCAGGCAGATTTGCATACGCTTTCCACTCCCACTGATTCCACTAGTGGTACGCAATCTCCGACAACAGTCTCTCAAACTAATCTTAGTAGCTCCTTCATGGGCACGCCAACCATGGTTCACAACGCTGTGGGAACTCACTAGTTCCGCACCAAAAACTGCAACTGTCACCATCCCTGCTAACGCAGAACCATGGAAAGTTCAGACATCCAGATCCAGGTCAGCTGAATCTAACGATCTGGCTCCTGAAGTCCTAGAGTTTGGTTACCTTAACCTACCACCGGACTGTATGAACATCATTAAAGAAGCCAGACGACCTACTACTAGAGCTTGCTATGATGCAAAATGGAAAATATTTGCCATGTACTGCACCAATAATCATATTGAACCACTGGATGCTTCCATCCAGAATATCATTTGCTATCTACTGCACTTGCAGAGATGTAATCTAGCATATTCATCCATACGTTTACATCTAGCAGCACTGGCTGCTTACTTACAAAACAGACAACACTTGTCACTATTTAGAGTCCCTGCAATTAAAGCCTTTTTGGAGCGCCCAAAAAGGATCATTCCTCCTAGGTTACCACCTTCTCCAGTGTGGAATCTAAATGTTGTTCTTAACAGGCTCATAGGACCCCCATTTGAACCTTTACACAAATGCGAACTATAGTTCCTTACATGGAAAGTAGCTTTCCTTGTTGCCATTACCTCTCTTAGAAGAGTAAGCGAGGTCCAGGCTTTAACCATACAGGAACCATTCTTGCAATTACATCGTAACAAAGTAGTCCTCAAAACGAACCCAAAATTCCTTTCTAAAGTCATCTCTCCATTTCATCTTAATCAATCAGTGGAGTTACCAGTGTTTTTTCAAAACCCAGACTCCGTAGCAGAGAGCTCTACACACCCTAGATGTTAAAAGAGCCCTACTTTATTACATTGACAGAACCAAATCCTTTTGTAAAACAAAACAATTGTTTGTAGCTTTCTCCCCACCGCAGAAGGGGAATCCCATCTCTAAAGCTGGGATTGCAAGGTGGATCATTAAATATATCCAAATATGCTACCAAAAAGCGAAACACACATTAACAATTCCTCCTAGAGCTCACTCCACACGCAAACTAGGAGCCTATATGGCCTTCTTAGGGAACATTCCCCTAGAAGACATCTGTAAAGCAGCAACATGGTCTACAACACACACCTTCACTAAACACTAATATTTTGACGTGCAAGCCAAGCAGCAAGCTGTTGTAGGCCAAGCTGTTCTTAAAACTCTCTTTCAAACTACTGCAAC
Organism: Lissotriton helveticus; assembly: GCF_964261635.1. Taxonomy (NCBI): domain Eukaryota; kingdom Metazoa; phylum Chordata; class Amphibia; order Caudata; family Salamandridae; genus Lissotriton; species Lissotriton helveticus. The sequence goes on from NC_136068.1 coordinate 1,077,452,721, forward strand.
AGATACAGGTGACCACCGCTAGGGGAGATACTGCTGTATAGTTTAAGTGTGAGATCTGCAGCTCATATATGCCTCAAACAGAAAATGCTACTTACCAGTATGCATCTGTTCTTGGCATGTAGAGCTGCATATTCTCACACGCCCACCCGCCTCCCCGGGACCTGTATCTGTTCTAGTTGTATCTTAATTAGATATACATACATGGACATCTTTTTTCTTTCTACTAACTCCATCATGGCGAAAAACAATCTAAGGATGGAGTCGATACCCATGTGCACTATCGTCCAATGGAGGAGTCACCGATCTTGTGACTACAAAGACTTCTTCCAAGACAACAACAACGTGCAAGCATCCGAGCCCAACACCAGATTGTGATCTAATGGGAAGTGTGAGAATCTGCAGCTCTACATGCCAAGAACAGATGCATACTGGTAAGTAGCATTTTCCGTCCGGGTTATATTGGTCAAAAAAGTCAGCAAGTTCGTATTTGTGTTTGGGACGTGACCTGATATTAAGTATAACACATGTTCGAGTGGGCTCCTTTAGCTCATACTTGCGAGCGACAGGCGAGTTAGTAGACCTAGCATTGGTGTTGTGAACACTAACATGGTTAATACAGGTAGCAAACTTACACGTGGGGCAGTGTTGTACCATGAAATCCCTCTGAGAATTAAAAGGTTTACATTCTCTTTGCTTACTTCTAGCTCCAATGTTCAGCAATAGGTCAAAATGGGATTTTGAGCAGGGGTTCTGGTGCATGGCGCATTCCGGCCACGGACAGGTGCCGACGGGCTTGCCTTTGGCACGTGAGCGGCATGCCCGCTGCGCGGTTACGTCAGCGTGCTCATTTGTGGTGAGAAGGGTACCGTCTAGTGCCAATTGGAAAGAGATCGGGAATGCGGAGCAGCAGTAGGTAAAGCACAATTGTAAACTAAAAGCACACAAAGTACATTTTAAAATTCCCCTCGGAGCCTTAACACAGCTCCTTGCTTTTAAAAATGACAACACAACGCGGTCGCGTCAGCAAGCTCATTTATGTTGAGGTGCGACCAAACAACTGGCACGCTAACCAAAATGGAGGCCCCGCTCTGACTTGCGGAGACCGTCTAGTGCCAATTGGAAAGAGATTGGGAATGCGGAGCAGCAGCAGGTAAAGCACAATTTTAAATTAAAATCTAAACTAAGATAGCTTAGAGGGTTACAGATTTAGTTGTTCCTTTCCCTTGTGTTGTGTACGTGTACTGTATTGTACATTACAGTATGTATTTCACTGTTCTTGTTGGCATTTACCTTGTATTCTTTTGTGTGACTTCCCTGTTCTAATGTGTGTTTCTGTGAGAGTTCTATTCAACTGAAGGAATTTTTCAGTTGGATATATGAATGAAACGTTTTCTTGGCAAATCTCCGGAGTGCTGCCTATTCTTTACATTTTATAGAATGACTTTTCATTGTACCTGTTTCGAAGCTTCAGGCAGCAGCTGCCTTGTAGTCCATGATCTTGCGTTGCTATAGTCGCCCTAAGTTGGGTTGTTATGCCCAGATGTGAGGCCCGTGCTCGCTATGCAGCTAGATTCAAGCTAGCTTGGCTAATGAGGGATGATACTCTGAGACCTGTCCTAGGATGCTAGTTTTCCTGTCCAGGGAAGTTTGGGCTGGACTTTTTCCATGGGGTGCAGGCTCAAGACTGATTATGGTGATGGATTTAACACTGATCTGAGATTGGGGGAGGATGTTTGGCATTGTTCAGCATTCCGTGCATCATCTTCATGTAATGCTATAGTCACCCCAAGTGGGAAGGGTATGCCTAGACCTGGATCCCGTGCTCGCTATGCCACTTAATTCAAGCTAGCCTTGCTGATGAGGGGTGATACCTTGAAACCAGTCCTAGGATGCTTGTTTTCAGTTCCAGGGAGGACCTAGCCTGGTAGTTCAGGCTGGGCTGTTCCATGAGGAGAAAGGTCAAGACTGGTTTGCATACGGCCGGGTCCAAACTTGGGTGGCATGGTGAGCACAAAAAGGATGGCTTTATCCCCGATCTGTGACTGTGGGTGAATGTTTGCCAATGTTGAGTATTCAGTCCATAATCTTTTTGTGTTGCAATAGGAGATGTTTTCTCTGGTAGCATGGAAAAAGACACACCTTCCTTTATCCTCTTTCAATCTTCCTTTGTGTGGTGAGTTGATGTTCAATCAATGAGGACTAGAACTTCTAACTGGAAACAACTTCTCTGAGTGGAAACTGGGTTTGGTAGTCATACCCATGAGATATTCTTAGTTTGGTTCTTCCTATTTAAAAAAAATAAGTGAGTTTGACCAGTCTGGAGAGTTGATTTTCTGTACGGTTAGTCAATTTGAAAAATTGCTGACCTTGAGACCTCCGGAGTTTTATATGGGCCATGTTACTGGGCCAGGAATGTATCCTCTACAATGTGCATATCACTCCCAGAACTGAATAGTTGTATAGCCCATTTATTATAAAACTTTTTCTGTGCTGGTTGATGAGTGGCTGCTATTTCCCAGATGGATTGTAGGTGATTTTTCCATTAGAGTATGTGGTTTTTGCTTTCCAGGCCTACTCATTCCACTAGTAAAATGGCCAATAAGCACCTATTTTGTCTACCGAACAGTAAATAAATCAAAAGAATTGAAACAAGTGGAGGCGTGTGGGGTAACACAAAAAGCAAATTACAGTAATGATAGCAACTTAACTCATTTCTTTCCCTCAGTTGATAACTTCCAAAGCAACTTTTTGTTTATACAATTGTATCTGTCTAACAATGCATATGCCTCTCAATGAAGCACAGCTGTTTTCATGTGCTTGATGTGTGGTAAGTGACAGTTGTTAGAAGATACCACATGAAATGTGCTCCTTGAGCGCTTAGAGGTGCCGATAGCAATACTACTCTTAACCGCATCGGTGCGGCGCATTTTCCCGCTGTGCGCTAAGGAATGCAGAGTAGATGTGTGTGCCTACCCTTTCCTAGGGTAGGCTGCTTGATTGAAAAGTCATATCTTGAGCTTCTTGCGTAATTCGAGAAGAGGGGAAGAGCCTCTCACGTGGAAAGGGAGGTTGTTCCACATCTTAGGAGTGATGTATGAGAACGCCTGTCTTCCTAATCTTGGTCTGTATATGCGTGGGATGTTGTCGAGTGTAGAGTGCCACCCAGCCTTTACGTACTAGTTGTCCCCATGCATTCCCCGGACGCGAGCAAAGGGTATAAATAAACGGACAGTGAACTGCTCAATGCCAAGCCCAAATCAACAAATATTGTGTGTTTGTCTGTGCATTACGCTCTGTGACTGAGCCCTGGGGCTAGTGGGTTTCGGCACATTACACTGCAGATGAGGTGGTGTCTAACTGCGCTCTCATTCTAGGGCCTTGGCTGTGGCGCTACTTACAAAGTCAGACCAGCTAAGAGTTTGCTGCACCCTGATTTCCTGATGCAGACCCCACAGCAGCTGAGTACCTCGCTCGTCCGGTGTGGCTCCAGTTACTGCTGGCAACCTCGCTGCGTCCGACCCGGCTCTCCACCAGCGTTGCAGTCTGCTGGTAGCCTCAACCTGCCAGGCTCCCCTGCCTGCATTAGGGTCGACAACCACACTGCCCTGTGGCCCATCTGAGCAATGGCATGAAGGCTGCTCCCTCATCTGCCTTTATCGAGTGGCAATTGGAGGCGTTTGGAGAGCACAACACTGCTTTGCCTGCATCCAGACACCATTTTTGGTCTCCTTTGCCTCTTGCTGTACACCAGCCTGCAGTGCACCTGCTTTCCCTTAAACATCCTTCTTGGCCTCGCAAACTGCAATCCTGCATCATCTTCAACGGCCCTTCTGGTTGGTGTGTGTCTGCTCTTCCACACGGTTTTCCAGCACCCTACTCATTGGAATCCTTGTTACTAGGCATGCAGGTGCATTGCCTACATCCATATTTCACTGGCACATGAATATCATGGCAGATGATCAGCAAGCAGGGTCACTTGGGCCCCCAGCCCGACCCAGCCATAGTTTGCACACCTCACTTCCTACAGTCCAGTCTTTCAGCACCCTGGTCGACTCAGCCACAGCAGATTCCAAGTGGCATGCATGGAGCAGACAGCTTAATAACTATTTCCCCACCACACAGGAAACTGATGGCACAGTGAAGCACTCACTCCTCCTACACTTCAGAGGTGAGGAAATCCATAAGCTGTTAGACTCTGCCAGGTACAGGCGCAGACGGCGATTACGATGCAGCGGCGAGGGCCCTCAATGCATATTTATGACCTGCAGCTCAACATGGAGTTTGTGTGATTCAAGCTTCCGAAATCCCAACAAAAAGAACAAGAATATGTACACCTTTCATGCCGGACTGCAACATCTCGCTAATACGTTCTTGGACGATGACCAACCCAGAGAGGTGCATGCCCAATTAATTTAAGGCTACATGCCCTTCAACCTGAGGTGCCTCATCCTCCACCATCCTGGCATCATGCTTGATGCCATCCTGGTCCTGGACCACTCCCACGAACAGTCGAGCGGCAGAAATGGAACTAGCCCTAAATAGAGTACCCTGCACCACTGACGCCCCTGACCCCGGCCCAGAAAAAGTCAAAGTTGAGACGCTCAATGCTGTAGATTGGAGTGTGGGGTGACCTCAGACTGCAGTGTTATGCTATGTAATGTTATCTTATTTGTACTTATAAAGCGCACTGCTACCCTGATGTGTCCTGGCGCCGAGTACTGGTTACCTGGGAAACAATGAGCTGTTATTGAGAGAAGAACCAAGTTTTCAAGCCCTTGCGAAAGGAAATAAGATCTGGAGCATTTCTTAGTTGGAATGGGAGTTCATTCCATGCTTTAGAGGCACAGTGAAAAAAACTTCTACCTCCCCAATTGGTTTTCTTAAACCAGGATGTTTGAACTAATTTAGACCTAGAAGAACACAGGGTTCTGCTTGGAACGGTAGACAACCTTTACAACAAAACTTTTACAACGACCTACCATTACAACGCAACTTTTACAACGCAAACTATTACAACGCATTGCGCTGGGGGGCGCTCTAGGATAGGGAATAGGTTAATTTACTATCCAATAACCTTCCCTACTATCCACGGGGACTGGAGTTGGAATAGTAAATTAAACTATTCACTATCCAGCACCCCTAAGCGCTATGCGTTGTAATGGTATGCGTGGTAAAAACCGCGTTGTAAAGGTAGGCATTGTAAAAGTATGCGTTGTAACGTCATACATCCGCTTGGAACGTACCATGTGAGTCTATGCTTAAGAAACTCTGGGCCAATCCCATTCACCGCTTTAAAGACCACACAGAGGGCGGCAGTAAGACTGCTTGAACCATGATCTGAGTGGGACTGGGAGCCAATGTAATTTCCTCAGCTCTCCTCTGACCGAGGCAAACCTAGGAGTTTCCGACAGCAGTCTTACTGCCGCATTCTGGACCAGTTGCAACTTGTACATGTGTTGTTTCTGTACATTAAGATAGAGACTGTTGCAATAGTCCAGACGGGACAAAATTAGGGCCGTAACGACCACCTTAGGTTGCTGGCTGAGAGGAAGAACTTGATTTGTTTGATTATTCTGAGGACCATGAAACAGGCTGACGTCACTTGGTCCCCCATTGTGAGTTTATCAACCATGACTCCCAGATTCTTGGCTTTCCTAGAGGGTATTGGGCAAGAACCCAGCTCTTCCGGCCACCAGTCCGGTGTCCAGACCAGGGGATTATTGCAAAATTTTAACACCTATGTTTTACCTGAATTAAGCTTAAAACAATTTGATGACATCCATGTGGAAATGAAGCTCATACAGTTCTGAAACCTGTCCCCTGCTTCCCTTTCCGCTCCCTCCGTCAGCAACAACACAATCTGTGCGTCATCAGGGTAGGAGGTGAGCTGGAACCCAAACGACCGGATGATATTGGCCAGGGGGACCACATTGATATTAAAAAGCGTGGGGCTCAGAGACGAGCCCTGTGGCACCCCACAGGGAAGCGAGAAGGGGTCAGAGGCACTCCCATCTAGGTCTACCGTTTGGGACCTATCAGTCAAAAAGGAGTGAAGCAATTTCCATGCTAAACCCTCCACTCTAATGTCCGAGAGCCGGTTCGGCAGGACCTTATGGTGGACTTTATCAATGGCCGCTGATAGATCCAGGAGGATTGAGATGGCATTTCCTCCCCATCCACGGTCTCTCTGATTTCCTCCGTCGATTTTATTAAAGCCAGCTCTGTGCTGTGAAAGGCTCTAAACCCAAACTGCAAAGGGTCCAAGGAGTTGTTTGCCAAGATGAAATTACTAAGTTGGCTATTCATTTCTTTCTCCAGTAGTTTAGCTGGTAAAGGGAGTCTGGAAATCGGACGATAATTATTCGGGTTCTTAGGGTCCAAGGTTTGCTTCTTCAATAATGGCAGCACGGAGGCCTTTTTCCAATCTATAGGAAAAATTCCGGTCCGTATAACTGCATTAAGTAGAGGGGTCAGTGCTTCTCCAATAACCTCCGGGATTTGCTTAACGATTCCAGCGGGACATGGATCACTGGGAGCACCAGACTTTATAGTGTGCAACAATTTGATCAAATCAGTGTTCTCAATAGGGGTAAAATGATCCAGTGAACTTTCAGTGGTGATAAGGCCGCCTGAAGCCATTAGATTTGAGTCAATCTGTTTACCATTGATCTGACCCATCAGGGAGGTAAAGATGGTTTCAATTTTAGTTTTGAAATACTCCGCCATTTTATTGCAGAATTCTACATCACCCTGTTTTTTAGGGGTAGTGGGTTTGGCTAGTTTGCAAATCGTTTTAAACAGTTCTTTAGAATTTGATTCCGCCCTGGTTATTTGTAAGGAGAAGTGTCACCTGCCCCACTTTCATCCAGGTGTGGAAACTGGTATGGAACCACACTACAGCTACACTATTCTAGCCAAAGGCAAAAGCTGCTCCAGTTATGAAAAGAACAACCATTTTGCATAGATGGGGACCCCAAGAAAGGCAGAGACTGCCAGCCAAGCTGAAACACCTCACGCTGAAGACAACTATTCATTATAGAGGGGCCGTAGCCCCCACCCTCTCAGGGGTGCAAAAATCAGCAAGTAAGGTGGGTTCATTAACCGCATGAACGGGAGAAAAGAATAGGAAGCTGACACCCTTGTGCACCATCATGGTTGGTGAAGTGGCGGTATTAGATCTAATTGACACCAGAGCGTCCATCAACATTATGGACTTTGAACGGTTTGCAGAGCTGCAACCATGCCCACGGCTAGACGCCACTAACGTGAAAATCTTCGCGTATGAAAACAAGCACCCACTGTGGCTAGCTGGGGCCATTGAACTGCTTGTAGAGAAAGGAGGCCATTCTCTGCGCACCCGCTTCCATGTCACCAAGGAAAGCTCAGGCACCCTCTTGGGCTGCCATACCACAGAAGACCTGGGACTCTTCTTCTTTGCCCTGCACATTCACACCAACCAGGCAATTGAAATCATGAAAGACTTTCCAAGTCTTTTTCAGGGTCTTGGCCACCTGCAAAACATGCAGGTGAAGCTCCAAATCTACAGCACAGTACGCCATGTGACGCTGCACCACCGGATCAACCTGCGACCCCAAGCGGAGGCAGAGCTGAAAAAGCTGGAACAGCTGATAGAGAAGGTGTCAAACCCTACCCTGTTGATTTCCCTTCTGGTTGTTGCACCCAAACCAAGACACCCAGGTGCGATGCGCCTCTGTGTAGACATGCTCCTCCCAAATACGGCAATGTGCCACAAACTTCATCTAATGCCCCCAGATGACATCATATCGGACCTGAATGGGGGCAGTTGGTTTTCGAAGTTAGACCACAATGCAGGATACCACCAGCTTGAATTAGACTCCGCATGCCCACTACATCACCACCTTCTCTACCCACCTTGGCCTCAGGAGGTACAAGTGCCACAGCTTGGTCATCTCATCCGCAGCTGAAGTGTTCCAGAACACTATTAGGGAAGTGCCACCTGCCCTCTCTGGTGTCCTCAACATTAGCAACGGCATCTTGACATAGTCCCACTCTGTAGAAGAGCACCACAAACACCTCCGCCCCACCCCAGCACGCCTGGAGGAATACGGAATTAAGCTGCATATGGAAAAGTGCTCTTTCTTTGAACAACCAATTGCATTTTTTGAGTATTTTCTGTTTCCTCCAAGGAAAGACTGTGAGTTGTTCCAAAGAAAGCAGTAACCATTCGCACAGCAACAACACTCTAGCATGCAGGAGCGATTCTGCGTGTTCTTGGGATGGCCACATACTGTGGAAGGTTCAACCTGAACATTGCACCCTTCCCGGAACCCCTGAAAGCCCTTACTAAAGCAGACACCAAGTGGGAGTGAAACGATTGGGCTGATGAGACATTCTGACAAGTGAAGGGAGCCCTCATGATTGACGCAACAATTGCGTACCACGACGCTCACCTCAACACTGGTCAATGCCTGTCCCTTACGGCTGGGGAAATACTACTGCAGGAAGCTAGGGTCCTGATATTATACAGCGCAAACACAAGGAGATGATGGATGGAGCGTTGAAACTTTTCAGACACTCACCCCCAGTCACAGATCTGGGTTGAAGCCATCATCGTTCTTTAGCTCACTTCGCCACCCCAGTTCAGACACAGCTATATGCAAATCAGTCTTAACCCTGTGCCTCATGGGAATAGTCCAGCCCGAACTGCCAAACCATGTCTTCCCTGGACCAGAAACCAGCATCCTGGGACTGGTTTCTGGGTAACACTCTTCATCAGCCAGGCAAGCTTGAATCTAGTGGCAAAGTGAGCAAGGGACTCATGTCGGGGCATACCCTGCCAACTTAGAGCGAACAAAGCAAACTCAAGGAGATGATGGACGGAGCGTTGAAACTTTTCAGACACTCACCCCCAGTCACTGATCTGGGTTGAAGCCATCATCGTTCTTTAGCTCACTTCGTCATCCCACTTCAGACACAGCTATATATATATATATATATATATATATATATATATATATATATATATATATCGGCGCTCTGTCCATCATCTCCCTGTTTTGCTCCCGATATTATACGCCAGCAGAGCCCTCACCGGGACTGAGACCAGGTATCCCAGATTGAAAGAGAGATGTTAGCTATCTGATAGGAATGTCGCCAATTCCAGCTCTGCCTGTGTGGACGACGGTTCAAAGTCCTCACAGACCATAAGACTTTGGTCTTCTCTTCAGTTGTACAGCGTAGAACCCACTGCGCAGAATTGAGAGTTGGGCCCTTCAACTTCATAAGTACGACTGTGTGCTGGCAACCCTGTGGACCTTCGGTATTGATATGGCACACCAAGGGCACCAAAGCCAGCCAGCGGAGAAAGGTCTGTACTTGTGGCTGGATGAGGTGGTCAGCTACCCTGTCAAATCACGGCAGGTTGGACTGCTCCATCCCTCATTGCCACCGAGGACTGCCCCGAGGACCGTGGACTCATCTCAGCATAGAGTTTGAGAGCTTCCCAGAGGGAAGATTTACTGTTGTCATTATGGATGACCACTGTAAATAACATGCGTTTGAGGTAGCCCAATCCACTGCATTTAAGGTACTTCATCAGGTGCTAGCAAAAATGTCTGCACTGTTCGGAGTGCCTGAGGAAATCAGAACTGACAACGGCTTCCCTACTCCACTGCTTGAAATTTGAAAACTACCTCAAAAACCTCGATGTGAAGCACCGGTAAATCACACCAGTGTGGCCCCAAGCCGATGGGGGAAGTTTATTGATTCAGGAGGACCCTCAACAAGACATTGAGGATAGGGGTTGAACAAGAAGAGGACTTTGAAGCATGTCTACTAAGATTCCTTATGTCATATCTGCAAACTCCTCATCCAACAATGGGGTGCTGCCCTGTAGACCTTTTGTTGAGGCCAGTGGCAGCATCCCCAACAGCTGCTCCTCGTGTCCAGTCACTCTGAATAAGGTGGGTGTGCAGGAGAAGCTTGGAAAAACTCACAAACAAGCTAACATCGAGGGACCCAGACACCCACCCTTCAGGTGAGGGTCATGGTGTTATTTAAAAATCATCATCCTGGGCACAAGTTTAGGACCCCTTTTGGGAGAGATCCATGGCATGTCACCCAGATACAAAGGCCCATGGTCACTTTTTTTGCTCCAGAGAACGTGTCCTCTTTGAAAAAATTGTGATGCACAGCACGTTCTGAAGTGGCTGGCTCACAACACACCTTTCCCGATAAGTAATGGAGCTAGGGAAAGGGGGCATGGGCCAATACGAGAAGCTCGCCCCACATTGGGAATAGCCGACTGGTGAGCCACTGTATCCACCTCTTTGGTCCTGCCAGCAGTAAATTGCCACGAGGAGAGAGAGATCCGAGCTCTGAAAATAGCACAAGGGCATGGAGCGGGTCTATACCACCTAAGGCTGAGCCCTGAACCCTGAACCCAGCTGCGCCCACAAGAACTAAGTGTGGAGTACAAGAGCACTCGGTAGAGGGGCTCAGGAGAAGATTCCTGCTGACAACTAATGAGGGGGATGTAGAGAGCTTGGCCAAAGGGTATAAATTGATTGGACAGTGGACCACTCGAGACCACTTTGGGAACGGCGAGTATTGTGTGTGTGTTCATGCATTCGACTCCTGTGACAGCCACAGCACATTGCAGCATGTAGGAGTTCTTCTGAGGTACCTGGATGGTTGGTAGATGAGATGTGACTGTTTTGGTAGGTTTGGCCAAAGTTGTGAAGTGCCTTGAATGTATGTGTGAGGAGGTTGAATTGAGTGTGTTTGTGTATTGGAAGCCAGTATAGGTCCCTTAGGTGTTGTGTAATGTGAGTGTTATGAGTTCAGCTGTTTTCAAAGGTTTTTCATACTGGCAAGCAATATAAAGGCTGCAGGATTTTTTAGGTGGCATATCAGACAGGGCTGATCATATTTAGGTGTGGTGTAGGTTCCAGCCGGTTGAACCTGCTTAGTAGTTGGTGTTGAGTTTGATTTTTCTCTGCTCCCTCGTGCCCACAGGTTAGAGGAGTGAGGGTTATTTTTAGGATGGCATTTTGGAGCCTTTGTGGTACTAACAGCTGTTTCTGTCTGGGAAACAACCTGCTAAGAAAAGGAAAGAGGACAAATCCTCAGTTATGTCATTATACTGAGCTTTCAAGAGGGTGTACAGCAGTTTATGATCCTGGTCTTGAGCATCTCTGAATGAAGTTCTTTGTCCAGCTTCAAGTCAGTGAGATGGGGATTTGGCAGGACAACCAGCCTTAATCTTCTTTCTGGTTTTGTCTTCCTTTTCTGCTTTTAGGTTTTCTTTGATTTTGAATATTTCTTTTCCACTGCAGTTTTTTTTTAGCAAATGGGAGCTTCTTGTAGCCAGCATTTACAGAGATCACTAGAACATTGCAAATATTGGAACTAGTCAATAGCTCTTCCTAATACCACAGTCCTTTGTAAATGCGGAAGAGCTCCTACTGTCATCTGATGCAATTTCCCTTTCACCCAAACATGACCCTTGTTTACTGACACCATCAATATTAAATTCCAGAGCATATGGATGACAGTGGGAACTCCCACAACACCTATCTCCATAGGTTTTATCTTGGGTTTTCCGTGGTGGTGCTTATTGATATGAAACCCACTCACACACTGCAAGCGCTTGAGTCCTATGGAGGAAGAACTCCCTTTCCCATGGTACATTCTGTATTCTTCTCTCTGTTTGTTTCTTTAATAGTTTGTATAGCTCCAGGTCACCTAATAGTATGCAAGGTCTTTACAATCCATAAGGAACCAAGTATGATTGAAATAATTGGGATTTTTCTGATATGTCCGAGAAAGGAAAAGGGGGAGGTAGGGGAAGGGAGACGTTCTAAAGGGAAATAGTAACCTCATAATTTCAATAACACACACAATCATGACTAGTGAGTGGGTTGACCTGTTCATAAAAGTTTGTTCAGGGTGTAGGTTCCTAAGGACTGAAGATTTCAAAGTAAATGATGCATCTGTGCTTTTTAAGACCTTTCCAGGTGCTTGGGGCGTAAATGGTGAAGGACTGTTTTACAACTAAAGAGAATTTGAAATGTGATGTTTAAATGTGATGTTTCTTAGTAGAGAGAACCTTTGCTTCTGGATTAATCAGCTAGGTCAAAGTATTGGTGGTGATTGAGTGCCTTGTAGATAAGGCAAAATACTTTAAACGTTATCCTAGCCTCGAGAGCAAGTCAATGTAGATCTCTTGAGGTTGGGGATATGTGGTTGAGTCATTTTTTCCCTGCATCTGCGATGACATGAACGGTGGTTTGAAGAACTGCTTTTAGCAGGGATCTAGTGAACAACTGGCAAACCAGCAAAGATTGTATTGCCTGAATGTACCCTAGATATCAACAGAGCATGAGATACCATTCTCAGTTGATTGTGAGAGAGTAGGTGTTTTAATTTCTTTAATTGGTGGGTGTGGAAGTTGGCAGTATAATATTTGTTGACTTGGGATCATGGATAGAAATCAGTCAGTAGTGAAACCAAGTCATTTGACTGTCCTGTTGGGTATTGGGATGTATCCAAACGTTGATAGTTGTGTGATTAAAGATGGGTCAACTACTGAATATGACAATAAATTCTTTTTTGGGGGGTTTAGTTTTAAATCCATCCAATTGTGTAATTTTCTTAGACTGGTTTATAATATGAGAAGATCATTGATCAATGTCATTTTTAGTTACAGCTGTGTGGCATCTGTATATTGGTGTACTTCATGTTTGAGTGTGTTGAACAATAACCCCTTAAGGTTTGATGTACAGTTTGGATAAATTAGATGAGTGTGTATCCTTGTGCAATTGTGCATGTTACTTGATGGGTGAGGAAGAGTGATTAACTAGTTTTATTAATTGGGATCTGCCTTTTACAAAGTTATCTAACCTCTGCGGAGAGGCCCTGAGACTGGCCACCAAAGGGTAGGTGGCATCTGGAGTGAGCTGAGCGCTGGGAGCGAGGTGTAACCTGAGTGCCACGCTGGGGTCGCGGCAGTCTTTTGACCTGGGTGGCGGTGGCCTCCCCAGTTCTCTTGTGCCCAATACTAGGATTCCTGAAGCCGCGCGCCGGGAAGTCTTGGAGGAAGGTGGCTTGCCAGACAAGCTGATCGGAGGAGGAGTGGAGAGTTCTGCAGCGATGAGACACGAGCAGCCCTTTGCAATTAGACTCAAGGAGCGAGAAAGAAACCTGCCCATGTTGCAGGGGTGGGGGTCATTGTGGCCACCCTTGCTTTTTGACCTGCTCTGCTTCTCGTGTCCATTCGTCGGGGATACGGCGGGCCCGAGGCGTGCTGCTCTATGGTGAAAACTCTGCGGCTGGCCGTCTACCACATACTCCTGGATGGCTAGGACCGCTGAAGGCTGCGCTCTGCGATTTGCGATGCAGAAAGGACTAAGGCGTGCCGGCACCCCCACGGAGGACCGGGGGTGAGGGGGTTGTACACAGAAGATTGGAGGACACTGTCTAAAGATGCGGGCTGAACTCTTCAGCACCCAAGGCCTTGTGTGCCCAGCGTCCTCTTCCCCCCCCCCCCCACTCCCCCCCCCCCCCCCCCCCCCACTGCGTGCTTCACTCAAAGGCATACCAATCGCAACATGCTTAGCCTTCCACAAAATTGAGCAACTTACCCCCACGGACGTGGACGCCAGTCATGCTGCACCACCTGAAAGTGGAGACCCGGACCAAGACGGAGCCTGCTCGTGTCTACTACTGAAGAGTTGGGGTGGGGCGGGCCAGAACACAGATTAACTGAGGATTCCCTGCGCAGGAAGGTCTGCATCTTGACTAAATATCCTGCCGCAACAGCCATAATACAAATCTGGTACTTATAGGCAAGCAAAATACCAAACAGCCCAAGCTCTCCTTCAAGAGCAGGCACTCCACACCTCGGGGAGACATCGACACCCAGGCGGGTGCACCGGAAGGCGAAGTCACACGGGATGGCGACATCCAAGAATTGCTGATCAGCATGCAAAGAATTGGTGATCAACATGAAGTCCAGCTTAAAAGCCATTGATGCCAAATTAGATACACTCACCACCAGGCTCGACCACATGAAGCACAGGGTGGACAAACACGACAATCGGATATACCAAGCTGCGGGGCGCATCTCAGAAGCTGAAGATCCTCAAGCTGAACCTAAAGAATGCGTGCTTCGAATCGATAAAGTCCTGGAGCTAATCGAGGCAAGAGGAAGATTTTGAATCCAGAGCATGGCGCAACAACCTTCGCATAACTGGTATTCCTGAATCCACTGCCATCCCCACCACAATGGGGGCATTCGTCAAATTCCTCCTACGAGTAAATTTTGATGAAGCACTGTCCTCCCTGTTCATAGTGGAGAACACGTACCGCTCCTGGGGGCCCCGACGGGACCCATCATCGCTCGACTATTGAACTACAGGGACAGAAACGTTGTATTAAGTCTGGCACGCAAAAAGAAACATCTAACTCACTGTATCCCGACTTCACCATCGCGGTGCAGAACGCCAGAAGGGAATTTGTTCCGGCCAAGAGAGTGCTTCAACAGGCTAAAATCCCCTACGCTCTGGTCTACTACACCAAATTCCATATTATGAAAAAACGGAGTGCTGCACTTTTTCACCGACACCAAGGAAGCCCTCTGGTTCGCCAAGAATCTTGCCAACAATCGGTCGCCGCTGGCAGGGTTGCCAAAGACCACAGACAACACATCTCTAGATGCGAATTATTGATTTTCCAGGGACTGGGTCCAAAGCAAAAACATGATGGACCAGTTGGAACAGCAGCTCCATGGCAAGCACCACAGATAAGTGGCCCGGCAGGGTGCTGATCAGGGGTTAATCGCCTCTGGGACAAATTACTTTAATACCCTTTGCCACAAGTGGTACTGCTGTATTGGGCCGTAGCCCATCCGATCACCCACCCAAAACGGTAAGGGAGACCACCCGGTCCTGCTCTAAACCCAAGGATGCATCCTGAGTTATTGTTCATTACCATTTTGGGAGGTATGAGTGGGGGGAGGGGTGTTCTACTCAACCAAGTTGGGGGGGGGGGGTTGGTGTGGGTGGGAGGAGGTAGGTTAGTGAAACCATTACACCTGAAGTTTTGTAGAATTAAGAATGTTATGTATGATGGCACTTCCAATGATGTTGTAAACCGGAACAAAACGATTCAAAAAGGGGGGTGGTGATGGACAGAGTATCTGAATTAAGCAGAACACTCCTACCCAGTCAAAAGATCAGGGCTTGATCCATCATGGTTTTTTAGCTCACTGCACCATCCCAGTTCAGAACCTGGCTACATGCAAATTAGTCTGACCCTGGCCCAGTGCATCATGGGAACAGGGCAGACCAAACTACCAAGCCAATTCTTTACTGGCAAGGAAACAAGCTTCCGGGGACCGGTTTCTGGCATTACAGCCGTCTTCGGCCCGGCTTGCTTGAATCCTGATGGTGCAGTGAGCAAGGGACTCACATCTGAGCATACCCTTCCACACTTGTGGTGGCCAAAACGATTCAAAAAGGGGGGTGGTGATGGACAGAGTATCTGAATTAAGCAGAACACTCCTACCCAGTCAAAAGATCAGGGCTTGATCCATCACCGTTTTTTAGCTCACTGCACCATCCCAGTTCAGAACCTGGCTACATGCAAATTAGTCTGACCCTGGCCCAGTGCATCATGGGAACAGGGCAGACCAAACTACCAAGCCAATTCTTTGTTGGCAAGGAAACAAGCTTCCGGGGACCGGTTTCTGGCATTACAGCCGTCTTCGGCCCGGCTTGCTTGAATCCTGATGGTGCAGTGAGCAAGGGACTCGCATCTGAGCATACCCTTCCACACTTGTGGTGGCCAAAACGATTCAAAAAGGGGGGTGGTGATGGACAGAGTATCTGAATTAAGCAGAACACTCCTACCCAATCAAAAGATCAGGGCTTGATCCATCACCGTTTTTAGCTCACTGCACCATCCCAGTTCAGAACCTGGCTACATGCAAATTAGTCTGACCCTGGCCCAGTGCATCATGGGAACAGGGCAGACCAAACTACCAAGCCAATTCTTTACTGGCAAGGAAACAAGCTTCCGGGGACCGGTTTCTGGCATTACAGCCGTCTTCGGCCCGGCTTGCTTGAATCCTGATGGTGCAGTGAGCAAGGAACTCACATCTGAGCATACCCTTCCACACTTGTGGTGGCCAAAACGATTCAAAAAGGGGGGTGGTGATGGACAGAGTATCTGAATTAAGCAGAACACTCCTACCCAATCAAAAGATCAGGGCTTGATCCATCACCGTTTTTAGCTCACTGCACCATCCCAGTTCAGAACCTGGCTACATGCAAATTAGTCTGACCCTGGCCCAGTGCATCATGGGAACAGGGCAGACCAAACTACCAAGCCATCAGGATTCAAGCAAGCCGGGCCGAAGACGGCTGCAATGCCAGAAACCGGTCCCCGGAAGCTTGTTTCCTTTCCAGTAAAGAATTGGCTTGGTAGTTTGGTCTGCCCTGTTCCCATGATGCACTGGGCCGGGGACAGACTAATTTGCATGTAGCCAGGTTCTGAACTGGGATGGTGCAGTGAGCTAAAAAACGGTGATGGATCAAGCCCTGATCTTTTGACTGGGTATGAGTGTTCGGTTTAATTCAGATGCTCTGTCCATCACCACCCCCTTTTCTGAATCGTTTTGGCCACTATAGGAGTGGCAGGGTATGCTCAGACATGAGCCCCTTGCTCACTGCACCATCAGGATTCAAGCAAGCTGGGCCGAAGACGGCTGCAATGCCAGAAACCGGTCCCCGGAAGCTTGTTTCCTTTCCAGTAAAGAATTGGCTTGGTAGTTTGGTCTGCCCTGTTCCTATGATGCACTGGGCCAGGGACAGACTAATTTGCATGTAGCCAGGTTCTGAACTGGGATGGTGCAGTGAGCTAAAAAACGGTGATGGATCAAGCCCTGATCTTTTGACTGGGTATGAGTTTTCTGTTTAATTCAGATGCTCTGTCCATCACCACCCCCTTTTCTGAATCGTTTTGGCCACTATAGGAGTGGCAGGGTATGCTCAGACATGAGTCCCTTGCTCACTGCACCATCAGGATTCAAGCAAGCCGGGCCGAAGACGGCTGCAATGCCAGAAATAGGTCCCCGGAAGCTTGTTTCCTTTCCAGTAAAGAATTGGCTTGGTAGTTTGGTCTGCCCTGTTCCCATGATGCACTGGGCCAGGGACAGACTAATTTGCATGTAGCCAGGTTCTGAACTGGGATGGTGCAGTGAGCTACACAACGGTGATGGATCAAGCCCTGATCTTTTGACTGGGAATGTGTTCTGTTTAATTCAGATGCTCTGTCCATCACCACCCCCTTTTCTGAATTGTAAACCGGAACAAGGCATGAACTTCTCATAGAATGTCTCCATTGAGCTGAGTCGTCTGGTACACCTCACTCTACTCCATGTGATGTCTATCAAATGCCTAACCTGGAACATAAGGGGCATAAATGATTATCGGAAATCAATACTGGTGCATGCCTATATCACACAACACCACATTGATATTTGCTTTTTGCAAGAATTACACTTAACAGCCGCACAGCCCCAGGATTAAGGGCAAGATGATACAGTGAGGCATACACCTCACTAAATTCTAACTATCCCAGAGTAGAAGCTATCCTCCCTAGGGTTGGCTCCAATGGCATCTTAGAGTTGTCAGTCGACAAAGAGGGCAGGTATGTCATAGTCACAGGCACACTACACACACAGCATCTCACCCTAGTGGCAGTTAATGGCCCAAACTTGGATGACTCAGGGTGTTTCATCAATCTATGGCACCTGGTCACAGGACGTAGCTATGGGGTACAAATATGGGGAGGGGACTTCAATGTCATCCTAAACGATAGCCATGATAGATCTGGCTCCGCATGGCGCCCACACCCTAGACGGCACCCTCAATGCACTCCTGCAGGATCACAACGTCCTTGATATTTGGAGGTGGTCCCATTAGGAACAATGGGAAGGAACTTGCTTCTCAACCCCTCCCTGTTCTTGGTCCAGGATAGAATATTGGCTTATTTCGCTGGAAAACAAATGATGGGACACCAAGGCTACCAACATTCCCCGGACAGTATCAGACCACACACTGGTCATGCTTGAATTTTGCTTACTCCAGAGAATCCCAGGTGCCTTTACTTGGCATCTCCCGCGGGGGCGCTGCAGGACGCCACATTTAAAAAACAGATACAGGCTGAAATCCAGACCTATTTTACCCAGAATTGCACAGCAAATTCCCACCCTTCCGAACTCTGTGAGGCATTCAAATCAGTATTATGTGGGGCATACATTTCCAAACAGGCGGGTATCCTCAAATCAATTTGTTCTCATCTAGCCACACTCGACAAAAACCTTCCATTCCTGGAGGGGGAATACCTCAAAACCCATCACCCTGACATACTAGCTACAATCGGGGAGAAAATTTCAGAATACAATGCTGAGGCAGAACGAGAGGTAAAATACTTAAAGGCGCTCAAGCGCGCTGCTACAGGGAGGGGGACATGCATGAAAAAACCCTTGCAAGCATTCTTAATCATGCACTCTCTCCAACATACATATTTGAACTCAAGGACTGCGAGTCAGGAATACAAGACACGCCCCTGCAGTGCTAGACACAATGACCAACTTTTACGCTACATTATATACTTCACAACCCAATGGTGACGCTGATCTACTTACCAATTACTTAGACACTCTGCTGCTGGTATGAGTTGAAGACGCATACAGAGAATTCTTAGATATGCAGATCTCACAACAGAGGAAATCACACAAACCATCAACGCACTCCCTAATGATAAAGCAACAGGGCTAGACAGCTTCACTGCCCCTTTTTATAAAGAATATGCTGATCTCCTTGCACCTCACCTTCTAGCAATGTACAAAGACTCCCTCAGAAAGGCGTACTCCCTCCCACGTTACGCGAAGCGGTTGTTGCATCACTGCTCAAGCCTGATAAACCGCCCCAAAAGTGCGTCTCCTATAGGCTTCTTTCATAAATTAATATTAACAAGAATAGCCTTGCCAAAATCATTACCAATCACCTCTTACGACTGCTCCCTAAAATGATATGAACTGATCAAGCTGGGTTTCTTCCGGGACGTTCTACCTTGCACAATTTAAGAACACTTTTTGCGGTGATGCACTAACTACATCCTGATGTTAACGAGATTGCCGTCCTGCTAGACACCACTAAGGTGTTTGATTCCCTAGCATGGGATTATTTATTCACATTGTTAAAGCAGGTAGGTCTCAGCCCCACATTCATCAGATATTTAAAATTATTATATGCTATACCTAAGGCCAGGATACGGCACTATGGGGTTCTCCCTGAACCAATCACAATAACACGCAGTACCAGACAGGGTTGTCCCATTTCACGATTCTTGTTTACCATTGACATTGAGCCACTGGCTGCTAGGCTTAGACAACATCATGCGCAGCATAGGCTTTACGTCGAGAGGACTGATAATTTCGCTTTACGCAGACTGAATGACTCTCTACATCTGCAACCTGCATGACAACCTCACCCCAGTCATCTGGGAAATGCTTAGGTTTAGTGGCCTCTCTGGAATAAATATCAACTGTAATAAATCAGTGCTGCTTCCCCTCACCGATAACACATCCCCATTCCACGCAGACCTGGGCAAAGGGCCCTGTGCGTTAGTTAGGGGTATGGATGAGCCGCAGCATCCTGGTACTATAGGCTGCGAACTACGGCCGTGTGGTGAACTGGTTTGATAACAGGGTCCCAATTGGTAACAAACTTCCAATATCATTAGTTGGCTGTATTGCCATCGCCAATATGGTAATTCTGCCCAAGTTCCTTTATTTATTCCAAAACATCCTGATGCCACTCACGCGTGCATTCTTCCGGCGACTCCTGTCCAACTTGATATCCCTGACCTGGGCTGGAAAACAACTACATATCTCCTAGTAGGTTCTCACTCTGCCTCTTGCGTGGAGAGGGCTGGGTGCGCCTGAACTGGAATTATACGCCCTATGCGCATTCTGAACACACCCCACTCCATATCAACCACACGTGGCAATTCAACGGGATCTTGCAGACCCTTTTTGCCCATAACACTGCACTTAATGCTCCATACAAGGCTCCACGCGGAGAAATAAATAATTTGAAAAGTGATGGGCCTTGAAGGGAATGAGAGAGGGTAGAAACCCCACAATTCTACTCCCCTTCTATCCCACTTCGTGACAATCCAATCATGCCCCTCCACCCCTCAGCCCTACTAGGAGGTTGGTGTGCAAAAAAGGGAACAATGACTCTACCTCCACAGGTTTGCGAACTTGTATCCAAGAGACTAGTTCCTCCTAGCACCCTCCTTTGCAGACATACAGCAGACAAAAGCTGCAGACACACTACTTTATTACCAAATTAGGGCCACGTGCCACGAACGGAACCCTGCATTCCCAGCGCCACCGCAGACGCTACCCTTACTAGAACAGATGATCAACACACCCTCCGCTCGAAATTAATAACCAGACAGTACTCTGGAGTACAGCAGCACACGCCAAAGACAGCTCTGCTCACAAAGTCCCACTGGGAAATAGACCTAGGCCCAGAGTTCACAGAGGCACACTGGGAATTTTTTACAGGCAATTAGATGGGCTGGCCTAAAACTACAGACATAGGCTGATCTACTACAATTTCTTACACAGCTTGTATCATACCCAGTTACAGCTACACAGATTAGGGCTCACAGATACCCTAGATGTGGTGCCCTGGGGCGCACTTTCTACACCTGGCAGGGGCCTGCCCTGAGGTTGCAGGGTATTGGTCCGCGGCGTTTGCGGCCATCCATACCAAGGTGGGGTTTCGTCTTGAGGGTACACCACTGCTTGGCCTCCTAGGGCATGCAAAAGAGGTGACGCCCGCGAAACGCAGATTAATGGCATGCTCCTGGCAAAACGTAGTGTACCTATAGTATGGGGCAGACAAAGAACACCTAGAGAGAAGGATTGGCTCCTGGATTTAGTTTACTGCAGCGACCAACTTTAGCATTATTGAGGTTTAGTGCCACCGAAATCCCGCCGAGACATCTGGGAGCCATTGCGGGAATACTTAAAATCTATAGAGGATCAAAGAGTATCTACTCCACATGGGGGGGCTCCCCTAACCACACCAGGCAAGGCAATCCAGACATATGCCCCCTCAGCAAATAACTTGATTTATTGCATGCCAGGACCAGGCACAATAGAAAATGTGTAACTATTAAATGCGGGAGCAGTTTTGGACATAATTTCAGCGAAAGCAGGAAGGGGTTGACGCCAGGCCCAGAACTCACTCAGCTGATAACAAGACCCAATGGGACATTAATATGACTGACTCATGGATTGTAACGAAAGACTTTCCTTTTTTCAAGTTTCCTTTTTTTTTGTGCTTTTTTTTGCCATTTCTGCCATGGTGAGGGGCCATTTATTTTCGAATCTCTTTATTCTTCGTTGTGTACTACAGTTATGGGGCCATTTGAGAAGTTGACTGTTTAATCTGTCCAAGCTCCAATGTGAATGATAATCCATTCTTTTGTAAGTTATATGATTGCTAATAAAGACATTTAAAAAATAAAAACTATTGATAAAGTGCTTGTGCTTTTTCCTTAAAACATGGGTGAATTGGTGTATACCCAATTGGCATATTTAATTTACTTTTAAGTCCCCAGTGAATTTACACTACCAGGGTCTGTAACTTAAATGCTACTAGTGGTCCTGCTTTATAAACAAGCATGGCTTGGGTCCTCTAACTACTTGGACAGGACCACTACAATAGTATCCAAAAGACAGAGTGTCCAGATAGACCGTTAATACCAAATTCAATACAGCTTTAGACAGACAATTCTAAAGTTCACGTGCTTTATTTTACTTAGCTTGTAGCTTGTTCAGAGATAAAATTATACCATTCTTTTCATGTAATGAAATAGGCAACACATCATTTAGGTGCACATTATCAAGTATACATCAATTGGTTTGAAAGTGCGCATAAACGCATTAAAACAACTCATTTGTGAAAAACACAGTGTAACAAAGTCAAGACAAAAAAGAAACATGCATAAACACTAGACAAAGCAAGTGACCAGTCCTTATTTCAAAACTAGCACTAGGCGGACACCGTTTTATTCTACACCAAGGCATGCGCCTATTGTCCTGCCTGTGTCATGAGTAATGGGGTTACACAATTAAGCCAGATGTTGTCTATAGGGGAGGAACAACAATTCAGACTGATTTCCTCGAGGCACGCCCTGTGTTGGTTAACTCATACTCTACAGCCAACGTGTTTCGAACCCCAACTTGCTGGGGGGTTCTCCTCAGGACTAGGACTTGGTCTAAAAATCTAAGTTGACGAAAATGTGGTGTGAATTAAACTGGACTAACCTGTTCGAAAACAACACCAGTTGGTTCCAAACCTATTAATTAAATAAGTACCTGTTTTGTGACCCGGTGTAAATCAGTGATTGTGTGGCCAAAAAGGGAATGTTCCTAATCTTCAGTCGAAGCAGCTGCAGAGATTCAACATTAATCAAATTTTTTGTAAAGGGCAGAAATCTGCCAAGACTCTCAGAGGAAGAAAGAAGAATGTGAATCCTACCTTCGAAGCACAAATAAGCAGTGCCATTCAATTCCTGGTATGTGTGGTGTTGTGTTCGAGAGCGATCTACTTAACCTTCTGTAAAATCTACAGAAAAATAAATCCAGTAACCTGTGTATTAGCAGTAGCACTCTGTTCTGTATCTACAAACGGCTCTATTGCAGCGTGGTGATAACCTTGCACCGCACGACTGGAGGCAAACCTGGTTCAAAAACAGAACTTGCCTTCTGTGAGCCTTAGGCAGGCCGATTCCGTGGGCATGAATTAGATGTTTTTTTTTGTTTTTTTTCGGATCCGATCTTGGTGTGTGGGACTCTGAAAGCAAAGATCAAACATGTTGCAACATTGTCTCAATCACCGTCTCTGGCGCTGGCTGATTACCATGCCCATGGCAGCCGTATGAAAACCGGCAATGAATCTCGCACGGCTCTTGGGCCCTTTCATTTGGAAATTAACAGCCAGAGTGCCGAAGAAAGGCAGCGTGTGTCACTTGCCTGTATTTCCCAGATGGTTGAGCACTGCAGTTCAAGACGCCACGCTGATCCTAGTGAGACACACAGCGAGGAGGCGGACTTGGATCGACTATGTATATAAAACCAGAAATTGATTTCCTAGTTGCTCTGAGCCCAGGTGCATTAGGGTACACGTAGTGTGGAAGGTTGAATGCTGGAGCTGCAACAGCTCTTAAGCTGGTAGAATTTATAATTTAGCAATTTCAGGTGACTCGTTCAATCCGTGGAGGGTTGTATCGAATTTCATGAACAGTAATGCTTCTTTCTGAGCGAAGAGAGCTTCCGGGTCACCACCTCTTGAATTAGCTTTTATGACCGCTAGAACTGCCCAACTGAAGTCATTTTGTGTTTTAAAGTGTCAAAATGTTCAACCATCGGTGTGGTGAACATCTTGTTCTTCAGCCTGGAACGGTGCTGGACAATTCGTTGCTGCACTTCTTGGCTGTTTTTTCCTATGTATGTTTTTTTTTGCAGGATCAAAAAAGGGGGGGAGAGGTAGAGGGATATGCTAGGTCCACCCTTCTATGTCACATGCAGTCAAACAAAATCTGAAATCTCAGATAGAGAACCTAGCAGGAGAGAATCGCTCAGTTATAGGCGAAAACTCTAGCTAAGAAAGGAAAAATGTCCTTTCTTGAGTCCCCTCACTCACCAGGGTTTCCCCACGGTGACATGCTTCATCATAG
Source organism: Lissotriton helveticus (assembly GCF_964261635.1). Lineage (NCBI taxonomy): Eukaryota > Metazoa > Chordata > Amphibia > Caudata > Salamandridae > Lissotriton > Lissotriton helveticus. The sequence continues at coordinate 1,077,476,532 of NC_136068.1, forward strand.
GAGCCATCTCAACCCGCTGCAGGTTGAGGCGTGCTACCACTTGCGGAGATACGTAGGAGCACTGTTTTTGTGAAACTGTGTGGGGGAGTGGAGTTAGTTAAAAATATCGAGCTAGTGGGCGTAATAGGTTTTATTCTTGCTCCTAGTTGATATATTAAAACTGGGGTGAGTCTCTAGGGGGCCTGGATGCAATGAGTCAGGGGTCACTAGTGGACGTCAACAGGTTTCGAGCTTCCCCAGTGCTCTTCTTCAGGACAGGCACAGGGTCCAGCCCTGTGCCTACCACTCCTTAAGTGACCTAAATTAAGGAAAAAGAATTGTGCTGCAACTAATAAGCATGTGCGGTTAATACATACGATTTACTAACATAGTATTTCTGAAATGAATAAATCACAACATTAATATTAGAGATACCGTACTCCATGTGGAGTAGGCAAGATCAACCAGCACTCAGTGAGTTCACTCTTATAAGTGCGCGTGTTCATAACATGCTCGAGCAGAATGACACACACACTGTTTAGGGTGCCACAGAAAGAATCTGTGCCTTGTACATTTAAAATATATTACTTTCCTTAGTGACATTACGGTAGTTCATGACAAACGATTTCTTGCAAATGGCGAGTATGTTTACACATTCTAGTCATGCTGTATATGGGAGCATTGTCATGCTGTGCCCGTGACTGGGGTGCCCTACATGTTAAAGACAAACACGATGTTGGCGAACGTGTCTACATGTTAGTCACACTGTCAAATTAAAGGTGCGCGTGACTGAGTTGCACAAAATGTAATAATTAAGCCGTGCCCAGAAATTACATGCCGATAACAGAACGGTGCTCGTGACTGCAAGGCACCACAATTGGCTACTGTTTTGACGGCAAACAGACTAGACAAACAAACAACATTGAAAACATTTAAAACATAAAAAACATACTGGCCAAAAAGCAACAGTGTACCTCATGGTCCTGGAGGGGCTGGGAGGTTCTTGAGCGCTAAAAGGAGGACAAAGAGTGGCCAATTGCCTCGATGTTAGAAGGAAGGACGGGTGACTAAGGAAAGCGTCCGTAGGCTGCCCGGTTCCTGTAAAGGAAAAAGACTTACTTGTCGGAGAAATCCTCTCTGGCTTGCTCGACTAGTGTGTCCCTCGAGACCGCATATTAGCGAGTCTCACTCGGGCACTGGTTTAAAAAGGAAGTGTTTCCGCCTAGTCCTACTCAGAAGACTAGACCGGAGACCTTCACAAAATGTCCGCCACACTTTGGCTTAACGGGGGGCCCTTTTGGGAGTAAAAATGGGTGGCAGTTCCGAACTGAAAAACTGATGATGTATCCTAATAAAATCAGAAAATAGGGTATGACGGTGGGGAAAATTGTTTTCCCCAAAAAAAGGGGCAATGGTAACACAAAAAAAACATATATAAATATAAACAATCATTTAGTTGCAATGTAACCTCATTGTGTAAGGTATTAGAGGGCTGCTGTTACCTCTATTCAAAAGATGGCTGCTATTACTTCTATTCAAAAGAATGTGTGTGGTATGTACGAAGTTTTTTTTAAGTGGAGAGAGGGGTCCAACCTGTTGGTATAGGCGCACCTCATTGTGGTGTCTTTCAGGTGATAATAGGGTATCTAGGTCCTTTACTTGTTCATGTTTGTTCTTATCTAAGGAACTGACCCCAAGGGATGTTATCATTCAGGCCTTGTCTGTCGCTGCGGAATTTGAATACCCAACGTTGCTCCTTCTCTAGGAGTCTGTGTTCAAGATTGTCACGGCCTTTGATATGTTTCAGTACCACCCATTTGATGTCGTTGGGGCTATGTTGTTGCTCGATAAAGTGTGACATAATGTTTGTAGTTGCCCGATTGCATCTGATGTTACTCCGGTGTTCTACAATCCTAGTGCTCACCTTCCTGGTAGTCATTCCTACATAATGCAAGTTGCAGGTGATCATGTAGACAACTCCCGATGTGTTGCAGTTGGTGAAGTTCCAAATTTTCCAGGTCATACCATTGTTGAAATTTACCTTTTTGGTGGCTGTGGTCAGGTGGCAAACACTACAATTACTGCACGGATAGTGCCCACTGGGTAGTGTGTGTAAGGTTGTTTGACCATCAGTTTTGGTTGTGTTCTTGGGCTGAGTGTGGACCAGGTAATTTCGAAGGTTCTTAACTTTCCTGTGGCTAAACATGGGCCACGGAATGCCTGAATTTCCGCTATTCAGTGTCCGCCAGTGTTTTTTGATGATCTTTGTCACTTTTTCAGATGCAATGTTGTAAGTGGTTGTGCAAATTGGTCTTTTGTCCAGTGCAGTTCCTTTCCTAGTCTCCAAAAGCTCTTCCCTATGGTTGTTTGCTGCTCTCTTTTTCGCTTTTGAGATTGTGTTTTGGATAGTTTCTTGCTACTAATTTCACTGACAGGTCTTTGGCTTGGATGTTGTAATCTTCCTTTTCTGTACAGTCTCAGCCTTAAGAATTGTCCAAAAGGAAGGTTGTTTTTTAGTTGCCTGGGATGAAAACTGTCATAGATCAACAGGCAATTCCTGACTGTCGGTTTGAAATGTGTAGTTGTGGTCAGCTTTCCTTGATTTGCCATGCTGTTTAGGTCCAGAAAGACCAGTTGGGACCGAATCATAGTGTGAATAAACTTCAAGAATGGGTCTTTAAGGTTCAGCCAATTGACGAAATCTGTTGCTTCCGATTCGTTCCCCTCCCAGACCACCAACACATCATCGATGTAACGTTTCCAGAGTTTAAGGTGGTCGACGTGGGGGTGGAGTTATTGAGTATTTTTTCTCTCTCAAGATGATGGACGTACAATCCAGCTACACTCGACGCGAAAGTGCTTCCCATGCTTGTTCCGTGTACTTGGCGGAACAGTGTGTCTTCAAACTTAAAATAATTCTCAGTTAGGGCCAGACGGAAGCATTCCAGGACTACGTGTTGGGGTGTATGGTAAACTCGTGGGTTTTCAAAGAGAACTTCTTTGAGGATTTGTGAAGTTTCCTTGTGCGGTAGACTGGTGTAAAGGCTTTCTAAATCAAGGCCAATCAAGATGTTGGTTGTTGGATTGAATTGTAAGTCTTGGAGAAGGCATAGCACGCTTTGGTGTCCTGTAGGTACGTGCTAGTACTTTGGACGATAGGGTGTAAGAAAGCGTCGGCGTAGTTTGACAGTGGTTCTAAGCTGGAACCTATGCCTGACACTATTGGTCTTCCTGGTGGTTTCTCTGTGGATTTGTGGATTTTGGGTATGGTGTAAAAGAAATTATGGGATGGTAGGGTGGTTGTTTTCTAGAAATTCAGCTTCCTTTTTGGTAATCCAGTTGTTAGCTGTGGACTCCTCTGCCAGATAGGCAATTTCAATGCGTAGACGTTCTGTTGGGTCCTCTTTGATTTTCGTGTAGTTTCTTTCATCAACCAAAAGTGGTAGGCACACTCCTCGGTATGCAGTGGTGTTTTGTAGTACTATAGCACCCCCTTTGTCAGCTGGTTTAATAGCGATCTTTCTCTCCTTTGCCAGTTGTTGTATGGTCTCATGTTCCTTTTTGCTGGTGTTGTGGAAAATTTTAATGGTCCTGGGGTCTATTTCAAACACTTCCTTCAGGACTGCTCTTTTAAAAGCTAGTAATTCTACAGGGAGACATGCCGCTGTAAAATTAGACTTTTTATGGAGACCTGTGTCACTATCAGTAGATGTGGTAGGTGGTTTCTCCTTAAAGTAAACTTGGAGTTTGATTTTCCGGATGAACTCATTAAGTTCACAATAGAGTCTAAATTTGTCCATGCTCGCCGTTAGTACAAAACCAAGTCTCTTTTCCAGGACTGATTTTTGTGTCGAGGCCAGGGTGATGTCTGATAGATTACCACTAGGCTGATGGGTTGCTGGTTGACGGGTAGTCCTTTCTTAGCTAGAGTTTTCGCCTATAACTGAGCTGTTCTCTCCTGCTAGGTTCTCTATCTGAGATTTCAGATTTTGTTTGACTGCATGTTTTTTGCAGGGACATATAATGGCGAACATGAAATTTTTTGATTGAAGTTTGTAAATTCATTGTGGCGCCAGTGTCTTTGCCCATCAGTAACGAGTGTACCTTCTATGGTGGAATTGCACACTGAGCATGTCCCACACTTGCGGTGCCCTTGTATGGGCTGGAGATTGTGCATGGTGCGTAAAATGTCTGGCTTTTTAGGTGTTACAGAAGAGCTGGTGATTTGTTGACCAGTGCTCCGGTTCTTTTTTAATGCAAACAGTGGGGGCCCAATGTTCAGAATAGCTCCCTCAATCAAATGCCAGTTGCTACGGAGGATTCTCTTCATGTGATGGGTGTGAGGTCCAAATCTTGAAACGCAAACAATGCGGTCAGTAGGAGGTTTGTTCTTTTTGGTGAGAAGATGTTCCCTGGGTGTGCACCAGGCTCTTTTCAAGGAGTATTTCAGTAGTTTGTAGGGATGACCTCTCTAAGTTGCTTGACAAGTGACTCGACATGAAGCGAAAAGTCCTCGCGTCTGGAGCAGTTACGCCTTATGCGCAAAAATTGCCCGTAGGGCAGATTGTTCTTGAGGTTTCTAGGATGGTAGTTTCTGAAATGTAGGGCCTTATTTTTATCCATGGGTTTCATTTGGAGCGTGGTAATTAACACATTCAGTGATGTTTTGACATTGACTTCCAGGAAAGAAAGGTTCTGTTTACAGTGCGCCAGACTGAACGTTATGTCAGGACTGTGGTTATTTAGCCAAGTGTGGAACTCCTTCAGTACTGCCTCAGAGCCCTCCCATAGGCACAACACATCATCGCCTGATGTGGGCGATAAACAGATTGTTCTGGTAAACAAATTGTTGCTCATATTGGGCCATGTACAGGACCGCCATTTCCGGCGCAAAGGGACTGCCCCTGGCTGTCCCTTTGATTTGCAGGAAGTATTCGTCATCAAACTTTTAAAAACAATTGCGTTGTAGTGCTATTGATGACAGTTTGAGTATAAATTCCGTAGGAACCTGATGTGGTCTAGGCCTGGACTACAAATAAACTTCCATTGCGTCAAGCCCATCTTGCTGGGGAATTTGCGTATAAAGCGATGACACATCCATAGTTACCAGCACGTGAACATCAGAGTTAAAAGGAAAACCTTCAATTTTATTGATAAAGTCCATAGTATCACGCAGATACGAGGGGACTTTCAGCAGAAATGGTTTCAAGAACACGTCAACATACTTGGACAAGGGTTTTAAAATGGAGACGCACCCGGACACAGTATTGATTGCGCCACCCACTTAAGTAGTCCTTTAAACATGCCTCCGGTCTGCCATTGCAGCCTGTATGTACAGTTTTAAACTGACAAAACAAACCTTTTGCCATGACTAAATCTTTCTTTTTAATACATATTAGTCACTCCTAGAATAGGCACTGGGCTGCCCAGAGGGCAGGGAGCAGTGTATTTAAAAGGTTGTACTTTTAACTTTTACGTGTCCTGGTAGTGAAAAAATCATAAGTGTGTTTTTTGCTACTGCTAGGCCAACTCTGCCATAGGATAACATTGGAGTACCCTCATTACATTTAATAAGCTTTAACTTCCAAGTGGGAACAGGTAACCAGTTCATGTTTGGTGTCTTTGAAATTATATTTTTGAAAATACCACTTTTAGAGAGTTGACATTTTGCTGCCTTAACCATTTAGTGCCTACAACCTGTCACTGGCTGACATGACTGAGTGTGGCTTACAGTTGAGCTTTGTGTATTCCTCCTAGACAGCCACACACACACGAGTGAGCTTAGGTGTGCCTGGATGGGCCATCATTGGCAGGATGGGAGGGCAGAGCTGGACAAAGCCCTCCTTACACTTGAAAAGGCTGTGTCCTGCCTCCACACAGGACTGCATACCCCCGTAGGTCTTAAGCAAAGGCAGGGGAGGCAGGAAATATGTGCACTTCAAAGGGATATCTAAAAGCTTCTCCCTCTTTAAAGAGGGTACCTGGTATAAATATTGGCCCTCAAGCACCAACTCTCTAGTACACTTCTGGACCTGTGGAGACTCTGCCTGGTATGACAACTACTGTGCTGCTGAAAGGACTGCCACTCTGTTGGACTGCTGGACCACTGCCTTGCTGCACTGCGGCCATGTAGAATTGCTGCCCTCCTGAATGAGCCAGAGGGATTGGACCTCCACTCTGAACCCAGGACTTGAGTGACTCCAAGGGCTAGAATGCTGTTGTCCTGTTCAGAGCCAAAGGGACATCCACCTGAACCAGCACCCAGATGCAGCTGGAGTAAGCCCCTGACTCCCAAGTGGTGCCCACATGTCCCGAACCCTTGCTTGGCCACAGTGGAGCTGAATTGAAGTTTTTGGACTCTACATAACCCCAAATGGGTCTGTTTGTGGCAAAACATTGCTTGCACAGCCTTCCAATGCAAAGTTCCTTCAACCTGGCTCTTCGTGTTACATTATTGGCTGCTTGCTGGGAGTATAACTGCAAGCTCCGGCCCAGCCGTTCGCAGCAACAACAGGATTATCGTGCTACAGTGATGACTGTCCATGACCCCAGGCCTGTTCGCACTACATCAACACAATGCTATCCTGCTTCTCGCGGTCACCGCAAATGGGACTGTTTGCGCATGACTGAGAAGGTAACTTTTCAGCTGAACTAGCCTCGTCCCTGTATCTGACCTGTGCTCAGTTCCGGTCGGTCTGATCTTGTGACTTTCTCCTGCTCTTACATGATCAGATAGTACTGCATGGCGCTTCGGGCTTTTTGGTGCTACTTTCTCTGCAATCTTTAAAATTACATATTTCCGGTTCTTCTGATTGGATTTTTGTAATTGTGTTCTTGACTTATTTATTAACTTTTGCTCAAATTTTCTAAATAGGTGTGGGATTTTTTCTTGTGTTGTGTTTTTATTGTATTACTGTTTGAGGTGCTACATAAATACTTTACACATGGATTCTAAGTTAAGAGTATTTAGCACAGATTAATTTGGATTTGGCTTGTGCCTCACCCTGACATGGATTGTAGTTGCTGCTTGAGTAGTGCTTCACCCCCCACAACCAGTAATCCGATTTCTCACATCTAGTATGTGGAGGATTAGAGTAATATAGTCAGACTTTCATTAGGCACTGTTTTCATTCAGACACCAAAGAACACACTAAAGCACACTCGACTGCTCTATATAACTTACTTGGCTATATCTTTCTTGCTGCCCCTTTATTCAGTTTTACAATCTGTGAAGCCACTGGGTTTTTCGGATATGTTTGTCATGTTTGACTGTCAATGAAGATCATAGATCAATAAAGAAACGTTTCTTACTTGTAAATCTAGTTTTGCATTTTTGGACTGTTCATTCAAGTCGTAGGTAGCACTTCTTTTTTTCCATTTAAACATGAACGGTTCAGCAATTCAGTACACACTAGCGAGGTATTGATTCAAAATATCAAGCACATCTTGGTGACAAAATAATCTAGGACATACAACGAACAACGGGAGTGGGTTTCAAGGAGAAAGAGACTCATCCTCCGAGGGGACATTTGGGGCGGTACATATATTTCCCCGGTAGACATTCCACTTACACCATACAGAGGACCACTTTTTGGGACATCCCCGTGTAAATAGCACTTCAGCCAGCTGCTTAGCCTTTGGATGGTACAACATACTACCGTGGGCATCCATACAGATACCGTTGAGCAAGTGCTGCCAGTATGAGCAATAATGGGATTTTGTACCTACTGGTTTCTAAAAGGAGTGGTGTATGATTTCAGCTTTCATTATCTGACTGTAATTCTCTTAATTTCCTACGTCATTTCCTTTTTCTCTGAGCAGCAAGTTTTGGGTTTATGCTGCAATGTTTTTCGAAATACTGCTCTAGGTTTAACAGAGAGTGTTTTGAGATAAATACAACAATAGCAATTCAGAAACTTTTGCCTTGCAGAGACTTGTTTTCATAGTCATCTCTTGTCATTTTTCATCTGTCTTTAGAGTTTCTCTAGGCTGCCTACGGTTTATACTAAATAATTTTATACTTGAAGAAAGTACACAACAGCGTTATGATTTATATTTAATTCATGAGATACCTTGTTGCATTTAGCCTTTTTTTTAACCTAGCAAGGAATTTTGTAATCTGGATCATTGCTAAGGCGTGTTTGTACTATTGAATAACTCTATTTGCTCTTTCTTCTTATTTTTATGTATAACTTTTTTCTTTCTGACCCTAGGAAAATGCCAAAGCAGAAGGTCCTAGAAAAAACAAATCTTTGCTGGAAGTCCAGAAAGATACGAAAGGCTGGTTCCGAACAGTTTTATCTAAACAATTGCCAGTTTACACTTATTATTCAGGCTCTCTCAGGGATGAACTTAAGGTATGTTTAATATCAGAAAAGTAATCCTTAGTACAGCCTTCACTTTTATATTAATTCACTAAGTTCACAAATGTGTCGTTGTACTGAACATTTGATTTGAATTGTCTTGTTGTCCTGTTAAAAAGCTGTGCATTTTATTTATAACTAGCTTACCCGTCGCACGTTGCTGCGATCTCCGAAGATTTGTTGTTTTTCCGTCTGGTTCGTACATTAGTATTCGAAAGATTATGAGGGCCCTAGGAGGCCGATATTTAAAAAAATGTTATGCCAGAAACATTTGTGGGAGTGTACTCCACAACTTCCCAAAGTTTCATGGCAATCGGATGAATGGTGCAGTAATGCGTAAAGGACAAACAGACAGACATACATACTTTCGTTTTTATATATATATATATATAGATAAAGTGATTAGTAGAATTTAATTTTAAATTACTTCTGTTGTGACCCCCACCTGTTTAGTCTTATTTCACGTCCCTCAATTATCAAAAGCCCCATCCCATTGTGATGGATATTCCACCTGAGCAGATTTGACTTTTAGCTTAAACTCCTATTCTGGTTTGTCCAAATGAGACCTCTATTAAACTGTAATTTCTTACAAATACATAGGACACATTTAATTTTCTTTCTGCGTATAAGTATACTCCTATATAGTACCTTGTCTTGGTTCTAGAGATTTTGCAATAACCATTTTTTGAATGCATAAGCCTGTATTCTGCCATGGAAATTTAAAAAGAAATTATCTATTGCTAATGTACATATATTTGACAAATAATTAAAATGTTTGCTTTTTCTTCTGATGTTTCCCTGAACTCTTTTACCCGGATCAGATGGATTGTCCGTTATAGTTCTTTTTAGGTCGAGCTGTTAAATCCCACAGGGATTAATTGCTCGAACCTATAGGAGGGAACAAACTCTCTTGAACTTGCGGATTTCTCACATTGCTTGTTAACTCTTGAAGCGTGACGCTTCGCCAGCGCTTGCTTGGCCTCAGTCATTCAATCCGCCTCGCACAGCACATCAAAGGCTACTGCTCCCCCTCACTCACACCCCATCCCCATATGCTCCTTCCCTCCCTCCCACTCGCTGGCTTCCCCGCCCACCCACGAGGCTCTTGAAGTGCGACGCTTCACCAGCGCTTCCCTCCCACTCGCTCACTTCCCTGCTCCCCCGCCCCCCCCCACCTCCATCCGACTTGTTTTCATTTATTTAATTAATGTGGATTGCGGTCCGCTTTCACTTTAGCGACTGCAGTACAGAAACTTGTTTACTCTTGGTTTCCTTGATATTTAAACTAGCATTGTCTGAAGCCAGCTCAAATTAATGCTGTCGCCCATACCTTGCAAAACCATTATACTCGATTTCTTTAAAAGTTCAAACTGTCACAATTTGCCAACGTGGGCCGCTCTCTGATTAACTAATGAGGGCAACTTTTGCTCTAGGACTATTTTCTGACACAGCCCGACCCTGGTTACAGCTATAACGTCTCAGTAGCGACTTGGAGGTCGAGAGGCGCACAATTTGCAATTATCATTTCCATTGTTTAATAGTCATACTTGCTTCGCACATCGCAGCGCCTTCTCACTTCTCCGTTTTTTTCTGCAGCCCCTGCCAGTGACTCACTGTGAAGTATTGTGATCTTCTGACCGTGTTCAGTGTATGGCAGCCGTGTGTTATGGCCCAACAACCCCCCGCCCCCACCCCCGGCGTGTCAGCTGCTCCCCTGGCAGTGCACCAGCAGCGTTAACTCCTTTTAGCAGTGCCCTTTCAGATCGCTAAGACTTTGGCAATGTCACATATGCCAACTGCTCGGATAATTCCTGCAATTTCAGTTTTGCGCAGGGCCCAGGGGCAACCTTTCCCTGCAGTGCGAGGCTTTAGCGAACAGTGCCATGCTAGTATCAAATAACTAGAACAGATAAAGTGTCTTCTAGCAGTTCCATCTTCTCGTTGACGAAAGTGGCATCTAAATATATGGAATCACTGCATTGGGGGCTACCAGCAGCAGTGCCATCTCGTGTCTGTTCAGAGCCACAAGTGTTTTGTGAATATATTGTGCCACTGCATTGGGGGTTCCCCCTGCAGTGCCCTCTCGCTTATGTATAGCTCCACAAGTACATTATTGAGGATTGTGTACCGCTGCATTTGGCGCTCCCTGCAGCAGTGCCCCCTCGCTTCTGTATAGCTGCATACGTGCCTTATTGAGGATAGTGTACAATGAGGACAATTGCTAAAATTCAAATAGGCAGATGATGATTGGGTCTTAATTCAACCATGTAGCTTTAAGGCCCATCCTCCAAAAGACACACACTTGTTTTTAGTTAATGTTATGTCGTATCTTAATTTGCATTCACCCTTTTCTCTGTCACTTCAAAATTTCACGCCTCACAACTCAATTGTGGAGATACAATTTCACAAATTGAATATTCTTTTGAACCTTGAAGAAAGAAGACATTGAGCTTTACTCTGCTTATTCCTGCTTTAGGTCAAGATGTCATTATAAAGCAAGAGGAAGTTGAACTTGCCGGACTTCAAGATGGCCGCACAATAAACCCTCTCTGCCGTCCCGGCATATAATCATTCAGAATCCTACCTCTTTCAGTCCTTTAAGCACCGTGATCTTTTGACTGTGGTCTCCCGGTGCCCTCCTGCTACTGAAGATCCTGCAAAATCGGACCCGAGAGCCTGCAGCACTTCATTCCTGGATAGGCCTTCGGGCGGTGATCCAGTGACGCCATACGTGGTGCGGGGACGGCTCGGAGCCAGAGATAGACTTGGTGACGCTGTGTGGGGTCGGTCAGACGTTATAGCCCCGGGACTTGCTGTGGGCTCTGTGGCTTAGCTGCCTCACCAGTGCGTATATGGCCACGCGGTGAGCTGCGGTGATTTCCTGCCCTTGCCTGCGAGACTGTTGCTGCCAGGGACGCTGTGAGCCTGCATATGCTCCAGACCTGCTTTCTGGCGGGGCTGACTGCGAGGGACTCTGGTCGCGTGAATGCTGGTGCCGCATCCCCAGATCCCGGTTCGGTCTCGGGGCCTGCGAAGCCTGTGGCCTCCTCCCCCAACGATAAGCTGCTGGGTGCTGCCACGGCTGGGTCGACCTGTGGTTCGAGCCACGCTGGTCCTGTGGTAAGGACTGGGGGCAGTTTATGCACTCCCCTAATCTGCGGGACTCAGTCTGACTGCGGCCGCTCTCCCCTGGATCTGTTAATTCTTTTGCTGCCCCCTGCCCCATTGAGACAACTTAGCGCTGTGGCTGGGCCTATGGGGTGGGGAGACCAGCACTGCATGCTGGAATCGCGCATTTAGCCCCATTGTAGGAGTTTGTTGTCCAGGTGTAACAAGGTCTCTCATCCTGCAGACTCATTATGAGCCCTGCGTTTGTTTGGGGAGGCTGTCGTTCACTGGCGCTAGCAGTGCTCGCTGCATTGTTGTAAGGGCCTGAGGGACGTCAACATGCGAAAGCCTGAAAACTCCCAAACTAAGCTGCAATTTCGAGCCGCGCAATCAAGCAGACGGATGGAACAAGATGAAAACGCCTCAGAATCGGGCTGTGAAACTTGTGATTCACCTTCTAACACTGACATAAAACAAATTCTGGAATCTTTGCAGAGTAGTCTAAATAAAATAGATGGGTAGGAGTAATGAACGGTTAGATAAGCATACTGAACTCTTAGACATTGTTGAAAAAAGGGTCTCTGATGCTGAAGACACGTTGAACTCTGCATCACTCTCCCACACTGCGTTAGACAAACAACTTAGGAGTCTGTAAGCTAAAGCGGAGTACTTGGAAGCCAACTCCTGGCGGAAAAATATAAGAATTGTGGGAATTGCAAAGTCCACCAGTAACCCCAACATGGAGCTCTTTGTGAAACAATTGTTAACATCACTGCTGGGTAGAGACTATTTTTCTAATATTTTTGTAGTGGCATGGGCACACCGTTCACTGGCTTTGCGACATGTGCTCAGAGAGCCACCATGCCCAATTATAGCGAGGCTCTTGAATTATAGAGATCGAGACAGCGCGCTCTGGAGGGCCAGGGAGTTGCAAGAACTTCAATACGAAGGTATGGCTGTTTCCCTATATCCTGATGTTACCCAGCAAGTGCAGGATGCTCTTTGCTATTCACACCAGTCAAAGGAAGGCTCAGTGATCTTCAGTTAGAGTACAACATGAAGTATCCTGCTAGGTTGAGAGTTCCCGCAGATGGAAACTGCAGTTCCTTAAACGCAGAGATATTGCGAAATCAGGCCCGCATGTGGGAGGTGTGAAAGACACTGCAACACAAGAGGAATGAAGTCCCCTCGAAATGCTCCTGAGGGAGATCCGGGCAGGACTCACTGTAGGGGTGGGGCAGGTCTGGTCCCGATCCTCACTTGCATTGTTGGGTCCACATGGCCTGGTGATGGTTTGCTGGAGACTATATTGCATCCTTCATCATGGTAGTTTGATTAAATTTGGGAAACTTATGTTGATGCATTCCATTCAGCCAACCGATCTCCTCAGTTCCTGCACGGATCGCTGTCCGTAATTTGCTGAGACGTGTACAGAGTCCTTCTTGGGGGAGATAGAGCTGGATGGGAGGGCGATTGGGGAGACATATTGAGCATGAAACTTGATTCATCATGGTAGTAATGTTGTTATTAATACTGTCCATAATGCCGGGATTGGGTGAACCTCAAGTTAGGCAACATCTGCCAAATAGTGTGTACCACAAGGGGTGTGCTAATGGCTCTTGTTGTTGTTGCTTTTTCCTTTAAGCAATTGTTTTCTCTTAGTTAGAGTGCATCATACGGGTGAGGGGGGTTCTATCACCCATACACAGTTGGGGAGGGCATAGTGTGGGTGGATGGATGGGGTTGTTTGGGTTGTAAGACCGGCATATTCATTTCTGAAGATCCTGTACTGATTGCTGGATTATTTTCAATATGCATTTACAACATTTCAGACATGGTCCATGAACAATATGGCAGACCCAGTGTCGGACCCTAGTAGGGACAAGAAGTTGCGATTTGTAACATGTAATGTCAGGGGGTTAAACAACCACAGAAAGGTTCGGATAGTTGTAGCGTATCTGAAGTGGCACTCTGAAGATGTTGCTTTGCTCCAGGAGACGCACCTACCGCTTTGTAGTGGCATGCTTGCACATAAATACTTCCAAGGCAAGATTTGCGCAGCAGGTTTTACCACCCATGCTAGAGATGTTTTAATATGGGTCAACTTTAAGTCAGGGATTACACTACTTGAAACCGAGGCGGATCGTAATGTGAGATACATAATAGCAAAATGGCAAAAAGAGTCTAATCCTAAAACAGGTTAATGTGTATAGTCCTAATTATGATGACCTACAGTTTTACCGCTTGTTAGGCACCCAACTAATGCAGGATGTAAATGCAACTCTACTATTGGGTGGAGACTTTAATTGTATCTTAGATCCTGATAGGGACCGCTCAAGGGCCCCTCTCGTCGCCCCCCAGCTGCAGCCAGTGCCATTATTGGTTTGATGGAAGATTTAGGCCTGCCTGACGCATGGAGGCAGCTTTTGCCTGACACAGGGATTTACCCACTACTCTGCTCCTCATGACACTCATCCCCGCATTGTTTATTGGCTGATCTCTAGGGACTTGCTTTCGAACGTCTCTAAATGTACCCCTCTTGCTACCACATATTCAGACCACTCACCTGTCCAATTGGATATTAAGGTACCCGCAAGGCAAGCGGCACCATTTCTCTGGAGATTTTCCCCTTATTCACTTTTGGATCCAGTGTTCGCTACTGAAATGGCGACATCGCTACATTCGTTCTTTGAAAATAATATCGGTTCAGTGGATAGTTTCGATACTGTCTGGGAGGCTTTTAAAGTCTACATTAGAGGTATTGCTATTACCAAGGATGCGGGAGTGCTCCAGGCCCTGAGAGACAGGTTAACGAACCTGGAACGCTATACAAGACTGCCTTGAACATATTCTAATGACACAGGGAGCACCTTATGACCCCTCTCACTCCCGGCGAATTCAAGGCAGTGCTTAAAGCCATGTGGGCGAGTAGTGCCCCGGGTACAGATGGGCTCAAAGTCACCTTTTATAAGACTTACCAGGAACAATTCCTTCCTCATCTGATATATCTATAGGAAGACATGGCTAAAGGGGCATGGCTTTGCGGGCTTAGATGGAGGACATGCCCTCCAACCATCCCCCATAATCTGCAATTTTATCCTGCCCAAAGCGGAACCAGAGGCACGTAAGTGGCAGTACGGTGGCAGGGAGCACCTGTGTGCCGACATGGTGCAATAACCCACCTGTGACTGACAAAAACTAACCCGATCGGACCGAGGCAAGACGCGTGATCAGGAGACTGGGCCTGGACAGACCACGCAAGTCCGAGGCTTCTGATGAGGCACAGTAAGCCGCACTTGAGAGGACGAAAAGCAGTCACGCTGACAGAGCTCTGACGAGCCGGCAACAATCGGCAGAAAAGCCTAACTACCTTGTGAAAATGAGGAGCAACCGGAGCTGGGGCAGCAGTGGGTGGCCATCGCATGCTGCGCGGCGGAGCCAGACGATCGTGGATGACCAGACCAGTCTTGAACGGCAAGAGTACGAGAGACCAGGAGGCACGGCCCGGATGGATCAGGCAAGTCCAAGGCCTCGCAGGTGGCACAGCTGGCTGCACTGAGAGGCCGAACAGCAACTGCGCCAGCAACTCTGGCAGGCTCACATAGATCGGCAGAAAGGCGTAAAGACCAGTGAAGGTAAGGAGCAACCGGACCTGGGGCAGCGGTGGGGAGCCATCACATGCTGCGCGGTGGAGCCCCGCTTATTATGGAGGACCGGGCCTACCTTAAACAGCGCGAGTCAGCGGAACGCCAGAGCGGGTGAGCCAGGGACCATGAGTGATCTATGTGGGCACGGCCTACAGGGAACCTGCGCCTTGGCACCAGACACAGGTTCGCCACACGGACCCAGGTACAAGGGGCAGAACGCGACAGAGAGGAAGACCACCCCGCCAGCAAAAAGTGGCTGTAAGCACCAGCGGCGATCCCTGCCAATCTAATAAATAAAAGGCAATAGGCATCGCTCCTCAACACACTGCCAGGGCCCAGACCAATCCAGCAGACCACGAGGTTCGTAACCTCAGGATATTTTCATACGCTGTACCTGGCGGAGAGTGAAGCCAAAATCTCTGAGCAGCGTGACTTTATCGGGTGGGAGAAGATGGTTCTCGCTTAGACATAGTAAAAAAGAACCACAGTCCACCATCTGGCAAGTGCATCCACATTGTAGGACTGGTGCATGCCCAGGCACTCCAGACACACACGCACCACAGTGGGAGTGTAGAGCACTTACTTTAGGTGGGTGTGAGGCAGCCACTAATCCTGCTAGCAACCAGAGGCCCTGACAGATATTGTGCTACCAAGTAAGGTGCTCCCGGACACGTCCATGAACCCATAGGGCAGTGGGATATATCAGGAGGGGCCTTCGATAAGGACCTGATGATCGAAGATGTCCTGGAACAGGAAGACGCTAAGCAACCCCTGTGAGCTAAGATCAATAAGATTGAACAACGCTTTGGATTTGGCAACACAATATCGTGCACCACAGGGCTACAATAACAACCATGGGGCCAAGGAACATTAACCTACTATCATATAATCAGACGACACGTTTGACATGGGCCGACTCCGCTCTGGTGCCGGCGGGCATGCTAGCCATCTGCTTCACTTCCGATCCCAGACAGATAAAACACCTGGGGAGTCGTTCACAGACCCCATGTCAAGCAAACTGGATGCTGTGTTGGCTTTGTGGAGAAACTGGGGAACACCATGGAGCAAACTCACACTTCCCCCGAAAACAAGAACTATAAAGTAGTCAGTGGCCTGAACCATTTGCACGCTGATCACTGGAAGCTGACAGACAAAACCCACTCGCTAGAGATTGCCATAGACGAGCTGTCTCCAAAGGCGCAGGAAGCTTTAAAGTGCCTGAATGAGCTGTCGGCGAGAGTGAAAATACTCAAGCATAGGGCGGAAGACTCTGAAGGCTGGTCCAGGCAAAACAACATACGAGTGATCGGCTTGCCAGAAGGTAAGGACGGAACTGCATATGTCGAGAATTGGATACAAGGAATGCTACCTGAAGGCGTACTAACTAAATACTTTGCCATAGAAAGAGCACACAGGGTCCTGGCGAGGCAACCCCCATGGGACCAGGCCTCAGACCCTTCCTGTTCTGTGTATTACACTACAAAGACAGAGATATGATTCTGCAAGAAACAAGGAAGCTGCAAACAATACGATTAGCAAATTGAAAAAAGTAATGCTTTTCCCAGACGACACAGTAGCAGTACACAAACAGCGACACTCTTTTCTGGAAGTAAAACGCTGTCTCTGAAATCTTGAGCTTGAATATTCACTGTTCTCCGCACGCCGGGGAGTATTAACAAAAGGCAAGACAAACTTCTTTGATACCCTCATAGCTGCATGGGCCTAGCTAGATTCCGCTAATGTAGGGGGTATCTTTCCTGATAAGGACGCACATGGAAGATTGCATCCAGGAGCAGATATGGGACCGCGCAAGGGGAAACAACACAAGAGCTAGCCACTCTCTTACAGCCTACCAACTCTCTGATTATATTGTCTCCTCCACCATGACGGTTACTAAGGTATGCACCTGAAATGTCCAGGGTATACTCACACCCTCTCATCAGTACTTTAATATATTCTGTTCTTAAGAGAGACCAGGCTCAAATAGTACTCCTGCATGAGACGCACCTTATGTCTGATGCTGCACTGTCAGCCCATATGCTTACAGAAACGCAACGTGAAACATTGTTAATTTCTCTCCTCAAACCAGACAGAGATCCAAACCAGCTAGGCTCCTACAGACCCCTGGCGCTGCTCATTACTGATTACAAAATGCTTGCCTCTGTAATTTTGTCTAGATTGGCTTCTTTGGTACAGTCACTGGTGCACCCTGATCAAAATGGCTTTGTGAAAACTCGTAACCACTCTCTTAACATACGGAGACTCGGCTTCAAGAGTATGCCACACACTCATGGCATAGCTCGGGATGCTTGGTCCTAGATTTGGAGAAGGCCTTTGACTTACTTGAATGGCCCTACCTTTTTTCAGTCCTCCGGCAATATGGCTTTGGAGCCGCTTTTCTCAGTCTGGTCAAGTTACTGTATACACAACCTTTCATTTGGGGCAGCACAGGACGAACAATATAATAATAATTATACCAGCATTTGTAAAGGTCGCAGCTACCTCAGGCGAGGTGTCCTGGCGCTGGGAGCCATTGGGAAGATTAAGCAAAGCTATTGCCCATGGATAATGTACCAGACACTATAGCAGTGATTCTACATCAATTTGCGGGGCTTTCAGGTTTGAAAGCGATCTGGAGTAAGACGTGCCTTTATCCCTTTAAAGTTGAGGCCCAGGACCCTATCAATGATGTACTCATTAGATGGCAGCCAAGTTCCTTCCGATACCTGGGCATTTACGTGACCATAGTCCATCAGACATATTGGAAGGCAACCTGGTCAGGGCTATTTCTTCCATCCGGTCTCAAATAAACTAGGAGCTGAACCAGTCATGAGGCACAGTGGAGCTGTGCTCATGACGAGCTGAGCTCGTGATAACTGCCGCGGCCCTCCCACGCGCGGAGAATTCCCCGCCTGTGCCGGCATTCTAAAGGAGTGGGCCGAGTCATGACGAGTCCAGCTCAGCCCCCCTCTTCAGGGGTTAAATGTGGTGGGCAGAATAGCATTGATTAAAATGGTAACATTACCAAGATTACTGTACTATTTTGCAAACCTGCCTGTTTATGTCCATGCCAAAATATTCATAGAGCTGGAACAAATGCTCCGAGACTTCAGCTGGAATAAGGGGCACCACAGAGCTGCATTCTGCAAGCTGTATGCACCCACAGACTAAGGCGGCCTGGCAGTTCCCAATATGGAACTATACTACCTAGTTGCGCAGTTGCAGTGGGTAACGAAGGGGACGAGCAGCGGACGCACGCAGCGGCGCGCCAAAGGCAAGCTCATCCCTGCATGACCGCCGCCAGACACCCTGCCCGTTTCGCCCGCGGGTCTCTCTCCATTAGCCAGTGATGGCTATCCTTCAGTACACCAGTCAGGAACTTCACTCTTTTAATAAAGTACCCCCCCCAGGAGGTAGGCAATATCCCCTTCTAACCGACCATGTGTCTCACAACCCATAAGTACCCTCCACTCAGCAGGCAACCCAAAATAGCTAACTGCAGTACCAAACACCCCAACTAAATTCCACAACCCCAAAGTCCAAACACCTGATTGGCTTATACTGCAATGGACGCTCTCTTCGGAAACACGCATTAGAAAGCTGGTCCCTACTGGACTCAGAAAAGCCTGATTTATTCTTTATTGCAGAGACATGGCTCCAAGATCCTTAACTACCCGACCTCTCTGTAGCCCTCCCTCATGAATACCAGCTGACTAGACTAGATAGGAAAGACAAAAGGGGTGGTGGAATAGCGATAGCCTTTAGAGCAAATACTAAAATACATACTGTACAATTTCTTCAGGCAGAATGGGGCGAAATCTGTATTTTTACAATAGAGCACATCAACAAGGAGTCCTGGAGAGGCACCCTTCTCTACAGGCCCCCCGGTAACACAGCCCACTTCTCTAGCAATCTGAGACGATTGCGCCACGCGTCCTGGCTGTGGATAATTTCCTCCTACTAGGGGATTTTAACTATCACGCCGAACTCCTATCGGATCCTCACACAAATGATCTCACCACCAGCCTGAACACATTAAGCTTAAAGCAACTGGTGATAGGACCCACCCATATCCCTGGTCACATCTTAGATCTATTATTCACAAATTCCTGCAATGTAGAGATCGACCAATTACTCCCAGTCCTATGGTCTCATCACTATGTAATAAGGTTCCACATACACAGAATATCGACTCAACCTCATCCCAGGAAAGAACCTAAACTAAGTAGACCTTGGAATAAGATAAACTTAGAATCCTTTTCAACTCACTTTATTCCCCTCTCCCCTTCGGAGATAGCCCACCAAACAAGGCAACCCTACTGTCTTGAACTAGCTTTCAGCACGACCCTAGACACAATCGCCCCTAAAAAGGAAATTAGATGCCCTAATAAACTCTCCCCCTGTTTCACCCCAGACCGAAAAATTGATAAACTTGCCGTCAGAAAGGCTGAACGTAAATGGAGACATACAAAAAACGCAACAGACAGACAACACTACAAAACAACACATCGGCTCTATATGGATTATATAGCCACAGCTAAAAACGTTTACCTGGGAAACAAAATAAATCAGGCCTCCAACTCCCATAAAGAGCTGTACAAAATAGTGAAGGAATTCACCAATCCCTCTTCATGCCAGCAATCGCATATTGCTTCCCATGAGTGGGTCGATTCCCTCTCATCCTTTTTAGTAAATAAGATAAACGACTTTCATAAACTTTTTCCCCAGTTAACCGACACACCACCTAAACAGATACACATGGAGATTACTCCCTGGCACACAACCTCCCTCAGAGAATTTCAAACTGTCACAGAGGAAGAAGTATCCCTCGCTCTGAACAGGATTAAATCTGGATTACCGACCGACCCGGCCTCTTCTCAGATTCTATCCAAAATCGGACCTGCCCTTCTCCCCAATTTGACCAGAATCTTCAATCTCTCACTATCGCAATCCACCGTACATTCACACTGGATGAAGGCCATAATCGGACCAATACTAAAAAAGCCGACAGCCGACCCTAAACAGCTTGCCAACTACTGACCAATCTCTCTCCTACGCCTGTTTGGTAAAATCATGGAATCGTTGGTCAACAATCAACTATCTAAACATCTAGAAAGCCATAATGTGCTGGATCCATCTCAATGGGGGTTCGGGCCTTTCACAGAGGTAGGCCATGGGACAATAAGGAATGGGACATGATCTTAGCGAGTGCCGTACAAATCCCACAAAATGCCAAATTACGCATCATACAGTTCTACATTGTCTACAGGGCATACCTATCACCAGATAAGATAAACAAATACTTTCGACTTAACTAATGCTGCATGCCCTCGCTGCGAGCAGGTAGGAGCGGACCTCCTTGACATGCTGTGGTTCTGCCCCTCACTTTACCAATACTGGCAGGAGGTGACAGCTGGCCTTTCGGATTGCACTGACCGCTCATGACTACACACATGGGGGTATTTGCCAGATCCAAAAAGCTTAAAGCTACTTTCAGATTTATAAATCTAGGCCTCAAAATCTCAAAAGGACTGGCTACCCGAAGGTGGAAAAATAAACATCCTCCCTCACCAGAAGGCTGGAAGCGATCAGTTCTGGTTTTGGCCCAAGCAGCAAGCACGGGTTTGCACAGAAAAGGTGTAGCCGGCCAGGACAAATGCCCTATTGCACAAAACTGGGACAAATTGGTGGTGGGGCTACAACACATAGGGCAAGAGCCAGGGGGGAACATCCTGCACGAAGGGCATACCAGTGGGGGTGAGAATGAACCAGGATCGATGAACTTCCTAGATAGTAATAACCACTAGGACAACACCAATGACCCAGATGAGCAGTTGAAATGGCGCCTAAGGGACAGGCAAATCCGAACCATTGACATGATGATCCCAGCAGAAGGGCCTCCGGTGGGAGGAGAGGGGAATGGTACGGAGGGGTTTGCAAGAGTTGTAAAATTCTGCTTTGATGTGTCAAGTTGTTTGTAATTTTTATGTTAGAATTGCATCTTCAATATCCTAATAAAAACAGCAAATACGTACACGTGATACATGCAGAGAATCAGCTGCTAGCCAATTTTAACCTGTCAAAGGGTGCTAAACATGTATCTTATCATGGAACCTCAGTAAAGTCTATGCTGTAAAGACCTAAAAGATACATGCCAAATGTTGAAAGTTATTATGTACAAAATATCCTGTGGTTAATGTACTCGAGTATAATATAAAATGCAAATAAATAAATAACAAATCCGAGGTTATGTCGCCCTCTATGCATGAGGGCCTTGAACATAATGCTGCTGAAACCTGGGAAATCATCAATAGATGGCTCATCATATAGACCCCTATTTCTATTAAATGTAAACACGAAGATATTTGCCAAAATCTTGGCAAATCGTCTAACCCCATTGATCCCCCCCCCCCAGTGGGTCACCATGACAGACCGGTTTTGTCCCTGGCTTCAATTTGACTCTCAACCTCAGAACAATTTTTGGTGCCATCCATCAACTTAATATGGAAGTCGAAGCTGCGGCTGTCTTTTTGGATGCCAAAAAGGCGTTTGACTCTGTGGGGTGGGAATTAATGAAGGGGGTATTGAGGCGAATTGGAGTCTGCAAGAACTTTTTAAAACTGATCACTGTGTTGTATTTCCTGCCTACTGCTGTGATACGTTTGGGTAATATGGTTACGGCTCCCATTGCCATTTCGGGGAGCAATCAACAGGGCTGCCCGTTATCTCCTCTTCTATATGCCGTTGTGGCTGAACCCATGGCTTGTGCACTTCGGGAGTACCATAGCCACATGAGAATGCGGACCCGGGATATAGTTTGGTCCTCTTGGCTTATGCAGATGATACACTGCTTTATGTATGGAAGCTGGGTAAGAATCTTAATCCTATTCTGTCGGAGGTCGTACAGTTTGGGCAATTGTCTTGCCTCAAAATTAACTCTACAAAATCATTGATTTTTCCTTAGACTGCTGCTACTACCCCAACAGATTAGATTATCCTATGCAGTGGTCTTCAAATCCCATTCGATACCGAGGGATACAAATTCCCACTGTCCCCGATATAGTACTCGCAGAAAAGTATGGGAAGGCTATCTCCAAATTTGAGGACGATATCACCAGCTGAATCAGACTACCTCTATCCTTGTTGGGACGCACTTCTATTATTAAAATGGTGTTCTTCCCCAGATTATTAATTTTATTTGTAAACATCCCTATGTTGCTGCCATGCCACCTACCTTGTGCACACTTATGATAAAATTAGCTTGGGCCACAATGAAGCCTAGGATTAAGTGTGACACGTTGACTTTACCTTACTCTGCTGGAGACATTGGGGCTCCAGACCTAGTTATATTGTCTAGTAGTGCAAGCTTCCCATGCATATCGCGGGATGCATGGCCCTCGGGAATTACCACACTTTTACATAAAGACAAATGCAAACGCCCTCGAAACTCTACCACAGACCCTCTTTAAACCTCCTATTAGATGGAACGGAGTCTTGGCCTCTATAAACTCTACCTTGTATCCTCGCCTAGGTTATTAGAGTATCAAGTGGGTGCTCTCATGTATTAACCGTTGATTCTGTTGGAGTGGTGCTCCTGGTTCCAGAGGGGGATGGAAAAACGCGTTCACCGTTTGCTTAAAGCACGGGGTATATTAAAGATAGGAGACTTCTTCCACGATGGTGTTGTATGAAGCTTTGACGGCTTGCCCAAAGATGGTCCGGTACATATGCCACTTGACCAATTTCAGTATATCAGAGCCAGGCACGCATGGCGAGAGCTCCAGGGGGACGACATGCAGGAGTCTCCTGCAATGCCCACGCATATCATTTGTGCAGGTTCCCCCAGAAAGTTAATAACCATATTTAGGGCTAGATGTAGGTAATCCGAAAATACTGATTCTAAAATACCGAATTTTACCGATTCGGTATTTCAGAATCGGTATTTGGGATGTAGATAATAATTTGGTAAAAAATACCGAATCGGTAAGATTCGGTATTTACCGAATCGGTAATTACCGATTCGGTATTTGCCATTCATTCCTATGGGCCCATAGGAATGAATGTCAATTACAGAATCGGTAATTACCGATTCGGTAAATACCAGAAAATTCAAGGGTGGCAGGTTGTCACTTTGACACCCTGTTGCACCTCTGATTAGTGCTGGTGTGCACATGTGGCATACATACATGCCCTAAGGGCATGTATGTCTGTCACATGGCACAGGTGTAAATGCACATTTATGCATTTACATAGGAATTCCTTATTTACCACCAACTAATAGTTGGTGGTAAATAGCGAATCCTTTGAGCCCAAAAGCACTGTTTGAAGTGCTTCCTACATTTCATTTACCGATTTCGGTAAATACCGAATCGATAAAAGATGATTCGGTAAATACCGAATCGGTAAATACCGATTCGTTATTTACCGAATCTGTAAACGTGCCCCCTACATAGGAAAAGGATTTTACCGGTCGGTAATGACTGATTTTGGCCGTTACCGACCGGTAAAAGCCTACCTACATCTGGCACTTATTTAATGCGCTCTCATTGGAACCCAAGACAACACAATGCATTAACCATACTTTATTCGCTTTCATTAGAACCCAAAACAACACAATGCATTAAGGCCCGTCAAGACTTGCAGAGAGAATTGGATTTGATCCTTGATGATTATGAGGTATTGCTCCAAAGTCACAAAGCACATATACTTAAACGGTAGACACTGCTTAATACTTGTTAAATACATAAATAGAGTGTTATATCCCCGCTAGGCTGTTCCGCTATGGGTTGCGCGATTCTGCCCATTGTGATCGCTGCGCGGAGCAGGAAGCAGTGTTTTTACATATTGCATGGCTTTGTCCTGATATTTTGAAATAATGGAGTGAGGTTTTCACTATCATTCGTGATACTACGGGACATATTCTAGTACCAAACCCGCTCCTAGCTTTGCTTGGGTATGATATGGAAATTGATAGAAGCTTCAGAAGGCTAGTTGCGATGGGTATGCTTCTAGCAAAGCGTAGGGTTGCCATGCGCTGGACCAAAGGGCCAATGCCATGGATAGGTGATTGGAGAGCAGATATGTTAAACTGTGATCCGCAATCTGACATCTGTAGTGAGCTTCTACCTCCCCAGAATTGTCCCAAGGGCTTTTGGGGATTGTACAAGCAATACCTAGGTGAGATTGAGACAGTGGCACTAGCAAGCAAAGGTAGCAAAACAGGTTCCAGAGATGAATATGTTAAGTTTGCCGGTTGTGTCACTCTGTGACACAACCGTCCCTAGACTGACTTTCCCTCTCTGTTGTGGGATGTCCCCTCTGCAACCTGTCTGACATCAGTACTGTACCTCAACGTGAAGGGTCTCCGAACATGCCGTCATTTATGCACAATAAGATGACCCCCAGCCTAATTACCTGGACAGAGATATATGTATAAATATGTTTTACCATTTTTTGTCATTTATGTGTTTGTGTTTTGGCTGACAGTTATTTCACTTTTTCACTAAATGTCACATCAGTCACTAACTAATTGTTCACACCCTTTATGCTTTTTGTATGACAGTCTGTCAAATGACTAAAAAAGTTAAAAGTAAAGTGGATTCTCAAAATGTAATAAGCTTCTGTGTGTGCGTCAGATAATGAACAATTTGGTATATTGTTTATTAAAAAAGTTCCATCGCCCTAAAGGAATTATTTTGTTACCTCACTGAACTTTTTTGTAGTCTATAATGACAATATCTCTGACAGTGGCTTCCCAGAATATTATGCCATTTGAAGCAAGTCAGACACATTGAGGACAGCTGACTGCTCATATGGTATGAGTGTGATATTTGAAAAGTGCTGCAAATAGCCTCAGTAGGTCACAGGTTTGAAGTTGGTCCACGGGTAAAATGTGGGTACCTTGGGGCATAAAGCCCAATCAAACAATACCATTAGTTTGAAATGAGTATAGTTTAAACATCTCAGTTCAAGAAAATATTTCCCAGATATTGCTTTGTAAATAATGAAAAATATTCACAATAAAGCACATTGGTTCAGTATAATTTGCCAGAACTGATATGACTTGAAGATCTATTTACATGGGCTATGGGAGTCTCCCCAGAGAAATGGTGTAATTGCTTGGATAGTAACATCAGTCTGAATTGTTGTAACTTATAGGCTGCTTTAATTTGGGGGAGAGGGAGAATATGGAGTGAAGTGTTGAATTTAGGACACTTATGTAAATGTGGGAAACTGTGCTTTATAAAGCATATAGGGCAAGCAACATTGGTCATTACTAATATGTCTTAAAGACTACTTTAAAGAAAATTTAAAAGGCTGATTCTTTTCTAGGGAACAGCATGTTAAAGGACACTGGACTGGTAACATTAGTTATTGAGAACTGATGACTTAACAATTATTTACAGAGTGATATGAGATGTCTCCCCCCAAAAAACGGTTTGGAATTTGTGTTGGGCAACAAAGCAGTATGTTGGCCTGTAAAGCTAGTCAGAACTGATATGGATTAACACCAAGTTACTGGGGTGTTTTGTAGATCAAGAACTTTTTTGAAAACGTTGTAGTAAATAGTGGATTTTAAATTAAAGTTATGAACACACTCTACACCGGGATCACCAAGCAACTCACTAGAAGACTGCAAACCATCTAGAACTTGGCAGGCAGACTAATCCTCATCCTCTCACACAGAACTCACACCACGCCTCAGGGAACATCACTGGCTCCCGATACCTCAGACAACCAGGACCAAAGGAGTAAAGGAAGGGATGAGGACTAAATCCTAGTTGTCAGGGATCTCTTGACAAACCCACCACAAGTGTTGTCGGTCTCCAAGGAGATCTGGACCCAGACAAGGAGCCAGAGGATGATGACTGGTGGTACCCTACCCTTTTCTCCCACCAGGAAAATTACAATCCCCGGATCAAGCAAGTGCTGCAGGAGTGAAGGATGGTGAAGGGGTTACAGCTCTAAGAAAATAGCCCAGGCGAGATAAGGGACCTAAGAAATAAATATTCTATGTATGGATATTATCTAGAGGTCATTAAAAATTATTTACAAGGAATAGATGTTATTATGCTCTTGCTCGAGCAAAGAGCAAGAGTTAAATGCCCTCTTGACTTGGAAGAACTAAAGTTGGCTCTAGAGGTATGCAGAAAGGTAAGTGTAACCTGGGCTGGTGGACCAGGGTTGATGGGAGCACTTGTAGTAGGGTCGGGGTCAGGTCTAATGGTTGTACCAGGTTGCACGTTAGGGACGAGATGGACACCGGGTCTTGCAGGCAAAGAGGGTTTTATTGTGATTGCACGTTTTGAATTGAGCATTAAAGTTCTCCTGGTTCTAAATGTGAGTCTTTCCCTGGCAAACTGGCTGGGATCCGTTTTGGCAGCAGGGGTGTTCGCTTCTCCGTTTTCAGGTCCCCGGGCTTTTTCTTCTAGGTCTGGTCAGGGAGGACGGCTCGCCGCTCCGGATCCCATGAAAAGGAAGACCAACAGAGAGGGAACCGTTAGTTCAGCTGTCTTCCGGGGAGTGCACCTTTTTGGGACCGTGTGTAGTGAGGTAGGGAGGGGGTCACCAGTGTTCAACGTGCAGCTCAACTACTGTCGGTGACGTGGGGAAGCTACAGGAGGTGAGGGTTAAACGCGGGGTAAAGGAAACAGTAGGAAGGGGAAGACGCGGGACAAACGAACACGGGGCTATTTACTCTATTTACACAAGCTTTCTTCCCGCCCACACCGCCATACGCTGCCGTACCTGGGTCAGCCACGCTCCTCCCCTGGGAGAGTGGCACGGCGGCTCACGGGGTCGTTGGCCTCCTGGCACACCGTTGGTCTCGTCTTCTCCTCCTCCGGGATGTTCCTCGGGGTTTCTTCGTTGTCCTCCGCAATCGCCTTCTTCTCTCCTCCCAAACCGCTCTCCGTCGCCGCTCCTCGCCTTCTCCTCCTCCGGGGTGATGTCACACCCCTCGTGCATTACTTCCTGTGCTTTAACCAGTCCGAGCTCACTGACGTACACAGGAGGAGTGGTCTCCTCCTCCTCCGAGAACGCCCACTTAAAGGCGCCGTGTTCCTCATCCAGGTCGTCCAGTCCGGTCTCCCAGGGGTCCCTCTGTAAGGAAGGAGGCACAACAGGGTCATTTCCGGGAGCCCACCACTCCTCGGATACATTCCGCCTCACTCCGTTACAGTAAGCCACCAAGTGCAGATGGTATCCTGGCTGATTTATACCAGTTAATTCCCTACTGTATATTGGAGAGACTGTTGGAGTTATTATCACCGTAATAGTCTTGATCCCGAAAGATGCGAAAGACCTAACTCTATTGCAATTGTATAGTACGTTCTCTATTCTAAACACTGACATTAACATGGGGGCGTGGCTAGTGAGATGGGCAGTTAGACGTGCTACCACAGAGCTCCCGTCCCAATATAAATATCCTACTGTATCCTGGCAAAGCCTGCTGGTAACTACACCCCAAAAAACAACTTGCATGCTCACTGGAAGCTCCAGTGCCACATACTAACCTTTCGAGACGATTCTATGGTCCAGGGTCCTGGTTAGTCACGAAGAATTTTGATGACCCCTGCTGTGGCGGATCCTGTGGCCTTGAGGAGCCGGTGCTGAATGTACCGCATAGCTAAATGTGGCTGAATAAAGGCTCCAGTGTGCTGGCAATCCTCCCCCTTCTGCGGCTTGAAAGCCTGCGTAAGCCTTGTTTGAGGCCTGGGGGAGGGGCCCAACACACATCAAAGCAATCCACGGCGGTGCTGCAGATACAGGTGGTGGAGGCAGAGTGAAGAGAGGATCCCTGGGCTGCCCCCAGAATGAGAATACTCCCCTGGAAGAACGTGGGACCTTGGCAGGCAAGGGACCCATAGCAGTTTGGAGCGGTTGTTCAAATTGGTCCCCAGATAAGCACGGCAGACAAAGAGGAGATCTCCTGCCCCTGAAGACTAAGGGGGAAGGAGTCAGACTGGGTGGAGTAACCCCCATGACAGGCACAACATGAAAATAAAGGGGGGGGGGGAAAGAAAGCCTAAGAAGAATAAAGGAGGAAAATACATGAATAAACAAATAAGGAGTGACAATAACAAAAAGACAACCCTAAAACAACACAGGAACCCACCGAACATACTAAACTTGGGGAAAATGCCCTTGAGGAGGGGTAATGGACTATCATTTAACCTAGGCTGGTCAGCAAAGCCAAACTCCGACAGAAGGCCTACATAGATGGTGCAGCCGGGTGACAGAGAACAGCTCTTACAAGGAACTCCGAAAGTCACTTGCTGATCGGAGGGAAGTTGGCTACGCATTGTTGCTGCAGGCCTTGGACTGCTGATTGGGGAGTCTGATACGGTTAACGCTCTGAGACTACAGACCCCATAGCGGAAAGGAGGAACCAGGCATCTGATCTGACCAAGTGAATACCAGGTATACTGATGCTGGCCATATCAAAGGTAATATACCAGGTCCGTTAAGCTCTACCACCGAGCTATCTGCCGGGCTCGTGCGGCCTTCTATGCTACCGAATTCCGGAACAGCCCTAATCCGTCGAAGGCTATTTTTAAGGCCGTAAAACAACTTATGGCGAAGCGGACTACCACTATGACCGTAAGCTCCCTTTCCCATTGTGAATCCCTTGCTTCCTACTTTTTGGGGAAGGTCCAAGCCATTTATAGGACATTCCCTAGCATAGGGTCCACTGTGGAAAGTATTAATCGGGCTCACCATCAGACTACACTGCTTGCTTTCCCCCCCCTTGCCTTGGATGATTTTGACAAACTTGCGTTGCAAGTTAAATCTGGGTCTCCATCTGACCCAGTAAGGCCTGCTCTCTTTCGAGACCAAGCTTTTATGGGGCGTACAGTTGTATGCTCCCTTGTCAATCTCTCCTTGGAATCGGGAATTGTACCATCTAAGTGGAAACAAGCCGTGGTGTCCCCGATTCTTAAAAAGCCTACCCTGGACCCCTCGAAGCCTGAAAGCTATCGCCCCATCTCGCTGCTACCCTGGCCAGCCAAGATCACTGAAGCCCACGTCAATTTGGCCCTGTCTGAACATCTGACTCGGACCAATGCCCTCGACCCCACACAAAACGGATTCCGTGCTGGGCACAGTACGGAAACTGCGTTACTTGTGATGGTGGAACATCTCCGGGCAAGGTTGGATGCTGGTCAAACGGCGGCGCTTATTCTGTTAGATCTTAGCGCCGCCTTTGATACGGTAGACCACAGCATCCTCCTGCGTCGGCTCGAGGAGACTGGCATTGGCGGTGTGGTATTGCAATGGTTCCGCTCCTTCTTAGACGACCGCTCCTTCTGTGTTGCCATCCCTCCCTTCAAGTCCAGTTACCATCCACTGGCCATGGGGGTTCCGCAAGGGTCCTCGCTGAGTCCCACGTTGTTCAATCTCTACGTGAGACCGCTGGCTGATGTCGCCAGGCAGTGGGGCCTCACCCTGGTCTCGTATGCCGACGACACTCAGCTGGCGGTTACGCTCAGCGGGGATGCGGAAACTGAGGCCCCCAGGTTTCAGTCCGGACTGAAGGCGGTGGCTAGTTGGCTGACAGGCAACTGCCTTCAGCTAAACGCCACTAAAACAGAGGTATTGGTAGTCGGGAAGGGAGTGGAGCTGTGGGGTGACCGCTGGTGGCCTCCAGAGTTGGGTCCCACTCAGATCCCGGTATCGGAAGTGAAAAATCTGGGGATATGGCTGGACGCGGGCCTCTCCTTCATAGGCCATACGAAAAGAACTGCGGCCTGCTGTTTCGATCTTCTGAGGGGCTTGAGACCTGTTCTCAAGTTCTTTGACGCCCCGACCAGGCAGCTGGTGATCCAGGCCACTATCATCTCTCGCCTGGATTATGCCAGCTCTCTCCTGGCTGGGGCCAACCAGGCTGAACTAACCCGATTGCAACGGGTTCAGAATGCTGCGGCGAGGGCGATTGTCGGCCTACCAAGATTTTGCTCAGTGACAGGTGTCCTTCGCTCCCTACACTGGCTTCCGGTTAGGAAGCGTATTCTTTTCAAAGTCCTGTGCCTCGCTTTTAAAATCCTGAGAGGTACAGGCCCGGAAATCCTGTCGAATTGTCTGTCTTTCTATGTTCCTGCCCGTCGCCTTCGCTCCCAAGGTCTGGCCCTTGCGGTGGTTCCCAGATTCAGGCTTAGCCGCATGGGAGGCCGCTCGTTTAGGGTATTGGCTGCGTCAGCATGGAACTCCTTGCCTGTTGAAATCCGCCTGCTGGAGGACCTTCTGACTTTCCGGAAGGCGATAAAAACCTTCCTGTTTTAGTTGTTTTTTGTCCTTGTTCCTGTTTTAGCTGTTATTTGCCTCTTTTTACATCCCGTTGTGTTACGAGCTACCTTGTCTTTGCGCCGGGACGCTCCTTGGCTGGAGTCGCTGTGCGCACAATAAATAGACGTAACATAACATAACATAACATAACAATTGTTAAAGACCAGCCCCAGAGGGAGGCCCAGGTTAACAAAATAATCCAATATACTGTCCCCGGCCCTGCAACGGGGGCACAGGAGGGTGGAGACTAAATGGGCGAGGGATGTGGCGAACAGACAATAGGCACAGCTGAAATCCTTGAGGCCATACTGGGCACTGGAGTACAAAATAGACAGGATGGCGATGGACATTAATCACCTAAGACTACACCTTCAGAAAGTCACAGAAAGAGTCACAAATACTGAGGGAGAAGTAGTTTCACTTTGTGAAAATGTACAGTCTGTGCAAACTGTGGTGGAGACACTACAAACCAAAGTGGCGCAAATGGAGTCATGCAGAAAGGATGCAACGGGTTGCTCCAGAAAACATAATCTGAGATTTCTTGGTTTACCTGTACGAGCAGAGAGGCCCTCGGCTGAACTCTTTCTTGAGGACTGGATTGCCACTGCGTTTTTGCCCTGTCCACCTCTCCAAGTTCTTTACTATCGAAAGGGGCCACCGTGCTTTGGGACCGGTCCCCCAGATGGGAGCACTTCCCTGAGCTCTCATAGCGCAAATCTTTTACCACAGGGATAGGGACGCAATCCTACAATATGTGTCTGTACATGGCCCTCCCCATTATGAACACAAACCGATTCAGATCTACCCAGATTACACAAGAAATGTGCAGGATCTTTGTAACAGTTTACTGGGAGTTAAGCCTGCTCTTCCTGGCAAAACTTAAAAGTGCAATATGGTGGAAAGGTGTTCTTTTACGAAACTCCGCAGGAGGCTGAGTTCTGGATAGACTCCGAAGTTCTCGGACAGACGGATCATAACCATGCATGGCATGAGCAAAGAAAGAAGAGAAGATGGAGTTTGGCCCGGAACAAAAAATCGCCAATGAGACGGACCCAGATTCCAGATGTACAGACTGGTGGTCGTATACTGGTGAAAGCTGATAGCACCCTGCGAGCGGAAGGGGAACCCTTGGAGATAAAGAACTCCTATACACCATTGTCCTCTGTCCATTGCTGGGGGGTACATATCCCTCCTCTAAAGGTAGGGTACATATCCCTCCTCTAAAGGTATTCCATTTACCCCACATTCTCTCCCATTTGTTAGAGCATCCTCTGTGGACGAATGTAGCTTTTTCGGCCACCATGGTCATGTCCATATCTCTACACCAATTGTCAAGAACTGGGGCTACCGCCACCCCCCAATGTTTGGCTATATTTTGTTTTGCTATCATCATACCAAGTGTTGCCCAAGCTTGGACTGCGCGGTTCTAATCAGTTGATTCCCAGATATTCAGGAGACATCATTTGGGCTCAGGTGGGACCTGGTTGGTGCTAACCCTAGTGATTGTGTTCATTACTGCTGTCCAGTAAAGTTTAATAACTGGGCATTCCCAAAGTGTGTGGTAAAAGGTGTCTATGTCACCACAACTGACATGTGCAGTGCTGATCAGTGATTTGTCCCTTTTTTGCATAATGTCACACTAGTAAAGTAAGTCCTATGTAGCACTTTAAGTTGTATAAGGCGTAACCTAGATGAAACCACCACTACCCTAGGAGATTCCATAGTCTCCTGCCAGTCCGTGTCATCCAGCTCGCCCACCTCATTCTGCCATTTTACCCAGAGCTTTTGCATAGGGTCTGACTGATCGTTCACGATCTTCGGGTATGTGAAGGAAATCGATTTTTTCCCCATGTAGTCCGTTAGTCATCTGTCTTCTAAGGGAGCGGCCTCAGGAAGGGTATTATCTAATGGAATGGCCGCCTCTAGTGCGTGTTTGACCTGCATGTAGCGAAACATCTTGGTGGGGTCCATTTCGTATTGTTCTTGTAAGTGGGCAAAGGTGACGACTTTTCCCCCTTTCCAGAGGTCACCCAGACGAGAGATCCCTATTACATCCCATTTTTGGAACCCCTTACTCTTGCCTAGTGTGCGTAGTTTGCCAGTGTCCCATAGTGGGGTTTGCTGTGTCAGTTTATCTCTCCATGCCAGGTGTCTTGTTACCGTGTGCCACATGTGGACCGTATGTGCAGTCAGTCCCAGAAGGTCTGATGTTCGCTTCTTATTATAGAGCACTCTATTAATCCCTCCTGCTCCCAGGGCATGTCTAGTCAGTATGCGGGGTCAGTGTGGGGCGAGTGGACCCACTGATTAATCACTACTAATTGAGAGGCCCAGTAGTATGTCTGGACGTTTGGAAGTGCGATACCACCATTATATCAACTCCTAACCAGTTTTGCCGCAGCTATCCTGGCAGGTTTCCCATCCCATAGGAGATTGTTGACCTCTGAATCTGTTACTTTGAAATATGACACAGGGACATGAAAGGGTGAGTTATGGAGGGCAGAGTGAAATCTGGGTAGTGCCATCATTTAAAAAAATGCCGCCCTGCATCGGAAGGTGAGTGGCAACGATTACCAATGTTTAGCAACTCGCCTCAATCTCTGCAGCAGTTCCTGGAGGTTTTGCGCTAGGAAGTCGTCCGGGTTGGACGTAACCTGGATCCCTAAGTATTTGAAGCTGTCCGTTACTACTTTAGCTGTGCAGTTCTTTGGCAACACTTTATAAGTTCCATGTAGAATATACAGTACAGACTTCCCCCAGTTGATAGTGTACCCAGATACTGTCCCGTACACCTCACATATGTTTAGTAGTCTATGAAAGGACTGCATGGGGGATGCTATATATACCAGAATGTCGTCCGCTTAGAGGGATATGCGGTCTTCCCATCCCTCCGTCTAGCGAAGGTCGCAGATTATTGGGTCTCCTCTTATCCAGCCAATGGCTCTAGGACTGGAGTGGTGACTGCGGGCAGCATTGCCGCGTCCCAAAGAGAATTCACGTGGGATATGTCTGTTAGCTACCATATGTGCGAGAGGGTTAGTGTATAGTAGGCAGACCCATGAGCAGATTTTAGGCCTGAAACCCAGATGTTGAAGGGCTGCAAAGAGGCATGGCCATTCAACAGAGTTGAAGGCCATCCTTGTGTCAAGGGACAGTATGGCAGCATCCTCCCATATGGTATGTTTGCTGCCTAGTGCGCTATGTAGTTGTCTGAGATTTAGGGCTGTGATTCTTCCCGGCATCAATCCCGATTGATCCGGGTGTACTAGTTTAGAAAGGTATGGGGTCAGTCGGAGAACTAACGTTTTGGCTAATATCTTGGCTTCCGCAATAATCAGCTAAATGGGGCAGTAGGAGGTGTTTTCAGAAGGGGGTTTGCCTGGTTAATGGATGACTACTATAGTAGCAATGCTTTGGTCTGTGGGGAGGTCCCCCTGAGCCACGCTCGCCTCATACATCTTTAATAGATATGGGGTCAGTTTACCAGCTGCTCGCTTGTAGAGTTCTATTGGTATGCCGTTCGGACCCATAGCTTTCCTCGACTGTATCTTGTTAAGGGCCAGTGTGAGTTTGTCCACTGTTAAGTCATTTTCCAATATTTGGGCCTTTTCATTTGTGACTGTTGGCAAGCGTATGTCCCTTAGGAATGCTAATGTATCCTGCACTGCAATCGTGGTCGCGTAGACTCATTCGAAGTGTGTCACTAATGCGTCTACTATATCTTGCCGGTCTGATGTGGAGTCCCGTCTTCTAGTCGGAGCTCTGCCACCCATATGCCCGCCCGTGCTCGTTATTCTAGCCAGGCAAGAAGTTTGCCTGCTTTGTCCCCAGTCTTGCAGACCCTGTGTTGGATTTCTGTGATTTGGGTTCTGGCGTCTGCCCATAGGTGTTCTTTATATTCTTGTTGTTTTGTGAGTAGCTTATGTGTGTTAGTGTCTGATAGATCTTGAGCATGTAGTGAGTCCAATTGGTGCACCTCCTGTTCTAGGGCCTCTACTACTTTTTTCAGGGTTTTTTTTGTGACCTGAGATGAGGGATATGGCTTGCTCCCGTAATTCCGGCTTGTATGCTTTCCAAAGGATCATTGGTGAGGAAACTGACTGTTCGTTTTCAGTGAAATAGTGCTTTGTAGTGGTTAGCAGGCCTTTTCTGACCTTGGGGTTATGTAGGTATCCTGGATATATTGGGTACATACGACATTGTGTGGGAACTTGTAAGGCATAGTTCGCCGATACCGGGGAGTGGTCAGAGATTCCTATGGGTAAATGCAACTCTTCCCTAAACCTAGCCACACTATCTGTGGCTGTGAGTATATAATCTATTCGTGAGAGACAGTTGTGAGCCCCTGAGTGGTAAGTAAATTGTCGTGTCTGCGGACATTTAAACCTCCATGCATCTATCAGGCCATATGCATCTAAAAAATCCGCTAATTTGGAGCATGTGCGGTGTTGAGGCCTCAGGGGGGTTTGGTCTAAAGTGTCATCAAGTGTTATATTAAGGTCACCCCCCTATTATCAGTTCTTCCTCAGGCAGTGCAAGTAGGAATGTACACTGTGCTGGAAAGGCCAGTGAGTGTAGTGCAGGGGGGATGTAGACAGTTACTAAGTTGATTGTGCGGCCT
The DNA here is from genome assembly GCF_964261635.1 of Lissotriton helveticus. Lineage (NCBI taxonomy): Eukaryota > Metazoa > Chordata > Amphibia > Caudata > Salamandridae > Lissotriton > Lissotriton helveticus. The sequence continues at coordinate 1,077,511,535 of NC_136068.1, forward strand.
TTCCATTGGCTAGAGATCGCTGCAAATCATCCTTGGTCATCCGTAAAGGTGTGGTTAACAATGAGAGGAAACTGCTTTTTAGTCAGGATTCCCACCCTATGGGAACCTGAAGTGAATTCTGAGTGTACCGCTAATTTAAATCCCCATTGGTTTAACGCCTTCCATGTCGAACCTACCTGGTGCGT